>NC_083111.1:9532000-10142400 GCF_949774975.1 Lagenorhynchus albirostris
ACATTGTTATTTAGCTTTTAAATTTTCATAAATGTGTGTTTTATTTCTTAATCTAGAATAAAAGTTCCTCAAATACAGCGGCTTTAAAAGATACTGGTTTGTGTCTTCCTGATTCCTAATAATAGCTGCTCAATAAACATGTACTGATCTTGTTGTGAGTTATGGCCGACAGATGTCCTCACTCCTCTGGATCTGTGCCAATTTCTTAGACAAAATAGAAAGGGTGCCAAGAATACCAATTGTCAATCATTGGCTCCACCGTCTAGGACTACGATTTTCCAGTCAGTAAAACAGGCATGAAAATAATTCCTCCTCTCCAAATTTCAGAAATGAATTAGACAAACTTGAAAAGAACATCGATGATTGGGAGAGGCAGGCCTTGTTCTCCGGCTCTAAATTCAAAGCAGAATCCTCAAAACACCGTTGATCAGGCAACATCTGCCTGCCTGACTCGGGCTCAACCGAAATCACTGGGACCTTAATTTTCGCCTGCTTCTGAAGAGAGTGTGAACAGAGGATTATAAAAAGCTGTGTGGGTGTTTAGTTTGTGACTGCCTTCTTTTACCCTTGTCTAAACTACTTGAAAAAAAATAGGACAGCTGTGGAATGAGCCAGTTCAGCAATCTGCTTCTCGCCTATCATTCTGCCCCACTCTCTGTGTGTTCCTCTGGGAAGGAATCCTGGGGAAGAGATGGCAGGAAATCACAGGCAAATTCTAGAACTTCTTGGGGGTAGGAATAGGCAGGGAAAGAACAGTACAAACTGTCAAATGCCACAGTGGAGCCAGCTACCCCCTTGGGGCTGATGGGGGGAAGCCGGCTTTCCTCCTCAGAGACTGAGGCATTTGAAATTAATTGTTTCCATTTTATACAGAGACTTCACCTGAAATGAAAGAAGTAACACACTCTAATGTAGCCACAGGCCCCCTTATAAACATGAATACACATACATACATGTATATATGTATATTCCAGAGAAATCAAGCGTTACCAGTTAACATGAAATTAAATGACCAGGTATCTTCATACCATCAGTTTTCTAAGTGGTAACACTGTCCCTCGTGAGTGAACAGTATGATTTTTTAATGTTTTCTCCAGGTCCCAAGTCCTGCAGTGTCTTTACTGCAGCATTTGGACACGTCCCGCCTGCAGGTGTTGGACAAGCTGGTAAGTTCATAGCATCCTGTCTGCTGATGGCAGTTCTTCTCTAGAAGGAAATGAATCCCTGGTGCTTCTTGTCCAGAGTAGAGGGATTTAGCTCTGCAGACCCAGGAGTGGGTTATCCACACAACTGCTCCAAAACTGGCCCAGAAAATAATATGGCAAAATCTGCCCAGAAGATTCCAATTTCTTCTTACGACTCTCTCTATGGCTTTCTCTATCTTGGGTCTAACATTTGTTCACCTTAATTTCCTTCTTCCTTCTTGTCCCCATCAGATCCCATGTCCCAGTCCCTTTGTTCTTCTCCTTGTTTTAGGGACACAAGCTGTTCTTACACACGTCTATGTACTCAGTCTTTTTCCTCAACCTGGCGTTCTTGTCTATTCCTTTCCCCACTTGAGAAACCTACTCGTTCTTCACATCTCCGCTGAGATGCTGTCTCTTCTGGGAAGGCAGAACCAAGTTTTAATGCCCCATCCTCACTGATCCGTCTGATTAAATCCCTACGATCTCTGAGCCTCCATTTGCACTTTTATTTTTAGCACTGATTCCAAATTCTGACTTGCGTAATTTGTGTTTTTGTACATCTCTCCCACTAGAGTCTGTGAGACCCTTGGGCTTGGGGTTCTATCAGCTTCATTTTGGCACATTCCACAGAGACTAGAAACATTGCCAGACACACAGTCAGTGTTCAACGACCATATGGGGCAGTGAAGTGAATCCAAGGCAGTTCCCGGGCCTGTCAGGTCAACCCTTTCCTCTCCTCCAAGCATCTCTCTTTGGAGTGTGTTTCTCAGAGGAAAGGTGGGTGTGGCAGACCTCTTAGGAAACCAGCACACAGAAAGCACTCAGATGGGGAGCAAGGTGGGGCTCACATGAAACTTGGAGGTGACGGGCTGCTGGTGTGTTGATTTCTCAGTTATCCAAACTCTGCTTGAAGAAAGGACAACGCAGATGTCCACTCATGTAAGACAGAGTGCAGCATTCGTGGAAAGCAGAAACTATCACTAAAAAGGTATTGCTTCTACTCTTCATCCCTGAAGGTATATCAGCTTTTGAATTTATAAATTGATGTCAAGTTAGTTTCCGGTCTTTCTTTGCAGGCGTTCGTTTTTAACTGCTCTCTCCTATCTGGAAAGCAGGAGACATTATGTCAAAGTTGTACGTGTGTTCGTTTTTGTCTTCCTCCTAAGGAGAGAAACACCAACTTGGGGACGAGGGTTAAAAAGAGCTAGATAATAACAACAAGCAGCGGTCGCATAGCAATTTGCAGCCTACAGGCCCTTCAGTCTGCTGTTTCATTTAATCCTCAAGACAGTCTTGTGAGGCTGGTATTATTGCTCCCACTTTGCAGAGGAGGAAACTTGGGCTAATGATGTTTAAGTGACTTGTCTAAGGTTATGTAAAAGCCCCGAGACTGACAGAATGCTCTTTATTCAGAGTAACATAGAGTGAATTGAACTCCAGGATGATTATACTGGAATTTTCGCTGTAATAATATGCAACCCTGACTGACTGCTTACGATGGAGCAGACACTGTTCTAAGTGCTTTACATGTATTAACTTATTTAATCCTCAAACCACCATGTGAGGTAGGAACGATTATTATTACCCTCATTTTACAGATGGGAAACTGCATCCCAAAGAGGTTAATTATCTCGCTGTTGCTCACATAACTGATAAATGACAGAGTGAAAATTGGAAGCGAGGCAATCTGGCTCCCAAGTCCGTATTCATAACCACTAGAGGTGCCTGCCTCTTGGGGGATATGGTGTCCCTGTGAGTCAGTGACTCTAATGCATAGTAATGGAATGCTTTCATCCTTGTATAAATGCTTAATGTTTTTAATTTGACTTCCAAAATCAACAGGAAGCATTTTAGAGACAGAATCTTGGGTCCCATCTCCGCCTCTCGCTTCTGTGCACACCCACTGCCCAGAACTGTGCTCGGTACATCAAGGGTTCAGGAAAATATCTGTTGAATGAATGCAAATAATGTCTTCAATATTCAGTTATCAGTAGTTAGGGAAAATAATTCTATTGACCAGTTGGATCACCAAACCATGAATTGATTTCAAACTGTTTCTCTGCATTCACGTTGAAACTGTCTTCTCTTTTTCTCTGTTTCTATTCACCCACTGGTCTCAGTTTATATGTCATTTGCGTTGAGAAGTCTCTCCTCTCCCCCTGTCCTATTCCACCACCACCACCAAGTCAGGCTGGCGCTCCTCTGAGGGATTAATTAGCTTCCATATTTTCCCTTTATACAGTATTTGTAATGCTTATGTCAATTTCCTCTCTAAGATTCTGTAGTATGCGTTCGCACACGCGCTCACAGGCGGACACACACACACACACAGAGTGATTTCCATGGAGGTAAGGATGGTGTGTTTCATTCATGCTGTTTCTCAGGGGATTAGAATTGTAAATGTTCAAATTGTAGCTATTTGTCGGAGGAGTAAATGAGTGAGGGAATCAACTTTAGCAGCAGTCACCCAGAAGTGTTCTTCGATTAACAGCAATGTATAATCAAAATGTATTGCCTCAGCTAGAAAGCGAGTTAGGTCTTTTGGACACAGTTTTTCTGGCTCTTGAGGGCCATGTGTCAAATGCTGGGTCCCTTCCCATTTTCTTCCTTCGCTTAGAGGGGCTCAGAAAGTGATTACTGTGGCTTCTGGTTCTTGCTTGTTCGCTCCTATTCTGAAAGTGTTTTGCAGGAACTTGACGTGCACTAACCCTGACTTGGCTTGAGTTTGGATATTCCTGGTGCTGCCGTGAATGTTGTTTTCTCCTCTTTGAAGTGGAGAAATCCGAAGTGATCACACACACGAGAAAAGTTATTTCTTCTTGATCAAAATTTCCAGATTAACTCCTTCCATGAGTTTAAAAATTTTTATGTCTAAGAGCATTCATTTGTTGGATTGAAGATTAGGGATGTAGAAGGGAGGCTAGGAGAGGTCATATCTTAGTGGGACATCGACTGGAAATAAATCAAGTTTGGAATATTCAGTGGAAATTTTGTCTTGAAAGATCCTAACCTTAGAGGGTATTAATATTTCAGCCATATTAATGTCTTAATATTTATTTGCTCTGGCTTATAATTTGGTGTATTTTGCTCTCTGGCTTTTAAACTCTGAATTTGAGAACATACCTGGATTGGCAAAGTAATTTTCTCCTAAACCGTCAGCACTATCCATCTTACCTACATCGTATGCCATAAAGATTTCTGCTGAAGTGATTTACTTCTGATGAGACTTTTTTTTAATGAAGCCAAACTGCAAGGCTGGAAAAAAATGCAGTTTTTGGTCACTGTGTAAATTCAGTGTTGCTGTCTGCCCCAGATCTTAAGTTGATCGCCGAACAGATAAAATTAAAATATACTTATTTTCACAGAAATGTAATTTCTAATATTAAGCAACAATTCAATAAAGAATTTGTAGAAATGTCTTGCTCTTGGTTATAGCATTAGATGTGGTTGGGTCTTTTCTAATGGGACATAATTTATAATTTCCTGGGAATACAATTTTTAGAAATCCATCCTACTCACATATACTCAGTGGGGTTTTGCTCCTGACGGATTATTTTTTTTTTGTAAAGTATCTGTCATAATAAATTTTTACAGACTTTTTTGTTTATTTAAATATAATTTCACAGTGTATCGTGATGCTCAAATGAGAAAACTGAAATCATTGTATTTATGATCTCTCTCCATGTTTATCTTTTCTACATTGGCTATTGATATCTGATTGTGTAATAGCACCCTCCCTTTAACTTTTTAAATTCTAAAGGGTTTTAGAAGAGAGGAAAGAGACAGAGGCTGCTATTCATCCCTCAGTATTAGCTCTTTTCTTTTAATTTAGCAGTAGAATCCCCTGATTTTCCTTGGCTACCTTCAATAAAGACTACATTTCCAAGGCTTCCTTGATAGGTGTGGCCAAATGATTATGTTTTGGCCAGTAAGATGTAAGCAGAAGTGTCATATATATAACTTCCATAAAGTATCCTTGTGAGTAAGGGTCAAACTTTGTTTTAAACTCTCTTCTTTCTTCCTGGCTAGAATGTGGATAGGAGGGCTGGATCTGCAGCAGCACTTTTGGACTGTGAGGTAAAGTCATGTGCTGGAAATAAGTAGCTAAAAGATAGAAGGGGGATCCACCTACCAGTCTTTTTTTTTTAATGTTTATTTTTTTGTTGTTATTGGGTTTAAGTTCTTTTTTTGAAATATCTTTTCAGAATTCAGACTTTATTTATTTATGGCCATGCCACACAGCTTGCGGGACCTTAGTGTCCTGACTAGGGATTGAACCCAGGCCCACAGCAGTGAAAGTGCGGAGTCCTAACCATCAGACCACCAGGGAATTCCCCACCTACCCAGTCTTGAACTGCCCACTGCTGGACTTTGTTTGCCTAAGATAGTAATAGACTTTTGTCTTGTTTAAGACCTGTTATGCTGCATTTTCTATCATTAGTTAAACTCTATAAGGAGCAAGACTGGCTTTCATGAGACTGTCATAGGCAGGTGTTCAGAGTTGTGCTGTGAAGTCATTTGTCCTTGTGGAATTTTGGGGGATAGATTCATGGGTGGCTTGGGACCTGTGAGGTCCTGTGTGTGGCTTCAGGAGTGGTAGGTGTTGTCAGTCGCTCTCCTAAGGTCCACTGTGTACCGGCAGACCGTGTGTAGCAGCAGCCCAACAGGAATGGTAGGTAGTGTAATTTCTGCCATCTCTGGCAGGGACAATGAGGTTTTTTCAAAAGAGAACTTACTTGCAGATTCCTAGCCATCACCATTTCATATTCATATTTTGAGCTTAAATATGTCTCTGTTTGACCTAAGAGCAAAGATAAACCTTCCTTCAAATCCTAATAATTACCTAAGAACATCCAAGTACTCTTAAACACTTAAGCGCATTATTAAAATTTAGTGGAGATTTGAAAATGGTTCTGATGGCATATGTTTTAGAAGAGGATTTAAAAATTGTTTAGAAAGAAAGCTTATCAATGTGGAACAATTTTATGACAACTACTTAGACTCTAGTCCTCTCTTTGATGGAAGTATTTTTTTACCCCCTCTTTAAATCTAGTGGATTCGTTTCATTTTGCCTTGTCTTTCTATATATTTTTATCTTAAAGAATAAAGAAAAATAAATAATAAAAAGTGTCTGAAACATAGTAGTGGAACTAGGACCATGGTGTGTTATACCAGCCCATAGAATATACGTGACCTTAAAAGTGATATTTACCTGTCCTCTATAGTTGAAGGATAACAAAATGTTTTCTGGATTTGCGAGAGTGTGTTTCTTGTGAATAGATAAGGGTCTTAAATTTCTATCCTGAATAATCTTCTTGGTTACTGAGAATGTCTCAACTTTTGATAGTGCAGCTCTTTATCATGTGAAATAGTGTCAGTTTCTGGTACAAATGAATATGTTATGCATGCTGATATTTTTGTTGTCTCCCTCAAAGTAAATCTGCTCTTTCTGGTCATTTTCGTGTCGTGCTTGGAAGGAAGAGTTGGGAGTTTGTTAAGGGGCGATTTTACCCCTGAAAATCATCTGAACCGGTTTAAAGGCCTCTTCTCTAGTGTACTGGGAATAAGTCAATAGACGTGGCAGAAGAGGGACTTAGTGAAAGGCTCCCTTTCAAAACCATGAAGCAACAGACACATTATTTTTTTTTTAATATGAATCATTAAACCTTGACAATTATAACACATATTATAATTAAACATTTTAGAGTTACGTGTCTCTAGGTTCCTTTAATATGTCTAACTCTTGAAGGCTATAGCAAACCACAGCCATTATTGGTAAAATTAAATTGTATTTTGATTGCCCTACTTAGCATTAGAGAGTTGGGGGTTAGAATGATTTAACTCTATGTAAAATAATTTAACTCTGAACAACTATTTTTTTTATGTTGCTTCATTTGATAGAAAAGGCAGAGGCACAAGCGTATTGTTGAATTATCTCTAAATCTTACAATGAAGGCCCACGGTCTCAATTAGAGTGCTATTTTCAGAGGCTAAGGGAGCCTCTGGGGGGGAGCTGGTTCCCAGAAGGGAGTTCATTCCTGAATTATTTGGTCACTGGTGTTACTCCCGAGACTTTGTGTGAATTATCTCGGTTCTTTTCTCCTTCCTTATTTATATCTAGCCAACATCAAATGCTGGAGATTCTTTATTTTAGAAAGCAGTTCTGCTTCCTGTGTTTTGCAAGGTAGATATCCACATGGTCACTCATCTTATTTTTAAATTAGCTGCACCTGTATCTTCACGTGCTTTAGGAGAATTCCGTAGAGAGTGTACTGAATCGTGGGACCTCTGTGTATCTAGCTTTGCCCCGACCATCCCATCCTTACAGTTCTAAGTTCTGTTTTCACATCTTGTTCCTTATTTTATCTAAAGTCTGATTGAGGAAGAGTGTATTTTTATTTAAAGACTTCCTGGTTAAAAAAATTTTCATCGTGTCCCATTTCAACGTTTAACACCCTCCATGCTTTGTAGAAGACTCTTGAATCCAAATTTTGGGAAAAAGTTTTTTTCCTCACATAAGGACTCAAATTCCTTTTTGGCATTTGCAAACATCACCTCTCTCTTCCCTTTCCTATCTTTTGCTACAGTCTGGGAAGTGTAACAGATGCATGCCATGGAGCTCAAGCCACACGAGGTCTGTCTCTCTGTCTGTCCATCTCTCAGGCTCTCCATATGGCTTTTGAGTGTTGTGCTCAAAATCTCAGACTTCTCTTTAGGGAAGAGGGAGCATTACCTTTGGGAGATCTGGGATCACATATTTACAATTCTTAGACCCCAGAGAAAGAGGTGCTGGTGAGACTTTATGAATCCACCATGTGTCTGGCTGTGGGAGGAGGTCCTGTGATTTGCAGCTGACCAGAACATGTAGTGGAGGAGAGGCTCCATTCCCCAATGGAAGGTAATGAGGTGTTATTTCCAGTGGGAGGAAAGGGATGCTGGAGATACGGAAATAACAGATGTCTACTGCAGGCAGAAAACTATAAATAACTAGAACCTTGTATGTCTATGCCCACATCTCTATAGCTATACGGATATCTGCAGCTACATATCTATATATGTGTCAATATCCACATCTGTCTGTATCTATATTCACCTATTGTCTATGTAATATTTATTCTATAGCACCTTGGAATATGTTTCTGTTAAAGATGATCCATTATTTGAATGTAGCCACTGGATAAATATTTATTGAACACTGACAGTATATACAGTTCCAAGAATATAAGAAATCAGGTTCAAATGGTTCAAGTCAGGTTCAGATGTCCTCTATGTCTTATTTTTTTCCCTCAACCATTAGAATTAATGTTACTTCAAAGCAGGTGAAATATTCTTACAACACTTTGTACACAGTATGCACATATGATTTATGAACTTTTTCTTTATATGATGTTGGTAGGAGGAATACTCCTGGGAGAAGACGTGTGACACTTTATATAAAGTGTTCTTGTATTGCAGATATAAAATTTCTCACCTGAAATCTGAACTTTTCAACTTTTTAAAGCTGGTGTTTCTAGCCGTTGATTTTCTTTTCATTACTGAGGAAGATGCTGATCCTCCAGAAAATATTGTTGACTTTATTTGCTGAGATACAGATTATCCAACTAACTTTTAAAGCATGAGTCTGGTAAATAAGCTCAAGATTAATACAGAAAAATATGACTAAGTAATAAAGATGTTTATGTAAATGAGCAGTTGTTTTATTGTATTTGGAAATGGGTTCTGAAATTTTTTTTATTCCAGAGAATGCAATACAGTTTATTTTAAATGTTATATAGAATAGTTTGAGGCTCTGGTCTAAAACATGATCCGTAATGATGAGATGAAAAACATATCCATTAGTAGCAGCACTTTGATAGTAGCCCCCATATTTACTTTTATTAATTTTCACTTTTTCAACTTAAAATGAATTAACCATCTTGATGGTTTGCTCTAGGGGTTATTGTGTGAAATTATGAGTCAAAATGATTATGGTGCAAATGGAAAACATAGAGTTTATGACCTTTCAAACAGTTAAACTGGTTTCTGAAATAGGACTGTATGAATTCTACTTCTGAAATGTTTCTTCATATCAGGGTACTTCATATGTTATAAATTCTGTGGTGCAATTACATATATAAAAATAAGATTCAGGATTTATTCACTTCCAGCCGCTATTTGGGGACAAGTGAATAAAAGACTCCTCAAACTGTCTTGGGGAAAAAGAAAAGAAAGGGATCATTTCTTGACTCATATAACACACCCATGCTCAGGCTGGGGTAGATCTAGTCTCAGGATAAATAAAACCAGGGCCTGAAAGCGTAGCTGACCTCAGTCACTCTATCTGTTGGTCTGTTCTGTCTGTTTTTCCATCTCTAGGTCTCTTTACTTGGCTTTTATGTGCTGGTACTCAGGGTATCGGATTTCAGGCTTCTCTTTTTTGGGGGGAGTATTAACTTTGGGAAATCTGGGATCAGGTCCTCACAGTCTTCAGACCCAAGGGAAAGAGATGCTGGTGAGAGTTGAGTTCACCCTGTGTCTGGCAGTGGGAGGTGGTGCTGAGGTCTCCAGCCCGCAGAACATGAGGGGGAGGGTCATTTCCCCAGGGGAAGGTACACGAGGTGCTATTTCTAGTGTGAGGAAGGGATGTTGGAGAGACAGAAATTAAAGATGTTTACTTTCAGAAAGAAAACCTTTTGCCTATTTTTACCAGTTTAGAGCCTCATGTGAATTACTGAGTACCCCAGAACTTGGTATCGGAAGTTGCTTATGGGTCTTGAAATGCAAAGTAGCGTGATAATGAATAGAACATCTACTGGCATCAAAGAATCCGAATTAGAATCCCAGCCTTACCTCTTAGTAGCTCTGTGGCCTTTCTTATGGATTGAATCGTGTCCCTCCAAATTCATATGTTGAAGTCTGACTGCCAGGACTTCAAAATGTGACCTTATTTGGAGATAGGGTCTTTATAGAGACCCTCATTTTAAGTTAGAATGAGGCCCTTAGGGTGGGCTCTAATCCAGTATCACTGGTGCCTGACACAAAGGGGAAATTTGGACGTAGAGACAGACACACACAGATGAGAGATGACGTGAAGACGGCCATCTCAAGGCCAAGGGGAGAGACCAGGAACAGACTCTTTCCTTAGGGCCCTCAGAAGAAACCAATGCAGCCAACATCTTGAGTTTGGACTTCTAGCCTCCAGAACTTTGAGACAATACATTCTTTTTGTTTAAGCCACCTAGGTTGCGGTACTTTGTTATGGTGGTCCTAGGAAATTAATACAGCCTTGAATATCTTACTTCAATTTGTAGAGTCACTCAATAGATATTAACACCTTTAAAAATCCCTCTCTTCTTCTTTCCCTCTTTCCCTCATTGTTCTATAGTCTGGAAAACTGCTGACAAGATTTGTGTCCTTCTCTGCCCTTTTCAAAGGTAAAATAGATTTCAAAAGCATCAGGATGCCTCAGTACTGATCCAGGTGAGAATTCAAATAACCTACTAAGGAGGAGGAAGGGTAAAATGGTTTAATAAAGGAGGAAGTGATAGCTTTTATTGTGCAGATGAACATACTGCATTTTAATTGAAATTTTATTAAGTAGGGAGATGTAATATCTTCAGAGTATAGGTGCTCAGGAGGTAGGTTCTAGAGTTAGACGACCTGCATTTTAAATCTCAGTTCTGCCATTCACTATGTAATCCTGGGTCATTTATATAATTGCGATGTATCTTAGTTTCCTCGTCTGTAAAATGGGGATAATCGTAGCTGAATTAGGGTTAAATAAGTTAATAAGGACAAAGCTCGCAACAGTTCATGGACCTCAGTAAGCTTTCACCACGGGCTGGCTTTGGCTATTAACTTCCTCTTACTCCCTCTCAAGACTCTGGAGGCAGGAAGACTATTGTGAATGTTCCAGGGTGGGAAAGGGTAGACTGTCCTTTCCCACAACATCTACCATCTAGATATACTTCTAAATAGCATCACTGTAACATTGGCTTGGGAACTTAGCATTTTAAAGGCTCTCCTATAGACAGAAGGAGGCAGAACATTCATGGGGCATCTCATTGTCTCTCAAGGCAAAGAAACCCAACGACCTGTTTCCCTCTTGGCTAAAATGTCTCTACAAGCATCTCAGGAATTCAGGGTAGGATTACCCAGGAAGCACAGGAACATTATCCTCTCCCTGATTCATTTATCCACGCACACAGCTCCGACTATAATTTGGGTCCTTTATCTTTAATACCTGGGCACCAGTAGAATGAATGCCCTTTGTACAGGCAACACACCTGGGAAATGCCGCCGTACGCTCCCTAATGAAAGTGATGCATAGAACAAAAGGCAGGCGATGGGGTCTTCGCAGGGACACCAGGAAAGCACCAGCTGCTCCTGTGATGATAATGCTGAGAAGGCCTTAGTTCAAGGCTAATACCTGAACACATCAACCTGGTCAAACACACACATTTCCCAGTTTAAACCTTGACTTCATCACTGGGACAATACTGTAACGGTAACCTTGCGGGAGGACAGACTAACTCAATGATATAACTGCCTGTGAAGTAATTGATAGCTCAAGTATTGGTGCAAGTCAGGCTAACAGTGTTTTTTTTTTTTGTCCTTGGAAACTTTGCCTGTGTCCCGACGTAATGGAGATTTGTGTGGTCTGTTTCCAAAAATTTGGAAATTATTCTCACATTTGATCTGCAAATAAGTTGCAAATAAAATGCATTGACTTGCAAGATTTTTACGACTTATCGTAAAGCTATGTATAATGCTACATGTTGGGCCAATGCCCGCTAATATACCAAAGCAAATTGATTTATTTTGTGTGCGGCTGCATTTTAACATTTTATTTAAATTTTCATTTTTAATTTGTTTTAGACCCAGCCTCCTTTCCCCCTCCCCCAAGTAGGTCTGTGGATCAAACACATTTGTACAGTAGCTCAAAGGAATGATTTCACTGAGCCAATGTATAGTTTTCCCCCTTAAATTGCTGGTCTAGAGCTACACATGATAGCACCCATATTTCTTACATACGAATTCTGATGGCCTCATGGGGTCTGCTCTGAAATCTAACTTCACGGGGAAACCAAATGATCAAGGCTAAGAAATCAGCCCCAGGTATGCCGTGAAAAGGGAAGGGATTTCTATCAGTACCCTTCGTTCGTTCCGTTCTCTGTCATATTGTATATATTTACATATTACATAGAATTATGAATACCAAGTCATTCTTAAAAATTACTCACACTTTTTATACTTCTACCTTAAATATGGCATTTCTTAAAGCTTTCTCACTTGTCACTTGTTTTCTTAAAGTTCTCATTTTCACTTACACGTGTATTTTTCATCTACATGTGAATGTTTACAATTTCTATCCAGAGCTTCAGCTCTGCATCTCCAACTGCTTCTTAAACAATCCACGCACAGCACATCTAGCAAAATCAATACTGTTTTTAGCTCCTCCTAGGAGCCAAGCACTCTGCTAGGCCCTGCTAAGATACAGTGAGGACTTAAGGCATGGCCCTGTCTTCTGTGAATCTCTAATAACCACATATAAAGAGCTTTAATAAGGCATATTGTAATAAACAATGAATGGGTTCAGCTGCGCGTTTTCCAATCTGGGAGAGAGAGATCTTGACTTTTACTGGGGGGATTTGGGAAATGTTATGGGACAGATAGGATGGGATACGGCAGACTTTGACAGATGCAGGAAGGAGGGGGAGGGGGAAAGGGAGGGGCCTTAGCGTAAGAAGAAGGCTGAAAAGCTCACACAGCCTGAGGATCAGTGAGGGGCTGCTGCCCACTTGGAAGTGTCTCGGGCAGAGTGGGTGGAGGCGGAGGTGGGAAAGCATCAGGTGAGCGGCAGAGGCAGGCAGGCTCACGCCATCCCCGGGGGCTTTGAGCGCCAGCTGGGAGACTCAGTGGAAAGGCCTGGGAGGTGGAGTGTGGGCGTTAGGGAGGGCCCCTGAGGACGGAGGGAAGGGTGGAGTTGAGACAGATTGTAGGCAGAGGCTGGTCAGTGCCTTCAGGCGGATCCTCAAGCTGAGTGTCACCCTTCAGTCTGTAACGTGGGGCTAAAGGATGGGTGTGAGGGTGAATGAGGATGTGTACACAGTAGCCATCACAAATGTGCCTGGCAGTTACTTAGTAAGCGTTCCAACATTTGAGCTAATATTTTAAATTATTATTGATATAGCACAGTTTCTGATCGATTCGACTCAGTATAGGGCGTATTGATTCATCCCGCTCTCCATTGAATCAGTAAGCGATTCACCACCTACTTTGGCCAGTTACCTTCTAGGCATCGGGGATGTAATTGTAAACAAAAGGTTTCTGACTTCTTGGAGATTATGGTCCACTGAAGAGAGTCAAACAATGGGCAAGCACACGAGTAAATGCTATGTTGGGTGGTGATAGGTACTAGGGACCATCCACGTGGGTTCGCCTGGAAAAGTCCTGGTGTATGTGTCACATGTAGTAGTCACGATAGTGGCTCCTTTCAGTCCTGTAAATGTCTCTTTGGCTGGTAAATTATGCGGTCACCCACACAGAGAGAACGACTGGGCAGGGGTCTGGGGTGGAGGTTACTATTTTATACAATGGTTAGTTAGGGAAGATCTCACTACTAAAATGTCCTCTGAGCGAGGAGAGAGGAAGTGAGCAATTTGTATATCTGAGAAAAGAAATTTCCAGGCAAGCGCAAGAGGCCCTGAGGTGAGAGCATGCTTGACATGGTCAGAGATTAATAAGGAGGCTGGCATGGCTGGAGATGAGTGAGTGAGGTAAAGAATAATAGGAGATGAGGTCAGAGCGACCCAATCACGAACGTCCTTGGGGACCAAGGTAAATACAGAGCATAACGACTTGGGCTTTAGTCTGAATGAATTTGGAGCCAATGAAAAATGTGTGCAGAAGAGTGATATGAATTAACACATTTTAAAAGAATGATCCTGTACTATCTTTGGATGGCAAGGGTGGAAGCAGAGAGATGAATTAGGACAGTGTTGCAAGGATCAAGGCAGGAGATGATGGTGGCTGGAAGCAGGGTGGTAGCAAGGTTAAATTACGCATATTTTGAGAGTATGACTGACAGAATTTGCTGTGGATTGAATGTGGGGTGGAGAGAGAGAGGGGAAATAAGAAGGACTCCAGGATCTTGGGCCTGAGCAACTGGAAGAATGGATTTGCCATTTAGAGAGAAGGCAAAGATGGTGAGATGAGCAAATTTAGTGACAAAGGAGGAGGGATATTGGGAGCTTGATCTTATTAGCTCTCTCTCTATTAGGGATACAGTGGGAGGTGTAGGGTATTCAGGTGGGTATATGAGTTTGGAGTTAGGAGAAGTCCAGGCTGGAGATATAAATTTGGGAGTCTTGGAAGTGTAAGTGGTACTTAAAACCACAGGACTGGAAGAGACCACTTATGAGGGGAGTATAGCCAGAGAAGAGAAGAGGTCCGTCTAAGGACTGGGCCTATGACCACATTTGGAGGCTGGGCTGATAAGGAGTAACCAGTAAGGTGGAGGGAAAGTGCCTTTCCAGTGGCCAAGTGAAGGATAGATTTCAAGAAGGAGGAAGTGAAGAGCTGTGTCCATTGTAGCTGACAGGGCAAGTGACAGCATGAAGCTCAATGGTAACTCTCATGGGGTTTGTTTTGGTGTTAAATGAGTACCAAATATATTGTCAATACTGGAGGCATTGTAATATAATTTCCTATAGCACTCAGTTTCCACATTCTCATTTCCTAACCATTAACCTGGAATAAGTAATAAGTGGTCATTTGGGAGGTCCTCTCAGACAGGTGTGATTTTAGACACCAGGAAGATAAATGATTACTTTCTTCTGAAGAACTCAGGAATGAAGAACTCCCTGCCAGCCATTTCCGTGTTTGATCAACCTGAAGTTGCAGACACTTTTCTTTATGTTTAACTGAACTCTGTCTATAGGCCCATTTCTTCCTGTTGGGCCCTCTGCTAATATGGGGCGCCATTAATCACCACCACCTTCCAAGAAATGCCCTTTGTGTCCTCGAGACCAGACACCAGATCATCTACTCACCTGCCCTTTTTGAGGATAAACAGCACGGCTGCCTTTCATCTTCTCCAAGAACCCCTACTTCTCCCCTCTCCATGTGCTTGAAGATCGCATGTTAAGTAAGTATGGTCTCCTCGGGGCCCTCTTGCCCCCTAGGCCTGCAGTCAAAATTATTTATGATATTCATAATCCATGAGCATATCTTTACTTAGAAGAGGCAAAAGAATGAATTTCTCTGGATCTCAGATTCTGTCACAGACCTGTTCAGTGGTGTACACACGCAAAGAGTGCATATGTGTATGTCTGTGTGTGCCTGCGTGTGTGTGTGTGTGTGTGTGTGTGTGTGTGTGTGTGTGTGTGTACTGACAGTGAAAGAGAGAGAGCGAGGGAAGACCTGACCTACAGTTTAGCTCAGAGAGATTCACTTCGCCTCTGGTGGCCCCTTGCCAGCCAGCGTGGTTGGCTGGCTGCTGCCATTTATTAGCAAGATTCTGTATTTCAGTGTATCTGTGTGCCCTTGAAATGTCTGAAGGATTTGTCTTGCTTCCAAAACAGATAGCAAACTGGAGCTTTGTCCAAGGAGCTGGCTTCCTAAAACTGCTATTCACTTTTGTCCTGCTTCCAAAACATCCCTTGTCTATCCCCCAAGTCTGAACCTTTGGGCCATCAGAAATAGTGACAAGTGGGCAGAAAAACCACCTTAGCAGGAAAGTACGCAAAAGTATAGGTGCCTCAGAAATCGAGTGTCTCCTTCGTAAGGATTTTGCAGGGTTACGGCTGAAGAGAGGCCTCTCACTCCCCAAGCTTTCATCAATTGCAGAGGGTTGTTTAGCTAGTTGAGACTTTACACCTTTTGACTCTGATAACACCTCATGCACTCAGTTCAGTTTTGGCCACTCCTCTTGGCTAGAGAACTGATAGGTTAATCAACATCTAGGGTTTATAAACCCTGTGACTTTAGTTTTCCCATATGTAAAATGGAATGTCCCATAATCGTGAACTGTAAACGCACTTTGGTATGTGTTAAGGCCAAAGCTCTGTTCAGTGAGATGCTTTATTTGTGTGGACACCACACAGGATGGGAAACTAAGGCACCTTACAAAGAAGGTTTATAATTGTTTGGCCAGATGCCCTAATTGTATCTGTGTCTGCAATAGCTGATGCCCTGATCCGATTCGATATTCCAAAGCCTTGATTTTCTCAAAGGTTAGAGCTGAAAGTGAAAGCAGCGCTGCTTTGTAATGTCTATTGATCCTGAGTTGATGATAATGTCTTTGGCATTGTGGGGGAATCATTGCTTATCCTGACAACAACAGTTTGCATTTCACCTTAGCTACTGAGGCTATTCAGTGGGCAGGCAAATGTTCTCTGGAATGTTCTTCTTCCAAATGGCTCACATTTAACTGCACGAAATATGTTAAAATGAGAGACCTCCACGTCAGAAATCCACAAAAGCAAGAGGGAGAAAATCCAACTCCTCTGTTCTTATCTCACTCGTGCTGACTGCAGAGGACTCCGAACAGTAAGGAGACAGAGATGAAATTTATCATCAGATAAGCCTTCCAAAAGACCAGGTGGGTGAAGGAAAGTGTCTTTCTCTAGTAGATGGTATTTTCCATAGGGCAGGGTAAGGCTCCCAGACCCTAGAATCACTGCATTTCTCCCTTGCTGAGCTTTGCACAGCAAAGCATGCGATGATGCACAAATGTGGACTGAAATTTTTAAAAATGTTCACTGACCTTTCGGGAGCTTTCATGCTGTTTAAGAATCTACTGACCTACAGGAAATTACTGCACGTAAATGCCTAGCTTCTGCTGGGAATTCAACTCCAGGCTCCTGCCTGCTGCTTCTCCCCCTTTCTGCCTTTCCCCCAGCAACCCTGTTCTGCGGCAAGACCCCAACTGCTTCAGCCCACAGGGAGAGTGTGGGGCGAGCCCCTCGCCCGGGCTGGCTCTGGACTGCTGTTTGCTCGTACACATTCAGTTACCAGGAAATGTGGAGTCAGCTCTGCCCCTGTTCCACTTAATTTTCTTCACCCCATGCACTGGGTTTTTCTCTTCTGCTGCCCCAGCTGTTCTTGCTTTTCCCAGGATGGCAGAGCCCGTCCCTGCTGCAATCTGTGCTTCCTACAAGGTTCCTTAGTTGCCTACTTGACCTCAGCTGCCCTGCCTTGATTTTTCATTTCCCAAGGCTTCCAAACCCTCCCTGAAAACCTAGCGGTAGCAGCCGCAGCAGCAGCAGCAGCAGCGAGTGACGAGGGCACTTATGGAGGTGGGGTCAGGGCACTGACGCAGGAGTCAGACCTGGGTTCAGATTCTGCCTCTGTTATTGCTCTCGTGGGCAAGCTGCTCGCCCCTTCTGAGAGCCTTGGGTTCTTCAGTTGCAAATAGAAGATAATGTCAGTCTGTTGTAAGGATGAAATAAGATAACATACGAAAATTTCCAGTACATAGTGGCGCCTCCCAGCGTACGTCTTCACCTCTGCTTCCCTTCCTGAAAGTATGCTTTGCTCGAGGCAGGGTTCTGGGGTCTGTGAGCAAATGCACAAGATAAACAGCAGGTATAAACTCTTTGAGGATGTGAGCTTAAGTGGGAGAAAAGCTCAAACTGACTCCAGGTTTTAAATGAAATTTGAAAGATAACGGAATTCCTTGGTTGTCCAGCGGTTAGGACTCTGCGCTCTCATTGCCGAGGGTCTGCGTTCAATCCCTGGTCGGGGAACTACGACCCCACAAGCCTTGCGCACGGCCGACAAAAAAAGAAAAAGAAAAAGATAAATACAAAAAAAAGAAAAAAAGCTACCACAGGGCAGAGACAATTGAGGAATTAATGTGAAAGGCAATGTGCTATAGGAATTGACTCTGGAATGATTGAGAAAGATTTTATGGAAATGATGCAGTTTAAACTGGGTCTTCAAGACGAGCAGAGTTTTAATCAAGTGGAGAAAGGAGGGCGTGATGGGCAGAAGCAACACTGCACAAATGCACGGAGTCGGGAGAGTGCAGGTATTGGGAGCACGGAGGCCCTATTCTGTCTGGAACAGAGGGTTGCTTCTGCAGCGGTGGGGAAATTAGATGACAGTAGTGTTGGGACAGGGCTTCTTTGCCAGATTTAACAAGTAAAAATTTAGGATGCCCAGTTAAATGTGAATTTCAGAAAAACAACAAATAATTTTTCAGTCTAAATTATGTCCCAAATACTGCATACTTATAATAAAAGAAATGTATTTGTTATTTATCTGCAATTCAGAGTTACCTAAGCATCCTGTATTTTACCTGACAACCCAACCTTATACGCCAAGCCAAGGATTCTGCCCTTGACCTTGCATCACTGAGGGTTTTCAAGAGAAAGGTGAACTGATGAATAAAGCATTTTAACAGAGATCCGCTTGGTAAAATGCCAGAATGGCTTGGAGAGAGAGCGAGCTTAGAGGCAGGAAGGCTGGCCCTTGTGGATTCTCTTCCAGTTTAAACCCTTGCTCTCCTACATACATTCCAAATTCTCTTGATAGCGTAAAAGCCAAAGATATATTTGTTTTTTCTGCAATTTGTAAAATTACAAAATATGAGGATGCTGGATGAAAGTTTAGTGCCTAACCTGAAAGTGTTTCTAATTAACATTAACCCAGGCTCTGAGGACTATTAACACAACCCGCAAAGAGCTGGCATCAGGAGCCCATCATATACCATCAGTGGAGGGGGACCACCCTCAGCTCTTTCTAGAATTCTGTTGGTGAATCTTAGTGATGAAGATTTTTCCTGGGATTCTATTGCTTTGGTTTGATTTAGAGTCCACAAAGAAAAGGAAGAAGTTTAAATAGTTCTCCTTGGACATTTCTTTAGACAAACTTAGAAAAACACTAGGACATGTTTTAATTCATTTTTAGAGGTTTATCTGGTTGCCATTTAAAATTAGGTTTCCCTATTGAATTCCTTTTTACTCTCAGTGGAAAAAAGCATATCTTTAGGTTTTTTTTTTTTTTTCTGGATAAAGGAATTTCTAAGGTTATGATTTTAAGACAGTTTTTGAAATGGATTTTTCTCTTTTTATCGTGCTTTATCAAATTTATGGAATTTGATCTAATTTGCTGAAATTCAGCCTCTTGAAAACTAACAGTATTATACATCTTGTTGATGGTTTATTTCCTCAAGTGATTTTACTAAATGTTTTCACTGAAAGAGAAGAGACCCAGGCAACTCTTCCAATCCTGAAACTGATTTGAAAGATGCTGAAAATATGTATGCGTATGCAATTTTTTTTCATTAGTTAAATACATCAAAATATGTATTTGCAGAATCTTATTAGTATGGAAAATTCAAGTGCTTACCTTTATCACCAGGTGCAAGGACAGGTAGAAATTAATATCAGATGCTCTGATACAATGGTCAGTTGAGATCTTATTCTCAAAACGTTTTAATGAGGACACAAGGTGCATATACCTAACAACCATATCTTTAGAAGCACTGGTGATTCTCATTTTTATTATTGATGAGCAGTCTGCTACCCAGCGTCTGAAGTTTGGGGCAGTGTTAAGCAACTTGCTTTTAGCATGTGATGCTTTCTCGCATATAAACACTTAATGTGTGTCCCCAAAAGAAACATGATTCTGTAACTACTTACTTTACCTTCCAAAGGTGATGTTGTTTCTTGAAATGAGGACGTTCAGATGCAAAGATGCAGATGATAAAAAGGCACCTCCATTTGACTGTCGAGCTAAAAATCAACACAAGAAACCTAATCAGTAAAAAATGCCGTGCAGAGCCTGCAGACGTTCCTTCTAGAGGACGAACTTAGAAGGCCCACGAGTTCAGAATGCGCCATCGAGTTCACAAATGACACCCAAGTCTGCCAAGATGCTGATGCAAATCTACTGGCTGCAGTGACTTGCCAGTGCTGAGTGCTGGCCACGGACACATCTCTCTCATCCCCCAGGAGATAGCAGGGATGAATCTGCTCACCAGGGAAATGCACTTTTCCCAGTTTCTGTGCTCTGAGCTCAGGAATTTGAGACTAAGAGACCAGAATCAGCTGATAGATATATACTAATGCCCAGAGTTTAATTGTGGTTGAAGATTTTGCTCCTTCATTTGGTTGGAATTTTGAGTACCCTTCTCTGTATAGCTGGAATCCTTATCATATAGTTACTGAAGGAAATTCTTCAGGATTATTATGCAAATGAATTCAAGTTTAGGAAAATTGGCCTTCCTTCCAAATCCCATTTCTAATTCTATGGATTTGTCTTGGAATTATTTTTGAAATGCCCTTTACTCTTTTGACCTCCTTCACCGCAATTTCATTGTCTCAAACACCTTGGGTTGGTTTTGTCCTTATTTACCAATGTCACATTCTCCTTCACAGCCATCCCCTCTACTTCCTCCCCTTCCCCTTACAGAATGAGGTAAAAATACATAAATGCTTGTAGCAAACGAACGCAAGAGTTATTCCGGGACAGAGTCCCATGAAAGCTAAAGCCAGAAGGATAAAGCAAAGCAGCCATCTTGATTTTTTTCTGAGCTTATTCCCAGATTCCCTTCCCAAATTTTGACTTAGGGACCATTGCTTATTTTCATGACTACCTAAGTTTTGTTTCCCTGGCTTAAGTTCCTTCTTTCATTCCCTCCAGATATATCGATATGTATTGGCATCTACCTATCTATCTATCTGGGTATGCATTTTATAAACTGTCAACTAGTTTTATTGGAGACAAGGTGTGCTGGGATAAGTTCTAAAGAAAAGCTTTAGGTTGGCTCAGGGGTAAGAAGATCAGCATTTCCTTTCATGTAGAGAAGATTCCTAAGGCCTACTTTCTGATATCTTCTTAAATAATGTGGGATGATTGAGTCTTTTAAAAAATAGACCTAATGCCCTTTGCCTGGGGCTAGCGAAAAGCCTTTTTTTGAGGTGAATTAGTTTGACTTTTAAAAATCTATATCATATAAGCTAAGGGTCCTTGAGAGAAGACAAACTGACATGCACACACCTTGTTTTTGGCCCCCAAGTATGATTGAAATATGCATTTTCGTTTCATATAAAGTGAGAATTTTATAAATTGTTGGTTAATTTTTAGGGTTTTCCAAATCTGTCAGTCTGCCACATGCGTTGAGCGGGAACTTTCATGAACACAATGCATTAAAAAATTAGTTATTCAATGCCAACTAAGATGCTTCTTGACCCAGCCAAGAGGTCAGCCACATTACCCGTAAAAGTCATTCCGTTAGCGTGTGGAGCAACAATGGTTTTTATAAAAGATGAAGTAAAATGTGTCATTTTCCTGTTAGAGAAAGCAGTGCTGTGTTAGATCCGGAGGATGGTTCTCTGGGAGACGAGGCTGAAGCCCGGGGTAGCAGCCATAAGGACGGTGGGAAGTGATAAGACACGTGCCACTGTTGAAACCAAATAGGAGTCCGCATAAGCTGAGGAAACCTACAGGAGACCCAGAGGGCGTCTGTAGCATGTGGGAGCCCCGAGCCGTCCCAGAAAGGTGGCACCCTGGTATGCCAACCGTCTTCCTCCTCCATTTGATATTAACAATGTGCTAAACACAAAGCCGTGTATTAAAAAAAATACCCTTTAGCAGCTCATTAATCTTCTCCTTGGATTACATCTTTTTTAAATATAGGAAAATATTGCTGTTGCAAATGACTGTATAAAAATTTTAATACTTTGAAAACCTCCTAGAACCCATTTCAACGATTCCTTGTCGAATGAGTGTATCTCTCGTCTCTAGATCACTCTTACAGGCTAAACCAAGGGATGCCTGTATCAATTCCCTTTTGTGAAAACAGCATCCAAGTGTTTTACAGACTGAAGAATGTAGTGAGTAGAATCTGCTGCTTTAACATCATTCCTGCCGAACTAATGCAGCACAGATTGGAGTTTCTGGAACAAAGGTATCATGTGCTGATATATTTTACTATTTTGACACAAAATGTTTTCTGTTGTGTTGAGGAAGCTGCATGTAACCTGGTGTCCTATGTCCTCTAAAATAAAAATTGTTAACATAAAATAAAAAAGGTTAGCGTTACAAACATTTCCTGTGCTCCGAATGAAGGCAACGCGATGCAATCTGAAATCCTCCCAGCAGAGGGCCCTATGGGTTTGATTTAGGTGGAGAAAGAAAGTGAGAAAAAACTACTTGGGTTTAGGTTGCTATAGTAAATGCTGTAATGTCCTTAAAAATAGAACTGATAAAAATGGAGTCAGTTGAGTTGAACTGGAAGAATCATCCAAAGATTAAATGTAAGGTCTCCTCTCATAAGACAGAATTTCATCATTCTCTGAATTGATGTTCTTTTCAAAAGACAAAATACGTTTTACCATCTCTAAATAAGAAAGTAGGCAAATTAGAGATATTCCATGCTTTGAAGTACTATTAATATTACCTCATTCAGTTACATTTTAAAAGAAAAGAGGAGCTACTGCATTCATTCTCTCTTTGGAGACATTTTATCTTTGCTGTTGGCAAATGATTTAGTGTTGGTGTAAGGAGATGTGGTATGTACATAAAATACATTGTAAATATTTAATGCACAGCGTATATATGTGTATGCATGCAAAATGCAAAATGTTAGTAAAATATTTTACAAAGACAAGTGATACTGTTTAGAAAGGTGAAGTACAAAGGCATAAGAATAAGCTCTAGTGAAATATATTTCTTTACCTATGCATATTACGGAGTTTACTTTTTCACGTTAGGCCTAGCTTTTTATTCTATTTTCAGATCGAAGAAGCTTGCAATATATGCATTAAAGTAAAGCAAACAATAAACTAAAACAATAAGTTACTTTTGGACTATAGATCTTTGTCTCCTAATGTTTTAATCTCATCTCTTTCAATGTTCTTTGAAATGCATGGGCTCATTACTTTCCATGAGCAGACAGCTTTAAAAATTTTTAACCCATCTTATTATGTCTAGTTGAAAAATGTTTATTTCATTTGATGTAGCTGGCATAACTAACATTCAATTTAAATAAATAATTTGAAGTTAGGTTATATTTCCTAAAATGCATTTACCTAAATTCCAAAAATACCCTTTTAAAATATTTTCTAAATGTCATTTAGAAATACTGGCATCTTAATAAATGCCTGTATTCACTATCTAAATGTTTCGTTCTAGATCTTCCTGAATACAAATGCAGACTACAGTTTAATATTCCAAGTTAACCATTAGTATATAATCTATGTATAATGAATGTATGTTTTTATGTAATAGTATATTAATATAGTCTGTATTTATAATCTGTATTTCTTTAAAAGGCTTATAGTTATTTTCACTATAATGGCTTTGACCTGCTAAGATTTTTCTATATATGATACTTTGATCTGATTACATTAATAGACAAATCCTTTTTTATTCACAGTATGTTTATGAATACTAAATCGTTGTTTATGAATACTATGTTCATAACATATGTCCTTACTGTGATCTGTTATCAAGCAAATGCAATTTGGTTTGATTATGTATAAAAGCATTTTCAATTTTTTTTTTATTTACAAAATATTTTGCTGAAACAAATATTTAAACACAATGGCAACTTGACTGTTAATGTACAAGGGTTTGATTACCAGTTAGATTTCTGTTTGTCTTTTGTTTTCTTTTCCTATGAATTGGGGAGGAGAGACTTCTAATAAAATCCAAGGAAGATTCAAAAATTATTTATATTCCTGTCAGAGGTTTTTTAAAAAAAAAGGTTCTTTTTGATACAGTTTTCACTGTGGGTAAATATGTTTTCTTAATTTTTGTTTTGTTTTAAAACAGAAGTATCTGGAGCAAGAATGATTACTTTGAGTGGATCTTCTAATAACGATTCAGTAGCAGCCAATAACTTTGGCTTCATAGGGCTGCTATTTTAATATTGTACGATTTTATACATATTTCTAGAAGTTTTTTTACATGTGAATTTTTCCAGAATATTTCCCTCTTCACATATAGGGAGAATTATTTTGTTTGGCTTATTTTTACTTGTCAATGATGAACTTAAAGTCACAGGCCGGGTGCCCTGAAGGTGCAGAAGACAGAGTGCCTGTGAAGCACATATAGAAAAGTAGCCTTGGCTCAAATAATTGTCCTTTTCTGTCGTGGGGTCCAGATATTTACATAACTTTTCCAGGGGGTGGTTAAACCTCACTAATATTTCAACCTTTTTATTTAAAAGATGACTGCATTGAAATACATATGAAATGCTGAGTAAAGATAAGGTGGCTACATTTTAGGCTCCGTTTCCACTAAAGGTAACAATCACCTGTATCTAAGCATACATTTATATAATGTCAGCAAGGCGTCTGTACAGGTAAAATGCAAAACGGAAGTCGTGAAGTCGTGTACCCATCCTGTTTACAGCAAGGCCTACGTCAGCATTATTTGCATCTGCGAGTACTGCTTTGTATGGTTAAATGAAAACAAAAAACCCAAAAAACAATAATATTTTCTAAAACCAGCTCACAAAGCTAATGGTTTGCTTCATGCACCTGCCAGTTGGGATGCTATTAAAGCCACCCTGGAAATTCTCCTTTCTTTGTGCAATATTTTATGTTTTTCTTCTCTTCAGGGCAGATTGGTTCTGCCTGCACTTTATTCCTGAACCCACGTTCATTCGAAATGGATTGACAGACGTAAATGCTCTATCCCGTGCCGCTGCTGCTGACTAATAACACCCCTCCCCCCCCCCGCGGCTCCCACCCCATCACACTCGGGCGATCGCTCTCTCTCTCCCTCTCTTCTTCTCTGTCTTCCTCTGATCCGCTCTCCCTCTCTCTGTCTCTCTCTCTCATACACACACACATATTCATTCACAGGCACCGGTGGCCCTATTGTCCACAAAGAATAAATAATGGTGAAGTACTTAGTGGTAATTTTGATGCTGTTTTGCCTTGCATGTTTTGAAAGTATTTCTGAAGAGTATAAATAAATGTGCCCTAAACTCTCCCCCTTTCTCTATGCTGATACTTGGAGCTAAGCTCTCATCCAAAGGGGCAGCCTCAGAACCGCAGTGCCCAGAACGCTTTCAGGGAACAAATATGTGCCTCAGCGACTTCCTCTCTTTTCAAGAATATTAGCACCATCTAGATTTAATAACGGGGTGATTGAAAACATTTTGATGATGGGGCAGTTTCTCTGATCTGCAAAGGAAAGCATCTGATTTGTTCGTGTACCAATTAATTATGGAAGCAACAGAAAATACAGCCTACTGGGCTTCCCTCCTGCAAAGAGGCTGCAGTGTGTGTGTCTGTGTGTGTGTGTGTGTGTGTGTGTGTGTGTGTGTGTGTGTGTCGTCGTCTGTGCTCTTGGGCTCATGTTTATACATATGTGTATATTACTTAGAAGGGAATCTTGGTCAGAAATTTCTTCATTTTAACCTTGAAAATTATTGGTAGATTGTGTGTGTCTGATAAGGTAGTATTTTGATATAATAGGAACACGATCCTTTTTTCTTTTCCCTTTTAATCTGTTCTTCCTCCACACCACCTAAATGGGCCTCACAGCCAAACATCACCTTTAATTTTAATTTCTATTTCTAGCCCGTATTTCTTCTAACATCTTTATTGGAGTATAATTGCTTTACACTGGTGTGTTAGTTTCTGCTGTATAACAAAGTGAATCAGCTATACGTATACATCCATCCCCATATCCCTCCCTCTCGCGTCTCCCTCCCACCCTCCCTAGCCCACCCCTCCAGGTGGACACAAAGCCCCGAGCTGATGTCCCTGTGCTGTGCAGCTAGGCTGTATTTTATTAGCACCTTTTCTGTCCTCATGTTGCACCAGATCTGTTGTGAGCAAACAATACGGTTTGTTTCATGTTCCCATAAACATTATTCTACTCTGTGGTGCAGTCCCTATATCTTGTACCTTATTTTATCTGGTTAGGTTTTGGGGGACTATTTCATGATATTTAGACTTGATTTCATCTTTTTTTTTCAGAGTCTGGGCCTCCCTAAAGTTTTAAGGTAAAGGAGAGCCTATTCTTAGTTTTTTGTAAAATTTGTTGCTTTGTATTATGACAATAGCGTTCATATGCCTGACATCCTCATAATAATATTAAGCTCTATTTTTTAGTGTGATGTACTTTATACATTTGTATAAATGTCACAGCCTGTAATCACTTCCTTTGTCATCGACGATTAATCTAAAAAAATCGAATAATTCACTGCCCCTTGCCATTTACATATCGTCTGCTGCCATCTGCTCTTCTCAGCAGCAGTAAATGATGGGTAATTAACTCAGTGCCTTTGTCTTTCCCTTGCTGAATGTCTGACACATATAGATTTTCCTCTGTGTGTATGCATGTGTGTGTGTGTGTGTGTGTGTGTGTGTGTGCACGCAAGTAAGGCTTCCCCTCTTCAGGGAGGGAATGAGAGAGAAGAGAGTAAAAAAGAATGAATGATAGTGCAAGTCTGGAAGTCAGCACAAGATAATTTCAAGGGAAAAAGCCAAACAAAGATAGTGGTCCAGAGAAGGGGCCGTATCTCATGACCTGAAGCCTTCTCAAGCTGAGAAGAAGAACTGCTAGAGCAATGGCTGCCTTGCACAAGCAAGAAGTGCTTTTCTAAAGCATCAGTGGTCAAGGTCAAGATACACAATCAAGTAAGGACTCCATAAGCCATTCCTATCTACCAGAGGGCAAAGAGAGCCTGTAAATGAGACTAAGCGGAGGGTACCCACAATCCACATGACTTCTGAACCAGTAGCCAGAATCCTTGTTTTGAGAAATGATTATAGAAAGGAAATCTCAGCTGATTTTGACACGACATATTTTTTAAAATAGTATCTAGGAAAACTTACAAGGGCTTATGAGACTGGGGAATATATAGACATGCTTATTTTAAAGGGGAAGAATATCACTACCCTGGATTTTCCCAACCTTCCTGTTAAATTATTCAGTTCTCCCTGGTGCAGCCCAAGAGTGTTTTAGAAAGGAATCCTATGCTATTCTGAAGACTTTATATAAAATATGACTCTAGTTATTCTTGTTTGAATAATATTCTATAACGTGTGAGAATTATTTGAAAGTTGGCTAAGTTTGATAACATTAAAAGAAAAATAATTTAAAAATAAAATTTTAAGGAAGGTCAGAATATGTCTTGCTCAACATGGTTTTTACTTAGCCTATAGGCTAAGTACCAGAAATTTGTCATAATTATTTTCGCATGGAATCAGTAAGGCTTGCTTCAATGAGATGTTGTATAGGCATCCCCTGCTTTTCAAAAGTTCTTTTTTACGGAAGAACTACATTAGTACCTATTTTTGCTAACTGAAAGAAATAAAAGAAATTGGAAGAAGACATTTGCTTCTATGAAAAAGGCAAAAAAGCAAAAATCTAGTTTAGCATTTATTTTGCGGCCAGCAGTTAGAGAGGCAGCGGGCACCCTGAGTGGCGAGTGTGGCCCGGCCAAGCTCCTTCCCCGGGAACCTCACTCAGCATCTCAGCATCCAGCCGCCATAGTTTTGATCTGGGTCTGGGGGCATTTGTGCTTTAACTCTATTTATTTTGTACATCCATTAGCAAGATGTGGCCTGAGGTAATTGCTTCTTTGCTTTCACCATTTCAGCTTAAGAAAGGTTTCGTAGGAAACTTTCAGATAGCTGTGGAAACCTGTATGTTTGCTGTCTGTAATTTAAACAAGCTAAATATAACTCTTGTTCTCAAGGAGTTTGTACTTATATATGTACTTACGGGGAGATTATTCAGTTAATCGATCAGTCAGAAAAATACCTAAGATATAGGTATTAAGATCCTGATCTTATATTTTTTTAAGATTGTTGTCACTGTGTGTTCTCAAGGTTTGAACAATCTTTGAACTCCCCACTGGAAGGGAGAGGTCAATATAGAGTCCGATGAAGTTCTTAGAGCGCATTTCAGTCTGTGTGAGACTTTCTGTGTGATACTTTTATCATGCAATCCTAGCTCTGTACCTCTACTTTTCTGTCTGTACAATGGCTGTGGAAACATTCTCCTCTTTTTCTAAAATAATAATTTAATACAAAGCAATTGTGTTCCAAAAGCAAACTGCATTCCTAATGACATTGTAATGCATATGGTAATGCTTATTTCTGGTACCTCAATCAGACTGTTAATATTTCTATGAGTCATGAATGCTTAAAAACATTTACCTGTTGGCTTAATTTTGGTGTTTGTGATTAATCTTTGCTTTAGCATCTATCACTACCAGCCTTCTGAAGGTTAAATAATTTGTTCATAACTGGACATCACTGGAAGGCCATTGAATTGGTGAATTACATTTTCTACATTAGCTTCAAATGACTTGTAGAGACAACTTAATACATACATTATGTGATGAAATGGCTAAAAATATGCATAAATATTTGACAAAGTCACTTAAATATAAGAAAGGAACGTTCTAAATATGTAAAAATGGACTCCATATCTCAGAGCTATTGTGTTAACTGTGTGAAATAATGTACTTTATGAAACTATTTAAATTGCATAAAAAACTTTATGACTCACAGGTAAATTTGTCAGCATCTAATTGAGTAAGAGATTCTTGAAAGCTTTCACTCCAGTTGTTAATTCAGCATCATTGTTCTCTCAGGCTGTTACGTGACCCAACAGGCTGCGAGAACAATATTGCTGAATGTAATTGGCATATGTCAGCAAAATATAATTAGTAACAAGCCTTTTTCTGAAATGCTCTTTTTTGTTGGTTTAAAAAAGTCGAAGATTTCCTCTTGGATTAAATTATAGCTTGGATTTCTCTCTCACTTGATTTTGGTTAGGTCTTAAAAGAAAGCGCGAATTAATTTAAATTTTGATTCGAGAAGTATGTATTGATTTCCTGTGCTGTGTACACACTCTGAAGGCTTTTCTTTCCTTCAGTGGGTTTTTAGTTTGATTTTGGGTATGAGAGCTTTGTATAGGAAATACGAAACACTGTATTATCAAGGGTTATCACGAATGCCCATCCCCTCAATTTTCATCCCAGCCCCTCCTCCCTGCACCCTCTCTCCCCACACCTTGAGGGTTGGAATAGATGCACTGACAGGCTATTTCTCAGGGATCGTGGTTGGTAGCTACTGACCCCAAAGGCATAGACTAAAGAAAATGTTGAATTGGTTATCACGGCATCTCTATATGTTTAACACCAGGGGTTTTTTTGACCAAGGTTGGGAATGGGGGAAAATGGGTTACAGTTGTCTTCCCTTCCCCAGTATAAAAAAAAGATGGAAATCTTTCACTCTAGGAGATTTTGGAAGGAAAAAACTTTCCTGTAATAGGTCACTTTTTTTTGATGCGAACAGAAAAATATTTGCCAAATTGTTCTTTTTGTGAGAAGAACTTGGCAAAATTTCCTCAGAACCCGGGGTTGTAACGAAACATCATTTTAGTGAAAGGCTGCTTTAGACACACATCTGGAAATGTAATCATTTCACCTAAGAATGTTGTGACTCTGCGGTTGGAGCCAAGTCTGAGTGAGCCATCCTACCTTCCACAGCCCACAACGTCAGCGGGTGAACCTGGAAGAGTGAGGAAGATAAGGAAACAAGTGCTTAGCCACCCATACTGGCCAGAACTAATGCTGGTGCCCTGCAGGGCGCGACACATCTGACGCAGTTCTCAATCATCCTCATTGCCGAGGTCTTTCTCTCACTTCTTTAAGCTAATCTAACCCCACGCTCTGGAACCTTCATCATTTGCTCTCTAACCCTGGATTAGAGGTTCCTGGGCACCATCCCTGTCTTCCTAGCAGACTGCGCCTAATCTCCCTGGTCCATGGTCCTCATTTTCTTTGTCTTGTCCCTGGGTCCTTCCCTTCCTCAGCGCTCCACACCAACCATGACTGTCCAGCATTTATGTTATACTGTGTTACATATCTCACCATCCTTTGCTGCACAGGAATCATTTTAGAGGCAGAAAAGCTCTGCATATAAAATGAATTTGGGGCGTGGAGGAGATCAGGTGGGAAATATATCTATCTCTCTCCACACACATAATCCATTTCAAGACTTACAGGCAACTGTATCTGATTCAGACTTTTGGTCTTTAAAAAAAATTATGCAATGGAATACAACCCATCAGGCAGAATTAGTTGAGTTTAGATAAAGGTCTGGAAAGCCATGAAAATAACCGTAATTACAGACATTGTGGTGATTGTTTTGCAATATATACAAATATCAAATCATTATGCTGTACTCCTGAAACTAAATAACGTTATCTGTCAATTATGCCTCAATAAAAATCACAGTTATTCAAAGGAGGTTTAGAGGTAAAGGCCACCAACAAATTCTGCCTTTTCAAGGATACTTATCTATAAGAAATGGTATAGACAGAGGCCAAATAGCTCATTACAAATAAGCCAGCTGTCACAGAGGGGTGGAATGTAGCAGCAAGCTTTAAGTAGATTAAGTGATAATGAAATCTAGACCGTGAGAAAATTTGATAAGTGCCAACCAAACTTCCCAAACAGATGAATCAGAAAGATGACCATTTGGCATTACCAAAGAATTATATGCTTTATTAGAGGGTTTTCAGCATTTTCAATGAAAAAAAATTGGTTCCCCTGTTCATGAACATATGATATAAAATTCTTAAAAATAATAGACTATACGTCATCTTTCAGGGAGGCAGCTTGATAGAGTGGGAAGGAAGCTGAATCGCAGGCAAGGGAGATGGTGCCAGGGCAGAACATTGGATCCTGACAGGCCTTAGTTTGCTCATCTGTAAAATGGGTGACTGATTTACAAAAAAATAACATTCTGCGGAGATGTGAGGAGGTCATGAAGGGACTGACAGGCATGGTTCCTAGGTATTTTTTTCCCCTGCTTTAACCAGAATAATTCTAATTTGTGTTTTCCATTTTTGACCTGTGCATAATGTTTTTGTTTTTGTTTTTTTGCGGTACGCGGGCGTCTCACTGCCGTGGCCTCTCCCGTTGCGGAGCACAGGCTCCGGACGCGCAGGCTCAGCGACCATGGCTTACGGGCCCAGCCGCTCTGCGGCATGTGGGATCCTCTCGGACCGGGGCTCGAACCCGCGTCCCCTGCATCGGCAGGCGAACTCTCAACCACTGCGCCACCAGGGAAGCCCACGCTTGATGTTTTTTAAACCAAGGGCTCCAAAGCTAAAAAAAAGTTTGAAAAATCTTATTCTAGGTGAACTCAGTAAGTATAGTTTGGTATATAGAAAAGATAGGTTATAGAACAGGCAAACCTGCCTTGAATTCTAACTCTGTCTCTGACAGAGTAGGGAAGACAAGAAATGCATGGTAAGAGTTTATTTTAGAAAGACATTCCTGGTAGGGCTATAAAGGATGAGTGTGAAGAAATAGGGGGTGGAAGCAGGAAAACTTTTAGGAGATTTTTAAAATAGTCTGGATATAAAATAATGAGCCTAACTCCTGCAATGGCAATAGAGATTGAATTGGGAATATAGATTTAAGGAACATTTGAGGAATTAGAATCTATAGGAAAAAATACAGTTGAGATTTATGGGATGAAGAAGTAGTTTAGAATGACTGCCATTTTCTGGTGACATTGACTGAAGGGAAATCCAGGGAGAGAAGCACTTTTGGGGACAAGTATGATGACTTCACACCTGCACATCCAGGGTTTGAAAGGCCAATTGAATATATTTACTAGCGTCTGGAGTATAGAAACAAGAGCTAGGTAGTATAGGGAAAAATGAGAAATTTTTATATATGAAAATACAGAAATCATTAGAAACCATGGAAAAAAATTAAGGCCTTTTCAAGGGGGGAGAATCTGTGAGGAAATTAAGCCTGATTGCCCTCAGGCATCCATTGTATATAATGAATTAGTGTCTTTCCTGGACATCTAGAATGGTATTAGTTATTAAAAGAAAAAAAAACCTGTATTATTCAGGGTTCTCCAGAGAAATAGAACCAATAGGATATATATATACACACATATATATACACATACATATATACATATATATATATGTGTATATATATATATACACACACACACACACCCCTATCTATATATGTAAAGAAATTTATTATAAGGAATTGGCTCACATTTTTATGGAGGCTGAGAATCCCATGATCTGCCATTTGTAAGCTGGAGACCCAGGAAAGCCAGTGGTGTAACTCAGTCTCAATTTGAAGTTCTGAGAAGCAAGAGTGTCAAGGACAGGGGGAAATCTATGTCCCAACTCAAGCCGTCAGTCAGGAAGGGATGAATTCTTGTTCCTTTGCCTTTCTGTTCTTTTCAGGCCCTCAGTGGATTGGATGATGCTCACCACACTGGGCAGGGAAAAATGCTTTCCTGTGTCCACTAATTCAAATGCCAGTTTCGTTTGGAAGCATCCTTACTGATACAGCCAGAAATAATGTTTAGCCAAATATCTGGGCACCCCATGCTTCACTCAAGTTAACCTATGAAAATTAACCATCACATCATCTTTGGGTGAAATGAAAAAACAGCCCTCAAATCCGTGTGTGTTTTGTGGTTTATGTGTAAGAAACCCTGCTTGAGAAAGATGTGAAAAGAAAACCAAATTCAAGACCCTGGGGAGCAACAGTGATACTGCTGAGGAGCTCACAGTGCAGCGTATAACATGGACCTGCTAACAAATCGCACTGACAACGACTGTAGATAACCATAAGGTATCAGGGCTGCTAAGCAAGTCAGCTCCTGCTCTGGCTCTGGCTCTGTCTCAGGTTGTTTTTCCTCTGTCTTGGCTTCTTTATCTAGCTGGCACTCTTCATAAGTAACATGGTTCCCGGCAGCTGCAGACTGTTACCATCCTCAATTTAGCAATCCCATCGGAAAACGCACGTCCTTTTCACCAATTCCAATAAAATTCCTGACATCCTTCACGTTGGCCTGGGTTAGATCTTGGGCCCCTTCTTGAACCAATCACTGAGGCCGTGGGAATGGGATACGCCGACGACTTGGGCGTCTGTCATGAACAGCTGAAGAAATGCAATGGGTCCCAGCAGAACCACATGGACTTGAAGCATGGAAAGGAGCATGCTTGTCCAGGATGCAGTCATCATAAGAAAGAAGCCATGATATCAAGGTGACCAGCTGGCAGATGTGCACCTCAACAACGGAAGGGATCAATGGCTGACATTTCCTTCAGGAGTCAAAGAATCCTTCATGGTGAGCTGGGCAGCAGAGGTTGAATAGGAGTTCACTAAGATCATACAGCACTATTTAGAGTTGTGAACCTTCCTGGTGAGGATGGCATGACTGAATTGTAAACCTGCCGTCTTGCGTTGTGTTAAATACGGAAAAGATAAAAGGCCAAACTTCAAATCTTAGCCACACTTATCAACATAATTAATAAAGTTGCACCAGCAACTCCGAAGAGTGATTCCATATGCTCTTTTGCATTCCTCATCTTTGGGCTGTGAAACTTTGGAAACGTGAGTAAACAGTGAGATGGCACATAATCTACTCATAATTTTAAAAAGTATGGTGCGGAGGAATGCGCTGACTTTGAAGTAGAAAACCAAGGTCAGCTTTCAGAGTTGGGAAACAGAGATCTGGGTTGCGAACAAAAATCCCGGAGAGAAGGCTTATCACAGTGCACTCTAAGCAAAGATTTATTTGGGGGCCACTTCACATAAACTGAGAAGGGTGGAGGAGATTAATTGATTGCTGTAAATTTATAAGAGGTTAAGTTCCTGCCTATGAAAGAAAAATCAGAGAGTGGGCAGAAGTACCTACCAAAACAAAACTAAACCTTTCTGCAGTGCAGAAAGTGTCCCTTTGAACAAAATAGAAAATTTTACTTAAGAAAAGATGGAATTATTAGAATGTTCTTAAAAGTATATACAGATAATTTCAAAAGCAATTGTTTTCATTCTCATTTTGAATATGACCTGAAATTTTGAGAAAAAATAATAATAGCACTTCTACTTAATTTATTGAAAAAACTTACAACTTGAAAATAAATCAGAATTATTTCATGCTTAACAGGTCAAATGGTTTATAGCAAATAATAGTTGAGGAAATGTTTTTGGATTTCAAAGTAAATTGTTAAAGTAACAAAGTAGCCATTGTGAACATGTTACTTTTGTATAACAATGATTGTTTTCAGAGAAATTTAGATAGTCACAAAAAAGTAAGCATAGGCTTGTGCGTTTCAACTGTTTAAAATAAGCTACAAGGATATATTATAAAACAAGGGGAATTTAGCCAATATTTTATAACTATAAAGGAAGTATAACCTTTAAAAATTGTGAATCGCTATACTGTATACCTGTAAGTTATATATCATACAGCAACTATACTTAAATTCAAAAAATTTTAAAAAGTAAACTGTTTAAAGGTAATTGTGTGGGGGGTTCTCTATGTGTAAAAAGCAGAGTCAGACAGTTTGTACATGTATTAATTTAATCTGAAATTGCAAATTTGAAAAAGAATCTTCATACCTTACAAATACTATGAATGATTTGCGCCATGAAATCTACCCATCCATTTACTTATGAATTGCCCAGCCAACAAATATTTCTAGTAATCTTTTGTTCCAGGCACTTCTCAGGTGCTGGAGGAAGAAGAATCAATAAACTAGGACCCCTGACTTGAGGAACTCACAGTCTATTGAGAGTGCTGGGCATGTAAATACATGTAACTCCTTTCTCCATGCCTGAGGAGCTCAGTTAACTTTGTTCCAAATGACGAACTTTAAGATGGTTTGGTCCCAACAAAATGCTACATTTTGTTTTAAAAGCCAGTGTATACCCTTCTTTTAAGTGGATACTAGGCCTGCTTCATCCATGGTGAACAGCGGCAAGGTTCTCTGGGCGAGTCCTAGAGAAGAGTCTTGAACAAACCTTGAGAATGGATGGTTCACTCTCTTCCTGTCCAATTTCATATGTACTTCACCCTTCCAGAGAGCATGGCCCCAAATATACCTATTTAACACAAGTAAAACATGTGAGTAGCTGCAGAAAAGGAAAGGAAACAAAGAAAAAGAAAAAAGGAGAGAGAAACAAAGGATTAACCAGAGAAAGAATTCCAAAATGTTTCAAAATACGTAAGAGGCAGTAAGCTTTGAGTGTGTGTACTGCAGACCCAAGGATAGAAATCTCGAGAAGATGAAATTATTAGGAGAAAATGGAAGGCCAACCAGTATAAAAAAAAAATCTATTCTTTATTTTTTGAGGGCAGGATGTAGACAAAGATTTCAGCACTGTAGGCAGCATTAATTGAAATACAATATTCAGATCATGGGAAACAAAGTCATGTTCGTTTCTGAGCACCATATTTGCCACGTTGGCAAATTCCATTGAATAGGGGAGAAGAACAAGAATAAGGAAACCCTAAGTTTCTTCCCGATTCTAATTGTAGGAGTCTAAGTTAATTTAGGATTTATCACATAGGTTAAATGTGATCCCCAAGTAAAAGAGAAGAAAACAAACACCTTCACCCCCCACTCTTTTTTCTTAATGTGAAGGATGAATTCAATACATCTTATTAAAAGAAAATATCAAAGTCTGTCTGCGTGAGTTTGTTCTTAAATACCATCCTGGGGGAATAAGTCCTACATAAGGATTTAAGTCTGCAGACAGTAGAAGTTCGAAGATCTAGAATTAAAATAAAACAGAAAGGAGATTTGAATAATGTGGAGATAATGATTTTTATTTTGATGCACATTTCTTCCAGCAAAAGTAAGCACTTTGCCTTGAAAGTCGTACATGATTTTTGGCTAAGTCATTCCACTTTTAGAATTGTATCATAAGGAAATCATTAAAGATTTACACAGTTTTCTATGAGTGTTCATCTCAGTGTTACTGATAATAGTGAAAAAATAGAAGTAATGTACTTACTGAATGTTGGAGGATGGGTTAAATAAATTATCCACACAATGTAATTAATGTGTAATAAATAGTTGAGATGGAAGCTATTCACACTATATTGTTAAATGAAATAAATCAGATTAAAATTTGTCTCTCTCTCTATATATTTACATTATTTTATTCAAAAATATGAAAGGAAAAGATTAAAAGAATAATTTTGTATGGGGAGGTTATGGGTCTCTCATTTAATTTTCTTATTTTAGCTTATTTAAAAATTTTTCCTCAGTGAACTTGTATTACCTTTGTAATAATAAAAATGTATTTTAAATCTAAAATTATGTATTGCCTATTTAGGATAAAAAATATACATATTTGTATTAGGGGTAATATATGTATTATAGCTATGGGTATAAAGGATATATGTTACGTAAAGTTATATAGATAGATAGATAGATAGATAGATAGATAGATAGATGATAGATGATAGATAGATGAAATAAAGATAGAGTCTCTATTTCTCTGATGCCCCATATCAAGTGTGGTCAATTCTTCATTCCAACCAAACTGACCTTTGGTTCATACCGTGCTTATTCTTTTTTTTAGGATCATCAGTTGAACTAACCCCTCTGCCTTAAATGTTTTCCAACATGTACATGGTTGGTCCATTCTCATCTTTCAGGACTGGGCTCCAATGTTACCTACATAAAGAGGGACTCTCTGACCACTATCCTTCAAGTGGCTTTCTCCAGTTTCTCTCTATCTTATTTCTCTGCTTACTTTCCTCAGAGTATTGATCACAATCTGTAGCTCTCTTGCTTAGTCATTTGTGTGTTTGATAAATGCCTGTCTCCTCCAGAATGTAAGTGCCATGAAATCAGAAACCTGTCAGTGATCATTGAATCTTCAAAACCTAACACTGGGCCTGACATATAGTGAATATAGGATGGATTACTCTTGAACACTTTGGCAAGAGGGACAGACAAGACTTTCAGCAAAAAAGCTGGAGAACCAGTGTTCAGTGTTGGGTAAAGATAAACCTTCAAGGTGTTACTAATACGAATGTGTATTATATAAATATAAAATTTTATATATGTATGTATATACATACATGCAAACTTAACATTTGTATACATATATATTTATAATTTATACATATTTAAAACATTTGTAAATATATTTGTATACACATGTAAATATTGTATGAAATTTCAAGCATATACAAAAGTGGAGAGAATAGTATCATGAATATACTTCATGAGTCCATCAACCACCTTTAACAGTTATCAATTCATGGTTATTCTTGTTTCATAAACAGAACTCCTCATTTCTCTCCGTCTGGATTGTTTTGAAGCAAATTCCAGACATATTATTTTTTCCTATAATTTTAATGTATACTCTAAAAAGATAAAAACAACTATAATTCCACTATTGTACCAAAATTAATAATACCTTCATATTTTAAATATTGTGTTTTCAAAAATGTATATTAAAATTTCTTTTCATCTAAAACACTGCTCTTGAACCCTCTTCTATATCCCATCTTTTCACAAATTAATCCTTAATTCTTAGGTTTCATGCAGTCAGAAATATGGGCTATTTCTCTTAACTTGGATAGTTCTTTAGCTTTCAGAAGTGAACTCCTTTTCAAGTTGCCTCAGGGATAAGATAGAAAAACAGTCTTTTCTTATGCATTATATATTTTGGTGTATTTTCCCGTGAATCTTTTCCTCTCTTTCAGTCTTTGCAGTTTGTTAATCTGCCATCAGATGATAAATTGCCTTCAGAGAGTAAATGATCCTGAAACTTAGTTCTAATGAATAGTCTGGATTTGTAGATGATCAATACGTATTTGTTGATTTAATTTTATTCTGATATTTGGATGTTGTAGATAGCATAGTTTTGATAATAATTTATGAGTTGCTATATAACAGTATTCTTTCTTTTTCGATAAGCTGCTGGAAGTGTAGTTTTTTTCTCTGTATACCTTAGGCTGGTCCAATCTCTTAAGGCCATTTTAGGTAATGTTCACTAATTCATTGCATTGTGAGTTGTTAATAAGGACAAGAAACACATATTTTTCACAAGTTTGCAGTATCCTGGCAGAAAGGCACAATTTGGTGGCAAAACAGAAAATTCTAGTGAATTGCTGTAGATATGGCATATTTGTGCCAGGTTTCCAGTTGTTAATAAATTACATTCTTGTTCTTCAAGTCAGGACGCTAAGCTGACACATCAGTGTGAGCGCATCCATCTGTGGTTCACTCATTTGGTGAGTAAGAGCCGGTTAACTAACCCCTACCAGATGCAGCCAACAATACATGCTAGATATCAGCCAGGGGGTCACCCGGGCTGGTCTTTTTTTCTCAGTTCTAAATATTGCATTTCATCCAACTAACATCATCACATATTCATCAGCTAGCCTCAGACTAGTAGATAAAGGAGTGATGGAAACATCCCTGGAGACTCAGAGATTTGCCTCTGGTTTTGATGGGATATTATTCTGAGGATTCACACATTTATTGACCTCAAGGCTAGTGAGGTCAACATGACAATGCAGTGTGTATTGATTTGATTCAATCCAGGAATTGCTCATTTATCATTCATATTTATGTAAATAAAACACTAGTCTTTCGTCTTCCAATTAGAACGTTACTGAATTAATGTGATTAAAGATGGTGCTGGACTAATGTTAACAGGGCCTTGCTTTCTGTCATAAAGTGCAAAGGAACAATCACGTAAAATTAATATATTTCTAAGGAGGTGAATATGCATTCCAGTGCCAGTTATTATAAACTCCCTTCTCTTTTTTTCCCTCCTGTTCAAGCCAATTTCATGCTAAAATACCTTGACATAGTTTCTTTTTATTCCTGGCTTTCCCCCCCCCCCATTCTATGCCTGCATCTCCAAATTATATTATGTGGTAGATTTTTCTATAAATGGGAATATGATATCTTTGAGATGAACAAGGTTGGCAGGAATTTAGCATCCAAAGAGTTTTGAATAGGCATGTCTGTTATTTTTATTGAAATATTTTTAGCTCTCTATTTTTCTTAACACAATAATAAAAACAACAGTGTATGGGGGTAGGAATTAGGCGTTCATACATTTGGCAACTGAACTGCTTTTTCCTAGGTCATTGCTTTGTTGTCTAAGCTTGAAATCACATTTTGAAACCAATAGCGTAGAAGACACACAGCTATGACCCAAAAGAGAAATCTTTTTTTTTTTTAATGGGGTAGGGGAAAACTAAGTTTAGAAATGTGAAGAATTATATGGTTCTTGCTCTAATTTTTATAACAAAATAGCTCTTGTCACTGAAGTATAAACAAACGTATATGCTATATTATAATTGGTTTGATATCTTGACTTTTAATATTGTTGGATGCAGAAATCATTTTACTTAAACATTGCAATAACAAAGGGCCTCTGGTATCTGTTTCACCTCATCACTTATCCATTCAGTAGAAAAATTGAGAAGTGCATTCTGTAGGATAGGATTTTATGGGAAATACAGTATGGTTGATATTATGATCTGTTTCTTAAACTTATCAAACTATACCACCATCTGGAGACGTTTACTGTGAGGACAAGAGATTATTCCTAAGTACTCCACTTTGGCTGCCAGGTAAGGGATATCCAGGAACTGACAGCAGCGTAGCATTTCAGGGCATCAGTCTGTACAAAAAATGAATATAGAGACGAGATGGAATCACTGGGTACTACGCAGCGGGGAAGGAAATGATTTGTGCTGCCTGCTGATATATAAAGGTATATTATGCGCAATAAGAACAGCTTAACTCCCTGGGCTCTGAGGCTTACCAGACTCTAGAACTGAAGGTACATAATATGCAGGATAAGTTGATCTTCCAGCATGGCCTGGGCAATTATTTGGTATTGATTTTCTGAAAGTTTGGTCTTACATGTCCGCATTTTGTTGGCAAACTTTGCAACATCATCCAATCAAGCCGGGGCAGAGATGAGCGTGGGTAGCGAGAAACCCTCACGAGCCTGTCCTTTGCGTGGTAGGTAGGGAGCCCGCCTGTGTGAAGAAGGCTCTCGCAACTGCTCTGTCTGGTCGGGGGAATTGTAATCTTGGGGAATCCCTGTGCCTGATTGCGGCTCTCCTCCCAAAGGTGCACTTTTGACCTCTGTATTGATTCTATCCTCTCATCAAAGGCGCTGATGTCATTCCCTGTGCTCAGATCGGGCAGCATTTGCATTTAAGAGCTGCAACTGTGCGCTGACCCCAAACCATTTCATCAGAATGAAAGTCAACCAAATGGCAGATGCGTTTCCCCGTAATATTAAAATCTATTGTGCCATTTGGTAGGTTTCTTTATCATCTAGGGAAAGGGCATCACCTCCTGCTCCAGATTTTGATTTCATTCCAACCAGAAATTGGGAAATTCTTTAAAACAGAACAGGGATCAAAAGGGATTTTATTGATGTCCACATTCAGGCCAATAAATATTATTCTTATTTGTTAAAGCTTAACACAAAATGATAAAAGTCTCTGAATATATTTTCAGAAATGCCAGCACTGTAAATAATTATTTTAGTTTTTTTCAGTGTTTTCTTGCTAATGTATCCCCATCAGGAAGCCTATTCATTGGCTATATACCTAAATAGACTAAATAGAAATGACATTTAATAGTTCTTTGAGGAAAATAATAGATGTGTCGTTAAAAAACCCAATGCAGTCTAAATATCGACCGTTAAATTGTTTTGTCTCCCCCTCCCCACCTCCTCCTCTTTCTCTTCCTCTCCTCCCTCCTCTTTCTTCAAATAAGATGGAAAATGGGGAGGAAACCACTTCTGAAGCATAGACAGCTAAAGAGAACTTTATTGGAAATCAATGTCAATCTACAATTAACTGCATTGTCTACTGCTTTCCCATCTCCCCTTTAGATTCTATTCATTCTCATTTATTAATTTCAGTCAACAAATATTTACTGAGCACTTATGTATAGGTGCTAGGAATTCAGTGATGAGAAAAATAGATATGGTCCCTCATGGAACTGACAGTCCAAATCGGGAGACGGTCAACAAATGATTATACAAATAAAGATGAATACAACAGGGACACAAAAGTTTACGTTAATAGCTGGGAGTAGAAATTATTCTATGAATGGAATCAGAATTATTTGGAAAAATACTGAAAAGTCCTTGGTTTGGGGGGTGTTGAAGATACTGAAGGGGCTGTATATGGATACCAAGGGAGGGATTGACTAGTTTTCCTGTATGGGGGGAAGGGGAAGAGACAGTCGAGGTAGAACTAAAAAAGGGGAAGAAAGCTGAAAGCTGTGAGGTGCTCTGCGATCCTTTAAACTCATGAAAAGCTCGATACAGTGGATCATCTGTGGAAAAATTATAAAAGTGCAGCTCTCTTTGCCCTGATCAGTGAGAGATTAAATCGAGGTGGCCTAAGGGGGACAGAAGGGCTGTGGTTTATTAAATACTCTGAGATTCGCAGAAAGTATGGGGAATACTTTGGCTTCTTATAGGCTAGGAACTTGGGGGCTCAAGCCAATAGTCTTTAATTTTCTTTATTTTTGAAAAAGAGTCTTCAGTAAGTGCTGTGAAGATAAATTACAGACACTATGAAAGAGTATAACAGGGTTTCTTGTTTAGATTGAGGTTGAGAGGGGCATTAAACAAGACCTTTTGTGTTTTTCAGATCTTGAGGACACAGTTTCATTTCAAAGGAAGAGTTGTATCTCTCTATGAGAAAATAATCGCAAAAATATCTGAATTATCAAAGATGTTAACTTTCATATTGCCACTTGATTACAATCTCTCTTGCATGAGTTAAAATTAGGACATATTGATGATAATTAAGTTGCATCGTACATTTACAGTTTATATTGTGCATTAATGCAAACTGTTTTAATCAACTTTTGAAGCAGTCCTATAAAAAAATAAGGATGAGACCACTGACATTCTGGAAAGGTAGTACACAGCAAAGGCAGAAATTGAACTCAGATCTCTTTTTTTTTTTTTTTAATTTATTTTATTTATTTATTTTTGTCTGTGTTAGGTCTTCGTTGCTGCGCGCGGGCTTTCTCTAGTTGCGGCGAGCGGGGGCTACTCTTTGTTGCGGTGCATGGGCCTCTCATTGCAGTGGCCTCTCTCATTGTGGAGCACGGGCTCTAGGCGCGTGGGCTTCAGTAGTTGTGGCACACGGACTCAGTAGTTGTGGCTCACGGGCTCTAGAGCACAGGCTCAGTAGTTGTGGCACACGAGCTTAGTTGCTCCGCGACATGTGGGATCTTCCCGGACCAGGGATCGAATCCGTGTCCCCTGCATTGGCAGGCGGACTCTCAACCACTTGCGCCACCGGGGAAGCCCGAACTCAGATCTCTTGTTCGCATAAACTCTGTGCTCTTTCCACTAACTTTGAAATCCAGTATTTGAGGTTATGAAAGCATTCACAGGGTTTTCCTTTAAATAGTCATCTATTCCAATAAATATAAAAAGGTGCTCAATTAAAAAAAACTCACACTTTATCCAAACTTCCAAGAATGTCTGTATTGAATACATTGAGGTAACTTCTAGAGACACCATACTTGTGCCCGATAGAGAATTGAAAAGTTTCAGATGGGCTGCCTCATATCTCATTGTCCCGGAAACAGCTAGAGATGGGCAGGATCTTGGGGGCGGGGAGCGATCTCTAATTCCCTACTTTAGAAAAATAAAAATAAAAATAATAGCATTGTAAGGAAAAGTGACAATAGCCCCGCCCCTGAGGTAAGCACCTATAGAGAAATACTATGATGTACTTAAATAATCCCCATGTTGTTGACTTTTGTCTTGGGGAGAGTGGTTTACAAAGCCTTTGACGAATCCCCTGTCTCTTCTGTCTTTTTCCTGTGATTATTATTTCATGGCATGGGCTTGGTTCTGTGAATCATAATTGACAACATGACTGTACTTATTAATCGTTATTTAAATCAGTTATTAGATAACAGATAATTGAGTGGACTGAGCTATATATAAGTAGAAGATGCTGATTAGCCAAATTTACGACGTGTGCGTTGCTCTTTTATTGTCATTTATTATCTGTTGTTTGGTTACGGGACAAGTCATGGAACTTGGGTTCTAAAGCTCAAGGTTGAAAACCCAGCTTCACTACTTTATCAGAGGTCTGACCCCAGGTAAGTTATTTTAACTTTCTAGGGTTCACAGTCATCATCAATAAAATGGGGTTAATGATGCTTAACTTATAAAATACTTTTCAGGATGAAATTAGATTGCAAATATGAAACAAACTAATGCAGGGATTTTTTTGTCTCTTTGTCTTATGCATTTGAGAGATGAGCAGACCAAGTTAGGGGTGCTTCAGTGGCCAGGGAACAGGATAGACGGGGGTGGACCATGAAAGGATACAATCAGCTTCTCCTGTTAGCATCTAGATATTTGGACCCAGATCCCCGGATGAATGTCACCTGTATACATACAGAGGTCGTGGTCTTTTCCTCATCTGTGAACTTTCATCTGGCCATGTGATTACATTCTCTTTTGAGGAGTTAAAAGTTTTGATGAGAAATGAAAGGAAGAACCTATGATTTCAGGTCCCAAGCCTTCTTAATTTATCATAATGCCATGTGTCCCTAACCTTCTTGTTTATTAAATTCTCCCAGAATGTTCTTCAGAAAATCAAAGTCCATGAGGACAGCTTTGCACTTGAGGTGATGGAGCATAATGTAACTGCTTCATGACGGTAGGAAATACTTGCAAGAAAAAGAGTGGATGTTTTTATTCAGAAGCACAGATTTCACCTCCTTTCCCTAGGGGTGCTCTAGGATGCTTTGAAGCTCCTCATGCTATATGTAAACCAGATGTATTTATTTATTATTTCCAATGAAGATAACTCTGGGCAATGTTAAGTGGCATCCCAATTCCCCGGCGGCCCAGTGGTTAAGACTCCGTGCTCTCGGGGCCGAGGGCCTGGGTTCGATCCCTGGTCGGGACAAGAATCCTATAAGCCACGTGGCGTAGCCAAAATGAAAAATGGCATTACACATCATATCGCCTCATCTCAAATATTGATTGTAGCCAGTAACAATAGTGATGGGTCATAAGTAGTTTGGGGATTGGAATGAAGAACATTTAGGCCAAGAGAGATAGACCTTTTTTCTTACTTTATTATCTTTTTGTATCAGCTAATTTGTTTTATTTTCAATTTAAAATTCCCTTGGATGTTGACTGTCATCTGTCTTTCTTAGATTCATGTTCAGGGAAGAGAAAATGTTCATACAATTATTTTGCACATTGAAAAACATGTACCTTTGACAACCAGGTGTCTGATGAGTGCTTTTTTTTTTTTTTTTTTTTTGCGGTACGCGGCCCTCTCACTGTTGCGGTCTCTCCCACTGCGGAGCACAGGCTCCGGACGCGCAGGCTCAGCAGCCATGGCTCACGGGCCCAGCCGCTCCGCGGCATGTGGGATCTTCCCGGACCGGGGCACGAACCCGTGTCCCCTGTATCGGCAGGCGGACTCTGAACCACTGCGCCACCAGGGAAGCCCTAATGAGTACATTTTGATGTGGCTGCTAAGAATTTGGGGCCATGTCTATTTAAATTAGTTCATTCTGAGGCTGGATATATGTCAGCACTTCATGTACTGATTCTTACTAGGATGAAATACAAAAGATTAGAAAACATACTAAAGATTGCAGCTTTCCTCCAAGATTAAAATCTTTCAGATCATTTTTTTAGTGAGCAAAACCATTAAGAGACAAATTTAGCATTTAAAATGGTATGTGGTTATTGCAACATGCGACCCGCCCTTGTTTATGGAGGCAAAGCCTATTGGCGAGGGTTGCTCTTAGGAATTGTGCACTTACACATATGCTGTGATTAATTTTTGAGACTAAAAATAGAAGTACAGCAGTATAATGTAAGACAAGAATATATTTCCTGCCCTTCAGTAACGATTGGCTTTCCTTTTGAAAACTTAAATTGTTACCATTTAGTATTTCCAAAGCATATGTTAAAAATTCCTCAGGGCCATCTGAATCATTTCTTTGGCTAGAGTAGTCAGAAAGAAAGCCCATGATGTATTGTAGTGCTATTTCCATGCCACAGGTTGGGGGGAATGTGGTCCACAGATTGTGCTACTCTCACTCAAAAGGGTGACCAGCGAGGGCACCCACCAAGGGGGTCTTGAGCATAGTAGGGGAGCTAGCAGTTGGGGGGTGTGGAAACACGCCTGCCCCTCTCCCATCGTGCTCAGACCCTTTTTATAGGTTCCACGTGTTCATGTGGAACCATGAGCACCTGGCTCTTAGTTCTCAACTATTGAAACTATTGAAACAGCCTGACTGTGTGCTCACCTGAGAGCAGGTTAGCATCACTCATCTAGCTGCATTTCTACCCACCCTGGATTTTTCCAGTGGTACAAAAGAATATAAATAGAAACACTCTGACCACATTGAATGTTCCCAGTAAGTGTTCCCAGTAAGTATTTCTTTCCAGGTGGACTAATCACTTCCACAAAGCCTTTAACTCTATGCATTTTGGACACATTCATAAATGGTGATTTTCCTACATGTTGGTTTCTGCTACATCAGTGTATAGAGAAGCTGAACATTTCAGCCCCTGACACAGTGACAGGTGATGTGTCTGATTGTTTGCTGATGGTGATTTGGAATATTGATGCTTCAGAAAAAGAACTACATCGAACAGAAAATCTGCACAGCTCACAAACTACACAAAGAGCATTTGCTATAAATAAAGTGTCACCTGGGTGCTGCAGATTTGTGCAGAATCATTTTCAAATTTTCCTTTTTGAATTATTAAATAGACCATGTCAGAACAACTCTGATTATTATCCAATCCATATGCTTCAACACCAATCTTTCATGTAATATCAAGCGACTGCAGTGATCAATTGGACCAATCATGAAGGCTCCCTCATTCTGGAAAGTATTCAAGCCCTCCACCACACTGTAACATCTTATGCCGATATGCAAACACCTACGGCATTGCTTACGGAGGAGACCACAGCAGGATCTGCCTTTAAGAGTGCATGCAGGCTGTGAAAATATATTTAGTTCATTATCAAGAACTTTAAGCATAAGTCCAGCTTTTTGCAATTTTAAACCTGTTCAGGTGAGTTAGAAATAGCACTGTTGTCCAGCTATACCTCTACCCAGCAGAATTATGTACCTAACCTATATTGTAAATGAAATGTGCTATGCATAGTTTTCAAAACTGTTGTATAAAAAAATAAAATGCTGTCTTTTTTTTTTTTAAAACAAATACAGTATCTCCTGGAAGCGGAGACTGGTATGTAGGCATGTAGCCACGTGTAATTTATAAAATGTGATAAAATGATAATCTCTCACCTACACTAATACAGTTTATCTAGATAAATAACTCTTAGAATGAATACTGTGGGTGCCTTGAGGGTTTTAAGCATTTAATTAAAATGGAACAAAAATATTAACTGTCTGCTTTGGGGTTTTAGCAGCGTCTCTTGACAAGGATATTCTTTAGTCTGAGAACAGATTTGTGACATTCACTGGGAAACAAATGTGAGGTGGTATCTTTCTAGCCCTCATAAAAAAGAGGCTAAAAATGCATGGTATAGAAATCTTAAGATGAAATGGTTTCCTGAGAATGCCTCTGTTCTGTTCACCACCGCAGCTCCCTCCCAGGGCCTGGGACAGAGGGCGGAATTCAGGGGGCCTCTCTGATAATTGCCGGTGATTAGAGGTAACACACTCTCTCCGACACTTTCGCCATCGTCCTGGTGTGTTGCCATCACTCACAATGACTGCGGAAGCAGAGGGCTTTCTTCCTCTTGACGGTGTGTGATTTTGATGTTGGACACAGGGAGGCGGGCGAAGCAGTGGCAGAGACCAAGCTAGGGAAGAAGGACCAGCTCAGGCCCTGGAGCAAACTGCCTTCCAGAATGAGGGGATTACAGGAGGCTTGACTGCGGCCCACTTAACCCTAAAAATACATCCCAAGCTGCAGTGGGAAAGACATATTCAGTCATGATGCCTTTTAATTGTTCCATTGTCTACTGAAAATTGATTTGGTTTTCTTTGAGTCGGTTTTTCGTGGTTACCTTTATGTGAGAAACCCTGCCTCTTTAAATACATAGATTGCACACTATGTGTACACAACATGTGTATTTCTTTTGTTTATTTTTACCCTATTTTATAGGATTTGGGACACAAAGAATGAAAAGAAAAGCCTTGTATTATACTGCAGTGCTACCCTGTCGTTGAAAAAATTAATCTGGGTATTTGTCCACAATTTTGATAACAGATGACAGGCTGACAAAGCATGAAATTATTACTATAAATGAATGTGATATGATATTTCTATTTTTTGCACAGAGCAGATTCCATGTTCATGTAACTTGGTTTAAAGCCTCTATTGCATGTGTGTAGATTTTCAGCACTCTTGAGAGAGATAAAAATGGTCCAAAAACTTGAGAAAAAATAATGAGTAAGGAGTGGGATTTTTCAAATCACTTTTAGTTCTTGTTTGGAATATTCATTTTTCCCTGTGATTTCACTTTTGGATCTGGAATATGGGATAATTCCTAAGAAAAGAACAATTGTGCTGGGACTTAATTGGTATAGTGTGTGAAATAATTTCATGGGTCTGGAACAAAGATGCTATTCAAATGGGCAAACATGAGATGCTATGTTGATAGATAAGAAACCAAAGGCAGTAGGTCAGAGATGTGTGTGTGTGTGTGTGTGTGTGTGTGTGTGTGCGTGTGTCCCTTTTCTCACCATACCTGGAGACATACAAGAGTTATAATCAAACTCAAAATATAACCCTTATAATTTCAAGTGGAAAAGAAATGTGGGCAAATTGTTAATAATCCAAGTTAATAAGCACATTGTTTGATTTCTTCTGCCAGGTACCTCTTAGCCATCATTGTTGACGAACAGTAGCCCAAAAAGTTGTATTTCAACGTTTCAAAATCATTGTCAGGGAGAAGAAAAGAGAGTGGGGATACTGTTCCATATATTTTCCTCATGGCCAGTGGAAATAAGCTCTTATGATTCTGTAGTCTTTTAGCCTCCCTCCCCTCCCCCGCTTCGTTTGATCACATTATTCACACAAAGAACCAATGAGCCATTGTGCCATTACCTTAAAATCCTATATTAATGAGACAGCTACAGTTTTTAATCATTTGAGTTAAGCCTTGAATATTCTATGTGCTAATATCCTGCATCCATTTAAGATGAGAAGAAGCATTTTATTATAATATTTTATTTGCAAATAGTGACTAAAATACTGATTTTTCTCTTTGTAAAGTTGTCAAACATTCTGAAGAAAGCATTTTATTCTTCAGGAGTTAATTTTATCTCTAAAAGCATGGGTTAAGAGGAAGGGGAAAAAGGTGTTCTGGACAGTTAGCTGGCAAAATAAGGGCCCTGGGACTTCGTTTTTCTGGCAAAATGTTTAGGTGGAATTAGATACATACACAAATTGAGTGTCAAGCCAACCTCCACCGTTTAACAAAGATCAAAAGCATTTGAGCTAGCACTTAAATGCTAGCTCAACTTATACTTTGTGTCTTCTGGACACAAAGTATAAGTTGTTTGTGTGCCTAAACATATTATACTTTGTGTCTTCTGGAGAATAAAAGGAAGATCTTTGTTTTTGCTTACTCTTTCATCATGGTAAATTTGCTTTTGTTTATTAAAATGGCTTAGAAAAGTACTTTAGATAAAGTTTGTAGCTTTTTTTTCTTTTTAGCTAATAACTTTCCTCTAACTTAAAGCATGACATCCAGGCCACCTTGATTCCACTTACCACATAAACTTGGAAATGGCCTCACTTTTAAAAATTCCTGTATAAGAGGGCAGTGGCATAGTTAACATCTTAAAATTCCCCAAGAAAATTATCTGTGGACTATTATTATTATTTAAATAATATTTTTCTTGTCTGATGAAAAATCTAACACTTGTTGGGATGCTGGTAAAGAAAGGGTTTTAACTATTGAATTCCGAATGCCTCTTACTTAACAAATACAGAAGTTAAGCTATAACATATTAAATTTCAGTAGCAGGAAAGGTTTTTTAAAAATGCAGTTTGGTACTGTTTCCCTAATACAAATTACATTCACAAATGAAAACCATGAGTAAAATTTAGTAAAAATTAAAAGGAATTTATATAAGTGGAGTTTTCACGGCTAATAAAAGTTACACGACCCTTTAATAGATTATCGCATCCATGTCACTGAACATATACTTTTAAAACAGACGTAAGAACATACAGGGAATGTTCCTTGACTTGTGTTTCTCACATCTCAGCAACCACTTAATCTTCTATTTAAGATTTTTTCAATGTTCATATAAGAACACCGGCAGTTTTAAGAATTTTGGGGTCTGTCTGAAGCTGAGTTGCAGTATCTGGGTGAAATGGCTATTTTGTTTTGCAGATGAAGGAAGTGATTTTTAATCCATCTGAGATTACAGGCAACATAGAACCTGGACACTGTTTGGGAACATCAGGCTCCCAAACCAGGTCCTCCTTGTAGAAACCGACTAGTCTTCCCAGTTTATTCTAACCTGGGATGTATGACCCCTTCCTTGCCTCACTCTTGTCCCAATCTGCCCCCCTTAGCCACCTCCAGCTGCCCTTTTACTTGAAGCCCTTGAATCCACTTCTTTTTTCTTATCATAATGATGATTTCTGCATAAATAATCAACCAGTCAGTCAAGCATTTGATCCCGTTAACTGGCCAGGGCTGCCCCGACTACAAAATTTCGCTAAGCTCTATCTGACACATTCCTCTATAGAAGCAAATATATTTTCCCCAAAGCAATTATTAGACACTTTATTTTAGTTCCTGATTTAATTTCTTTTTTTTTTTTTTTTTAGTAACAGAATCTAAGCAGCCTGATTGGAATTTCAAATGATTGTCACACTGAATCTGAAAGTCTGTCTTACACAGAATGTAACATTTTCCTTATATTTCAACCAAGTAGAGGCAAAGGGAAGGTCCTTTTTATCTTTCTTTCTAGCTGAACGTATGTTCGATATTATTAATTCAAACAGAAAAAAGAATATCCCACATCTTTGACTCTTTCATAAGATTTTTCAGTCTTTTGTTAGGTTCTCACTTGCTCCCTCTCTCAATATTAAGTATGCCGATTTTCCTCGCTTTCTCGTCTGGTTTATTCTTAAGGGTATGAAATCTCTGTTAGCACCTGCCAGAGCACACAAAAACTAGTTTGTTAGGAAGCAAGCAATTGCACCCTTTTATTTATTTGTTTGTTTACTTGTTTATTTATTTATTTATAAATTTATTTCTAAACAAGAAAACGAGTTTGAGTTATCGCCTGGTTCCTGTTGCCTGTTTGCTTACACTCAGTTTTCTTTTTTTCACACACGAAGAAGCAAACATTGTCCCTGTCAAATGATAAATGAAGCAGAATCGGTGACGTGCGTGTTTGTCAACATAAGCGAGATCAAATGATTGCTCAGCAGGAAGAAGCCACGGGAAAGCCAATGATTTTTGACTAATTAGCAAAATAATAATAATGTCTCCCTAATGATTACCTTGTACTGGGTTGTGGCCTTTCATCAGACAGATATTCCACCAGTGCAAACTAGTGTTTTGAAGACACACTAGTGATTTCCCTTGAAATCATGGATGTGGAGGGTTTCTGAGAAATCTCTTGAAGCATCATTCTGTCCTGTATCGCTTGAGTAATTGAGACCGAGAACGAAGCCCTAGTTTTTGCTTCGTGTCATTGTATAACCCATGCGCCTTTTAAGTACTACTTTATAAGGAATAGCAATGCATATTTTTCAAGACCATTTAAAGTTCAAGTTCATTCTCATTCAAGTTCAGAGAGTTTTACCAGAGATGTTCATGAGGAGTAACTTGATTGAAAATAACAACGTAAACAAGAATTTTTTTCAACATGCAAAGTTAGAGTGGCTGTTACCAGATGTAGCTATATATATATATATATATACATATATATATATATATATATATTTTTTTTTTTTTTTTTTTTTTGCGGTACGCGGGCCTCTCACTGTTGTGGCCTCTCCCGTTGCGGAGCACAGGCTCCGGACGCGCAGGCTCAACGGCCATGGCTCACGGGCCCAGCCGCTCCGCGGCATGTGGGATCCTCCCGGACTGGGGCACGAACCCGTGTCCCCTGCATCGGCAGGCGGACTCTCAACCACTGCGCCACCAGGGAAGCCCTGTAGCTATATTTTTATAAATCTTTTATGAAACTTCAAGAAGACGTTAAGGTAGATCTAAATTCTTAGTCCTGGAAATGTCACTGGAGCTGACATTTTCTGTGAAGATCTGTAGTCAACTACTATTTATAGGAAACACAGTGAAGACAAGGGCACCTCTCAGGTCGCAGGTTGTGTGCTGAGCTTATTCCTCACTTTCCTGCGTGTCAGATTTATACCTTAAAAATAGAGATCAGGGACTTGCCTGGTGGCGCAGTGGTTAAGAATCTGCCTGCCAACGCAGGGGACACGGGTTCGATCCCTGGTCCGGGAAGATTCCCACATGCCACGGAGCAACTAAGCCCATGCGCCACAACTACTGAGCCTGCACTCTAGAGCCCACATACCACAACTACTGAAGCCCACATGCCTAGAGCCCGTGCTCCGCAACAAGAGAAGCCACCGCAATAAGAAGCCTGCACACCGCAAGGAAGAGTAGCCCCTGCTCGCTGCAACTAGAGAAAGCCTGCACGGAACAACGAAGACCCAACGCAGCCAAAAATAAATAAATTTATTTTAAAATAAATAGAGATCAAAGGCGAATGAGCTTGAAACCAAGGGAACGTTATCTTGAGAAACTTAGCTTGTCATGTGATGTGTAGGTTGAGAAGTGCTACATGGACCTTGCTCATTTCGGCATTAAAACTGCTTGAATTGTATTAAATGTCACCAAGAATGCTGGTAGATATTGCAAATGATCAGAGGCAAAAGTGAAAAAGCAGACATGATTTGAAGTTGTTTTCTGAGACTAGCAAACTACTTTGTTTTAAATAATTTTACCCTTTAATATAATATAAATTGTTATTTTTTGGCTTTTCTTTTGTGATCCTTTAGCTGACATATAGATTGCAATAACAACAACAAAATCAGTTTTCTTTCTTTATATCCAAATCACCAAGAAAGAAGTTTTATTGTTGGGTAAGGGTTGTTTTGTGCATACAGCAGTGACTATAGAACCTGTGATTTTATCTTTTTAAAATTTTTTTTTTTTGGCAGCCAAAGCCTGTTCAGGAAGTTCTTCTGGCATCCTTCTCCCCACCAAGGTCACTCTCAGTCCCTTCCACAGGAGAGGTGATTTCTATGCCAGTAACTCGAGAAAAGCCGTAGCAGCATCTTTCCTTTGTCCAACCCAGGAGAGACCACTCACAGGGAGATGGGGAAAGAGGAAGTGGCAGCAGTGATGGGGGACCTGGTACTGAGGGGGAGGGCAGAGAGAGGGGGCTCCGAAAAGACAAGAGCAGTGTTGATAATGTGCTGAGGCGGGGCTGGGAGTAAGAGGATAGAGATCATTTTAATGAGCCACACGGCTGCCCCCGCAGATGCTCAGAGATTTCTCTGAAGTCTCTGTCAACCTCACGGAGTTCTTCTGTGGTTCTCTAGAGCTGCACTGTCTGACAGAGTAGCCCTTAGCCACATGTGGCCCTTGAAATGTGGCTCGTCAAAATCGCCTCCTGTTTTAAGTGTAAAATACATCCTAGATTTCAAAGATTTAGTATTAAAAAGGTAAAATGGTTCATTAATAATTTTTATATCAATTACATGTTGAAATGATAATATTTAAGACATTTCCTTAGAATTCATTTCTTTTTTCTTTTTTTTCACTCTCAGTTACTAGGAAATGTACATTTACATCTGTGGCTAGCTTTACAACTGCGTTTTCTAGTTTCTGTATTTCATGCTTTGGCATCTTGGGGCCTTGTTGACCCCGAAGGGGCTGTGTCTCCCAGGGTTCGCCAATTTCTAGATAGTAAAAGTTGGCATGTGAGAGCACCTTCCATATATTAATACAAAGCGACGAATCCAGAGCCCATACCCCCCAGCTACCTCCTTTATTCGGCTCTTACACTCCAGGCGGGTATCCACCTGCCCTAATCATCCTAGGTCCAGGTACCAGACAGCTAGGAAGAGCCCCTATGCCCCAGAGCCAGCTGGAATTATTCAAACTAGCCAATCCCAAACCTGCTTGCCCTGCCTCACCCATTCCTCCCTGTGGAACCCACAATAAAGACTCTCACCCACTGTCACCTCACTCCCTGCCTCCTGACTGACCCTGGTACTTCCCCAGGTGGCTCCCCATGGAATGACCTGCCCCTCCTCCTGGGATCTGTGAATATAACAAACGACCTTTTCAATGGCAGTCATTTTCTGATCTGTTTGCCTTGCCATAACTGTGTAATGATAAGACCTACATTTCCAAACACTTGTGTGCTCTTTCTATGGGACAGTACTGCTAGAGCTCTGTTTTTCCAAGTGGGGATCCACTCTCATCTGTGGTAGAATCACCTACAAAATTAAACATCCAGAATCCGGGGTCCCCTTAGAACTAGCACAGCTCCTGAAACATAGTATCAGCTCAATAAATGTTAGCTATTATTACTTTAACACCAGAATAACAAGCATAATAATAATGCTAATAAAATGGTTTAATTCTGCCTTGAGGAGACCATTTCTCCTTTTTTATTTTTAATGCTATATGCTTAAAAATGTATTTATATATATCTTTACTTGTAAACTGGCATTTATTGAGCGTTTACTATTGGCCAAGCTTGCGTTAAGTGCTTTACACATCATTTGATTTAGTCATCATCACAATCAGTTGACTAACAAATAAGCAAGAGAAACAACTTGCCTGGAGTCACACAGTAATGCTGGAGCCCTAGGGGAGCTAAATAATAATGAGGATTATTTGGGGCTGATTGTTTTAAGAAATAGAAGACTCAGGAAGTTATTCTTTTTACCTTCCCCTTAACTGCCTAAAAGAATGTAGATAGAGGATCTGTTCCAGGAAGGGAGCTATCTTCATAGATGCCATAGATAACTATAGTATAATATGAACTTGGTGTGTAGACTGTGGGTGGGGAAGTTGGGGGGTAGCGGGGGAATGGGACCTCGTAAAGTCTGTTTCTTAAAATTCCTCTCTGAGTTTCACTGTTTCTGTGTGGCCCAGCAAACATTTGTGAACCAAACATTTGCTCTTTTCCATCTTCCCCTGAATCACCTTCCTTCCTTCTGAAGTCCCAAGCCCCATTCCCCCTTCTCTTCCTCTCAGACGGCATATAAGCCTCACTTGCCTAACTTGTCTTTGGCTCTTTTCTCATGAAGCCCCCGTACGTACAAAATTAAATTTGATTTTCTCCTGTTGATTTGACTCATGTCAATTTAATTCTTTGACCGGCCAGAAGAACCTAGAAAGTTAGAGGAAAATTTTTCCCTTCCCCTACTGAGAATATATGTAATTTTGAATAATATATAATTTTTGTATATACTTAAAACTGTTAGGCACAATCCTCATTCAGAAGGATGATAAAGGGGTAGATGTGCAATTGAAGGATTATAATGAAACAAACACACATGTGAGCACCGCCAGGAGGAGAGCTCGTGTTTCCTCTCTGAGTGTGCTTCCACCCTCTGTACCAGAGGGAGCCCAGCCTGACTTCTGTGGTCATCATCCCTTTTCTTCTCTTTCTATACGTGCCACCCACCTGTGTTTCTCTAAACAGGTTTACATTTAGTATTCTACTGGCCTGTTCTCAGACCTTAGACAACTGGGCTCACACCACACAGATTCCACCACAGTTGCTTCTCTTGCCCGATATATGTCTACGAGGTCCATGTGTGCTGATGGGTGTACTTGCAGTCCACTCGTTTCACTGCCATCCTGAATTCTACTGTATGAATAATATTTTGGATGACATTTTTCTGTTTGACATTTGGGTGGTTTTATGTTTTTTGTTATTAAGAACAGTACTGCTAGAAATACTCTATTTTTTCCTGTTCTTGAACATTTTCAGTGATGTGTATTCTTTCTTTTTTTTAAAGAAAAAAAACTAACATTAAACAGTATTAGCTAACTAATATTAATTAACATTTAACTAATATATATATATATTTTTTTGCGGTACGCGGGCCTCTCACTGTTGTGGCCTCTCCCGTTGTGGAGCACAGGCTCCGGACGCACAGGCTCAGCGGCCATGGCTCACGGGCCCAGCCGCTCCGCGGCATGTGGGATCTTCCCGGACCAGGGCACGAACCCGTGTCCCCTGCATCGGCAGGTGGACTCTCAACCACTGCGCCACCAGGGAAGCCCCATTTAACGAATATTTTAAATGAATATTAGACTTACAGGAAAATTCCAAAAATGGTACAGAGAGTTCCTACAGACCGCTCATCTTACTTCTAATGTTAACACCTTACTTTGCCATAGAACAGTTAACTAGGACGTTAACTTTGGTACAGTATTATAACTAATCCGTGGGCCTCTTTGACTTTCATTAGTTTCTTCCCTCATGCCCTTTTTCTGTTCCAGGATCTTATCCAGGATCCAACACTGCACTTAATTTTTATTTTAGAGGGCACATTTTGAACCCATTTCTTCTTACTCCAAAATTTGCAAGAGCAGTATTTCAGGGAGATTACTTTTAAGGCAGCATGTGAAACAGATTTTAGGGCAGAGAGGTGAAAGCAGGAATGCCAGGAGACTGCTGCCATATTATGATTGCTTAAGGCAGAGAGAAGAAGGCGTATGAAGATGAGGGGCCATCTATGCGTCTGTACGTTTATATAGCACAGACTGCATTGTAACAATGTGTTCATCTGTCTCCCATAGAAGCCCAGGAGTTCCTTGAGGGCAGGGGGCACTAAAGCTAATTCATCTTAGTATTTTCTTCAGGTACTTAGAAGAGTGACTGGTTAAAGTAGTAATTTGGTGAAGGTTTGTCAAATAAATTAATATGAATGAGAAGGGCTAGCTGAAGGGGAAGCTATGACACACAAGAAGAATAAGAAAGGTAAAGGGAGAACGAAAGTAGAAAAGAAGAGAGAGATCTGCTGATGGGCTGGGGGAGACAAATACAGAAGGTAAGACTTTGATAGCAGAAGAGAAAGAAACCAAGTGGGAATGCACAGGAAAGGCAGCAGGGAGATTTGAGGGATAAGCAGCTAAGGCAGTGGTGCTGTTTTCCCACTGAGTTGCTCACTTAGATTCTGTACATTATCATCCATCACTTAACTTTAAAACCTTGCCTCCTTTATTTATTGCTGTTCAGAGCTTTCAGACCTTTCTCTATCATTTACTCCTTCATCCCCCTCCTTCCCAAGATGCTGCTAAGGATGGTCGCATGCTGCAGCAATAGGATGTCATATGATGCCTGTGCTTCATTGTCACTGGGCCCCTCCTGGTGCTTAGCCCTCCAAGGTGCATCCTGCCCCAAGGCCTTTCCACCTGCTGTTCCCTCCTTCTCAGATTCTCAGACCCTCAATTTTCACAGGCTTGGCTTCTTCTCATCCTCAAAGTTTTAGCCCTGTTCGCTTTACCCTCTATCTTATTATGTTGTTTTATTGTCTTCAAAGTGCCTAGGGCTCTGGGGAATTTTCTTGTTTATTTATTTGCTCACTTCTTTTTCATTTGTCTTCATCCTCTAGAATATAGCTCCATGAGAGGAGGGACCTTGTTTGTCTTATTCACTCTAGTAGAGTGTGAAAGGACCGTGAAGTGATGAACAAGTAGCTCTGCCCAGCGGGTTCAATTTCATCCTGGGCTAGATGGAGACGGAGGCCACACCCATCACTTAAAACATCATTGATCCAAGTGGTAAATGAACTTTTACACTCACTGGCTATGTTTTGCTTTGTTTTTCCACTGGACATCTATTCTTTAAGGATAAAGGAGAGTGATTCCTAAATTTCCAGGGTAAACTTAATTTGGTAATAATTCACTGAAGGGGGATAGAGCTGAAGGAAGAGAAACTTCTGGACTAAGATAAAATTTCGAGTGAATTCGATATCTCTTAGGCAAGTCACTGCTTCAACTGAACAGCAGATGTATCTTTTGAATGCCTGTTAGGTACCAGGTACTGTAACAGAAATGGCAAATATTGAGGACAACAAATTTGTGTCTTCTAGGACCTTTCTGTCAAATGGAACTGTTTGATAAGCAAATAACTGGTTGCAAAGCAATTTACTAAGAGCTATCATAGAAGGCTGCTCAGAGGGCTATGGAAGAGAAAAGGACAAGAGGACGGACCTTAAAGGCAGCTCAACAGCATTATACTTCAGATATACAAATTTGCTTCAAATATACAGATTAACATTTTCAAATAATGCTCTGAATGATGGGAACAAGTGTTATTGGGGGGGTTCAAATAAATGTGGCGATATTGGGTTAAAGTTAACCAGTTGTCTCTCTAATGCAGGACTTAACAGAGCCTTTAACTTGCTAATATTTGGTAAGCATCATTGCCTAAACTTGACCACAGTGCCTTTCTCAAAGAGGAACTTATAAAACTAATTTCCACTGAACAAACTTGGGGAAATGTTAATACAAATTATAGAACAAAAGCAGATGGGATGACATTTCCTCATAATATGTTTAGCTTAACCATTCTAAAACCCAATTCCCTGATGTTCAAGGTTGAGTATTTCCCACTTAAAAATTTTAGGGGTGGAATTCAGGAAGCTCTTCATTGCTTTCTTGTCCCATATTTCTCCCTTCCCTTATCCTCCTATAACTCCTTCAAGACCCACTAAAATTGCACATACATAAGAAAGAGTTCATGCTCTAATTAGTGGAAGATTTCGGATAGCTCTAAAAATTTTAGAAATTCTACATTAAAGAATGATAAAAGATTAGAAATAAAGCTTATCATACTAGCATCTTGTCTCTAATACTGTTCCCTTATGAGAAGGAATTAGGATTCCTTGAAGAAATGTTTGTTTTTAGGGCTGAGGTACAATGGGTACAAAACGAGTTGGGAATATCTTCTTATTCCACAAAGTAAGCCCCCCCCTTCCCCCAGTTAATAAAATGATGGGACATATTACAAGGGTACAGAAACAGCTCCAAGGACCTCTACTGGTAACATCTAAGACAATCTGAGCACCAAAACAATTAAGCACAGTAACAGACCACAGAAAAATAAGAATAGGGATAAACAAATAAAAGAGGGAAAAGGGAGGGTTGTTGCTTACAGTAGAATCCCAAGTGCCTACTGGTAAATATAGAGGAAGTGCTGGAGTTAGAAAATCAGCATTTTGCAACCATCTTGCTAAAGATTGGATCAGTTAAGAATTACTGATTCAGAGGAAGATTTTGATGGAGCAAGATATTTATTTGGTATTAAAATATCTCCCCACAGATTACTTACAGTTGTAAGGGGAAAAATAGTACCAGTATAATACTAACTCCATATAGCTATATATTGACTATTATACATGTGTGTATATATATGTATATATATATAGTTATGTACAATTTAGTTTCTGTATAATAGTAAATATATAGTAGCAATATATAATGATGAAACAAGACAAACCTTCTCTGGTTGATCCAACTTAACATTACCAACAATGGGCAGTCGGATATCGTGGGCATCCAGGTGTGATAACTTGAGGAAGACACAATATCACTTACGAATTATTCCAGCTTGGAATGCACTAGCTGAATTTTATCATGAAGAAACAGACAAACCCCAAATGAAGAATATCCCAATGTAAATAAAGGGCTATTTTCTTCGAACTTGTCAATGTCATAAGAAACAAAGTTTGTAGGATGTTTTAGATTCAACTTGGCAAAAGAGACATAATAATAAAATGTATTAACTGACTTGAGACTGGACCTTGCACTGGAGGGAAAAATGCTGTGATGGACATTACTGGGTCAGTTGACAAAATTAGAGGACAGAGGATTAGGAAAAAGTATCCTATCAATGTTAATTATACTGAGGTTGATAACTGTAGTTTATAAATAAATATCCTATAAATAAATAGGGTATTTATTTAGAAAATATCCTATTCTCAAGAATTAGATATTGAAGTATATAGAGATAATGGACCCTGACATATACAGCTCACTCTCTCAGAATTCAGGAAAAAAAGGTACACAACTGTATCTGTATCTATATCTGTAAAGTAATATCTGTCTTTCTATCCACCCACCCATCTATCCATCTACCTGCTCACCTACCTTCCTACCTAATCTATCTATCTGTATAAATCTATAGATCTATTGGTAATGTCAACCAAAAAACAGTTCAGAAGGCTGCAGATAAGAAAAGAGTTTATTTGGGGTCTTAAGAATTGCAATTCAGGAGACACAGGTTAGGGTAAAAGCAAAAGGGTGCTTGGGGAAGAGAAAGAGTCAGAGGCTTATGAAGACAAAGAGCCCCGAGAATTGTGATTAACTCTGACTCGAGTTGGGAAACATTTGTCCTTAAGGAATCATGAGTTACTATAGGGTAGGGGGTCCAATGAGTAGATAGGCTGTTGTGAGTTATTTTAGGATAAGGGTCGGATAAGTATCTTGAGTTTCTGGTAGATGTTCTGGGTGACTTTTTTACGACAACAAGTGGTCAAAAGATCAGATTCCATCCAGGCTGAGACATGCAAAGTTTCACTTCTATAATGGTCTCCTGGCTCCATTTTAGAGAGCTCTCTTAGCAATACTGACTTAATTTTGATTTTTCCTTTCACAATATCAATTTGTTAATCTGTCATCTATCTATCTGTCTATCTATCTAGCTATCTATCATCATCTATCTAACTATTATCTATCCCCCAAATGACAAAGCAAGTGGGTAAAATTTTAATGGATGAATCATGTACAGGGTATAATGATGTTCTTTGTACTATTCTTATGCTACTCATCTTATTATTTCAAGTTTTCCATAAATTGAATATTGTTTCCAAAAACAAAATTTTCCGAATTAACACAGCACCAAGTACAGTTTCTCTGTGACTTGAGGATTAGCTTCATGGGCTCTGGATTTATGGACACCCAGTTCTAATCTTGGCCTGAGCACTTATGACCTCTGTACTCTTGGGTATTACCTTAACCTCCTTATATGCTCCAGGCCTTTTGTCTGTGACATGGTAATAATAAAAGCACTCTTTATAAGGGTTATTGTGTGGATTTAATGAGATAATCCAAATGAAGTTTAGCCCTGTATATGACACAGAGCATTGTTCAATAAATATTATTGTTACACAAAGAGTATTCAATAGACTCTAGTTAATTGAAGGGGTTCATGGTTGAACCATTTCAAAGACATTTGGAGGAAACAGGGCTTAAATACACAGGGTTGGATTACATGCATTTCTGAAGTCCTTTTCATTGTTATCATTCTTTCATTCTTTCAAAAATACCTTGTATCTGATTTGAAAACAAATAGATTGGATTGTGAATGATCTTTACTCTAGAGCAATCTGTATTTAATTAAAAAAAATAAGCTGACCCTAAGGTCCAACTGAAGATTCTAACTTTCAAAAGAGCTTTCAAATGAAACAGAATTGAACATCATATACTCCTTCCCACCAAAGCAGAACTGGTCTATTACTTTTCAATTACAGCCAGTAGTTCCTATAAAAGAATTAAGACATACTGTCACTCTCTAACATGGCATTTTCTTTTCTTTTCTTTTCTTTTTTTTTTGCGGTACGCGGGCCTCTCACCATTGTGGCCTCTCCTGTTGTGGAGCACAGGCTCCAGACGCGCAGGCTCAGCGTCCATGGCTCACGGGCCCAGCCCCTCTGCGGCATGTGGGATCCTCCCGGACCGGGGCACGAACCCATGTCCCCTGCATCGGCAGGCGGACTCCCAACCACTGCACCACCAGGGAAGCCCTAACATGGCATTTTCTAACTTCATAGTCCCGCTTACTTTGGTATGAAACCCAAGTTGCATAGCATTTGCTTCACTCTTTTACTTGAGTCTCTCATTTAAGGAATTGAGTCTTAGATCAGTTGCATTAAAGCGTTCAGTGTCATCCACTCATTAGTGATGGAATTCAGACTCTCTCCTGGATCTGGTCAGCTTCCCTCACTCACATCAATGCATCAATGCTGTCTTCCTCTTTGTCTCCTTAGCAAAACTGACCCCAAAACAGGGCTTATCAACTTCAGTTTTTCCTACCAAGACTCCCAATCCTCCAACTCTTTTTGACTCCAATCTTCTATTTTGGCAACTTTTGAAATACTCTCCAGGAGGTGGAATGCAAAGAGATCATGCTTTGGAATCAAGCAGAGTCAGATACAAAATCTTGTCTGTACCGCATCCTTGCTGTGTGCCCTCAGCAGGGAAGGCAGAATAATATTCACACTGGGAGTGAGGTCTTGGGGGTCAGACTGCCTGGATTAGAATCCTGCTTGGTGGGCCTCATTTGTTAGGCAAGTAATTTTACTTTTTTCTATGTCAATTTTCTTACTTTTAAATGGGGATAATAGCGCTCACCCCATAGAGCTGTAGGAAACGTTAAATGATATAATTACGTGAAATGCTTAGGAAGAGTAAGCATATAGCAAATACCTTTCCGATTTTTAGTTTTTTTTAATAAAAAATGAAGGACCAAACCTATTTCATACGTTTAATGTAAAGACAAATAAACAATGGCAAGTTAAAAAAAACCACAAAACCTCAGCCCTGTACCTGTTCATTAGTGAACATTCATTGATTCATTGAATGTGTTTACAGACCTTCTTGCATAGACCTCCTACGTTTTAAGGGCTGGGTGTTCAGAGAAGACTCAGACAAGAGTCTGTGCTCCTCTGATCTGTGAAAAAAAAAAGTGCGTTGCTGTTGTTATGAAAGATAAGGACTGAATCTAGGCCTGGTCTATCAATCTTAGTAAAAGAATGTTTTGTTTTTTCTTATCTTCCATCCTTACTTTTAAGGCTATCTAATTTCCCTTTGATCCCGAGTTTAGAATCTCATTTTCTCTTCCACAAACAGTATTTCAATGTATCTAAGTCAGCATTTAGCTAATAAGGGAAATGAACATTTGGGGGCATTTTGAAGTCTAAAAAGGGCTTTCATGTAAGGCTCTGTCTCTGGTCATCCTCTGATGCTGTGAGGGACAGATGCAGGCCTATTATCTTCCTGAAATCTCCCACAGAAACATGGCTGCCACAGATTCTTATTGATTAGCAAAATAAAAGATTTAAAAGTAAAAATACTCCTGTCTCTTTTCTTCAGAAAGCCAACAGATTCTAGAATAGGCAAGGACAAGAGCTGGAGGAGGAAAATTGGCAATTTTTTCCTTTGCATAATTTTTCTGACAAAACAAAAAGATTTCAACATCATTTTTGTGACAAACTGTACCCATATCTTTGGAATTTTTTGCAAATTTAGCATCAACCGTGTACATTTTCCAGTCACTTTCTTTGAAATTTCATTCTATTTAGCTTGTTGGCAAAGTGAAAAGCAATTTCTGTTTGCTGGTGCTGCCTTTTCCTTTGCTACAGAAAAAAATGGTAATATTAGAAAGAGGCGGACTCTTCCATTCTCCTGCAGGGAAGCCCCCGTGTGCTGTATGTACAGTCTATCATTCCTATGTTAGCATATTTTCATTTTATTTATACATTTGAATCACTTATTATTTGCTTTCAAGCATTTTGCCAAGGACTCTTAATTGGTGCAGATAGCAATTAAAACTTTATTACTTAAATAGTTTGGAGAACAGGAAAGAAAATATGCCAAAATCAGCATAGTCAATTAAGCTCTAAAACACTACATGTGACTTTTTATTTTATTTATGATCAGGATTTTGTTCTAATGCTTTGCAAGTAGCAGAGCTGCTCTTTCTAGTTCTACATAAATGAGACTCATGCCTAATGTGTCTCCAGTTTTCAAAAACAATCCTTCAAATACAGTGTTCACTTGCCATTAAGGCTGTGTCTACCCATCATGGAATGAATGTTTGGAAAGGAATTACTGGTGCAGGCAGGGTGTTAGTTTTTTTTTTTGGCTGCATTGGGTCTTTGTTGTTCTGTGTGGGCTTTCTCTAGTTGGGGAGAGCGGGGGCTTCTCTTGTTGCGGAGCATGGGCTCTAGGCATGCGGGCTCAGTAGTTGTGGCACGTGGACTCAGTAGTTGTGGCTTGTGGGCTCTAGAGCACAGGCTCAGTAGTTGTGGCGCATGGGCTTAGTTGCTCTGAGGCATGTGGGATCTTCCTGGACCAGGGCTTGAACCCATGTCCCCTGCATTGGCAGGCAGATTCTTAACCACGGTGCCACCCGGAAAGTCCCAGGGTGTTAGTTTTCTAATATGAGAATCAGTTCTGCCCTGCAGGTCTCTTCATCAAAACTTCCCTTTAGAGGAGTGGCTTTTGCTGTTTTTAGGGATGATTTCTAGACAAGAGTCACATTAAGTCTGTTCCTCACGGACAGTCTGTGCTGTAAACGAAATTTTGCAGATAGATGAAAAACGATTTTTCATATAAATGTAATGGTTTGGAAATGTTTATTCAGTGTAGCAGAGCATCAGTTAGTATGTTATATCCCTTGGGAAGACTTCCGAAAGGCTATAATGAATAAAATGAAGCAAGTTGGAAATTTATTAAAAGACCCAAACTATTCAAAGAATGATGAAAATTACTTTGGAAAGTTCTGATGAGTAACTAGTCAGAAAACACACACTCGCGTGCTTAATGCATATATTTGAAGGACCAAACCTGAGTCAAGCATTGTGCTGGGCACTTTCACCTACATTAGCTCATTTAATCCCCACATAATTCCACGGAAAAAGATATTATTATTAGCCTATTTCTACACTTGAGAAAGCAGATAACATTGACTACATAATCATAAAACTGATGTTAGCTTGGATATAAAATAAACTCAGAAAAAAAACGCAGTTAGAGGAGAGATCAGCTACTTTAATGAGGGCTGAAGGTCGCAGGGAAGGAAGCCTTGACTACAGCTTCAGAACCTCTTCACCTTCTTCTGTGCGGTCACTCTGTTCCCCTCCCTCATCCCCAGCGACCCGGATCTCTGTTTTCAGAAGCCTCCAGACCCCAACTTCCAAGAATTGTCAAGTCGGCTTTCTATTTTCTAGGACTGCAGATTTAAACTTGGAAGGATTTGAATCCATTTTTTATCTCAGCAAAATAAAAGACCTTTTGTAACCTGGGAAATGAAAGTTTTTTCTCTGCAGACTTAAGGGCGAGATTTAAGACCAATCCTGAAATTCTCAGCGGGAGTGGTTCCTCTCTGCTGGCTCCCAGGAGAGGCGACACTTTTAAGGGGGAGAGGTTGAGGCACAGCATGGGGGGTCCTGAATGTTGGTCTACATGACCCCTTCCATCCTCGTCGCTGCTCATGAGTTGGAGATGGTTACACTCGTGTCCAGATGAGAAAGATGAAGTAGAAAGTAACTTACCAAAGATTAGGCAGCAAGTAAGAGAAGAAACTTGGGGGCAAGCTCAGGTCTGTCTTCTACCAGCGTCTGTGAACTTTCCGTGAAGCTCTGTCGACTCGCTTAAAGACCTTGAGGATGATCTGGGCATCTTACAACAAACCAAGCAACCTGTTCCTTATTGGCTTGGAGAGCAAATGTAGAGAAGATGGAGTGTGAAGACACGCATAGGCCCATATGAAGCAGTTTTCAAACAACAGTAGGAGAAGAAAGATATTTTATTTGAACTTTGGTTAAGTTCTGCTGTCATATAACATCAGTCCTGATGATAGATATGAAGGACCCTGTGGAAATGAGTAGGAAGTATGCTTCTCTCCATACCGAGATGACGTGCTTGACTGTTGTCAGCTGGGCAAACACTTTGAGTTTGAAGACTGAAGGTTGCCTATTTTGGCAAATAAGCAAGAGAACTATTGATTTCTGTTTATGGATGTAGGACAGTGTTATTGCCTACTTAACATCCATTCTCCTTTTTCTTTTCTAACAGAAGCCCACATTTATTCAGAATGGCAATGTCCTTTGCCATCCTGGATCCGATATAGATTGTAATTAGCCAAAGCCAGTCACGACAATCATTTTCCTTGCTCTCCTGGTCTCCAGGGCATAAGGGGTGGTCGTGAGACTCAGTTCTGCCAATGGAATCTAAGAAGAAGTCTGTTAAGATTGTTTCTGCAAAGGATTTTCCCTTTTTTGTATAGAAGAATAGACATGGTTCACACCACTTTTCACCTCGTTTCCTGCTTTGAATGCAGATGTGATGCCTGGAGCTGTACAGCCATCTTGTGACTGTAAGAGAGAAAACATGTCTGGCTTGACATCCTAGAGCTGTCCAACTCACATTAGAAACAGCTTGTCGTAATACCATATGCTAACACGTATATATGGAATTTAAGAAAAAAAAATGTCACAAAGAACCTAGGGGTAAGACAGGAATAAAGCCACAGACTTACTAGAGAATGGGCTTGAGGATATGGGGAGGGGGAAGGGTAAGCTGGGACGCAGTGAGAGAGTGGCATGGGCATATATACACTACCAAATGTAAAATAGATAGCTAGTGGGAAGCAGCAGCATAGCACAGGGAGATCAGCTCGGTGGTTTGTGACCACCTAGAGGGGTGGAATAGGGAAGGTGGGAGGGAGAAGCAAGAGGGAGGAGATATGGGAACATATGTATATGTATAACTGATTCACTTTGTTATAAAGCAGAAACTAACACACCATTGTAAAGCAATTATACTCCAATAAAGATGTAAAAAAAAAAAAAAAAAGAAACAGCTCGTCTTGCTTTTTTGTGGGAAAAAAACCAATACCTATTTTGTTAAGATAGTATAGTTTAGTACTTCATTACCTGCAGCTAAATACATTCCTAACAGGTAAAGATTATAACTACAATCTTAATTGTTACCATTTAAATTAGCTAGTGATTAAAAATATCACATTAAGGATATTTGTGGTAATCTAAATTATCTGCTCAACGTTCCCCAACCATAATCTAAATTGGTTTAATATGGGTCACATAGTAATACAAATGTGGTACATAAATGCAAGTAAACACATGCCAAATTAGGTGAGTGAAAGTTACTTACAAGCCTTGGGGAATTTATTTCAAATTTATTCTATTTTTGAAATAAAATATGCTCTGAGTTGACACTGTTCCTTCTCCCATCCCATATATATGAAAAATTATTTCACACTCATTATCTGCCTATAGGAAAGGCACATCATCACAGCGAAACCAATCCTTTATCCAGTGTCTCCGTGATCCTAGCCTAAATTTAAATGTAGCCTAAATGACACCTGACAGAAACATGCAGACGTCATGGAGTCCTTGCTTATGAGAGACATTAATCAAACAAATGTCATTTGTCTAATTCAGTAGTTTTATATCAGAAGATTTACTTTAAACCTTGTGAAAAAGGAAGACTAAGTTAAAATAGATGCAATTAGCATAAAAAGGCAAAACTCTAATGATCGGAGTTCCTAATTATCATTTCAAACATCTTGCTCTAAGCTGGACAGGTCATTTTAAGTCTCCTTCTTTTCTTACACTGACAGGTTTAGGAGAACTGTCTCCTCAGTTTTCTCTCCTTCCGTCTCTGAATATCATTACTAATAGGTTAGTAGTTCCAGTTTTTCCTGTGAATTGTTTGATACTTCTGAGAGCACAGAATCACTTTGATAATTCTGAGAATACAAACCATTTTGCAGCTTTCAAGGGAAAATATGTTCAACTTGTGTTTGTTTTTCACTCAGAGAAAAAAGTTGGTGGATGTGAAAGGCCGCTTTCCACAACTATTACTGCTTAGGGAATGATTTGTTATGTCCCCTCTTCAGTAATTTTTATTTCTGTTTGTTTGTTTCTCTTTCCCTTTACATACCTAAATAAAGAAAATAAATTATGTTTTAAGAGTAAAGGAAAATGAATTTTACAGAATCCAAAAACCCATCCAGGTGGCTAGATCAGGTGCCTGAATATCTAATACCATTTGCACTTAGAGCATCAAGGAAATCATCCACTTCTCTAAAGAAAAGATTTCACCTGGGATGAATTTTGCTGCTCAGATTGTGAATAACCTTTTCTAAAGCCACATTTTCATTTTGCTAGTCCCTTGCTCATGCTGTCTTGTGTTGTTCTTTATTCAAAAAGGAGAGATAAGCAGATATTTCCCCTAATTTTTTTCTTAGAATATTTATTTTTTCAAGAATCAGGCTGGGGTTTGATACATTAAGGAACAGAAAAAAATCTCCCAAGTTACCCGTTTGTCTATACCAGCAGGTGGGTGGGTTCAAGCAAATATCAGTGTGCACGGAAATGGAGTCAAGAGAGCTCCCTTACTTGGCTAAGGAAATTATCCCTAGGTTCGTGTATTAAAACGACACTGAAAAGCACGCTTTTTTTGTTTGATAGCTTCAAAAGAGTAAAACATAGTTTTCCTTATAAAATACATTTGACACTCCCACAAAGTCTTCAAGTCCCCACGGTGAAGTCCTCACAGGTGGTTCACAGAGAATGGGGTTAGGCTTTGGGAAGCAGGGGTCGTTTGAAACCCAGATAGGATGAGCAAATAGAGGCTGGGGTTTGATCAAGGGGGACATTCTGATTCTTCTCATTTAGCTCCTTATTAAACCACAAAGGACTTTCTTTCCTTCTTCCTCCCCCTCCCTCCTCCCTCCGTCCCTCCCTCCCCCCCTCCCTCCCTTCCTTCCTTCCTTCCTTCCTCCCTTTTTATTGGAGTAGAAGTGCTTTACAATGTTGTGTCAGTTTCTGCTGTACAATGAAGTGAATCAGCTCTATGTATACATATAAGCCCTCTCTCTTGGGCTTCCTTCCCCCCATCCCACCCATCTAGGGGGTCGTCACAGAGCACTGAGCTGAGCTTCCTGTGCTTTATAGCAGCTTCCCACCAGCTGTCTATTTTACACATGGTCGTGTAGATATGTCCATCCTCATCTCCCAATTCGTCCCCCCTCCCCTTCCCCCACCCCCTGTGTCCACATGTCTGTTCTCTGCATCTGTGTCTCTATTCCTGCCCTGCAAATAGGTTCATCTGTACTATTTTTCTAGATTCCACATATATGTGTTAATATACGATATTTGTTTTCCTCTTTCTGACTTACTTCACTCTGTATGACAGACTCTAGGTCCATCCACATCTCTACAAATGACCCCGTTTCATTCCTTTTTATGGCTGAGTAATATTCCATTGTATATATGTGCCACATCTTCCTTATCCATTCATCTGTCATTGGACATTTAGGTTGTTTCCATGTCCTGGCTATTGTAAATAGTGCTGCAGTGAGCATTGGGGTACATGTGTCCTTTTGAATTACTGCTTTCTCAGGGTATATGCCCAGTAGTGGGATTGCTGGGTCATATGGTAGTTCTATTTTTAGTTTTTTAAGGAACGTTCATACTGTTCTGAAACCACAAAAGACTATAATTCTCACTTGGTTATATCCTGTAGCCCGTGGCATAAAAAATAGAGTTTGTAGCACTCCGCAGAGAGATAACTGTGTGTGCATGCATATATGTGCACATATATGTGTACATGCATGTATGTTTATGCATTGTAGGGAGGGCTGCTAGCATTATCCACCTGCCTCAGACTGAAATATCCATCTGGAAGTCCTGGAGATTAAATGCATTGTTTAATAACACAGAAGGCATTTCTATATTAGATCTTCCTTGATTTGCTCCTGACACTTAAATTTGAAAGTTATTAAATAGGTAAATAGACGAAAGGTCTTTTTAATATATTTAAGAATGTCCTAATTACGCACAGAGCCATTTGAAACAACAACAAAAAAAGAGTCTTGAATATGGTACTAAACCGAAAGTGTTTGACAACTCATTTTAACTACCTTTCAGATAAAGAATAAATTCAGTCACTTGTGCTTACAGAAGAGCATATGGTACATTCTGTTGGAGGACAGAGTAACCCTCTGCACACCAGCCGCATTTTAGTTCGAGTTCTGACAGCCTCTTTCTCTAAGGCTTCACGGAATCTTCCCTTCCCAAGCGATGGGGCCGGATGAAGAGATGTTTGTGCGCCACGTGGTTTGTGATCTTCCTGAGGGAAAGACTTGATAAAACGTGGGCTCTTGTCAGGATACAGCAGCTGTGCAGGCTCCAGCGAAAGCCTGCCTGCCTGAGCGCAGACAGCCATGAATCAGGCGTTGTCACACTGCAGCAGGGCAGCTCGGCCAGCAGGGCTGGGCAGTCAGGAGAAAGGCAGTGGCAGGAGGGGCCCACAGTCTCCTGGGCCTTTTATGTCAGGCATGGAGGTTGGGGCTGCGAGAAACTTGGAGCTGGAGCTGTAATCATCCAGGTATCTCTACTTTTTGAGACTCACCCAAAATTAAAATAATAGGGTCAAAAGGCAAAAGTTTGACCCTGGTTTTGACTTTGGAAGCAGCATCCCACTCCCTGGTTGGGTTCCAGACATGCAGATGGCTCACCATGGCTGAGATTCATCCTGAGGAGCAAAGGAATTCCAGTCAGGAAAGAAAGACCAGCACAGGGCAGTGTATAACTGGGGTTCATTAAAGGCGGTTCATCCAGGCGGTTCATTAAAACCTTCCTTCCCTTTCAATGAGCTGCTCGCAGGGCTCAGCCTGTGTTTCTCAGCACAGCCCCCAGTTATAGTCTACCCTGTGCTGGTCCAAATGGGTCCTCAGCATCAGGGCTTATTTGGCTTTTCTTCCCCTCCAGGCGGTAGGGGAGTGGGCTCTTCTCAGTTATGTGTCTTCCTTTAGGGACACAGAGCTACCTGCCAGATTCAGGAAGTGATTGGCCTTTAGGAGGCTTCTTCAAGGTTATTCATTCCGTTTATTCAGCTAGCAAGTGATCACAGAGTTCTTACCATGTTCCGTGCCCTGTGAGAGATGATACCTGAATTATTACACACAGACTTGCCCTCATGGAGCTCGCCGTCCAGGCAGAATGAGCCCAGAGCCACGGAAAGCAAGACCGTTTCAAGCAACGTGGGGATGCAGGAACAAAAGATGTACTTGAAGAGCGTGCCAAGGAGAGCATCTCATCAACCCCAGCAGCTCTGTGTAAACATTACGCCGCTTCCTTACAGAATCTCAGGCTTGGTGTCAGCAGTTTTGAGAGCCAGCCGGAGCTGGGCAGTAGCCCACGCATCTGCTGCATTGCAGGAATAGCTGGAGATTTTTAAAGCCGTTTCTGTAAGAAGATCACAGTCCTTGACTTCTGATTTCCATGTAGGTTTGCAGTAGTTGGGAGGAAAACCCTCCTCGGGTATCAGTGAGCAGATGGGAAGTGAGACACCCCACTCCTCTCCCAGCATCTGAGGAACAACGCATTGCGAGTTTCCTTTACAAAAAAATAAAAGGAAGAAATCAAGATGACGCTGTAGATAATGCAATGTTCCACCATTTGAAGGAGATTTGAAATATTCTCCAGGCCTAACTGCAGAATAACGTGAGTCCCTGGAAGCACGGATTCACGCGACCCACGATAGGAACAAAGAATCATGAAATTCCAATGTTGTTTTTTAAGCTAATGAAATTTTATTAACATTTGTCAGAGTCTTTAGTTTTATTTATGTTTGGAATTGAATTCTGGAGAAAGTTCTCATACTGGAGGTTGCTGTTATGGTTTTTATCAGCTAATTGTGTGTGTGTGTGGGGGGGGCGTACGTGTGTTTTAATATATGTGGTAGCAATAATGAAAAAGAGAAATGGAATGTTAATACAAACCAGCTCCCAGGAGAGCAAGGAAGCACTGCAACTATACGCAGTGGCATCAAAGCAACATTTCTTTTGAACTAAGTAATGCAAATTAGGTTTACCTCTATCCATCTCCCTTTTCGTTGAAATATATTTTCAAAAGAAGTGAAATATGGGTTGTCCTCATTTCCTTACTAAAAACTAGGCCTCACTAAACAAAACCAAGTTTTTGAGGCTGTAAACACTTTGTACTAATGACGATACGATTTAAGCATATTAAACTAGCATAGAGAAGATGGCTCACCTGAGTCGCTTGAGCTCCTGAATGCTTGCATCGCCCCCTTTCTTTGCCAGGGAAGCAAATTCCTATCGACTCTCACACAGTCAGTTTTTATCGTCACATCAGCTGTGGGCCTCACACATGCCCTCACTTTCTCTTTGTTGTGTTGTTTTCTGCACGTCTGGCTTATTTTCCTTCCTCTTGTCTTCCTGGACGTATTCTCCACGAGCTTGTTTTCCATTTGGAATCTATTTTATCCCCTCTACAGGAGTATTGATCTTCTGTCATATAGACCACCTGCTTCCTGATGTCCCCTCTTCACTGTCACACATGCTATTATTGCATATGGGTCACTTTTGATTATTCCAATGTTGGCTGCAGATTTCCCAGCTGATGCCATAGAGCCTTCTCGTATATTATCCAGGGAGCCCCCAGATAATTCACTCGGAGGCTTGGTTCGAAAAACAAAAAGCAGCCACATTTTTTTATTAACGGAAACAGGACTTTTTGGGTAAGGGTAAGGGGATGGAGACTAGATTAACAAATGAACATGGCTTTTGCACATGACCGAAGAGGGAGAAAAAGCCTATATGTTTTCAGGCTTTGATGTACAGCGATTCTTGCGGACAGGCCCACAGCGAAGACTTTAATGAATGGCTCTCCATTCCCCCACTCCCATCCACACTTGCACCACTTCAAGGAACTGGGCTGCTATTACTTTTCTATCAGGTCAAAAGGCCGGGCAACCACAATTGTCGTTAAAAATGTAGGGTTATTTCAGGAAGGTGTAAAGTATGCTGAATCCTATAAAATATATTTTTAGGCAGATCTAATCCAGTGGATGTTGCCTTTGATTAAGGGAACTTGGTAAAAATCAGAAGATCTTGCTGCTCAGAAGAATCATTTTAGGTAAACTAAATCAAGAGCCAAAGTACTTAATGGTTTTAATTAGTCGCTTTGAAGTCTCGGAAGCAGCTACACAAATGTACCTTCCCAAGTATAAAGGGGGTGTGACATTTTCTCCTTTGTGTCCACTTTCTTTCTTGCTAGTAGCCATACTTCAATGCCAGGAGGCTCCTGACAAAATAAGGGAGGGTGAGTTAGAGATGTTACCTGGTGATTCCTCCTCGGGCTTCTTGGACCACGTTGCCTCTTTTAATGGCAAAGTGAATGTACCTACGATCACAAAATGCCCCTCCCGCTGCCGCTCACTAACTCTTCATACATTACAAGCAGCAGCAAGCCAGTCATTATGGAGGCAGCCTGAGCCTCCTTCCACGCTACAATCCTCCGTCCTCCATGAGGGGTGTGGAGGACAGAGAATTGTGCATGCTTTCCTTTTATCTGCCTCTTGCACTCTCAACAGAACCCTCAAATGGTGTTGAGCCGCCAAGCCATAAACCCTTGAAGTTTCTCAGGCCAGGGAAGTGCCTCATATGAGAGATGAAAAGAGCTGGTGGGAGGAAGGGTAGGAAAGCAACCAACATGTTTTCTACAGATATCCTGGAAGGAACATCACATGCTGACTTGAAGTTGAACACAGCTATTTCTTAGCTGATGGCTACATATTCTGGGGAGAATGAGGCAGCTTAGGTAGCTGTAGCATTACCAACTTCATTTCAGCCTTTCTGGAAGTGGGAATATAAGAATTATATAATTTGTGTTTTTTTTACATCTTTTTTTTTACATCTTAATTGGAGTATAATTGCTTTACAATGGTGTGTTAGTTTCTGCTTTATAACAAAGTGAATCAGTTATACATATACATATGTTCCCATATCTCTTCCCTCTTGTGTCTCCCTCCCTATCCCACCCCTCTAGGTGGTCACAAAGCACCGAGCTGATCTCCCTGTGCTATGCGGCTGCTTCCCACTAGCTATCAATTTTACGTTTGGTACTGTATATATGTCCATGCCACTCTCTCACTGCGTCCCAGCTTACCCTTCCCCCTCCCCATATCCTCAAGTCCATTCTCTAGTAGGTCTGTGTCTTTATTCCTGTCTTACCCCTAGGTTCTTCATGACATTTTTTTTCTTAAATTCCATATATATGTGTTAGCATACGGTATTTGTCTTTCTGACTTACTTCACTCTGTATGACAGATTCTGCGTCCATCCACCTCATTACAAATAGCTCAATTTCGTTTCTTTTTATGGCTGAATAATATTCCATTGTATATATGTGCCATATCTTCTTTATCCATTCATCCAATGATGGACACTTAGGTTGTTTCCATCTCCTGGCTATTGTAAATAGAGCTGCAATGAACATTTTGGTACATGACTCTTTATGAATTATGGTTTGCTCAGGGTATATGCCCAGTAGTGGGATTGCTGGGTCGTATGGTAGTTCTATTTGTAGTTTTTTTTTTTCTTTGATTATATTTATTTATTTATTTATGGCTGTGTTGGGTCTTCGTTTCTGTGCGAGGGCTTTCTCTAGTTGTGGCAAGCGGGGGCCACTCTTCATCGCGGTGCGCGGGCCTCTCACTGTGGCGGCCTCTCTTGTTGCGGAGCACAGGCTCCAGACGCGCAGGCTCAGTAATTGTGGCTCACGGGCCCAGTTGCTCCGCGGCATGTGGGATCTTCCCAGACCAGGGCTCGAACCCGTGTCCCCTGCATTGGCAGGCAGATTCTCAACCACTGCGCCACCAGGGAAGCCCCTATTTGTAGTTTTTTAAGGAACCTCCATACTGTTCTCCATAGTGGCTGTACCAATTCACATTCCCACCAGCAGTGCAAGAGTGTTCCCTTTTCTCCACACCCTCTCCAGCATTTATTGTTTGTAGATTTTTTGATGATGGCCATTCTGACTGGTGTGAGATGATATCTCATTGTAGTTTTGATTTGCATTTCTCTAATGATTAATGTTGTTGAGCATCCTTTCATGTGTTTGTTGGCAGTCTGTGTATCTTCTTTGGAGAAATGTCTATTTAGGTCTTCTGCCCATTTTTGGATTGGGTTGTTTGTTTTTTTGTTATTGAGCTGCATGAGCTGCTTTAATTTGTTTTTTAATGGGTAGGATATTTGGGGACAATGGAAGTAAAATAAAACCGCCCTGAAAAAAATGAATAGCAACAGAATTTTGGAGGGGGAAGAGATCTGAAACTGTGCCTTTAAGAGTCTCACACATGTCTGCATTTAAAATAAAAGCCTTTAAAACCACAGGTTTTATTCCAGTTTATGGAAAGTGTTGATCCAGACCAGTATCTTCTTGATAATTCTCAGACATGAAAAATCGTTTTAAAGCTCAGGTTAAATGGTTTGTATATAATACACTGTCCCTTGAATAACTCTGCTTGAATTAATTTCAACCAAGAGCATTGCCTATTATAAACAGAACTGATGTTTTCAATACTAAAATTCTCTGGAAATATAGGTCTTTTGATAAAGCAAGAAATGACATGTCATTTCCCCTTTCAAAGGCTTACATAAATCCCCCTTTGTTATTCTGTGGATTTTCCCTTTGTCTAACATACGTGTGGAAGCTTAGACAATAACTGCAGCCTTGGAGCATAATGATTGCAGTCAAGTGTCTAATAGTTTTCCTTTGTTCTGGTTGCAAAGTAAGTCTTTGCCATGGTCCTTGTCCTTGTATTTAAATCATTGAGTTAGTAGTTATGGGACCAAAATACATGTCATTGCAAAAGGGCAAAAGACAACACCCCGTAAAATTTGAAGCTAAAGAGGTAGCTAAAGTCTTAATGTGGAGTCTTTGAAATGTTTTAACAGAGAAGTAATGTGAACCGATTCGATTTTTAGAAAGATAAGATTAGTTTCAGGGTGGATATTTCAACGGCAGGGGCAGGGCCAAGTATGGAGGGATGGATGAGAAAGGCCTTTGAAGGAAAGCCTGACTAGTATAAAGAGGCCGTGGAAACGATGGAGGTGAGGGGATGGCTTGGTTGCAAGAATAAGGGGTAGATTAGGAGGACTTGATAGCTGATTTGGTGTGGAAGGGGAAGGACAGGTCCAGGTTCTTGCATATGAAACTGATGGTCATTTACTGAACTGGAAAACCCAACAGGAGATAATGCTCTGAGTTTGAGACATAAGGGGTTCAAAATACTGATGGGACAATCAAAATTCTTAAGAGGACCAGGTTGGAGATGAAGATGATAGTCAATACTTGGGACTTTCAATTTCAATACTTGGGACTTTCAATTTGAAAGTAATTACAGGCATGAAAAAGGATGAGGTTGTACACAGAGGGGCCACATTAAAGTCAGAAGAGAAGGATAAAATGAGAGGACCACCAACACTGAGAAGCAGCAAGATTCCAAGACATGAGAACGCTTGACAAAGGAGGAAGTCTTTGACAGTAAATACTGAGGAGAAGATAAGAGCTGAAAATAATTGATTGGATTTTGTTGTAAGGGAAAATAGGTCAGTGGAATAGAGGGGACGGAAGTCATCTTGCCATGGGTGGGGATGAGGACGTAGAGACAAATTTCTCTATAATTTTGACAGTCGATTTGAAAGCAATGGGTTCTTCATGCAGATTTTTCAACCTTGCCACATATGAAAATTTCATTTAGATATAGAGGTTATAACAAGTTTAATTTTTAACTTTTGCTTGACTTATGACTATGGTAGGTAGACTGGGTTGAAGAAATAGAACCTGTTATAAGGATACTATCAGAAGAGAATGGCCAAGTCAGGTGAAACGACTGCTATCATATGACTGTGAGCCTTTGCCTTTGTCTCTGTATGTGTTTTGGTTTGCAGCCATTTATAGCTTGGATTCTATGAAGAGGTGGCAAAGCAGAGCGTGTCAGAGCAGCAGGCCAAAATTAAATTATAGAAACCTCGCACTTTGCATTAAAACCTTCACTCAGAGAAGGAGGCTGGTAATCACGTCCAGATTTTCCTTAAAGACAATGGCCCTCCATGCAACTGGCCACACTCAGTTAATTCATGCTGTCAGCTGCCTTTATTGGCTGTGGGGAATGCAGTATTGATTCTTGAACTCAGCATTAGCACAAAGAGCCACCAGTGCATGGTCAAAATGCTGCAATAAAGGGCTGGCAGCTTGAGAAAAGCAGCCGTTCCATTGCACAAACAAGGTCAATTAGAGGACAGTGCAGTGTAATATAAATAGCATTAGCATCCCTCTTCAACTCCGATGATATCACGCTGGCAGAATGACAGTAAAGAAAATAAGGTTTAATGCCGAATAAATATAAAGGCATTTAGTGTAATTTAATTTCAAGCTCTCTATCATTCTAAAAGTGTTAAGAGTAGCAAAATATTTAGTTTCATCATGGGTAGGAATTTATGTCTAGAAAAATGATTTTTTGATAAAACTTTTTGTGAACAAGCCAATTGGTCATGTACAGGAAAGCTAATATTATTAATTTTATTGAGAAGTAAACAATTTCTTGTTCACAGATTCAACGCAGTGTGCATACCTGTCATTTATTATCCTTTTTAGTATTAGAATTTCAGAATCTCTGGAGTGTCGTGAAGAAGGAACAAAATATCTTGGTATTTTTAATTTAAAAGATAGAGAAGATTGAGTTTTTTCCTCTTTTTTAGTTGCTTGAAGTTACTAGGATCTTTTGTTTAAACACTTGCATTCATTACTTTTATTTATGGGAGAATTTTTCCTACCTTCTTTGTCAGTTCAAAATTAATTACAAATGTAAAACTCATCATGCTGTTAACACGTACTCTATGTGGGAAACAAATTATACTCTCAAAATAGATAATGGACAGCTTGGAGAGGTAATTGATAAACCTACACTGCCTGCAATAACTGAATAGATTTCAGAAAAATATATAATTGTTAGGAATGAAAAGAATGTGTTTGAATTCTTCGTAATGTGTGTGCCCAAGGTTGACTAGGAGCAGCTCATTAAAGTGTATAAAAGAGTTTAAAGAAAGTTTGAATCATGGTGCCTTTGAAATGTCCATTAACCTCTGAAAATATATATAGTCTCTCAGGCTGATGGTGTCCAATAATTGGTCAAAACCATTTTGTAAAAGAGGAATATTCCAGGTAACCTAATGTTACCGTTAGGTAATGAACCACAAACCAGTTGTGTTCATTATGAATTGGACATGAGTCCCAAGTTACTTTATGAAACTCTTGGAGTAAATGAGTTAATATATCCCGTTTTTACCTGCCCCATACCTCTTCCTCCATCAGCTAAAAGATAACATTTATTAACTCTTAACAGAGACATCGTAAAACTAAGTAAACCAATTTCTACAGATGTTAGAGTGGCAGGATCACTCAACCTTCAAGACAATAAACTAATAGAATTTTAGGTCTGGGAAGGATATCAAGAGGTGATCAAATCTCACTTCTTCCTGTTATCTGGGGAAAGGTGGGCCCAGATACACTAAACCACATGCCCGAGATCATACAATGGCAATGCAAAACTGGATATTTCCTAAATTTTCTAATTCTTAATTGTCCACTATATTTTCCATTACAACATTTGAAAAGAAACGTATCAATTGTACTAAATTAATAATGTTCAAGGGGAAAAATTTGAAAAACTGAGAGAGTCAAAATCCTCCACTTTCCTATCTCTCAAAAACAGATTACATGTTTTTTCCAGATTCCTTCTTTGTGTGTGTGTGTGTGTGTGTGTGTGTGTGTGTGTGTGTGTATGTTTTAACTGTAAATATCTATTTCTATCTCTCTATCTGCATCTGTATACAACAACTTGCTTTTACTTCTTTTAACAATATACCATAGACAACTTTCTTTCCAGTAGTTTTAAGTCTAGAACACATCCTTTCTAATAGATGTATAACATTCCACTTTATAGTTACAGCTCAATTATTTAATCTTCTTTTCTACATTTCTTTTTCCAGTTACAATTACTGTGTACTGAATATCCTTATATACTTATTTTTTTATGCTGGTTGCAGTATTTTTTTTTCTTAAATGTTCTTCAGGACATTTATGGCAAAGATTTCTTTTTTAATAAATTTATTTATTTATTTATTTTTGGCTGTGTTGGGTCTTCGTTACTGTGCACGGGCTTCCTCTAGTTGCAGTGAGCAGGGGCTACACTTCTTTGTGGTGCACGGGTTTCTCATTGTGGTGGCTTGTCTTTGTTGTGGAGCATGGGCTCCGGTCACGTGGGCTTCAGTAGTTGTGTTGCGTGGGCTTAGTAGTTGGGGCTCGCGGGCTCTAGAGCGCAGGCTCAGTAGTTGTGGTGCACGGGCTTAGGCATGTGGGATCTTCCTGGACCAGGGCTCGAACCCGTGTCCCCTGCATTGGCAGGTGGATTTTTTTTTTTTTTTTTTTTTTTTTTTTTTGCGGTATGCGGGCCTCTCACTGTTGTGGCCTCTCCCGTTGCGGAGCACAGGCTCCGGACGCGCAGGCTCAGCAGCCATGGCTCACGGGCCCAGCCGCTCCGCGGCATGTGGGATCCTCCCGGACCGGGGCACGAACCCGTGTCCCCCGCATCGGCAGGCAGACTCTCAACCACTGCGCCACCAGGGAAGCCCGGCAGGTGGATTCTTAACCACTGAGCCACCAGGGAAGTCCTGCTGCAGTATTTCTATAGGATACATTTCTTAGAAATGAAATTGCTGGTTAATCAAATTTTTAAATAAACTTTTAATTTTGGAGTTATTTTAGATTTACAGAAAAGTTGCAAGATAATATATACCCCTCACTCAGTTTACTCTAAAATTAACATCTTATATTAGCATGGTAATACAATAAACCATATTAGTTGTCAAAAGTAAGAAACCAATATTTGTACATTACTATTCACTAAATTCCAGATTTCAGTGGGATGTTTCCCATTGAATTTTGTTGTCCCAGAATTTAATTTAGGATACCAATTGCATTTAGTCATTGTGTTTCTTCTTTCTTCTGGTCTGTGACTATTTCTCACTTGTTTTCCATCACCTTGATAGTTCTAAAGAGTATTGGCCAGGTCTTTTGTAGGGTGGATGGATTGATGTTTGCACTTAAAATTTAATAGTTATTGCTAAATGACGCCCAAGATGTTTTAATAATCTATACTCCAAATACTAGTAAAAATTAGTGACTATTTTTTCTAACAGCATCGACATTAGAAGATATTTATCTTATCAACCTTTGCCTACATGGATGGTGATAAATAGAATTACTTTATAGATTTAATTCACATTTACATTGAGAATATTTTCAATGATTTATTATTCATTTGTTTTTCATTTCTTGTGAGTTACACATGTTCTTTGCCAGTTTTTCTCCTGGGGTTGTGGTCTTTTCTTATAAATTTGTTCCATTTTTGACATATTTTTTCAAATATTAGAGTCTTGGCCATATTATTGCTCAAATAAGTCAACAAATATTTGTATCGTCGTGTTTTTAAAATTTTTCTTTATGGTATTTTGTTCTATAGAAAAGTTGTAAATCATTTCTTTATAGTGTCTAAACATTTCATCATGTTTAAAGGTAATACTTTTTCACCCCTAGATTACAAAATGTTTATGAATTTATTTTTATATTTTTTGACTTCATATTTTACATATCAATCTCTGATGCACCTGAGATTTATTTTAATATGAGGGTTGGTATAGGGATCCAGTTTAGTTGTCTTCTATTTTTCCTAAATAGAAGTTTGCCAGTTGTCCCAAATCGCATTTGCTCTTATGCCTTGTATTGGTTTGGTGAAATGGAACTGACAACATCTAAGAGAGAAGTAGTCGTTGTTTTTGCTTTCAAAACACAGTAGAGCTTCATCTGAAGAAGAGGATGAGAAGTTATATTTCACTGTGTACCTATCTGCTGCCTTTAAAGTCCTTTGTTACATTAACTTTGCTTGATCTCTCAACAGCATCTGAAACTCGCTCCCTCTTGCTCCTTGAAACTCTACTTCTTTGGACTTTCTTATGCTACGCTTCTGCATTTGATCTACTTCATGGTCGTATTCACTGCAGTTTGGGTTTTGTTCCACTTATCTTCTCACCTTGAGTGTTTTTCATACATATATATATAGTTTACTGCTTGTAGTGTCAGAAACTACTCTAAGCATATTGCATATATTTCCTTATGGAATCCTCATAACAATCTTACAATATAGGTACTACCATTATCATCACCTTTCCATAGATGAGGAAGTTACATGGAAGAATGGAGGCACTCTTCCAAGTTAACCTGGATTCTAAACGATGGCGATGGAATTTGAACCCAGCCACTCTGGCTCAAAAGCTCACGCTCTCCCTCTATACGCTGTAGTGCCCCTTGAATTATGCAGCAGCTTATTGGTTCAGAGAATTCTTGTATCCCTCTCATGTTTGTTGGTATCAGTATTTGCTCAAGTGAAGAACCCTGGACTCATTCTCGACCTTACCTTCCATATATAATGAATGACCGGTATCATGATTTCTAGTTCCTATATGTTTTCAACCTATTTTCTCTCCTTCACACCTACAGCCCCTATCCTAAATTTGGCCATTATTATCCTTTGTTTGGGCCTCCTAACTTCAGCCCCAAACCCATTCAGATGGATTATCAGAGTCAACTATTTAAAAGGCTTTTAGGGCTTCCATGGTGGTGCAGTGGTTGAGAGTCCACCTGCCGATGCAGGGGACACGGGTTCGTGCCCCGGTCCGGGAAGATCCCACAGGCCGTGGAGCAGCTGGGCCCGTGAGCCATGGCCGCTGAGCCTGTGTGTCCGGTGCCTGTGCTCCGCAACGGGAGAGGCCACAACAGTGAGAGGCCCGCGTATCTCAAAAAATAATAATAATAATAATAAATAAAAAAATAAAAGGCAACTTTAACCATGACATTCCTCTGAATAGGCTTCTCTGAAGCTCCCTGTCCATTCTAGTTTGAGCTTTAAGCTCTTTTACGGAATAGTAGCTTACTCTGACCCCAGTCAATTTCCACTCTCTGCCCCACTCCCTCCTGGGACGCTCTACTCTGCTCCAAACTGTTTTGCTTGGCCTGTGTCACTCACTGTCTAAGACTCTTCTCATACATCACCTCTTATAAGCAGTCGCCTCTCCAGCCTCTCGCTCCCAGGATAGCTGGATCTGGTGCCCCTTCTCTATCATAACCCTTCATTTCACACGGTACTGAAGTCACCTGCTTGTCTCTGAGCTCCTTGAAGGTAAACTCTACCCTGTCTTGTTTGTTTTTATCCTCCCAGCACCCAGTGGTACCTGACTCTGCAGAGGGTGCTTGTTAAATGCTTGCAAACCTGAATACCAGAGGCAGTTTTATAATATCCTAAATACTGTTCCTGCCTTATAGTCACATCAGAGGGAATTTTCTGAGCTCTTGAACTGCTTTAAACAGACATTCAGTCACTGAAGGAATACATGTACACAAGTCAACTATGGAAATCATTGCTTTCAAACAGCAAGTAAAGGAACATTTTCCTGGATGGATAGATGCTATTTCATTGTAAAATAAAATAAAATAAAACAATCATGTAATTAATGAGCTGCTCTGGTAGACATTCTTTGACTTGCTGTTAAATCTGTGCTCTGAAACTCCATGTCTATTCAAATGTAATCCCAGCTGATCTGTATCCCACCTGCACAACATTAAGAGCAGTGTAGAGAGTACTGTCCCTAATAATCCAGTGATGGGTCTTTCTGACATTGGTTTGTGATGCCATCAGGAATTTGGGGCCATTAAGGAAGAATGTGCAAAAAGGAGAAGTCCAGGGTGATGGGGAATAGAAATTTATAGAAAATGAAATCCATTTATTTAGCATTTCCTATATGCCAGGCACTGTATTATCTCATTTAAAATTTAGAAGAACATTTTTCAGTTTCTCATCACCACCCTCATTTATGAGGATTCTAACTCCAAATGTTATGTATTCCAGAAAGAGCTGTACATTTGGGCAGCTGGTTTGTCCGAGAATCCAGTTACCAGAATAATGGTGACTAATTAATATTCTGCATTGTGTTTTGTACTGAGGTGAATTTGTTTATACTAGAAACTTAAACACACATTTCATGGCATTTTGGAGGGATGTTATTCATTGTAAGTTTGTTCATTTATGTATCTCCTGGGCCTTTAAAGGATTCAAGTTGTGCATTTTCATTATTTGTGGTGGAGCTTATTTCTCCCTGCAAACTTCCCCTCCGGGATTTGCATGGAGACTATTAAAGTGCCGTAATTACTGCCTCAAACAGTGTTCCTCTCTCCTTGGGTTAGGCCCCAAGAGATGCAGCAATGATAAATGATAACTCCAAAATCGTCTTCTTAATTTATAGACATGACTTTTGTCTTGAAATTTTGCCCCTAGATAAGCAGGGGCAGCAGAAAAAGGAACTCAGACAACTCATCTCCCTTTACCAGAGTCAATCCTGAACAGTTAGCCCCAGCTTCTGTTCTGGGATATACTGTGTTCCTTGGAGCTCACTGCCATAGAAAGACCTCTACCTCCTTTTCACCCAAATGTCTCAGGAGACCCAGAGACCTCAGGTCATTGAAATCCTGTCCATAAGCCCTTGAAGTTCAAACCTCTCAAGAACCCAAACATCTCCAGGGCCCCTCCAGGCTACTTTGAAATTTCTTCACATCTACAAATATTTTATTTTGCAGGAAGTTAAAGTGGAGAAAGAGAATTTTCTATGAGGCACAGGGCTATCTGTGACCATCTCTGCCAGTATTTCTGCCTCCTTGGGACTTTATCCTCTCTGTTGTGTTTGGCATTTGTTTTCCCCTCCCCCATCTTCCTACTGAGCTCCAATGTGTTGATTCTTTCTGTTCCTTAGAATTCTCCCCTGAAGAAGCTGGATGAATAAAGTAGGGGACCAGCCCTTCCTACTTCCTAGAGGAACGTCTGATTCCTGCTGTTGAGTGAAGTGTCACAGTCTTTATGTCTGACCTTCCCAGCCCTTCAAGGTTGGCTCACACTGGCATTCCAGAAATTTCAGCTGAGTTGTAGGAAATGGGTTGAACTGCCCCCTGTTGCTGTGCAACCTCCTCGGGAGCTTCCTGGTGTAATCTGAAACCAGTCTCCGAACCAAAGGGCAAGAGAGACCCAAGAAAGAGGCAGACCACTCTAGCTTGGCTGGTGGCAGGTTTAAAAAGCAAGGGAACTTACGTAGAGGCTTGTCTTGGGTGGCTGCAAGATAAGTAGATTCCAACAGCCCATCATAGAGCACCGAGCAAAAGTTCAATGACATTTTAGATGTCTGGGGGCAGGAAGAAAGGAATAATTGAAGCAGTAGGTCCTTGAGAACAGGGAAAGCCCAGGCAAACAGAAGGCAACGTTTTTGAGCTGACAAGCTGGAGGTGGTGGATTCCGGAGGCCCCGGGAAGAATGATTGCTGGCCGCCTTGGATCATGAGTATTAGGCTGTGTTTCTCATCTTCTCCCCTTAGTGGTCTCACCACTCATCCTATGAGACCACAGTCCAAGACTATCTACACATGGATTGAGTGAAAATTAGTGTTAGCGAAGGGAACTTTGTGGGGAGCCCTATTTTCAGATTTCCTTGCTTCTTCTCATAGTGAAAATTTTATTTTGTTAAATGTGTGCTATGCAGTATTAAAGTTACCCTTTAAAACAGATTTCCCCTGAAAGTGTGTGTGTATTTATAAATTCATTTTATATTCGTTTGATCTTAGTTTTCTATTTTCTTTTTGTTCTTCTTGGTTATTTTAAATGTTGTCGCTAGCTCTATATTTCATTGTCTTTCTACCTTAAGGCCCTTAAATAAAAGTATCTTTTATTAACCTATAAATGTTGTTTTAAGTATGCACACTTTTCTTAATTATGTCTATATAGGTAGACACATGTTTATATCTTAAAAAACAAAACCTCTACTTTCTCAGGAGCAATCAAGCCTAACGAATGAGAATTCATGGTGGTATTTTCTAAAGAAGTTTTTGGAATTTGTAATTTCCTTGACAATAGAAATGAATTGCCATGTTTCTATAAGTATTTATTCTCAGTGTATTTTGCTTAAATATCAGTGCAATGTGTCTGTGAAAATATAATTAACACCAGCTCCATCATACAGTAGCTGTCAGAATTTTCTCAGTGTCCACTAAATAGATTTCTCTATCTTTCCTGTCTTTATTTAAACACCACCTCATTTTATTTCCTTAGCAGGAAATACTGACAATCAAAAAAAAGGAAGGAAGGAAGGAAGGAAGGAAACAAGAAAGAAGAAGAAAGGACTTAGTTTCTATCAAATGACCAAGAGAAAGTGTACTAAAAGCTATATTTTTATATGAAAAAATAAGATATTCTCTGTTTCTTCGGCTTATTCTCTAAAATTAGACAACACCAATAAATTAAAATAGAGACAACTTAGTTGTAGTTGAATTGTTTTTCATTATAGAAATGCTGGCCAAAAGGGAACCTGGAAGACAGAAAACTAAACACATTTTTCAACATGGATTGAGATCCTACCACATATCAGTCATTGCCAAACACTAGGAATACAAAGGAGAGAGGATCTTTGTCCTTGAGGAATTTATATTTTCTAGGGAAAACAGAGGAAAAATACCTCTAAAAAAGTAATTTCTGTAACTGAAACTTCCAAAAAGTTGCATCAGAAACCAATGATTGATATATTTTGGTGGAGGCTTGTACCATGAATAATGAGTAGAATTTTTCAGGTGAGGAAGAAAAGTGTATTTCATGTAGAGACATGGAAACATGCTTGGGGAACAAATGTGACTGTTATAGAACGTCATATAAATGGTATCATAAACTATGTGGTCGTTTGTGTCTGCATTCTTCATTTATCATAATGCTTTTGGCATTCATCCATATTACTACATATATCACTAATACAGTTTTTTAATCTACAAGGACAATTGCATTGTATGGATATACCACAATTGTATATTCATTCACTAGTTGATGGACATTCGGCAAGCCTTTTTGTGAATGTATGTTTTCATTTTTTTGTCTTTTGATTTCTAGCAGTGGAGTTCCTGGGTTGAATGCTAAGCAAAGGTTTAACTATAAAAAATTGCCAAACGTATTTCTAAAGTGGTTGTAGCATTTTTCATTCCCACCAGCAATGTCAAAGAGCATGATTGCTAGATTATATAAAAATGTGTTTAGTTTTGTAAGACACTGCCAAGCTGTCTTCCAAAGTGGCTATAACATTTTGCTTTTGCAGCAGGAGGAAATGAGAGTTTCAGTCATTCCACATCATCACCAGCAATTGGAGTTGTCAGTGTTCCAGATTTTGACCATTCTAATAGGTATATAGAAGTCTCCCATTGCTATTTTAATTTGCATTTCCTGATGACATATGATGTGGAGCATCTTTTCATATACTTATTTGCCATCTGTATATTTTCTTTTGTGAGATGTCTGTTAGGGTCTTTGGTCCATTTTTTAAAAATTGGGTTGTTTGGGTTTCTGTTGCTAAATTTTAAGAGTTCTTTGCATATTTTGGCTAACACTTCTTTATCAGTTATGTATATTGCAAATATTTTCTCCCTGTATGAGGTTTGTCCTCTCATTCTCTTGACACTGTCTTTTGAAGAGCAGAAGTTTTATTTTATCTTATTTTTTTTTAACATCTTTATTAGAGTATAACTGCTTTACAATGGTGTGTTAGTTTTTGCTTAATAACAAAGTGAATCAGTTAACCATATAAATATGTTTCCATATCTCTTCCCTCTTGCGTCTCCCTCCCTTCCACCCTAGCTATCCCCCCCCTCTAGGTGGTCACAAAGCCCCGAGCTGATCTCCTTGTGCTATGCGGCTGCTTCCCACTAGCTATCTATTTTACATTTGGTAGTGTATATATGTCCCTGCCACTCTCTCACTTAGTCCCAGCTTACCCTTCCCCCTCCCTGTATCCTCAAGTCCATTCTATAGTAGGTCTGCATCTTTGTTCCCATCTACCCCTAGGTTCCTCTGACCATTTTTTTTTTTTTTAGATTCCATATATATGTGTTAGCATATGGTATTTGGTTTTCTCTTTCTGACTTACTTCACTCTGTATGACAGTCTCTAGGTCCAACCACCTCACTACAAATAACTCAGTTTCGTTCCTTTTCATAGCTGAGTAATATTCCATTATATATATGTGCCACCTCTTCTTTATCCATTCATCTGTTGATGGACACTTAGGTTGCTTCCATCTCCTGGCTATTGTAAATAGAGCATGTAAATGAACATTTTGGTACATGACTCTTTTTGAATTATGGTTTTCTCAGAGTATATGCCCAGTAGTGGGATTGCTGGGTCAAATGGTAGTTCTATTTTTAGTATTTTAAGGAACCTCCATACTATTCTCCATAGTGGCTGTGTGGATTTACGTTCCCACCAACAGTGCAAGAGGGTTCCCTTTTCTTCACACCTTCTCCAGCATTTATTGTTTGTAGATTTTTTGATGATGGCCATTCTGACTGATGTGAGATGATATCTCACTGAAGTTTTGATTTGCATTTCTCTAATGATTAATGATGTTGAGCGTTCTTTCATGTGTTTGTTGACAATCTGTATCTCTTCTTTGGAGAAATGTCTATTTAGGTCTTCTGCCCATTTTTGGATTGGGTTGTTTGTTTCTTTGATATTGAACTGCATGTGTTGCTTGTATGTTTTAGAGATTAATCCTTTGTCAGTTGCTTCATTTGCAAATATTTTCTCCCATTCTGAGGGTTGTCTTTTTGTCTTGTTTATGGTTTCCTTTGCTGTGCAAAAGCTTTTAAGTTTCATTAGGTCCCATTTGTTTATTTTTGTTTTTATTTCCATTTCTCTAGGAGGTGGGTCAAAATGATCTTGCTGTGATTTATATCATAGAGTGTTCTGCCTATCTTTTCCTCTAAGATTTTGATGGTGTCTGGCCTTACATTTAGGTCTTCAATCCATTTTGAGTTTATTTTTGTGTATGGTGTTATGGAGTGTTCTAATTTCATTCTTTTACATGTAGCTGTCCAGTTTTCCCAGCACCACTTATTGAAGAGGGTGTCTTTTCTCCACTGTATATTCTTGCCTCCTTTATCAAAGATAAGGTGACCATATGTGCGTGGGTTTATCTCTGGGCTTTCTATCCTGTTCCATTGATCTATCTTTCTGTTTTTGTGCCTGTACCATACTGTCTTGATTACTGTAGCTTTGTAGGATAGTCTGAAGTCAGGGAGCCTGATTCCTCCAGCTCCAATTGTGAAATTTTTTGTTCTAGTTCTGTGAAAAATGCCAGTGGTAGTTTGATAGTGATTGCATTAAATCTGTAGATTGCTTTGGATAGTAGAGTCATTTTCACAATGTTGATTCTTCCAATCCAAGAACATGGTATATCTCTCCATGTATTGGTATCATCTTTAATTTCTTTCATCAGTGTCTTATAATTTTCTGCATACAGGTCTTTTGTCTCCTTAGGTAGGTTTATTCCTAGATATTTTATTCTTTTTGTTGCAATGGTAAATGGGAATGTTTTCTTATTTTCACTTTCAGATTTTTCATCATTAGTGTATAGGAATGCAGAGATTTCTGTGCTTTTTTTTTTTTTTTTTTGCGGTACGCGGGCCTCTCGCATTGCGGAGCACAGACTCTGGACGCTCAGGCTCAGCGGCCATGGCTCACGGGCCCAGCTGCTCCGCGGCATGTGGGACCTTCCTGGAATGGGGCATGAACCTGTGTCCCCTGCATTGGCAGGTGGACTCTCAACCACTGCGCTACCAGGGAAGCCCTGTGCATTAATTTTGTATCCTGCTATTTTACCAAATTCATTGATTAGCTCTAGTCGTTTTCTGGTAGCATCTTTAGTATTCTCTATGTATAGTATCATGTCATCTGCAGTGACAGCTTTACTTCTTCTTTTCCAATTTGGATTCCTTTTATTTCTTTTTCTTCTCTAATTGCTGTGGCTAAAACTTCCAAAACTATGTTGAATAATAGTGGTGAGAGTGGACAACCTTGTCTTGTTCTTGATCTTAGTGGAAATGGTTTCAGTTTTTCACCATTGAGGACAATGTTGGCTGTGAGTTTGTCATATATGGCCTTTATTATGTTGAGGAAAGTTCCCTCTATGCCTACTTTCTGGAGGGTTTTTATCATAAATGGGTGTTCAATTTTGTGAAAAGCTTTTTCTGCATCTATTGAGATGATCATATGGTTTTTATTCTTCAATTTGTTAATATGGTTTATCACGTTGATTGATTTGTGTATATTGAAGAATCCTTGCATTCCTGGGATAAACCCCACTTGATCATAGTGTATGATCCTTTTAATGTGCTGTTGGGTTCTGTTTGCTAGTATTTTGTTGAGAATTTTTGCATCTATGTTCATCAGTGATATTGGCCTGTAGTTTTCTTTCTTTGTGACATCTTTGTCTGGTTTTGGTATCAAAGTGATGGTGGCTTCATAGAATGAGTTTGGCGGTGTTCCTCCGTCTGCTATATTTTGGAAGAGTTTGAGAAGGATAGGTGTTAGCTCTTTTCTAAATGTTTGATAGAATTTGCCTGTGAAGCCATCTGGTCCTGGACTTTTGTTTGTTGGAAGATTTTTAATCACAGTTTCAATTTCAGTCCTTGTGATTGGTCTGTTTATATTTTCTATTTCTTCCTGGTTCAGTCTCGGAAGGTTGTGCATTTGTAAGAATTTGTCCATTTCTTCCGGGTTGTCCATTTTATTGGCATAGAGTTGCTTGTAGTAATCTCTCATGATCCTTTGTATTTCTGCAGTGTCAGTTGTTACTTCTCCCTTTTTATTTCTAATTCTATTGATTTGAGTCTTCTCCCTTTTTTTCTTGATAAGTCTGGCTAATGGTTTATCAATTTTGTTTATCTTCTCAAAGAAGCAGCTTTTAGTTTTATTGATCTTTGCTATTTTTTCCTTCATTTCTTTTTCATTTATTTCTGATCTGATCTTTATGATTTCTTTCCTTCTGCTAACTTTGAGAAGTTTTATATTTTAATGAAATCCAGCTAATCTGTAATTTCTCTCATGGATCATGCTTTTGGTATTGTATCTAAAAAGTCATTGCCTTCTTTCATTTCTGATATTAGTAATTTGTGTGCACTCTCTTTTTGTCTTAGTTTTCCTGGCTAGAGGCTTATAGATAACTGATCTTTTCAATCAACTTTTGGTTTTGTTGATTTTCTCTACTGATTTCCTGTTTTCAATGTTATTGATTTCTGCTATACTTATTATTTTTTTCTGCTTACTTTGGGTTGAATTTGCTGTGTTTTCTTTTTCCTAGTTTCCTAAGGTTGAAACTTAGGTGGCTGTTATTAGATTTTTCTTCTTTTCTTCTTTCCCCCCAGTTTTATTGAGATATACTTTCCATACAGCATTGTGTAAGTTTAAGGCATATGGAGTAATGGTATTAGTTATATATATTGTGAAATGATTGCCACAGTAAGTGTAGTTAACATCCATCATTTCATGTAGATACAAAAGAAAAAGAAAAAAAATTTTCTTATGGTGAGAACTCTTAGGATCTACTGTCTTAACAGCTTTCAAGTATACCATACAACATTGTTAACTATAGTTATCATTTTGTACATTACATTGCTAGACTTTATTTATCTTATAACTAGAAGTTTGTACTGTTTGACCACCTTCATCCAATTCCTCCTCTCCTCACTCTCATCCTCTTCTTTTCTAAGTATGCATTCAATGCTATAAATTTCCCTTTTAGCACTGCTTTTACTGCATCCCACTAATTTTGGTAAGTTATGTTTTCATTTTAACTTAGTTCAAAATATTTTTAAATTTTTCTTGAGATTTCTTCTTTGACCCATGTTATTTAGAAGTGTGGTTTTTAATCTCCACATATTTTGGGATTTTCTAGTTACCTTTCTGTTATTGATTTCTAGCTTAATTCCATTGTTGTCTGAGAGCAGACATTGTATGATTTTTATTCTTTTAAATTTGTTAATGTGTGTTTTATGACTCAGCATGTGGTCTTTCTTGGTGATTGTTTCATGTGAGCTTGAGAAGAATGTGTATTCTGCTGTTGTTGGATGAAGCAGTCAATAGAGGTTAATTATATCCAGTTGATTGATGGTGCTGTTGAGTTCAACTAAGTCTTTATTGATTTTTTTTGGCTGCTGAATCTTTCCATCTGTGATAGAAGGGTGTTGAAGTCTCCAACTATGTTGGTGGATTCAGTTATTCTCCTTGCAATTCTATCAATTTTTGCCTCACATATTTAGATGCTCTGCTATTAGGTGCATACACATTGTTATGTCTTCTTGGAGAATTGACCCTTTATCATTATGTAATGCCCTTCTTTATCCCTCATAACTTTCCTTGCTTTGAAATTTGCTCTGTCAGAAATTGATACACTACTCCTGCTTCCTTTGATTAGTGTTAGCATGGTAGATATTTCTCCATCCATTTAATTTTAAGCTATATGTATGCAATATATACAACGTGGGTTTCTTGTAGATGACATATATTTGGGTCCTGTTTTTTGATCCACTTTGACAATTTCTGTCTTTTATTTTATTTATTATTTATTTTTTGGTTGTGCCACGTGGCTTGCGGGATCTTAGTTCCCTGACCAGGGATCAAACGTGGGCCCCCTCAGTGAAAGCCCCGAGTCCTAACCACTGGACCGCCAGAGAATTCCTGACAATCTCTGTCTTTTAATTGGTGCTTTTATACCATCTGTGTTCAAAGTGATTATTGATATACTTGCACTAATAACTACCATATTTGTTACTTTTTTCTAGTTGTTGCTCTTGTTCTTTGTTCCTCTTTGTTCCTCTTTTTGTCTTTCATTATTTTTCTGCCTTTGGTTTTAATCAAGCATTTTATATGACCCCATTTTCTCTCCTTTTTTAACATATCTGTTATGCTTCATTTTTTCCCCCCATTTTAGTTCTTGCCATAGAGTTTGCAATATATAGTTACAAATAATCCAAGTTCACTTTTAAATAAACTATGCCACTTCACTGGTAGTGAGTACCTTATAATAAGAAAATTACCCTAATTCCTTCTTCCTCATCCCTTGTATCATTGTTGTCATTCATTTCACTTACACATAAGCATTTACAAATATATATATAATTGAATACATTGTTGCTATTATTATTTTGAAAAAATGTTATCTATTAAGAACCAAGAATAAGAAAAATAAAAGTTCTTATTTTACTTTCACTTATTTCTTTTTCAATGCTCTTCCTTTCTTTATGTAGATCTGAATTTCTTACCTATATTATTTTCCTTTCTTCTAAAGAACTTCTTTCAACATTTCTTGCAAGGCAGGTCTACTGGCAATAGAGTCCCTCATTTTTTGTTTGTCTGAGGAAGTCTTTCACTTTTGAAGGATAATTTTGTAGGGTACAGAATTCCAGGTTGGTGTTTTTTTCTCTCAACCCTTTAAATATTTCACTGTACTCTATTCTTGCTTGCATGTTTTCTGAGGAGAAGTTGAACATAATTCTTTTCTTACATTTTTTCTCCTCTGGCTGCTTTTAAAATTTTTCTTTATCTTTGATTTCCTGTAATTTGAAAATGACATGGCTATGTGCAGATATATTTTCTTTTCATTTATCCTGCTTGGTGTTCCCTGAGCTTCCTGGATCTGTGGTTTGGTGTCTGACCAGTTTGAAAATTTGGGAAAATTCACTCATTATTGTTCCAGATATTTCTTCTGTTTCCTTATGTAGTTGTCCCACAGTCCTTGGATAGTCTGTTCTGTTTTATTTTAAAGTTTTTACTATCTTTTATTTACAATTTTGGAGGTTTTTGTTGAGATATCCTTAGAGATTCTTTCCTCAGCTGTGTCCAGTTTACTAATAAGCCCATCTAATGTATTCCTCATTTTGTTTCTTTTTAGTTCTTTGTTAGGATTTCCATCTCTCTGTTTCCCTTGTTTATCTGTTCTTGTATGCTGTCTACATTAGAGCCCTTAGCATATTAACTATAGTTATTTTAAATTCCTTTTCTGTTAATTCTAACATCCTTGTCATGTCTGGTTCTGCCACTTGCACTTTCTCTTCAAATTTTGTTTTTTGCTTTTTAGTATGCCTTGTAATTTTTTCTTGATAGCCAGACATGATATACTGGGTAAAAGCACTGCTGTAAAGAGTTCTCTAGTAATGTGGTGATAATGTGGGTTTGCAGGGGAATAATTGTATAGTCCTATGATTAAGTCTCAGTCTTACCTGAGCCTATGCCTCTAGACTGTGAACCTCACAAGTATTTCTCAGTTTTTTCTCTCCTCTTAAGTCAGACAGGATGACTAGAATGAGCTGGAGTTCAGTGTTTCCCTTCTCCCATGTGTAAGTGTAGAACTGACTGGAGTTGATTAGTTTCCTCCCCTAGGTCCATTATGGTCTGGTAATACCTCAGCAGATTAAGTGCTGGTTAAGTACTTTCTCCTAAGGACAGGCCTTGTTAAGCACAGTTCATTGCAGCACCATTTACAATCGCCAAGACATGGAAACAACTTAAGTGTCCATTGACAGATGAATGGATAAAGAAGATGTGGCAGATATATACAAAGAAATACTACTCAGCCATAAAAAAGAATGAAATAATGCCATTTACAGCAACATGGATGGACCTAGAGATTATCATACTAAATGAAGTAAGTCAGAAAGAGAAAGACAAATACTATATGATATCAATTATATGTGGAATCTAAAATACGACACAAATGAACTTATTTACAAAACAGAAACAGGGCTTCCCTGGTGGTGCAGTGGTTGAGAGTCTGCCTGCTGATGCAGGGGACACGGGTTCATGCCCCAGTCTGGGAAGATCCCACATGCCGCGGAGCGGCTGGGCCTGTGAGCCATGGCCATTGAGCCTGCGCGTCTGGAGCCTGTGCTCCACAACGGGAGAGGCCACAACAGTGAGAGGCCCACATACCGCCAAAAAAAAAAAAAAAAAAAAAAACAGAAACAGACTCACAGACATAGAGAACAGACTTGTGGTTGCCAAGGCAGAGAGGGGTGGGGAGGGACGGATTGCGAGTTGGGAATTAGTAGATGCAAGTTATTATACATAGAATGGATAAACAACAAGTTCCTACTGTATAGCACAGGGAACTATATTTAATATCCTGTGATAAACCATAATGGAAAAGAATGTGAAAAAGAATGTATACATATATATACACACATATATATATGTATATACATGCATAATGTATCTATATATACAACTGAATCACTCCGCTGTATGGCAGAAATTAACAAAACATTGTAAATCAACTATAGATAAATCAACTATACAATAATTTTTTTTTTTTTTTTTTTTTTTTTTTTTTTTGCGGTACGCGGGCCTCTCACTGTCGTGGCCTCTCCCACTGTGGAGCACAGGCTCCAGACGCACAGGCTCAGTGGCCATGGCTCACGGGCCTAGCCACTCTGCGGCATGTGGGATCTTCCTGGACCGGGGCACAAACCTGTGTCCCCTGCATCAGCAGGCGGACTCTCAACCACTGCGCCACCAGGGAAGCCCTACAATAAATTTAAAAAAAATAAATAAAGTTTGTTTTATCCATTAAAAAAAAAACAACCCAGAGTACTGTGGTTCATTTCCAGTTTCTTTCTTTTCTCCTCCCCCTGCTGGAAGCAAGAGGGGATTTTTCTCCAGTATTTACAGTGAGAATCTGGTTGAGCTCCTGGGGGTAAAACTTACAAAACGCGTGGGCATCTCAATGTGATAGCGTCTGCCCAAAGTTTTTAAGTCTCGGACTTGTCCACACTGAGCTTCCAGCAACTCTTTAATTATAGTTGAGGTTTTCCCACCCTGGCACTGGTCCCTGTGGCAGTTTATGCTCTTGACTATACGTGACTCCCTATACTCAGCCATCTGTCTCTCCAGTGTTGGGGATTTGTCCTGTGCCCTCAGTCTCTCTTATGAATCCATGAGGAATTGTTGATTTTTCAGTCTGTTCAGCTTTTTGCTTGTTGCTATGATGGAGTGACTTCCAGGCTCCTTGCATATGGAACTGGAAACCAGAAGTCTAATTATTTTTAAAATTCTATCTTCTCTTTCACTTTCATTAGCTAGATTTCTTTGTTGTAATGGTTATTTGCAATAATCTTCAGGATTTGAGTTTATTTTGGCTTTCTCTTTATGAAATACTACTATTTTTTTTCTTTTTTTTTCCTTTTTTCTTTTCTTTTCTTTTCCTTTTTTAACTCATAGCTTTTCTGTTCCATAGATTTAATAATTTGTAGACTTTGCGCTCTTTGGCGTTCACGTGTCCCTTCTTCCTTCATGTGATTCCTGTGTCATCGGGTTGTAACCCCATTAGTCTGTGATAGTGTCCTTGAGTTCTGGAACAAGATGTCTCAGGCAAGTCTAATGTTATGCTTCAGACTTGTAATCAGCCACTTATCCAAAAAACCCTGGTATTTACGGAGCACAGTCTACATATAGGAGCACTCATTGCTCCTGGGGGTGTCATTGCCTTCAGGCATTTTAAGTGGACAGAACTAGGGAATACATACTTTTTAAAGAAAAAGTTCATGATTTAATAGTATTTCCAATTCAGATTTAACATTACAAGTTTTTGCTGTGTCATTTTATTTTGATCCCTTATTTTCATACACAGAAATTCTTAATTCCTAATGCAGCAACATAATTACGTATTTGCTGTATTCTACCATATAAAAATGGGCCACATTATTAATAATATAATTCAAGCAAGCATTCTTACTGTTTGATGCTTGTCACCTTGAATTTTATATGTCAGATAATAATATTGTTATCCTTGCTTTCTTTATTTATAGACTACATATTTATTTTTAAACTCTTGATGCCATGGTTTAGGTGTGTCTTGTTCAAATAGCTTATTGTTATAATTTGTGACTATCTATGCATGTATACGTGCATATGTGTTTGTATTCACAGAGGCATCACTGCATCTTCCCCCTCATTCTAACACTCTTAGTCTTTTAAATAAAGCCTCAGATATGTTATAAATCTATACTTTATCAATTAAATATGAAATAACTATATTAAAACATGTATTAAATATATTTATTATGTCAAATTATATATTATAGTAAATATTATATAATATATATAATTTTGGTTATTAGGTATTTAGGGTGGACGGAGAGGTGAACAAATGTTCTTATAAAATAATAAATATGTTTATTCAATAAAATTTAGAAAATGCAGAAGAAGAGAAAAAAGAATCACCAACTCTCTTACTCCCAACAAACAGACAATGACTGTTAACCATTCATTCATAACTGCATATTAGGGGGTTACTATGTGCCTTTTGATATGTTTCTTTCCAGTCAAGATTATACAATTAAATAATAATTAATAATAATGGATTCCATTTTTTAGTGCTTATATTTTACCAGGAAATATTTACAGATTATCTCAGTTAATCCTCATAACGAACCTAGGGAATAGGTGATACGTTAATACCACTTTAGAGGTGGAGAAAGTGAGTTTCAGAAATGTAAGTGACTTGTCCAAGATGTCAGTATTTACATGGCCTTGGAAAATGGGGAGAGGGGAGGGTCGGCCCTCTGCCCGCGTTGGAGCAGGGTGCGCACGGCGCGCTGGAGAGTTCATGGCAAATCGTTTAATTAAAGCATATGGAACACGGGAAACAAAAGACTTCAACTAGTGCTTTAGTCTCATCTGAAATTCTACAGGCACGTATCTTGTAAGCAGTATATGGCAGAGTTTTAGGCCAATCTGAGAGTCTTGTTTTTCAGTAGAAATTTCAAGCATTAGTTTTGACTACCACTTGCTATGGAATGTTCAGTTGATGAAACTGAAGGTCTTTCACTCAGAAGAAGTAAATCAAGAACCCGAGGCTCGCGTGCTCCTGAGCTGCTGTGAATGGCCCCGGCGCTCCGAACCACCCTTCCGGGTGGATGTCACTGAGATCCCTGGAGCCTCCTGCTGCCGTCGCTCCTGAGTTTCCTGGTGATGTGTTACCTCAGTCTTCCCCACTACAATGTGCTAGAACGCGTGAACTGTATGTACTTCTATGACTATGAGCCCATTTACAGACAAGTCTTCCGCTTCACACTTCGAGAGCATTGGAGCTGCTCTCATCAAAATGCATGTCTTGTCATCCCGGTGACCTCACACCCCTCAGATGTGAAAGCCAGACGGGCCATTGGAGTTACTCGGGGTGAAAAGAAGTCTTGGTGGAGATATGAGGTTCTTACATTTTCCTATTAGGCTAGTAGGCTGAAAGGGAAGACAAAGTAATAGCATTATCCTTAGAGGATGAACACCTCCTTTATGGCAACATAATACAAGATTTTTTAGACACATACAATAATGTGACCTTGAAAACAATTATGGCATTTAGGTGGGTAACTGAGTTTTGCCCCAACGCATGGTACATCACAAAGACAGACACTGGTGTTTTCATCAATACTGGCAACTTAGTGAAGTATCTTTTAAATTTAAACCACTCAGAGGAGTTTTTCACAAGTTATCCTCTAATTGATGATTATTCCTATAGAGGATTTTACCAAAACTCCCATATTTCATACCAGGGGTATCCCTTGAAGGTGTTTCCTCCCTACTGCGGTGGGTTGGGTTATATAATATCCAGAAATTTGGTGCCAAGAATCTATGAAATGATGAGTCACGTAAAACCCATCAAGTTTGAAGATGTTTATGTTGGGATCTGTTTGAATTTATTAAAAGTGGACATTCATATTCCAGAAGACACCAACCTTTTCTTTTTATATAGGATCCATCTGAATGTCTGTCAACTCAGATGCATGATTGCAGCCCATGGCTTTTCTTCCAAGGAAATTATCACATTTTGGCAAGCTATGCTAAGGAACACCACCTGCCATTTTTTCCCCTTATATCAGTGTTTATTTATTTTGTTGTTTATTTTTTTAGCATCTTTATTGGAGTATAATTGCTTTACAATGGTGTGTTAGTTTCTGCTGTATAACAAAGTGAATCAGCTATACGTATACACATATCCCCATATCTCCTCCCTCTTGCGTCTCCCTCCCACTCTACCTATCCCACCCCTCTAGGTGGACACAAAGCACCGAGCTGATCTCCCTGTGCTATGAGGCTGCTTCCCACTAGCTATCTGTTTTACATATGGTAGTGTATATATGTCCATGCCGCTCTCTCACTTCGTCCCAGCTTAAAAATATGGAATGCTTCATGAATTTGCGTGTCATCCCTGCACAGGGGCCATGCTAATCTTCTCTGTATCGTTCCAATTTAGTATATGTGCTGAAGCAAGCACCCACATGCCATTATTAATTTGACATTCTACTCAAAGCCTAGAGAAGGGAGGGATACTTTGTGGAGACCGTTAAAATTAGACTGTGAAATCTCCAATGGAAAACTCATGGGAAGGTCATTGTGTGGCTTACACGGAACCAAAATTCATGAAGAGCCCATAGGCTGGATACTGGAGGGTTGCACTTGACCTGTGGTTTATTTTGACAACAATCAAGTCAGGCCTTTTAAAGATGATATTTAGAGGAATTAAACATCTGACAAAGGAATAGGGGATTTTTGTTAATAAAACAAACAATTTGAACATGTCATTCTACAGATTAGAATTTCTTAAATGGGTTTCATTGAATTATAAGCTCATTTGTCCATAACAACAAAGCAGTGTGAAGTATTATTCATTGAACAATCTAGTCAGTTCAGGGTTTTGTATATATCTTACATGGATTACAGTTTTTAAAATACATAGTTCTGTGTAAAAAAACTGAAGTTATACTGAATAAAATTTCATCTGGTTTTGGTCATTTGGAAGATACGTCAGGATGCTGCAGTATTTCAGAGTTATCAATTATTGTTTAATGTTACTTAGAGTTTTGCACTTTTATGGGTGTTTGAAGTTATGGTTGTTTCAATACTGTATAAACAGAATAGTGAAAATCACTCTTTATATTTAAACTTCTTTTCCAGTTACTTCACTAATGAGTTTATTATGAATAGCTCCATTAATGTGTAGTCATTGGTCATTATTGCATATCAGTAATCTCTTGAACTTTGATAAATATTTTGTCATGGTAACACAGAGAAGAATTAAAGCAAGAAGATCTGAATTACTGTCTTGTTTTTAAAAATATCATCCCCGGTGTTTTTAGATGTCACTTCATCTGTCTCATTTTTCCACCTGGAAATTAGGAGTAGTATAGAATGCCAGGCAGCATGTTTCCTTTTGGAAAGGACTCTGAAGCCAAAAAGAAAAGAGAGAATGTGGTGGCCAGAATATTATGAAAGGAGTGTCATATTTCAGTGCTTGAGTTGGAAAGAGAAGACTAAAGATTCGAGCTGCATTGTTAACTGCTCCGCGTTTTTTCTCATTAACAATCAGTTTGAGAATAAAAAGAAAACAAAAAAACACAGCTGCTATTGTTATTAGTTTCACATCAAGAGGAAAGCCCTACTATGTGGTCTAAAATCAAGTCTGATTTCCATGTCATGGTGAAGCACATTTTTTCACAGGAGAGATGATGTAGGTCACCTTTGACCTGCTAGTTGGTCAAAGAGGGGCACTCCTTGCCCCCATATTCTCTGGATTGTGCGATTTCCCATTATGCCTGATATGGGACAAGTGATTCCTTTTATCTGGATTACATGATGGTGAAAGATCAAATCTGTTGGCAGAAAATATGAACGTGAATGTGTATAGTTAGCTCTTGTAATGCTCATATATTTATAATTCTCCTATAAGAAAAGCTTAATTTCAGTTAGAACCATTATAATGTTTGATTCTTTATAACAAGGCTATTTCCATTTCCCTCATCTCAGACCTGATCCAGTTACAATAAAATCAATTAAATGAAAAAAAGAAAATGGGGAGAAATTATACTGGCTGAACTTCCAGTGGAATGAATTATTTTGGGCTAATTTTCTGCCATGGTTGTGAGAAATCAATAGATTTTGCAGAATTTTGAAAAGCAGCCTTTACTGATGAAGAACATGTTTGGCTGCCTGCAACAGAAGGAAAGTCAATTATAGCGGCTTCATACAACATACGTTAAGGTTTTCATCTAACAACTAAGCCTAGACCCAGGGTGGTACAGCATATTCTATCATTGTTCCAGGCTCTTTCCTCCTTTGTACTTTCCTTGACACACGGTTTTACCCTCATGTGTGTCACCACATGGTCACAGAATGGCTACTTCAGCTCAACCTTCATGTCTGTGTGTCAGGAAGTCACTGAAGTGGGAAGGAAATCCACAGAAGCTTTCTGCTTATATCTCGATGGTCAGAAATATGTCCCAAGGTCACCCTTATCTGTGATCAAGGTTGGAATATGGAGGGTTTATTTTTCTGGGCACATTTCCACCTTAAACAAAATCTGGATTCTTTCTAGCAAAATCCACTACCTCATGTATATTTAACAAGTAGTTACATGAAAATAAATTTCATAATAAACTCAATGTAATCTCTTGAGGCAGAGCAAGATATCTGCTTTGGGGGAAAAAGGAGTATGGGAAAATATAGTGCAGTGCTATAGCACGTGAAACAAAACCCCTTGCTGTTGAAATTTGGAGAGAAACAAAGTTCATCCTTAACAAGGAATTTCCCAGTTGTGTGGTTTGCCTAGAGGATCAGATACTTTGTGAGCTCAGCATTGATCATCCTGCACTTTACAGCTCTCTGCAGTGTCATTATTATGGTTCATTATACTGTTGGCAACTATCTTGGCCAACCTTGAAGATGAGTTCAAAAAGGCCTTGTCCTGCAAACACTCCTCCAGCTCTGCCTACGCTAAGTCAGCTAGGTTTATCTCCCATCAGCAAGTCATTAGGTGAGAAAAGCACTAAAGGAACTCAGGAGCTAAGGATCTTTGGTGCATCTGCTGTCAGTGCATCGGAAGCCTCTGATCTGGGTACTTCTATCCTATCGCCAGTGAGCGTTGCTGGATTCCACCAGCTGTTAATCCCTGCTAAAGTGCTGGTGGATAAGTTAAAGCAGTGTGTCTCAGATTCTTTTCCACCAGCATACCCTTAAGATATGGAACTAAACCTGGGAAGGTGTTGTGTGTGTGTATGAGGTGAGGCAGGGTGACAGCCGTGTGTGTGTGTGTGTGTGTGTGTGTGTGTGTGTGTGTGTAAAACATGCCACCTGGCATGATTCACTTTTATTCTGGGAAACATCCCACAATTTACCTAGTGGGGAGAGGATGCTTCCACTCTCAATTTATAGACTTCTGTTGAAGTTCCAGGGTGGGTGTGACATTTGGCTAATTCTATAGCTGGCCACCATGATTCATTCAGTGACCCAACCGGAGTCAGTGAGATTCAAGGTTTCTTTTCTCCTGAGATTTCTAGGAAAGAGACTCTTGCTTTTTTCCCCCTGAGATTAAAGACAGAGAAGATATAAAATATGAAGCTTTGGCACTCATCTTTTGGTTATAAGAATACAGTCAGTACGGAGGAGGGAAGATTCTGAGAGAGGATGAAGAAAAACAAAGTCTAGGAGACATCTTTTGAGTCTCTGGACAAGCTGTATCTAAAGCCAGTCCCGTTCCTGGACTTTTCATTTATCTAAGCAAATATTTTGTGTGTGTGTGTTTAAGCCACCTGGGTACTTTGTGCCATTTGAAACAAACAAATGAAAATCACTAGCACGAACTCCATATCCTTGAAATTATTTGAAGTTTTGGGTTTCAGCCTAACAATTTACACACACTTAGCATTCTCCTCAACAATATAAATATATATATATATATTTAAAAAGAAAATGTGTTTAAATTTTCATTTAAATCACTTCACTTTCTGCATCAAAATTTTCAAGTGAAATTTATTTTCCAGGAGGAGATGTCATATTTATTATATAGTTTCTCATTCCCTTGACACAATTCTGCATGTGCCAGGTGGTAGATCTACTGCAATTTTAGAAACATAAGCTTGAAGAGCTGTGCATACAAGTATAATAGGGAACTTCTGAATACAAAAAGTTTTCAGGACTCAAAAACATGGAATTATAATGGTAGGATAATAGGCTTTGGCACAAGAAGACCCATTTGGGACTTTACAAATAGGCAGTACTCACTCCATCCACAAATAAAGCTTTTTTTGTAGAGGAATACATAAATATAAAAACTCCATAAGCTAGTAACCAGTGGGGTTCACAATCTGAATTTTAACAACTTTATTGAAATAGATCTGTGTAAACAGAGGTATCCCACGTTATAAAGTGTGACACCTGACGTGGATGGAAACCAAACATAATGCTAATGCTTCTGGGGAGTGTGTTTCCTTTAAAAAAAAATCCTCAGGATATTATTTCCCTGTAGTACAATGTGTTTTAGGTTATGGACTACAAAGACCAGTTTTTTCACAAAGTTAGATTGAACCCCTGTAGTACAATGTGTTTTAGGTTATGGACTACTGAGACCAGTTTTTTCACAAAGTTAGTTTACACCCCTATTTTTCAAAGGGTTCAGATTTGAGGTGGGTGTGAAAACGGTATAGATGCTCGATTCATGCTCTGTAAAAGTCCTTCTTTCCTAACCAGAGCCCAGTGTGCATTAACTGAGGAAAATTGCAGATGACCAAGACATCAAGCCTTTCATCAAATTTCTTTCAAGTGAACTTCTGAAGCAGAAGTTCATTTACCATAGAGTAGAATACATTTGATTCAAAGGGGTTATTTCAACATCTGTATGATTCCAGAAATCCTGAAGAAATGAGGGAAATTCAGCCAGGTATCCTGATGTCTTTGTTCACTTATTAGCTAATACTTCAGTAATGGAAGGCATAAGGATTTTTGTCTTTACGTCTTTATTCATTGAACCTTAAGGCAGCACTGAACTCTAGATACTGTGGGATCTCTTCTGTGGTCACTGGTCTAAAGAACCTCAATGAAGGGCTTCAACATTTCTGCCTCTTTCTCTGTATTTTATTTTCATGAGCTTTCTTCACATAGGAGGCTCTAGAATACTATGCAGTGGTCACAAAGTAGAGCAAATAATTTAATATCCCACCTCCAAATCTTCTACAATAGCAAAATCTTAGCAAGAAAGGAGAGTATCACTCTTCATCTGCAGCTCTTATTCATCTGACCTGAAGGGTACTGGCTCCAACATTTGCTGTTTCGTTTTGAACCGCAGTATTATATTTGAACATACAATGATTTTTTTCCCTTGACTGAGCCCTACTTTGGTGATTTTCTTTTCCAGTCAAACTAAGGAACTTAATATCACTTTGCTACTACAAGGATAAATGGGCAAGAGAAGTGTCTTTCTGACATCAGGAAATATTTGCAGGGATCGTTTGTGTCCCAGGACCCTTTTGGATTTAACTTATCCCCTGCAAAAGAGAAAGTGTTGTTAGCTGTCATTGCTAAGAATAAGATGTCTATGTAGCTAAGAAAATAGCTACAGAAACTTAATATTTTCAGCAATATACGTACTGAAGACATTGAGAGCTATCTAGAATGGTTTATTAATGTTTGAATCACAAGAGGATTTGTTTTTCACTGCATGCAATGAGGGCAAACAAACAAAATTATTCAAGAACTCTGTTTTCCCATCCCTTATTTTCTCAAGTTGTCCTAATATGATGATGTAACTTTGATCCTTGGTAGATGGTAACTATTTGGGTACTCCTCAATCTTTGTATCCACTTAAATGCTCCACAAAAACTATTGAATGTGCTTTCGAGAATCTTATCTTAAAATAATGCCAACTTACTAGTACTTTAAGGATATACAAATGAAAAGGAGTGCTTATGTATTCATGAAAGTGCTGGAATAACAAATAACAGTTATGTGCTCTAGTAATAAAAGGACATCAGTTTTAAGAAAATGGCAGTGCTTAATTGAAGTCTACAAAATACGATTTGATCCTATCTCCCCCCTTAAATCTTCCAATGAGAAGTAATGAGTGGGTCCAGAAACCCAAGCAGAGAAAAGAAAATTTATATTTATTAGATGTCTACCATGTTTTAGGTACTTTACACATATCAGTTCATTTATATTTATATTTTTTATTATAGAAGCAAATGAGGAAACGTGCATTAATCCAAATAATTCTAGTGATTCAAGAACCACAAAACAAAACAGGGAAAGGAGGTAACTTAATTTATGGCAAAGCCTTGATACCTATTTTGAAAAAAAGCGATACGTCTGAACAATGACAAACATGATGCTGTGACTATACAAGCCCTGGTTCCATGGCAACACTGTCCCAGCCAATCGTGAAGAAGGCAGCCTGGTAATGGAAGAAGAAAATAAGATCTAAACTTTCAGATACTCGTTAACCTGTTCCTGTTCCTGGAAATATGTTATATTCCAATTGCTATCTTTACTTCTTATCCATATGTCCTCTTCTTCTGTTTTTGATAAAACACACATTTTAATTTATCATTTGATTATAGGTCAAACAGTTCAAAAGTGCTTCTGAAGAAGTTCTCCCACCCACCAACTCTGTTCTTACTCCCCAGAGGTGATAATTTTTTGTGTCTGTTGTTGGCTTCATCGGTTGTATGCCCATAATTTTAAATAGTATTGTTATACTCTTACTTGTTGATTTTTAAATAGCATACTGTCCTATGATGCCACATGATGCAAGATAAAGATTTAACTCACATAAACTATCGGAATGGTGAGTACATCTGGCAGGTAATTTGCATTTCTCATACTGATATTAAGGTTACACTTAACCTCATTAATGGACTGGAAGGCATCCCCCCTTTTTTATCTTCTGGGAGAGCAAGCATAGCATAAGAGATATTCACCTTTAAACTTTGGTGGAATTAACCTGTGAAAACATCTATTTCAACTTCTTTAATAGCTATAGGACTTTTCAACCTTTCTCATTCTTCCTAAATCAGTTATACATTATATCTCACTAGGATTTTGTTCATTTCACAAAAAGCTTCAAATGTACTGGCAAAAAAACTCAGAATTTTCTCTTATGTATTAGTATCTTTGTAATTCCTGTTGTATCTATACCCTTTTATCCCTAATTTGGTTTATTAGTATTTTTTCTTTTTTTTCCCTTAGACAGCATAGTAAAGATTTTTTACTTTATTAGCCTTTAAAAAAATTGTTTTGGTTGACCTTCTGTATTGAATATTTTTATATTCACTGATTAATACTTTTATTACTTGTTTATTAAACATTGGTTGTCGGTGTTAACAATTAGCCTACTGATTCTTTTTTTTGTAATTTACTTATTTTGTTTATTTTTATTTTTGGCTGCTTTGGGTCTTCATTGCTGCACGCAGGCTTTCTCTAGTTGTGGTGAGCGGGGGCTATTCTTTGTTGCGGTGCATGGGCTTCTTATTGCCGTGGCTTCTCTTGCTGTGGAGCATGGTCTCTAGGTGCGCGGGCTTCAGTAGTTGCGGCACACAGGCCCAGTAGTTGTGGCTCGCGGGTTCTAGAGCGCAGGCTCAGTAGTTGTGGCACACGGGCTTAGTTGCTCTGCAGCATGTGCAATCTTCCTGGACCAGGGCTTGAACCCGTGTCTCCTGCCTTGGCAGGCGGATTCTTAACTACTGCGCCACCAGGGAAACCCAATATTTTTAACTTTATCTTTTTTTCTTTTTAATTTATCTTTCATTATACTTAAAAATTTTTTAATTGGAAACATTAGTTTTTAGCTTTTTTCTAATGTAAAAATTTTAAAACTAAATTTTCCTGTAGATACTGTTTTTACTATATGGCACAACTTTTGATAAACTTATTATATCCAAAGTTATCTTTCAGTTATAAAATTATAGTTTAATTATTATAATTTCATTTATATTTCCATTTTTATTTCTTCTTTGACCATGGGTTATTTAATAGTGTTTTATAAAAATTTCCAAATGTATGGTGCTTTAAAATTTCTTTTTATTGATTTTTTAGAATTGTGATCAGAATATGTGATTGGAGTATTAACCTTTGAAATTTTTGAATATTGCTTTATAATCTTAGTGATAATTAAGTTTTGTAAATGTGTCAGGTTTTCTTGAGAAAATATGAATTCTCTACTTGTTGAGTATAGTTAGATCAAGCTGGTTAATGGTGTTGACACTCCCCATTACTCCAGAAAAACCATGATTTGACACCCTATAGGTGTCAAACCTATATTTGACACCCTATAGGTGTCAAACCATGATTTGACACCCTATAGGCGAAGGAAAAACAGAGGTTGAAGGAGGAGGAAGGCGGTTCACAGGGAAAGACCAGAGTCAAGTGTTTATTTTAAAGAATAAAACAGAGTTTCTCGTATTTTATTTTAGAAGTAAAATAGGCTTTGGAGTGAGTCCTCTGCTTTCAGATAAGGCCAAAAATATTTATAGTACAAATGTAAGTTATAATATAAGACATAGACCATGATCCAGCTTCCTATTATACCCCATATTCCACAGCATTTAGGAATTTCTATAGATTATTTTATCTAATCCTCTTAACAAATAAATGAGGTGGAAATTATTACCGCTTTTACAAATGCTACTTACTTAGTAAGAACTTAGCAATTTGTACAACATAATCTGATTGGTCAGTGACAAAGGACTAGAATGACCTCTGGTCCAACCCCAGAGCCTTTCTCTAAACCATTAACCTCTTCTGTCAAGTACTTGTTAGACTTTGTGGATGACACAAGAAAGGTGAGATTTGTTCCTGCTCTCAAGGAAGGACGCTGTCATCTGATTAGGGACACATGTCTCATGTCCTAAAAATAATTAGAAAATGGAACTAGTTAGTGAACCAATAAAGTTCTAACACAAAATTCATGTGCCAAAGTAAGTATCTAGTACAATGCCTGTGGTATTACAAGACTCACAGTGAGGAGAGGCCATCATTACCTGCAGTTTTTAGGAAAAGTTTCAAGGAAGAGGTGGGATTTAAATGGATTCAGGTAGGACTCAGATAAATAGAGGAAATATGTTCAATTGGACTGTCCCACTGAAGGAAGCATTGCTTGATATATTCTGCATAATTTGAGCTGACAGATTGAAAGCATGGCAGGATTTGCCTAAGTAGAGTAAAGGGGAGAGGGCTGTCTTGACCAAAGGTGCAATGAATAGGGATAGCTATGACGTCTGGGGGCGGTGGAGTAGGGAGCAAGAGTGGAGGGGGCACGAGGAACTGCAGGAGGCAGGGGTGAATGGGTTACGGTGTGTCAAGGTTTGGACTTGGCCTGAGGGAAAACGCAGAACCACTGCGATTTTCTTTTCTTCATAGGGTGTGATACAGGAAATAATCTCCCTCATGTCGAAATTCTGGTGGACTGGAAACAGTATCACAGGAAAGAACGTCTCCCATTATCTCACCCTCTCTAATACATTTCATCATTTCCTAACCCCCAAAGACTGGAAGATTTTGTTTTGGTTCGACTTAAATCTCTTTTTTCTATATTTTAACTTTATTATAGTTGATTTACAATGTTGTGTTAGTTTCAATCACAGCAAAGTGATTCAGTTACACATACACATATATTCATTCTTTTTTAGATTCTTTTCTCATATAGGTTATCACGGGACATTGAGTAGAGTTCCCTGTGCTATACATAGGTCCTTGTTGGTTATCTATCTTATATATAGTAATGTGTGTTAAATCTTTTTATTGGAATTTTAGTCCATTTCCTCTCTTGTCTTCCCTCCCTGAAGGTGGAAAATCAATTGCAATGTTTTTCAACATAGTTTGATTTTTAATACGTTCTTAATTTCTGAATGGCATTTTTGGAAACCGTAGTTTTATTTATCACGTTAACAGAAATCTGACCACCCTTGTTGCCTGACCTTGTTTTCCCTTTTTGAGGAGGTTGAGTAACACACATAACACTATCAATTTAATGAAAAAAAATCTGTCAAAATGATTTGGCTTCCTGAGGATTGATTCAGTTGACTGAATTTTCTACATTTCAGAAAAACCAGTTATTTTTATGACATGCAAATGCAGCCTAAATTTTGGTCTCAGAATTGCTGAGTTCAGGAAAGACTGCTGAAAGCTGGGAAGCCTAGTAAAGCATTTGCCTTCAGCTGTTGAACTTACGAGGATCTGTTCTAGATAAAACTAAGTGACATTGTGCTGAGAGTAATCCTGACACACATTAAGATGAAAAAGTAAGAGTCTATCTGCTGACTCCTAGTGTTAACCAGAGTTAATTAGGGGCTTGTGAGAGGCCGGCATGAAACAAACTATTCCAAAGTGAACTGAGATATACTGCACTTCCGCAACACCTGACTTCTTAACAGCAAGGTGAACCTCAAGAACACAGTTCGTATAAAGATTGGTCTGCATTCCGTAAAAATATTTACATGTTAGGAATTAAGTGCATGACTGTGTCAGTTATTTCTCACCCAACGAAGGTCTTGGAGAATTTCTGTTTCCGGAAAAGAAAATTAATAACAATGTTCATTGGAGACCTGATACAGCACTTTTGTATATGCTGCTTTCCAATTTGAGAATTTACATTTTTGTTGCAGTTTTCTTCCAAATGACAATGAGGCAAGCTGTCCAGGTTCTGCCACTGATGTCATCTGAGGGGCTGGGCTGAAAGAAAACAAACTTGGAAAGCCTTCCCACAGAGCTGTAATAGCAGGGGTGGTCACTAATATTTTTTTTGTCTTTAAATGTCGATATTGAACTTTCCTTGACACTGAACCTTGTATTGCTGGGTATTTTAAGTTGTTTATCCAGAATCCGACACACTTTAACCTACATAGTTCTGGTGATAATTGCTGAATTTCCAAATTAATAGGAAAACAGGCACAATACTAGATATCAGAGTTTGCTATTTGTGAAATGCCAATTTTCTGTAATTAGGGAAAATTGCTAATTATCACTGGATCTATTCATTAATATTTGAGGGAAGAAAGATAAAAATTAATAGAAATGCTTTTTTTAGTGGCTAAAATTTTAAAAGGCTACTTGCTGGGTAGTTGTGAGGAAAATTGAGGCAGCTTTACCTAAATTTTGTGATGGAATGTTTAAAATGAGAGACTTATACCTCACTTACCTAGTACTTCCAGTGTTCAAGTGCAAATTGGAAAAGTCCCTACTTAATCGCGTAATACCAGTACCTTTTCATGTAAGGTCAAAGTGGCCCTGGTTTATTAAATAAAGAGGGCAGAGTCTTCTACATTTATTTAGTGTTATGAAAAGAGGCATTTATTTGCAAGCTTTGCCTAGAGCAATGCTAATTCTCACTGTTATATTACATAATTTTAGGAATATGATAAGCTATGAATGATAGCGTTGAAAATGAGCCGTCATTTTCAAAGTTTATAGAACGTTTACCACAGATAGCCTTTTAAGTCTTATTTCTAGGTATGTTCTTTGACCCCAAATAAAAATAAGTACAAATGTAAGTGATGTTTCAAAGATCTTAAATCAGTTTTTTTTTTCTTTTCAAGAAGAGTTTAAAATATGTGCTCATTAACATCAGGAAATATCAGAAAATGATAAACTTTTTTTAAGCCAATGTGTGTTAAAAAAAAGTCATTACGAGATATGAATTATTCTTTTATTCAACAAATATTTTCTGAGCCTCTACTCTGAGAATGGAACTTGGGCAGAGGGAGACTAGTGGGTTTTTGGACTAGATGGACAAAAAGGAAGAAAAAAAAGTTGGTAAAGAAAGCTGGTGATCAGGGTCAGGCTGAAGCTGAGATGCTCTTGTCTGTAGGGGAGAGACCAAGAAGACACAGTGATTACAGCAGTGCCTGTGAATTTAGGGTCAGGGAGAAGGTGAGCACAGAGTCAGGGAACCAGTAAGGATGATAAGCTGAAAAATTGGAAAAAATGTTCTGGATGGATGGACACAGGGACATAATTCAGAGCAGTATTGATTGAGTTCCTACTAGGTGTTGAATGTAGTCCATTTTGAAACCTTAGGTAAGAAAAATTGGTGAATACACATGATATTTTACCTGTGATGTCAAATATTCTCTTTCCTTCACATTAGATGGTGGTACTGAAGATGAAAAGTTATTGCTAGTGGACGTCAGACAATATTTTTTCACCTTAGGTCACCCAAGCTTGAATAGCATCTTGTATTGGGAAGGGATCTCAGATGTAACCTAATCTCACCTGCTACCCCATGCTGAAGGCCCTGAGGACAGTTACTCTAGGAAAGGTAGCCCTTTCGTAAGGATCCTGTTGGATTACTGAAGGAAAGGGAGCTTGCCGTTGGTCTATGTTATTCCAGCCTGGAAGCAGAGATCTGGAGGAATAGCCTCAGAACCTTCCTTAACTGATAGGTTTTCCCACACTGTTATCCTAGCTTTGCGCTACTGGGATCAAGTTCCAGTCTGGCGATGTCTTTCCCGATACCTGGCACTCAGAAAGTAGTGCAGTTTCCAGTGTGCCCTGATCAAGAAGAGTCCAGGGAAAGCTGCTTAGGTTATTTCACTTCAGTTCATACTTATCAATATTTATGAGACTGTTTGGCTCAGAAAAACCCCGCTGGCCACTTTATCAGTCCACCAGAGTTCCTAGCTGTAAGCAACAGAAACTTACAGTGGCTGATGTATGGTGAAAAGAAATTTACTAAAAAGATAATTGGGGAGCTTACAAAATCTCTACCAGGGCCAGAGAACTAGGCTCAGAGCTTAAGCAGCCAGGAATGGAGCCCAAGGTGACATTTCAATTGGCTTCCGGTGGAGAGGCCACTGCCCCTGGGGACTGTACCCTCGAGCTTTACTTCCTGCCCCACAGAACTTGGAGCCTGGAGCTGCCCCTGGAATGACAGCAGCCACTGCCTGGATAGCAGAGCCACTATCCAACCCGTCCTATTCAGGCTCTTGGTAATGCCTAGGACTCATGTCAGGACAATGGCTGCGAAAATGGTACAACTGCACCAGATGAGGGGAGACTTCTCGAAACATAGGCAGAGAGTTCAGAAGCTGGGCAGCCCCAAGACTGGCAAAATTACCATTGGTGCCCTCTTACCTCCTTACTTTATACCCTCTCATCTTAGACTTATGTAAAGACCAAAATTCTCTGTACCATTTTTACTTTTTTAAGATGGCCTCTGGTAGGTAGGGGATTAAATGCTTCCATTTCTGAATAATACTTTTTCTTGCTATTTTAACTACAGACTGCACGCAGGAGTAAGAATATCAAGGACGTTATTTTTAAAAGTAAATAAGTGATAATGACACAGTATCTAAGATTTACTGTGTTTAGCCTCTGTGGGTAACCAGGGATCATCTTTTTTCAAGTGCTCAGAAATCATGGGCATTAACAGAAGAGAAAGTGGAATTGTAATGCTTTGTACAGCATTCCATTGGGGAACTTTATTTATTTAGGAGATAAGAGTTTAGAACCTCTTTCCCTTCATACCTGACCACGCATTATAAGATCCACAGGACAAAATATAATCCTATGAAATATGGAACATGCTTAGTCATGCAGCTCCTTTACAAGACCATCACAGATTTGTGACGACAGACTTAGATAATAATAATGCAAAATTCATCAAGTGCTCACGGCACTGTAAGACATCATCGCGGGTGCTTTATGTCAATTAACTTACGTAATTCACAACCGCCCTAAGAAGAAAGGTTGTTCTTATCCTATTCTCCTCTATATGAGGACATTGAAGCAGAGAGAGCAAGTTACCCACCCAGGCTTCTACATCTCGTTAGTGGCCAGCGCCAGATTGGAAAGCAGGCAGTCTGACCCCAGAGCCCAGAGCCTGACCCACTCAGTCCAGCTGCCTGTTAGAAAAGCACACACAGTGATGCTATCAGGTTTCTCTTTGGCGGGTCAGAAGCAGCATTCCTGCAGTAAAGGTATTTTTGCTCTGGTGGTTAGCACTTCTCAGATGAAATGAGAAGCCGTTTTACTGCCACCGGTACAGAAAAATATGTCGACCTTATTTTTCCTCTCAGTGCGATCTCAAATGCAGGGAGCAGTGTGGCTACCCAGTGTGAAAAATATTCCAAGCATCTCAGCTGATAAATTCTAATGGAGCTCCGATGCCTTTTGCGACTTTGTTCAGATTCGTTTAGTGCACCAAGCATAAACTGCTTAAATCTTTCACATACAACCATTCTATTGCCTATTAATTAGAACCGTCTTTTAATTGCATTGGCGCTTCAGAATTAAGTCAATATAGTTACAGGGATAGAATCCCCTGAAGGAAAAATTTCTCTTTATAGGAAGCAAGTGATGTTTAAAACGACAGAAGCAGCAAACAATAAAAATCCCCATAACATCTCCAAAACATCCCCACAAAAATCTCCCTAAATCATTTGAGGATAAAACTCCATTTTCCTAGCTGCAGATTAAAATACACTCGATACTAAGCCTCCGTCCACACCCCTACTGTGTTGGCTGTCGTTGAAATGTTCTTTCTGTGTCTTCAGCTCTCTCTCTTTTAAAACTGATTTCTTCTCCCCAGTACGTGAGGTAACCAGTATCCTCCTACTGTTTACAGACTCCTCCATCAAAACAGGAAAAGATCACAAGTCAGGCTTTGCCTTTTGATGGATTGGTTCTATTTTTTATTTCACTGATTAAACATTACCTCATCCAAGCATTTGCATTTTAGGTCATTTCAGCTCTCAGTGTCTAAAGGAACGTCAGTTATTGACAGAGGTTGGGGAAATTGGAGGCAAGGCAGGAGGGGTTGAAATCATTCAAATGTCCTGAAGGTAGACTTACTTTAACATTTTGGGGGAGATGTTGAAGTTGGGCATGGAAACGTTTATAACTTTTGTCCCTGACCTTCCAGAGGGACAAAGAGATAGCAGAGATTGACAGAGACTTGGCCCTGGGTTGCTGGTGGGTCTGGGGCCCTGGCTTCTCCTGCCCTCTCTGGCCACCCCCAGGCGTGCTTGCATCACAGGCTCATGGCCTCACAACCTCCACCTCGGATATACCCCGATTCTCCCTCCCTCTCACCAAGAACGCCCTGAAGTATATATGCTGATTACCATCACAAGTTATTGTAGTTAATGTTATAAAGTTCCTGACACCTATTCATCAGTGGACCTATGGCTATATTCAATGCTGCCTGGATCGTGTTGCCTTGAAAGATAATCCTACAAACACCCTCATACCGCAATCTATGGCCTATATTTCAAGTAGTATCACCTCCTTGCTCTCTGGGGTTCTGAGTCAGGCTTTTTATAGTTCACATAACCTAGATTTGTGAGTCACTATGTACAATAAATAGCATTCCCCTGCTACCACGAGTCTTGGAATCAATGCCAGGTGTCACTGCCATTGACACCCCTGCTTGCTGACGACAAATGTGCCATTGAATTCATGGTCATCCGAAGTCTCAGTTTCCTCGTCTCTAAGGTGAGATGGTTGGTAGCTTTCTAACACTTTTCTTGGTATCAGTGGCATGTCTCTTGTTTAGCTTTTATTCTGAATGAAAACTTTTAAAGAACTTGCATTTCATCTTACACCCCAAGGTGCATATTCTGTTTTGCTGTGTTTCAGGATGAAGCTCACACTGAACTGGAAAAGAGGAAAGAGCAAAGGATAGCAAGCTGGGGAAATTAGGGGCCACATGCTCCATCTCATGGTTCTGAATAATGAGAAAATGGGCAGAGCAAAGGGGCAAATAAAGAAGGATCTACTTGTTCACAACTGTGCTCCTATCCTCTGAAGCATGTTGTTGAAGCCTTGGAGACATCATTAATTTCTCTCGCTACCTTCCTCAAGCCTGAGTGGCCAGCCTTGGAAAGGTGCAGCCGGTGTTCTGCTGTTACAGACGACTCTAGAGCCCATACTGGCCTGGAAGAAGTTGGAAGTGAAGTTAATACCCAAGGAATAAGTGAACGCTGGCTGCTATAGCAGAACATTCCAGCAGAGCAAGGGTGACCACTGGGGTAGTATGTGGTCCAGGGTTAGACAGGATGACATTGAAGGGACCTCATTTCTCTGATAGTCAACAAAACACCACACATACGCTAGAGCTACGTTTCCTTGGTTTGCTTGGTTTAATCTGGTCTCCCTTGCTGCTTCTTTCCTCATACCTTGTCTCCGTGTTTTAAGGACCTATTTGGTGTTTGCACCTTCTTTTCCATCTCTTCAACTCCCATTCAGCCTCATTTGTTTTTCTATTTCCCTTTCTTCCTTTTTTCTTTCTAGCTATTAAGGCACCTGTCATGTATCAACCCCCAGGGGCCCGAGTGGCAGCTTCCTTAATTCATGGAATGCCTAATTTTACCCACTACTTTGGAGATGGGGCTAGGTTTCCTTTAAAAAGGAAAAAAAAATTCCCTGGTAGTGTCTGTTTATATCTCTAAGGCTCAAATAATTGAAAACAGTATTGTTTGAGGGAAGATCATTTCTAATGAGCAATACACAAGGAAGAAAATCTGATTTTCCCAAGTGAAATTCCTGACAGACCACGAACTCTGCAAGAAAGAAGCAGAGCACTTCTCTCTATGGTGACCAAGGTACCGTGTCTCTAAGCTGACATCACAGAAAGGTCTTTGTGCATAAATAGACCATGTATTAATAAAATAATATTTATGATTCAGCCTTTTTCTTTCCTTTTAAGTATCAAGCTGTAACCTAGAGGAACAAAAATAAAAGAAGTTGATGTCTACAATATAACTGTTAAGGGGGAATTTGCTCCACTGTTATTTGGATGTAATTGGTACTGAGCGGTTGTAATTGGGTCTGTACTTGTTCACTTCAAGGGTTCCATGCTATTTCTACTTGAACCCATTTTTTTGATACCATTCAGCTCAGCAGTGCCGGCTAACTCTTGTTATGTAGTTGAAAAACTGTGGCCATTAAAAATAGGATACGGTGTGATTTTGTTTTGCAGCACTGCATGGAAAATCAGTTGCTGTTCATAACAGCTCTGTGGTTGGTTGATTTAAAGCAGGGGGGTGACTTGGAATTGACAAGCAGACAGTTTGTGAAAAGGGATATTGTATCTTTAAGGCTTTCTGACTGATTGTGTTTAACTGCGCCACGCAGCAGGCAGTAATTAGGCTGTAGCTTCACGGAGAGGCTTAAAGCACCGACTCTGGTTCTCAGTTCTCCAGATTTTTTTTTTTAAAGCACAAACATTTTTTGGATTTGGAGCCATGATAATGTTTTAAAACCGTGGGTGTGTAAGTGAGCAAATGAAAAGCTGACCCTAAAGGCTTCCCGTGCAGACTGTCTCTGGGAATCACCCTGTACCGATGGACCCTCGGGAGACCAGACAGCCGCCCTGGGAAGCAGTGAGAACGATGATAGGAGCACAGGGTGCTGGAGAAGGTCAAGGTGCTCTTGAAGTGAAAGGAAGGCTGCTCTTATGACATGACACGGTTTCTTCTGGCCCAGTTCACAATGTTAATGAGACTAGTTGAAGCCTGCTTCTAAGATTGATAGACAAAGTGCCTAATAATTTTTATTTAGGGGAAAGAGAAATTTTCCTTTACCTATGAAGTAGAAAAGAGATTTGTTATAGAAACAAATCAAAGAAGCCATTAGTTTAAGGAATACTTTCCATCCACGGCTCTACCTCTCTTGCTACTCCCCGGCCCCCTGCCCCAGCACCTCTTAAAATACCCCATTGCTGTTTTGAAAAACGGCAAACATTGTCAATTATTATTTTGGTAAAGCCCAAGTTTCAAGTTTTTCAGGCGTTTGTTATCACAGAGGAGCAGTTGACAGACTACACTGACCTTATAAAGACTGAACGTTGAATTACTGGTTGACCATGGTAGCTATCTTCATTTTCAATCAGGCCACACTGGCTGAGTCCCAACTATGTGCCAGGTGCTATACTAGGTGCCGCGAGAGATAAAAATTGTTCTGGAACTGCGATTGTGATCTCGCCTGGCACTATGTACAAACTTTCCTTCCTTTTCCTAATTACCTGGGTGAGTTATTCCGTATAGATTTGGGTACCATTTAATTTTTAAATTGCTATGCATGTTGTTCTTTTCTTTGTGTTAAGTCAATTCCTTTTTTATTTTTAAACCTTTCTTACTTTCTTACTGATACCCGTATCAGTATCCATTCCAACACTTCTGTAGATTACAGACATGTACGGGTTACAGACATTTTTGGTTTTAAGTAATAACTCCTCACATCTGTGGATCACTTCAGAGTTTTGGATGTGTTTTACTTCTCAGTACATCATTTGGGTCTCCCTACCCCATCCAGTGGGTGGTAGGGTAGGTGAGAGCACCACTTTGAGATGCTCGGGGGCTGGACTTTGAAAGGGGCTGGGATTAGGAATCAGGCTGGCTGCATTTCTTCTCTTCTCACTAATAACACAATCTTATATTCAATCCCAGAACGAAGCATCTTCTAATTTAAGAGTAATAGAAACATTTTGGTATAACTTTTCTCATTAAACATGGATTCAAAGTCAAAGATAGGCCACCAGAAGGAGATTCTGATTTTTAAAAGTTTCTTCTACCAGTTTTAAGCCAATGTTTGTACTTTCTCTAAAGAGTTTCAAACATTCAGAAGTGTTCTTTTCTCTCGGTTTTGATTTTTTTTGAGGGGCGGGGCTGCCTTGAAGATAAATTACTTTAATCTGCAGGCTAAGTTGCATTGATGTATTTATCTTTCTCAAAATGCTTTGTCCTAAGGTCAGTTCTTCTCTGAAAGATTTGATCTAAATAAATTATCAATGTGTATCAAAATCTATTTGCTATTAGTGTAAACACATTCAAAATAGATCCCACTATTGCTTTGAAAGAAACAAAGATGGATTACATTCTATAGTTCAAATTTCAAATGTGTATGTGCACTTTTATATACATCTGTGTCTAGACGTCGAGGTCAATATTTCCATAAATTCCTAAGGTTGGTTCATTTTGTAGTGCTGATAAATGCTCCTTGGAATTAGGATGTACAGAAGATCAAAGATTAAACTGCAATTTTTTTTCCAGAGTGACAATGAGCCTAATTCACTGTCAGTTAATGCCAGGTGTTTCTCCCCCTCGTATTAAGTTCTTCAAAACAGTGGCTGCATAGGACACCATTCACAGAGGCTTAGCGCTGGGGAGAAAATGATTACATTAAATCGAATGATATGAATAATTCATGACATCACATTTTGTAATCCTGGTGTTAAGCATAAAACCAGTGGTTTATTTTTCAGCAAAATGTTTTTGTATCATTTTAGATAGTGCATAATGCAAAACAATAACTGCATACATAATGCAAGAAGGATGGTGGTGAATAGGGTCCTTAATAGTGCTTGCAGCATCATCTGGGGTGTGATCACAATAAACACATTTTGAGCCAATGCCCATGGGTACCCAATGCTTGCTGGAATCTTCTGAGTCCAATAGAATGGCTGCCTTTTAATTTGTTTTTGAATATTACACCTGACCTTTACCACGGATCTGAAAGTCAGTCCTTGTATATTGCTAAAACTACAAATCCTTTTGTCCCCTTTCTTTTCAGTGTGCTAGGAGGGCAACTCTATTGGAGGTAAATAGCTGGTTTTTTAAATGATGTTTGATTTTCCAATATGGATTTGGAAATATTAGGAACATCCAGAGAGTCTGAACTTAACATTCTTCAATAAAGAACTTAAATATTCTGGAATAAAATGCCAGTTATGTAGCAATTCAGCCAGGTACCTATTAGGAATGTCATTTAAATCTGAGACTAAATAAATGATTCCTTGTCTTACGTGAATCTTCTCCCTATTTCTTAGGAAAAAAAATCTTTTCTTTATAATTATCAAAGGAGATTGAAGGTGGCCCTGAAAACCTTCATGAAGCCGTTTCCAGGTCATGTAATTGTAGAAATACCCTAACATGAGTCTGATTATTCTGCTGCATTTCAGGCTGAAATAATTGTGTACCTGGACCATCTGCGGCTGCCTTTTCCAGCACCTTCCTGTGGACAGCTCCAGGGCACTCTCTGGAAGCCAGAATGGACTCCTGCTGATTCGTCCACATATTTGTCTTGAATGAAAGAATGGTGTGTGTCAGTGGATTTCAAAGCTTTTCACAAACCATCTCCATATCTGAAGTCTCAAGAGTTTATGTCGAGCATTTGTATTACTTACAACTAATTAAATATACTACCCGTGTTTTACAACATGATCACATCTGCTGATAATGTTGTAAATAATCTGTATTATTATTTATTTGAAACAATACACTAGTAATTAATGGTTGGTCAGTAACCTTGAAATCCTGACCTGTTTATAATAGATATTATCACATGTATAGCAAATCTTTTGTTTTTAAGCATTTCTTCACAAAAGGATACTGTAGAAGCATGTTAAGGTGTTTTGTTTCAAAATCTTTATTTACTGTGATCCCAAAAATATTGTTTAAATTCCTAGTTTTAAGATTTTAAGTAGGCTGCCCAAATGGGTAAACTATGATAATGTTATTAGGGAAAAAAATGAAGAGATGTAGCATATGATATGACATTATAATGTCTTGTTGAGAATGTTTGATGGAAAAACAAAATCTTGCTGACCCAATTAAAGGGTGTAGAAATGACAACTCTGCACTGGATTGGAATATAGAAATGCTGAGATGCCTGATGCTTGCATGGTAGCTTGGGATCTGTTCTTCTATGAAGGAGATATAAATTACCTAGATCTAACTGAAAGCGGAAATCAAACTCTGTAATGGAAATGATATTCTTCCGAGGAGTGCAAATTCTATGTTAAAGATCCCAAAGAGAATCCTGTTATTTAAGACTATGCCGCAGTTGAATATTGACAGTAATTGGTTTCCTCCCCTGCACCGCCCCTCCCCCCCCGACCTATCTTATTTCTACCGTCTTCTCTAAGGTTATGAATTTTTGGATGACTGATTGGCGGTGATGATGCAATCACTTGATCCCTGAACACCTGCTCGTTCTGGTCCAGACTATCCCAGTGCTGTAGCACAGCTGCTCTACGAGGGGACAAAAATCCCCGGGTCCGCCTTCTCCCCCATTTCTTCTGATCTGGTTTACGGAAACAGTAACTTCTTTTTGGTATAGTCTATCAAAATCAAGAGGAGAATTGTGCATAATGTAATTTCAATTCTGAATACAGAGAATGATGAAAACATTGCTAAAATAAAATCCTATTGATCCCAGTAGCAAATATTTCCGTTTTTTCCTTTTAATATACATAGCTATGCTACACTACATAAAACGGAACACAAGTCCCAGTGCCAGTGTGGCCACTTATCAGTTGTGTGAATTTGGGAAAAATCAGTGAGTAGCTCAGAACCTCATCTGCCTCCTCTGTAAAATGGGAATAGAGAAGCTAGCCTGGGTTTCCTCTGGAAAAAAATGAAATACTGCACGGGAGAATATACTATAATAAGTCTCTATGGAAATAATTATTTTTTAGCTATTTAAAGGATTGACATATATACACTAATATGTATAAAGTGGATAACTAATAAGAGCCTTCTGTAGAAAAAAATAAATAAAATAAAATTCAAAAAAAAAGAAGAAAAAGCTACTGAAAACAGAACTTGTACATTTCAGTTTAAGTGGTTATAAACGTATTGGCTTTCATTATTTAGAAATATCTAAGGTCTATAAGATAAACTAGATTGAATATTCAATAACTAAATAAATGTTTTTAATAAGCCATTAAAATTAGAATATTTTCATCAAGAACAGGGCTTCTGTTGTAATTCATAATTATTATTATGAACGTTACTCAGTGGAAAATATTTTGCCTTCTGTAATAAAAAATTATAGCTTTGCAAAAAAAAATTTCTTTTTTGTCAGTTAATAGATTATTAAAGAGTTACTTTAAAAATAAGTTTGTTCAAAAAGCAAAACACACAAACCCATTAGGAATTTCATCTATATATTTAAACTTCTAAGCTAGCCAAGCCAGTGATGTAGCTTTCATGGGTGTCTTGCTTTCTCACACTTTAATGCATAACCTTGAAAGGAATAAAAGTTGCTGAGCTGGCTATTTCTCTGCCTCTCCCCAGAACAGATGTCAGTGGAGCGACGGAGAATTAGCTGTAGCAAAAAGAAAGATGGTCGAGTGGAAACTTGTTCAATAATTAATGCGCTGAGTAACTGTATGAATATTTGCTAAATATTTAGTCAACTCTGTGTATCAGGCAGCACTGGCTGCATACCAAAGAATTTGCAAAGGTAAAAACTGTCAGCCATAGGCGTCAAAGATCTGAAGATTTCAAGCTCACACGTCAGAGCTGTGCAAATTATTCCACATAATATAAACCCCAAAATATAAATCCATAACTATCCACACAGTACTTTGGGGAGGGTGATAGGAGGTCATTACCTTGTTCTCCACAGTTCTTTTAAAGTGTATTTGGCATCACATTTTAATTTAATAGCTGCTTGCCTGCTTACGTGTGTGAGGGTACAATATTCTGATGCATACGTGAAATGGAATTGTAAAAGAGCTACCAGGTGTCCTCTTGAAATTTCATTCTGTGGTTCTAGGAAAGCACTGGTGGGTGGTCAACTCACTGCTCTATACTGAATGGAAACAGAATTTCCTTCAGCATCTAGAGAACAGGCATTTGAATTCAACTTAATAAACATTTGTTAATTCCTTAGGATGTCTAACCACTCTGCACAAAGAGAAGCTAACCTGTGGGAGTCTTTTGAGTGAAGGATACATAAAAATTAAATCTGTGTAGCAGAAAGAAGTAAAAATAAGGATATGACCTCTGATTTCTGGAAAGGTCATATTTTGTAGTGAAAATTTTTTAAGTTTCAATTTTCCTATCTATTTAATCACTCACACATTAGGTTCTGATATGAATTCCTAGTGAAATCCTTACAAATCTTTAAAAACCTCTCCAGAGAGTTCAAGATCTCCTTTTGTAGTAGTACACACACCACCCCTCAGTTCGTTCCAGGTCCTCTGCTTTCCTGGGTGTGGGTGTGAACACTTACAAACAGAAGGTGCAAGTGGCTGCTCTTCTTGGCACCCCCTGCTGGCCAGAGTAGCACTAATGATGGCTCCGCGGAGGCCTCATCTTCTCTATTCCAGCCCATGTGAACCGTTGCCATGGCAGCCACAGCAATAAAAAAGAAAGAAAAAAAAAGGGAGCCCAGGGCTGCAGCATATGAAAGAAAGAGATGACCCCAAATGAGGCGCTGGAATGGAATGCCTCTAGGATTTCCCTTCAAACACAAAAGATTGATCTTACAAGCAACTGTTCTACCTGGATTTATTCACAGGAACCATGTTCTATTCCTTAATTATGGTTCCTTGTCCATATACCACTATACTTCGATTCTCTGTTTCCTTATTACACTCTGCTTACATATGACCAATAAAGTGAAAAGGGACTGAACAATGGCAAACACAGAGACAGTAAGAAATGTCCTTGACAAGGTAAGAACCAGTTTATGGATCAGGAGACTTACTATTGATGAGACGGCAATGCTCCCCAAACTGATCTTACGGATAAGATGCAATCCCTGTCAGAATTCCAGCTAGCTTCATTGTAGCAACTGGCGGATTCTAAAATTCATCTAGAATTGTACGAGATTCAAAATAGCCAAAACAGTCCTGAAAAAGAACAAAATGAGAGGACTCACACTTCCTAATTTCAAGTTAACAACAAAGCAACAGTAATCAAGACAGTGTGGTACTAGTATAAGGACAGACATATAGATCAATGGAATAGAACTGAGAGTCCAGAAATAAACCTATGTGTCCATAGTCAACTGGTTTTCAACAAGGATGCCAAAACCATTGAATAGACAAAAAAAATAGTCTTTTGAATAAATGGGTTAGCCAAATGAAAAGAATGAAGTTGGACCCTTACCTCACACCATACGCAAAGATCAACTGATTATAGATCAAAAACTCAAATGTAAGAGCTAAATCTATAAAACTCTAGAATAAAACATAGCAGTAAATATTCAGGACCTTGGACTGGGCAGTGAATTCTTAGATATGACACTAAAAGCATGAACAACAACAAGATCAATTGGACAACATCTCAATTAAAAACATTTGTCCTTCAAAAACCACTATTAAGAAAGTAAAAAAACCAAAAAAAATGGAGCAAGTATCCACTAATCATCTATCTAATATTAGGCTTGTATCTAGAGTATATTAAAAACTCTTACAACTCAATAATAAAAAAAGACAAATAACCCAGTTAACACTGGGCAAAGGACCTGCATAGACATTTCTCCGGAGATGAAATAAAAACGGCCAATAAGCACATGAAAAGATGCTCAACAGCATTTGTAATCAGGAAAATGCAAATCAAAACTGCAATGAGATATTACTTCACACCAACTACAAGAGCTAGAATAAAAAAAGAGAACAGTGTTGGCAAGGATGTATAGAAATCAGAACGCTTATCACTACTCGTGAAAATGCAAGATGATGCAGCCACTTTAGAAAACATTCTGGCAATTTCTTAAATGGTTAATATAGATCCGGAAATTCTGCTCCCAGGTATATTCCCAAGAGAAATGAAAATATACGTCCACATAAAAACTCAAACAGTAATGTTTGTGGCAACGTTATTCAGAGTAGCCTAAAGGTGGAAACAACCTAAACATCATCAACTAAAGAATGGACAAACATAAATAATAAGATGGAATATTATTCAGCTATAAAAAGGAATAGGGTACTGATGCATTTACAGCACGAATGAACCTTGAAAACCTAGTGAAAGAAGCCAGTCACAAAAGGCTACGTATTATACGATTCCGTTTAAATGAAACATCCAGAAGAAGCAGCTCTATGGAGATACAAAGTAGATTAGTGGCTGCTTAAGACAGGGATGGGGGATGAAGGATAGACAGGTGATATTACAGGCTTCCTTTTGAGCGGATAAAAATGTTCTAAACTTGGCTGTGGTGATGTTTGCACATATCTGTGAATATGCTAAAAACCATTGAAATGTACATTTTAAATGTGTGAATTATATGGTATTTAAATTATATCCCAATAAAGCTGTTAAAACTGAAATGACTTTTGCAATATTAGAATCAGTTTACATGGAGAGAGGACCAACTCTCATCCAAACTGTGTCCATGTTTCCACGACCTTTCCACAGACCCCTTCTTTGGATCTCCCGTGTTTATGAGCAGCTGCCTCCCCTACCACCCCTCAGAGGTGCTGAAATCCTTAGTCCCTTTTGATGTTTCCAGATGTATAGGGCTATCATTGGCATTCGACCTCTTCTTGTCTAAAAACTCCGGGATTCCTTGGTTTGGAGCTCTGAGCTTTCCAAGAAAACATTCAGCGTATTTGATTAAGTAATGTGAATGAACAGATGAGAAAAGGCTAGACTTCCTGATGGTCCACATATCCTTGCAAATGCAGTACCTTTTAAATATGGCTTCTAAATAATGTGTGACTAGAGCCTAGACGTTGTCTCTCAAGTCCTCACTAAAGAGACGAGAAAAGACACACTTTCCCAGTCTCCCTTGCAGCTAGATACTATCATGTAACAAGGTTTATAGAGATATGAGCTGGAGTGAGCTGGGGATTCAGGGTATGTTTTGCTTTCTTGATGGAAGGGACAGACAGCTGACACAGAAAGCCCCTTTTTCTTTTATCCTGCCTTTAGTGTAGATGGGAATGACGGCACTGCACATCCATCTTGTCACCATCTTGTCACTCTGCTCATGAGAATTACAGAGATACTGGCTTTGCCATCTGTGAGCCACTGAACCAATGTTAATAGCCACCTGTCTTCAGACTTCTTGGTAGTAAAGAACTGATTGGCTTAAGCTCTTCTTAATCAGGACTTCTGTAAGTAGCAGGTGATAGTAACCCTTACTGAAGTATCATCATTTTTATATTTGATGTCTATTTCTAAAGAGTGGTGGGAATTTCAGACTTTATAGTAAAAGAAGAATTAGAGTAGATAGCATAGTGAGGAAAATGTTTTGGAGCAGACGGAATCATATACAGAATATATTGTAATAAACGTAATGTTTGCATAGCCAACCCTTGGATTATATTAGCTTCCCCCTTAATAATTTTATAATAGCTACATAAATATACTCTATATGAGTATAAGGAAGTAGAAAGAGGACTAAACCTATAATTAAAAAGCTGAATTCAAATTCTGACTCTTTATTAGCCTGTGTTTTCTTTTCCTTACCATACCCCTAGTCCCTAGAATAGTGCTTGAAAAATAGGGAATACTTGATAAATAATTTTCTAAGAATAATGTGTATTATGTGTATAACAGATATAAATATAACTCATTAAAATTTAAAAGATGTTACACCTATTAATTATAGAATCATAAAGTCTCAGCTAGAAGGGACAATTGCAGATGAGAAAACCAGGAATTTGAAAATATAAAGTCACGAAGACATAGTATTTGCTCTTATTGTCCAGTGTAAGCACTAATAAAAAAGTAGGCTGACTCTGAGGAAGTCAGAGAAAGACAGAGGGATGAAAGACGACTGAATGATGGCAGCTTGCTGTAGAAGTGTGGTTCCCAGTGATGACCGCACGTGAGAGTCACCCGGAAGATCATTCAGCACCCAGAGGCCGGTTCCACACCCACAGACATTCTGACTTCATTGGTCTGTGATGAGACTTAGGCATTGATATGTTTTGAAACTTCTCCACCTTATTCTGATATGCAACCAAGATTGAGCGTCACTAGGCTAGGCGGAAAATTTACAGACTTTGGAAAACGATGCAGCTATGTTTCAGCTGGAGATTGTCCACTTACTGATCTAGTCACCTTGGGCAGGTACTTATTGTCTCTCAGCTTTAATTTCCTCGCCTGTAAAATGGGGATGATAATACCTGCTTCATAAAGATATAAAGATTTATTGAGATGACATGGATAGTGTTCCCGAAACAGTAGTCATTCAATATTTAACGTCTATTAAATCTTTGTACATCATTTCAGCGTGCATCTTTTCATGCTTTTTTGTAGGTCTTGAGAAAACCTACAGCCGTTGGGATGGATGAGACGGAAATTAGTGAGTAATGGACTAAGACTATTTCTTTCTGGCTTTGGTAGCACCACAGCATTATTATTGGTGGTATCTTAGTTTACGTAATCCTCACTTAAATTTTTTTTTTTTTTTTTGGCTAGATATGCAGAGTTCTCCCAACAAGCTGATATGGAAAAGAATGGAGGGGTCATCTGAGGCCAGTTTCATGTCATCTTGAGTCATCCTGGTTAGAGGAAGCTCATTTTTAGAGTTTTAAGAAACTAGCACAAATTTTATGTTCACTTTTTGCAAGTTTCCAGGTCCTAGAATTCCATTAAAATTTTCCTGCTCTTATCTAATATAGTGCCTGGCATGTAATCAATGCTCAAGATATATTTTTAATTGAATTGAGTTTTAAGATAGTTCCTTTTTTTTTTTTTTGCTGACAGTTTTGTTTGCCTCACTGTTACACCTGGTAGTCTTCCAAGATTTGCAGATGGAAGTTTTACTTAGCAGTAAAAATCCTGGTGACTATTGTTCACAGTAGCAATACTAGGGCCTTGCCCCTTCAACTCTTCAATATTAATTTTACTTTTTGGCTTCATTCAGTTGGTTCCTTAAAGCCTGGTTTACCCAGCCATTTTGTTCCTAGTTTGAGACCATCTGGCATGTATTCCTTCTTCTTTCCTACTTATATCTTTGTGCACATATCTCTTCAAACCTCAAAATATCTCTGGATCATCACTTATTTTCTCTTCTTTCCTTTTCAATAGGATAAACCTCCCCCCACCCCTACCAGTGCCAGGTCTAAAGTCCTCCTGGAACTCTCCCAAATTTTCTCCCCTCTGCCTTCGCCCCTGAGAGTATCAACCGGTCCTTATAAGAATGAAACATTTAACCTGAACTTTTTCATTGGTGTTTCCTCCTGTGCCTTCATATGTGTCTAGTTTTCTCTTATTTTACACACACACACACATACACACACACACACAAATTCAACATCACTAAAGCTTCTTTCAGTCTTGATACCTCCCTTAGGCTACTGTTCTATTTTTCTCTCTTCTTGACATCCTCTCGTCTTTGCCTTACCTTCACTTTTTTAAATAATTGAAGTATAGTTACTGTACAATATTATATAAGTTACAGGTGTACAATAGAGTGATTCACAATTTTTAAAGGTTATACTCCATTTATAGTTACTGTAAACTATTGCCTATATTCCCCACGATGTACAGTATGTCCTTGTAGCTTATTTTATACATAGTAGTTTGTATCTCTTAATCCCCTACTCCTATCTTGCCCCTCCCCGCTTCCCTCTCCCCACTGGTAACCACTAGTTTGTGTTCTATATTTGTGAGTCTGCATCTTTTTTTTGGTATATTCACTACTTTGTTGTATTTTTTTAAGATTCTACACCTAAGTGATAACAACAGTATTTGTCTTTCTCTGACTTATTTAACTTAGCATAATGCCCTCCAAGTCCTTCCATGTTGCTGCAAATTTTCCCTTCATTTTTGTGACTCCTTCTCTTTCCTTTCTTTCTTTCTTTTACTTCTTCCTTTGTCCATAGTTGGATGAAAATTAAAAGATTCGGTTCTTATTTATTTAATTTTCCCCCTCCATATCTTCTTGTAGAGTTTATTCTTTCTTACAACATCAACTATCAGATCACATGTACTGTTCATTTTTTACTTATTCATATTCATTTACCTACTGGCTCATTTAAAACACAAAACAAAACATGTGCATGACTATGAGAATGAAAATTAGTGACCTCGCTTTAAAGATCATTTTCCGATCTTTAGTCCTGCTGCCTGCTGGACTTCAGCACGGTTTCCAGCAATATGTCAACAGTCAAGCGAATTCTCTTGCCTCCAAAACTGATTTCTGCCAGTATGTCCTCATCCCTTTGTGGCTTGCCTTGGTGGCTTGGACTAACCCCTTATTTCTTCCTCTCTGCCCATAATGTGTTCATCCTACTTCTCTTTCATCACGCTCGTTTCTTTTTCCTCTCCCCAGGAACACTCTAGTATAAAACTCGTGTCTATAGAAGTATTGTATAAGAGTCTCTAACAGGCTTTTTAGGCAAAATCTTTCCTCATTTTAGTCTTCTGGCACATGATTTCCAACTTTTCTCCTGCTACACAAGCTACATCTTCTATTCAAAAGTATCGTTAATGACTTTCTATTACAATACAATAATCCGCAAACTCCTGTACCAATCAGTCAGTACCCTCTAGTTTCTCTAATTCTTCTCCATCTAAACAAACGGTCCACTTTATTTAGGTGATTATAATTTCCGTATTTGTCAAGTACATTTCTGCATCTCCCTTCCATGAGCTAAACCTACCATTCCTTGTAGCTCATGTTCAAGTCCCCGGTAGTCCCAACCCTCACTAGCCCCCCCATCCTTACCTGAGTCACAGAGCACGTACTGGCTGACACACTGGTTTGCAGCACACCCCTTGTATATGTAATTGTTTAGTATTGTGCCCTGCCTCTGGGAGAGAATGTAAGCTACTTGCTGGTAGGGAACACGTGTGTGCCATGTATGAACATCCAAGGAACGGTGTCTATCAGCCAGACAGTGAGACTCAAACAAACATGTGTTAATACTGGTGATTTTTCATTTTCAAACTTCCAAGTAGCATTAAAAACTAAACATAAACCGCGAGCATTGCTGATTAGCCTCTTAAAACGACTGTCTTCCAGAGTGAATAATAATGAGTGTTTTGTTGATGCCCTGATAAAGTAGAAGAGTGAAAGAGAGAGAGCTAGAGAGCGGGAGGAAGAGAGGGAGAGAGGAAACATGAGACACACAGAGAAAGAGAAAGTGAGAGCTGTATTCTTTATTTGCTTAAAGAGGAGAAACTAAAATATTTGACTTTTTGTGTTCCTCAAGCATAAGCAATATAATATTTTCTGAAATAAGACATCGGGCCTGAGAAAAATAGACACATTAAAACACTTTGATGGTATTGTAATACTCTTGTGTAGTGATTACATTTTGTCTCCCGTGGGAGTGGCTCCTTTACTGCTTTCTTTTTGGTACCCAGTCCCCCGGCCCAGATCCTTAGTGCTCATAGCGATGTGGCAATCCACAGCTGAAAGGCACATGTGTCTATGTTAAATTGACATGGAAGACAAACGGCCAGGAAGGGTATTGGAAGGAACAGTGTAGGTGAGCATTTTTGCTTGTGGTGACTGCTTAGCTGAGCCTCTCCTTGGCTTCTTTCTCTTCCTACATTTTCTCCCCAGAACATCTTCCTTCAGCTGGATCAGAATTTGTTTTATCTGGTCTCACTCTGTTACACTCACTGGCTAGCTCCTAACTGGGGAGCAAGCCATCTACTTCCTTCTCTGATTTCTTGTAATTAAACTGGAAAAAGAACTACTGCCCAAGGGCCTCTGATTAAGCCCCACAGAAATAACATTATCTTCCTGCTTCATCCTGAACACTTCAAGGAGGGGAACCTGTCTGGGTGCCTCTGCCCGGGGCCTGGCTGATGCTGGTCCCCCTGAGACTGACCCTGGGGGCTAGAAACAGTGCCAGAGGCATCTATCAGCCGCCCTCACCATGGACCGGCCTTCTCCAAAGGAATCCCCTCCACTGAAGTAAATCACTACTCCCTAATGTCTTTCCACTTTTCTTTTAAGCATCAGAAAACTAGAATTTATACATTGTCTAGTTGACTAGACATTTTCTTCAGTGACAAAGTGGTGAAAATAAATATGAATCCTAAAACATTTCAGTTTGATTGATAGTGATGGTACAGCTCCTGGATTTTTGTCACTAGGAGCTGCTTTTATTGGCTTTCTCCTCTGGGATTTTAACATCCAACTGTGAATGATAAGCCATCTTTCCCCCTATCCCCCCAAAAGAAAATCTGAGCACTTTATGCTCACTGGGAGGGGCAGAATATAATTAATTCATGGTTTTACCGTGCAGGGACTTTACCCACCTCTATCGCTAGGAAATAAATGACATCCCAGGTGGTAATATGTTTGCTGCTTGAACGACTTACTGTCTCTGCTTTTGTTGCCTAATCACCCTCCTGACCTCGGTATCTGACCCCCATCTTACCCCAGGATTCACTAACTTAACAGTGATCTTAAGGTATTCTCAAAAAACACACAACGGTTGTGCTTTTGCTTTCAGAAGCTTTTATTGTCACTTTTAAGGCTTATTAATCGAGTGTGTGAAATCTTGGCTCTAGTATCATTGTTCTTCTCATATAGTTCTTTGACTCATCGAGACACATTCATATATTTTCTGCACACATATATTTTGTTACATTTTATCAATGAGTGTGTGCATTTGCTTGGTTTAAAATGTATGAAAAAGCTCTTTAGATTTTTGGAGGGGGCTATTGAATTAGGTGGAGTAACTAATAATCATGGGAATGACAGTATAAACACGATGAAAAATAAGATGTTGATTATCGAAGGTTAGTTTAATTTCTATGGTTAAGTAAAAAAATACGCAGACATACTTTAATTATTCTGGATAACCAATAACTGGTTATGGAGAGGAGACGAATTTTAATGTGAATTAAATATAATCAATTTCAGGCCACATACATGTAAGTAGTAATATATGCACATACTGATGAATGGAGTTTTTAAACTCTCTGATTTAATTTACTCTTAATTGACTTTAAATTTTCTATTTAGTGGTAAATCTACTTTTCTCAGAGGCTAATGGCGTTATAAGAGTTGGGAACAAAAGGCTGTGATCGCTTCTCTGGTTTTTAAGAGTTTGAATGTCAACACGCAAATGTCCATACATTTTGTTCTTTATACAGTCTGATTTATTCCTAATTGGCGGGGAGCTGCTATGGACATGGGTGGCTTGGGCGTGGAATAAGAAGACAATTGTTCCCTCACATGTGCTGTTGTTTTTCATGTGGGCATCCGTTTAAAATTCTTATGGCTTCCCATCTCCTCCCCCTACCTCCAAAAGCAAAATGCATTTAGCTTTGAGCTGAAGCAAGCAACTCCTAGATCACACAAACATTAACATACCCGGTCATTGTCTCTGTGCTTCCCATGGCAGCCTTATATAATAAAACAAGCCGCGTCAAAGAGGCAAGGCTGTAATATTAGGTAAAATCTAATTTCAGTTTGGTTACCATATAGTGTTCATTTCCCTAAGGGAGGAAAAAAAATTAAATTTGTAAGCTTAAGATTCCAGCTGAAGAAGTAGTAGTAGAAGGTATGAAAGGCTTTCCTTTGCCTTTTATTATTCACTTTATGAATTAGCCTTAGTTTACTTGCTTCGATCTGTGTCGACATATTTCTGAATACTATTAGCATAGCAATCAGGGCTGTTCTCAGGTTATTGAATGGTGTGTTGACTTCCGAAATAAATAGATATGCAGTGTGAAGGGCGAGCTGTCACTTTAGGAGAGCTTTCCTGATCTAAATTAAAAGGCACTTCTAATTGAAAACTATAATAGCAGGAGGGTTAGAGAGACAATGAAACTGCTCAGTCCCTTTCAATTTTCACAGGGTTCTGTTAGTGAATATAGGAGAAAAAGTAAAATGAAAATATTAAATTACAAATTGCAATTTAAGTAGCAATATTAAATTATACCTAAATAGCCATATTAGTCTGAAGCCATTTTAGATGTTTGATTTAAAGGCTCTCAGTACATCTGAGTTTTTGCTGTAATATCCTGAGCTATCTGTTTTATCACTTAGCATGTGAATTCTAAGTTTACAGCAGCAAAAGCATCCTTACTATGAAATAAGAAATAGGTCCTGAAAGACTCCAGATTTGGGCGTATGCTAATTCCAGGTTGCATTAATGCTCGTGTGTCTTTTATCAGACCTGAAGGGGTTTGATAGGATAGGGAACCTCAAAGTCAGGACAGTTTTATAAAATCTGAGATAATCATTCGTGAGTTATCCATGCGAAATGTTTTCAGAAATTTATATAAAATCAATTATGAATTTAAGTAACAGATGAAATTATTAGCTGTATCAGTTATGTGAATAGCTACCAGCTGTCTGAGTCTATATATTTTGGTCCTTTAAGGGTTAACAATTGAGGCCTGTCTATAGCTCATTTCTATAGTAACAGCAAGACGGAGACTTTTTATGGGCACCTAATAATTAGAAAGTGCTAGAAGGTATAACAATATAATGAATCAAAACTGTTAGACTTGTGGGTTTCCATAGAAACATGTATAATTATGATAATCGGTCCCTGGCGTACCCTCAGAATTGTATACATTCAGTTAAATGCAATAAACATTAGGCACTATTTAGTGAGCTGTGATGCAGATTAACAGTGTGAGATATGGGGAAGCTATGAATAAAATTGCTGTACAGTTTATCTCAAACTAATTTCCCAGATTGCTTTAATAGATGTAGTGTGTGGATGTGAAAAATTGGAAGTGTATTTTTGTTAGCGGTAAAGCTAACAAAGATAATATTTCATAAAGCAGCTGATGGTTAATTTCAGTGCAGATCAAAATGGGCAGCGGCACATCAGTCAGTGTGGGATCCCAGGGCCCTCAGAGTGCGTGGCAGATTGGGCCTCCCTTTGCTGATTTATTTCAAAAGTAAATAATAAGTCTTTTTATGACTGTCCCTTTTTCTTTCACCTTTTCTTTCCCCTCTTCTGTCTCCCTATTTCAGGGAGACTTTTCATAGCCCTGTGATGGGGAGAGGAAATCACAGAAGGGAATATTCTCCAGCTCTGATCCAGGACAAGACAACAATTCCTTCTGGCTCCTTTGCACACCTAGCTTTTATTTTTCCTTCAGCTTCTAGATTTCAGATGTATTGGGCCTTAGCACCAGCCAAGGCCCATGAAACAGCCAGTGTTCCATTGTAAAGTGGAGCAAGGAATCGTGTGTGCCTCTGTGTGTGTGTCTGGGGCGGGGAGTACGGGAGGTGGTGCCGCAGGATTTTCAATATTATTTTATTGGGTTTTTTCCCTGTTACCTTACTGAGAAAGTCACAGGCCAGTTTGGAAGATCCCAGACTGTTCCTGAGGGGAATAAAGGGGTCTGGATAAAAATGGTGATGTGGGCTGGGAGTTATAGGAGAATATTCTTTTTTTTTTTTAAGGATTGACCATGTGTAAAATAGATAGGTAGTGGGAACCTGCTGTACAGCACAGGGAACTCAGCTCGGCGCTCTGTGATGACCTAGATGGGTGGGGTGGGGGTGGGTGGGAGGGAGGTCTAAGAGGGAGGGGATATATGTAGACATATAGATGATTCGCTTTGTTGTACAGTGGAAACTGACACAGCGTTGTAAAGCAACTATACTCCAATTAAAAATAAATAAATCAATAAAGGAGAATATTCTAACTGACAGCGAATGGAGAAAGATGCTTTCAAGCATCTGTGTGTGTGTGTGTGTGTGTGTGTGTGTGTGTGTGTCTGGATTCTCTATCAATAGTGCCATCCTCTGCCAATGTTCAATAACTTGTCAAGCACATTTCACGAGAGATCCCTGAGTTTCCCCTGATGTGGGAGGAGCCTGAGAATCGAGATAGGTAGGCAAGAGATGGGAGAGGCCTTGGTCCAGAGCCAAGATTAGGGATGGAATTACACAAATGTGCTTCATTATCTCTAACTTTGAACTAACTTAAAAAAAAATAAAATAAATGAAAGCCCTTGGGGGTGGAAATGTTTTTCCTAGCCGGCTTCAGAACTTCTCTTAGACATGACACTTCGGTGGGGAGGTCTTTTCTTCCGACTCACGCTGCCCCAGCCTTCCTCGCAGGAGAGCATTTTAGAGTCCTATCCGGCGGTAGATAGAGCCTTTCTTCTCTCCTTTGTGGTTGTCTTACTTCCTAATACTATAATGGTGCTCTACAGAAGATTCTAGTTCCTGCCTGGCAGGAGTTGAAGTACTGAGGGTGTGTGGGCCGGAGGTTGGCTACAGTCTCTCCACGACCAGAACTTTCCACCCCTGTTTCTAATGTTCCTTGTCGTCCAAAAGGCCCTTGGAAGGCTTTTCCATTTCTCTCTCTCATCCGTGGCAATATATATATATATATATATATATATATATATATATATATATATATATATATATAAAAGGATGGTAAATAAAAACATGGTCTACAACCTGGCTTCTTTTAAGCTCATCTCACATAATTTGCCTTTTTTTTAATCAAACTTTAGCATTCTTCTTCTTTCACAACTCAGTTCAGTGACATTTGGCATATACCATTTATCCCAACATTTATGGTACCATGCCACTGTGTCAATGCATTTTTATAGCTTGTTTTATATACACATATGTGAATATATTAATGAATTATTCAACAAATAGACAGCCAGGATCCACTTAACAAGCACGTACACATATGCACACATAACACACCTAAACATTTATGATGTTATATTTATTTGTACATGTGTGAATGACAACTCAATCCCAGAATATTGCTTTTTACAAGACTCCTCCAGTACTTATTATGGTAAATTATGAATATATGTTACTAGGCGATACATGACTATGGTATTTTATCTCCACACAAAGCAGTCATTTGTCTGCACAAAAATAAGAAACAATACCCTTCTGCCAGCGGAAGATATACTCATGCATATATATTGGTTGAATGAGGAGCTCGTATTAACACGTTTGACAAATATTGATTAAATGTTGATTGTATTCAGGGAACTATTTATCTTATGGGGAGCTGTAAGAGTATATATTATGATACTATCTATTCGTGTACATATTTATTTACAAATAGCTGGTGTGTTGTTGCCAACGATTTCAGCATGAAATGCTGGAAACAGCTTTAAATAAAACACATTTATAAGGCATTTATTCTTTATTTCAACAAATATTTATTGAAGTCCCACTGGTGGAGATTGCACAAAGTTCCTGCTCTCTTATAGCTGGTATTCTAACGGCAAAAGGTAGAAAACGGACAAGCAAATAGGTATCAAGTGATGATAAAAGCTATGAAGTAAAATAAAACAGGGAAAACAATGAGGAAAACATAGATAAACTAAGGGAACACTTAGAACTTGTGATAAAACTGAAAATTAAGAAATGCCAAAATCCTAAAGTGTCTTTTATACAGACACCCAAGTGTTAGTATTTAGAGCCAAGTATTTTTAAGAGGAAGAAACAAAACTAACATTTGTTGGGTATCCAGCAGGTGCTTGGGACTATGTTAAGCTGTTTTTGCCCCTCACAGTAGGTAATTTACTGCTTATATCCTGCCCTGAAAAGTGGGCAGGTATTATTACCTCTATTTTACAAGGAAGGAGGGTGAAATTCAGTTGCTCGCCCAAGGTCGCACACTGATAGATTGGGATTTACACCCAGTTAATCTCCTTCCAAAGCCCATGCTCTGTTAGCAGCACCCTGCCTCTATATATTAAGAACAAAGAATAATTCACATTTTCAGCACCACACAGAAATTTATCTAGCTTTCTTTATTCTTTTCATAGCTCAAGATTTCTGTTTCTCTGAGAGAGGAAGAGCATAACTTGACTGGACACATCCTAACACGAGCACACAGTTTTCCTGAAGGGCTGTTTTCTTCCACTGTACCACACACAGCTATTAGTCTAAGCTTTCTTATTCAAAATCCTTAGGGATTTGTAAGGTAGAAACTCTTCCACATGGCTGAATCTCTACTGCTTATTTTTAGTTGAGCACTGTTGTTGTGAGGGTATTTTTACATTTTCTCTTACACAGCCCTGTATGCTTTGAAAATGAAATTGTTTCTGTCCTGTAAACCTTTGAAGAGTCTTCGAGTGTTGTCTATTTGAGAATCCTAGTTCAATTATTCTGACTGAGTTTACCGATAACTTTGATCAAAGAAAAAGGTTTTTTTTTTTTTTCTAAACTTATTTACTAGTTGTTTGGTTTAGTGGAATGCTCAGGATTAGCAATATTGTTTAGTGGGATTTCTATGGAGAAGAGCCTGGGGTTTGTCTGTTCATCAGGTTTTTGGAAAGGACAGATGATAGTCTGCAGCAACATTAGAGATAGATCAGCATTTTTCTTTCAGACATGAAGATATATGTGCACTTAAAATGGAAAAAGCAATTCTACTGTACACGTATAGCAGATATCTATATTTGCTCGGAGCTGTCTTCATCACTGGGACTTTACCTAATCAACACTTATGACCATTTGATAACACTGTTAGATATTAGATATAACTAATATTTTTGGTTTACTTGATTCAAAAATACTGAATGGCTTAATCAAAAACGCAATAAAATATAAAAATTGTATACTATACACTTACATAAACACACATACATCTTCTTTCTTTGGGGTTTTATTTAATCATCACTAATGACCAGTTTGATGATACAGTTCAAACTAACTCATGTATGGATAGACTCGACTAAATAAATTGTTCAGTTTGAAGCCCTGACCATCTAGATGCTTTTGAAAAGCATAAACTTCTCTATAAGGGTGGGTAGCTTCAGATCTATATGAGGAATGAACAGGTTTATTCAAGTAAAGATTCTTAACATAGGTTTCCTGAGCTAATTTTAATTCTTTTCTAAATGCGGAAGCAAGGAAAAAAGTAAGGATTTGTGCTTTGTTTTCCTCGTGATTTCCTCTGTCGTTTTATGAAAGTCACATTTTCTTATATCTCTTTATTGTTTTCCATTTACAGAACTTGGAAACAGAAAGCTATTTCATATAGCTGCTGTAAAGAGTGATTAATTCCAACAATTAGTGTGAGTTTGCATATGGACATTGTGAAATGATGTTTGGTTATAAAATGCCAAGGATCCCTCGTATTATCTTTGGTAACTTGGCAAATAAAAATGCTGGGGCTAATACAGACCTTTCTGTTTGGGCCACATTTGGCTACTCAGGATCAAAACTGTGCCATCTTATTGGGCTGCTTTTGGTAAGTTCTCCTGTTAATAATTCAGTCAGTGGCAGCTCTGCAGCTTTAGTATTGTTGACACGAAGATGCAAGCACCATAGTGCATCTCCTGGGTCTCTAATTGCAGAGTAGTTAGGTATTCCTATCACACTCTACTCCTAAGTACACATACAGCCCTCAATTTACAAAACAAAACCAAAAACCTATTATTGAAAAAGTGTTAGAAAATGGCCATTTATATAACTCAAGTATCCTAAAATATGTTGCCTAAGCAATGGTACAGTCATTCAGTGGAATGTTATTCAGCCACTAAAAAGCATGTTATAGAGACTTGATAAGATGTACATGATGATGTATTGTTGACTAAAATGAGTAGCTAAAATATTAACCTATATGTATAAAGAAAAAGGCAATCTGGATCCACGTACCCCAGGATACGGATAGTAGAATTATGACTGATTTGTCTTTTTTGAAATTTCCTCCACATTTTCTGAATTTCCTACAATAAGCATCTATTACTTCTGTATATTAAAATATAGTTTTACTACTACATATAAAATAGATAAACTGCTGTCCTACTGTATAGCATAGGGAACTATATTCAATATCCTGTAATAAACCGTAATGGAAAAGAATATGAAAAAGAATATAACTGAATCACTTTGCTGTACACCAGAAACTAATACAACATTGTAAATCAATTATACTTTAAATATTTTTTTAAGAAATATATAGTTTTAAAAGCAATCAAAATGTTTTTCTACATTATCGTATTAATCATATACATGCAGACATACAAGTGCAAGACAAAAATGTGAAATATCAACAAAGGTTATTTCTGGATAGTGAGATTATATTTGGTTTCTTATTCTTTTCTGTAAGCTCTAGATTTTCTGCAAATGCCTGACTTTTATTATCAGGATTAAAAGATTGTTCAAAAATGCAAAAGGAAAATGGCATGTATTTTCTAACAGTCAGTGTAAGCGATTTATCCCAATATATGTCCCAGAATATAGTGACCTGCCTAACGAGCTCCCGGTAGAAGACCCTGTGATATTCATGTATTAAATCAAGTGTTACCATTATGTCATAAAGCAATCTTGTACAGTCCCCAACCCCGCTGGCAGTTGCATTTGTACAGTATAAATATAATAAATATTATTCCCCATATTTTAAAGTCATGGTATCGTAAGTTCGTTTTCTCCAGCACCATCAGGACCCTCCCGTCTTCCCGCAGGAGGCTTTGGCTTTCATTGCGTGTGCTTCTGCATCTCTTTCTCTTTTGTTGGTGCCATTGGCAGGAGTTTGTTTCTAATCATAGCTGCTGCTGTTAGATGCAGTTGCTAATTTGAAGCGTTAGCTTCCCCAAACTGCAAACTCCAGTTTTTCCTTTGTGTTACTGAAAGGTTATTTGAAAACTACTGCACCCACCCCGACCCCCAAAGAAAGCAAGAAGTTAAAATTAGCAGACGGAGCCAATTGAAAATAAGAAAGAAAAATGGGCCCGATTTTAGGGCGTCTGAGCCACACAGAGAAGAAAGATTCATTAACGAATCCCTGTATTCTGAATGTGGGAAGATCATTAGTCACCTTCTGGTTTCTCTTGAATTGGGATGTACTAACTCTTTGTTTTTGATATGTTATCACACACACACAAGTCAGGTAATGAATCCGTTTTTTTGAACCAGCAATTGTTTTGACACTTGGACCTTTTTTCTCATATACCAAAATAAAAAAAGGAATAAATAAAGCACTTGAGAGAAAAATCCCTGCCAATTTTGTAGTTTGATAACAGTTACAAAAAACAACTAAATTAGCACCCGTATAGACTGTCAGTGTAGACACAATTTAAAAATATTCTTCCTCCTAAAAGACATGTGTTTCCCTATCTTCTAGAGAAAGTCAATTTTCTTTGTTTTCCCTTTATGTCCAAAATAGTATTTTTGCATCCCCCCTTCCTTCACTGTAACTTTTGATTGAATTCATTGTATAGAGGAGAATGAGTCCAAAGGAGAAGGTAACAGCAAAAGCCACAGACAAATCAGCATTCTTTGTAGCTTTTCAACTTATTTCTGTGGCTGGAGTTCTTGCTTGAGCTCAGACCAGAGGCCATGCCTACTTAATACAATCAAGAGAGCACACTGTACTATTTTTAATTTCTTTGAAGTGTGGTAATTATTACTAATTATCATCTCGCTCAGCAGTTAACAACTGGTGGCATTAAGCTAACTTCCTGCACCTCCCCGGCCCTGTGGCTGTGGAAGGGTGGGGAGCGTGTTACTTGGTGAACACCTAGAAAGGCATTGTTACCTTGGGAGGGGAGCCCTATGGAGACCCAAAGAATCCTAGACTTCCGCTTTACAAAGTTATTTCTCGATGTATTGATCCAAGAATTTATTTGGTATACTGACTAAATGCGTAAAACTCCTTGAAAAATGGTCTCCTTCCAATTGCCCCAAATAAGTATCCTGGGTGCTTTCAATTGTTTGTCTCCTTTTGATTTTTTTCCCCCTTTCCTTTCATCATCCTGAGTCTACAATTCCTTTTATGTGTGAGGGGAGGGTCTAATGTTACTTCCTTATTCAAGTCAAGTAACATAGTACTATTGCCATTACTATTAGTAATAATAACCATGACGATAATAATGATAACAACTCTTCATTATTAGGATGTGCCGGACACTGTTTTAAGAGCTTTATATTAAATAGTCATTCAATTCCCACATCAAATCTGTAAGATGGGGACTGTTATTACCCCCGACTTCCTATATAGGACACTGAGGGCCAGAGAAGTTAAGGCACAAAGCTAGCAAGATGCAGACCTGTACCAAGAACCAGGGAACTGGACTCTTGAATCAACACTTTTCATAATTCTTTACCCCATCTCAAGGGTAAAGTCTCAGACGTAGTGCCTTCTGTAGAATTAGTGCTTCACAACTGCAGGTTGGATCCAATAATCCACATTGTTTTATAGAGTCCTCCCTACCTGTAGTGATACATTTTATAGGTCCTTATATGCATAGCTCAGAATTCTCATTTACACTTTGGAGTTTGGAGTGGTTTCTTCAGCTTCTTTTTTACTGACCATACTAAATAAGACTTCTGCTATTTATGGAAGCATACATTAGCTTCTTCTGTTTTCTATATTATAGAGCAAGAAACAAGGAGGGGAGTAGATGACATGGCAAATGGAAACTTCTCCAACGTCTTGCTTCACCAGTTCAGTTTATAAATATCTGTTGTTGTTTTTTTTTCCAATTACTCTCTAGAGCAAGGAAATCATCGCATAAACAATGAAATCCTACATGTTCCTCTTGAGGTCCCCACATACCAAGGGTTCAAGAACCCTCGTGGGCTCACTCCTGACGCAGAACCAATGCTGCCTTGAACACCTAGTTCTAGGGGGATCTGGAATTGCAGCTCTGCCGTTGCCTGTTGCCGCGACGTGAGAACAGTGTGTGAGAGACACAGGTCTGCTCTGCCTGGTTGCCTGCGATGCTCAGATCCCTGCCCGCTGCATGAGTGCCCCCATTCCAGCTCTCCACTTCACACCCACAGGCTTGGCCGTTGTTCCCCAAGCTCCGGCCACTGTGCCGGTGCGGCTGGGTCAGTAGAAGCTTCCAGAACCTGTCATGCACAGTGGAAAACGAACAAACACACACAAACTCTGTCTAATGAGCACTTAATCCCTTGTAGAGTGAACAGATGCTAATCCAGGTTATTGTTCTTCCCCTCCTTTGGACCTGACGTGGAGCAACCACATTCACCCCAATGGGTCTCCTTAGATCTGAAGACTCCTGAATATCTTTCGTAAATTGGTCATAGATCCCCACCTCTCTAGGGGGAGAGATTTTTGATATGGAATTCTAAAAACAAACAAAAGAATTCCTGAACATTCCTATTCAGTTGTCCTTTGAATACCAAGGGTGGTTATTTACCCCTTACATTTACATAATTAAGAAAAAATATTGAAAAAATACCCTAATAGGCTTGTTGCTAGTAATCAGAGATCTCCATTCCTAAATGTAAGACTGCCTAGCATTTCACCTACGCACTTTGGGTGGAGTTCATCTGAATTCTGTCTGGATGAGACACCCACCCCTTTGATAAAGTATAAAATAGTTGGAAGAACAATAAATAGATATAGCCCGACGGAACAATGAGCAATAAACAATAGATGCACCTAGAAAGACAAGTGTGCTAACGTGAACGTCATACCTAATAGTGTGCAGGACGTTCCTATAGGTGACTGACATACATAGTAAGATGCCCTGCGCAGCTGAAGTTGTGCGTGTGCGTGCACATGTGAACACGTGTGTGTGTGTGCACGCACGCATAATAGCAAGAGAAGTGCCTAAAAGAGAAGTGATTGCTCTCGTAAGAAGGTCACGTATAAGCTCCCTGGACATAAATGTAGCCACTCTCCCATCCATGTGCTGGACATCCTTTTTCTAAGGGTGGGTGAAAGTCAGCATTTCAATGCAAAACCTTTTTGCGTTATGGTTTTTTTAAGGAAGCCAACAAATCCAGGCAGATTTTGATAAAGGGAAGTTGTCAAGGCTTTGGATACATGAGCAGGCAGGTAGGTGCCCGAGCCAACCGTGACCTTCCCCTCTGAGGCCATGTTCCTGCCCAAAAGGGGACGGTGCAAAACAGGGAGGAATTTGGGTGCCAGCCTCCTACCATGTTCTGGGCTCACTTCTGGAGGCTGGCAGTTACCCTGCCACCTTAAGTAGCAGTGCCCAAAATGTCCTCTTGAATGCTAACAGCTTAGTGCCACAGAGTTGAACATAGGCCTTTCTGATCTTAAAACTCATGTGTCAGTAGTGCCATAAAAACGAGATGGAAAGTAGGTGTTTTTTTTTGCGGTACGCAGGCCTCTCACTGCTGTGGCCTCTCCCGTTGCGGAGCACAGGCTCCGGACGCGCAGGCTCAGCGGCCATGGCTCACGAGCCCAGCCGCTCCGCGGCATGTGGGATCTTCCCGGACCGGGGCACGAACCCGCATCCCTTGCATCGGCAGGCGGACTCTCAACCACTGCGCCACCAGGGAAGCCCGGGAAGTAAGTTTTAACTCAAGATTTATTCTGAGCAGTTACAGCAACTGCACTTAACACGATGTTAAGGATTCCGGGGTCACTCTCAGGGGCCACTACAGGAGGACCCTGGATGTTTGCCATCAGTGGGGGAGGACAGAACTGAAGTTCTTGGGTTGGACAGCTCCTCAGCAATGCTGTTCGAGCCTCTCCAACCGAACCAGCGAATCAGGAACAGCCAAGTGCCCCCATGCTGCCTGTCTTCCAAACAAATGAACCAGATTATCTCATGTTAGCAGCGTATAAAAAACAAAACCCAAATTTCATTTAGAGCAAAACTTGCTTTTGACAATTTCTATTAAAAAATCTGTTTCTTTCTAAGCAATTAAAAAAATAATAAGTCCAGTCTGACGCACATACATATACAAATACTTACATCGCCCTTGAGGATTTGCTGCGTTTTCTTCTCTCGAGATTTTAGAGAGAGGGAAATTTGCTAAAGGCAGAAAGACCCTGACAGATATTTGTGTGTTCTGGATGATACCTTGTAACAGGCTGTAAGAGGTACGGTGAGATGAATTCGATTTAAGAAAATGAAGGCAATGGGAAGAGAATAAGGTGATCCGTTTCAATTTGGAGAATCTTCTGAAACAATTCATATAAAATATGGCCTTTATTGTGGGGCTGGGAAGCTGGATTTGCGATTCTCTTGCAAGGAGTGAGAAAGATCTTCTAGATATGCACAGCAGAGGTGTGTACAAGAAGCTGGGTTGAAGGAGTCAATACAATGCAAGTTCTGAAAACAAACAAGAGGCAGGAAATTACAGAAAAAACCCGTAAACATGATGAAACACAATGCTTTTTCTGTCTTAGAAATCATAGAGCTCAAAATCAAAATCACCAGTGTTTTTCTACCTTACGTTAAGTAATGTTAAGTAACAGGAAATTCACTGTTACAATACATCCTTAAGCTATTTAGACAGTTTATACGTAAACCTTTTATTGCTTGAGTCTCTGTGCTAGATTTGTACGGATATTCAGCAGAGGTTCTTAGGAGGTTACCGTCAAAACATTACACATCTGCATTTACAATATTATTCCAAATATAATTCAAAACACAAGCAAAGAGGTGGTACTGAGAGTTGAAAGAAAGGAAAGGCGAGGATATAGGGGTATGGGAGCATGATAGCCCTCTACCTACTTAGCTCCATTAGCAAGGAAGAAACAAAAAGAAGGAAAGAAGGGAGAGAGGGAGGGAAGAAAGAGAAAGAAAAAATAGTATGGTTAAAGTTGTTTTCTCTCACAGCTTCTACAAATAGTGTTAAAGCAAAATTCAGAGAGGCCACTGGAACTTGGGGTTCCAATGTCAGTGAAGGTTAAGTGCTGTAACAAACAACCTCAGGTTCTCAATGGCTGAATACAGTAAAGATGAATTGCTTGCACACATTGCAGCCACGAGGGTAGGGAATCTCTCCCGCAAGCATGAGACACAGGGACCTGGGTCCCTTTCATCTTGTGGTGCTGCCGTCTTTACCTACCATAGGAGCGGGAAGTATGATGAGGTTCTCATGAGGGTGAGCCCGGAGGTGGCAGACGTTCTCTGGGACAGAACAGAGTCATATTGCCCACACCTAATTAAAAACAGGCTGGGAAATGTAGTTTAACTCTATGTCCAGGAATTGGAAACAGATTTGGTGAGCATCTAGCCAGCCTCTGTCATAGTACGGTCACTTCAGTGTATGAACAGGTAGAAGCAAATGACAGAGAAGGAGAAAACATTTTCTACAGAAGCTGAAGTTTCTTTATCAAATATTTTTAGACCTGAATTCTCACAGGAAATGTCCATATCTAATGAGTAAGATTACTCTTGGCCAAGAAACTGTTTTCAGTTCTTCCTAGGCTCACGGCTGTTCAACTGTCTATTGCATCCTCTGACGAGTGTCAATGAGTCCCTTTACATCATTTCCCCTTAGAAATTCCTGATGAGTCCTTACCTTTGTCTGAGAGCTTGTACAACAGGCAGAGTCCAAGTGCATTGGTCCATGTCACCAGGCAAGGAAAAGATGGAGAGATTCCCTTGGAGATGACATAGAATATGTTCAAGAGCTTCTTTTCAGTTCGGTTCAGTTATGTCAGGTTATTCTGTATTCCACATATGAAGAAAAATTTTATGCTTAAATTTTGATAAAAGCTTACTTTTTGATTTTGACATTTTACTAGTCTTACACAGGTAGATATATTTGTTCTGAAAAAGTTTTGTGTTTTTCTCCTTTAATCTTCCCCAACTGCAAATCATTTAATAAAAAAAAAAATTTGAAACTTTCATATTTCAAATCAAACGTTACTCTTTTACGGTCTTATGTGAAGTGAAGTGAAAAGAGAATGCAATTACTAGAGTAAATTTAGCTTTTGTATAAAAGAAATCTATGGTAGAACTAAAATTATTATAATAATGTAGTAAATATACAGATCGTAACTTGCTGCTATATTTCAGTATGATCATTATAGTGTTGCTATTACTAGGACCAACACTAGTAATGTTGGTCCTAGGCAAAATATTAGTTACTCTATTTTTCGTGTAATAACTATGGTTTGTTAAGGTTTTATGACAAAACTAGAATGCTATTATAATGAATTTTATTACATTGTACTTATAAGTGGTAGAGAGGGACTGTTAGCTTATTTTCTTGCTTGGTTTTGCACTTATATTATGACCTAGAGCATGTTACTTGAGTTTCCTTCATTTTTTTTTCCACTGTGGAAAAAAAGGTATTCATTAAAAAAATCCCATTAGAAAATATAATCTAAAATCCAGTCCTCATTAACTGCACTTAGATTCACATCATGGACTAACTGAAGTGAAATATCAACCCTTCATTATAGAGTATATGTTGGGATACTTTCCTTCACTACAGTGAATTAAGTTACTCATAATAAAGAATGTATTTGCTCTCAAAAATTAAATAATAAAAACTGGACAAAGTTCCAGGAGGTTTTTGTCCTCATTCCTCTTTTTCCACAAACTTTTTGCCTAGTCTGACCTCTTCAAGCTTCAGTTTCTTCCCCTCTTTCCCTCTTGGAAAGGGGTATCTTTCATTAGTCACTGGGTCACCCTAAGATGTCAAACTTCTATGCATTCTAAGCAAAGACAAAACTATTCTTGGGGTCATTTATGTTACTAACCACCCATTTCAAGGTACTGCTCCATTACTGGTTATAACCGATGTTAAACAGCATGATTAAAAATGAAATCGTCAAGTATTATGCAACATACAAACGTTGCTATTGTTTTAATTGTCTTGGAATTTCTAATGGCTACACATTCTTCTGGAAGGGACTTAGTCGCCTTTGATGTACATTGACTTTTAAATTTTGCATGCTAAGTTATTGTTCTAAAAATTAAATGAAATAGTAGATTGACTTAAGACCAGCTATATGCCGTTTTTCCCCTCTGAAGTTTGGAACCATTAGGGAGAAAGGATTGAGATGGAGCGAGATCAAGACATCAGCTATATTAGTGAAAAGTTTTATTGGGAAAGTGGTTTGGCTCCATGGCCAAGTTCTTCTAATATTCACACTCTAAATAACCTCCTTTCCACTCCCCAAGGCAGAGCTATAACATATCCCTGACTAGGCAGGTACTTCCCATATAGCAGAAAGATGAACAGGAACATGTTGAAGGCAGGTTGCTCTAAATAGATGAAGGGACTGAGTCAAATTTATCAATCAAATAAATTACTACAAAGAGTAATGAAGTGGAAGTAGGGCAACTACTGCCTCCCTGTTATTTTGGAAAAGTTTAAGAAAAAAGCAATCAGCCAGAAAAAAAGTTTGTAGAAAGATAAATGGTTTTCAAGTCAGATTACTTAGATTTGAATTCGCTCTCTCCTTCTTAGCTCCATGATCTTGGGCAAGCTACTTAATACCTCCTATCTTCATTTATAAAGTGAGGATAAAAATATCCACTTCCTTGCACAGAAGAAATGTAGCTTTATATGCAGAAACTCTTTCTTTTTCCTCCTTGGTTTCCAAGAAGACTGTCTTTCCCAGACCATGTGACTGCCTTCTGACCGATGAAATATTTGGAGAAGTGAGGTTCACTGTTTCTAGACCCATCCCATCACACTTTCTGCACGATCCTCCGTACTTCATTTCCTTGGGCTCCAGCCCGATCCAGTGGAGGAACTCAAAGCGTCTTAACAATAATCCAGTGTTGTAGTATGATTCATATGGATTTTATAGAGTGAAATGTATCCCTTAAAAGATGTCTTAATTCTTATAACTGCAAAGTAATTTTTTGGGTAGATTTCCATCGGAATGAAAATAGGGAAGAAACAATACAATGAATTGGGATTAGAGCTAGGCAGAAATGAGGGAATTGAAATAAATAAACAAGGTAAAAGATTAATACTACTATAATTCATTAGTGAAATATAATCAGAAAATAGTATATAACATTCTCACTAAACTTAGAGCCATTTCTCTTCTCTTTAAAAGTTTACATAGAGTATCAACTTTATATAGCGATAAACTAGAGTGACATTTAACTCCTAAGGGGGAAAAAAAAACTTGACTAGCCTTCCAATGATTCCAATGAGACTAACTTTTGAAAGTCTTACACCACTAAAGATGATGTTTTTGGCTTGGTGGTCATGTTTACTTGCTCAGGGCAAACTGGATGTGTAGTATGGGGTCATAGTTTTAAAAACTTTTCTTGGGCTTCCCTGGTGGCGCAGTGGTTGAGAGTCCGCCTGCCGATGCAGGGCACACGGGTTCGTGACCCGGTCCGGGAGGATCCCACATGCCGCGGAGCGGCTGGGCCCGTGAGCCATGGCCGCTGAGCCTGCGCCTCCGGAGCCTGTGCTCCGCAACGGGAGAGGCCACAGCGGTGAGAAGCCCGCGTACCACAAAAAAACAAAACAAAAACTTTTCTTTTTGTCCTAGTTGGCATCTCATAGGCACTGCACTTTAAGCTCCCTGAGAACAGGAAGACAATTTGTCTAGTTTGCTGCTGTATTTCTTACAATTAGTACATGAAGAAATGCAACGTGTTTTTTAAAATAGAAATATAGCCAAAGGAATCTGTATAACATCTTGATTTACATGAGTAATGTAACTTAATTTTAATTTTTTTTAAAGTTGGGAGTTCCCTGGAAGTCCTGTGGTTAGGACTCCGCTCTTTCACTGCCAAGGGCGCGGGTTCAATCCCTGGTTGAGGAACTAAGATCCCACAAGCCTCGACGCGCGACCAAAAAAAAAAAGTTAATTCATAGCCCACATGCTCAAGAGATCATGGGGTGGCTTGAAGTAAGAGAATGGTAGAGATGAATGGTAGAGAGATGAATTAAGAAGTCCTTAATAATCCAGGTACATGATGTTTACAGTTTTGAATGAAGTTGAGACGGAGGGGAAACAAAAAATAGTGCAAACTTGGGATGTTTTAAATCTTATTCCATTGAAGAGGAATGAGGGAGAGGGAAAAGTAGAGAATATCCTTCGGATTTTTAATTTGAACAATTAAGGGTGTGGATAGCAATGCTACTGACCAAGGTAAGGGACAAAAGTAGTGAAGCTGTGAGATTAGAGGAAGAAGCCAAAAATATTACAGTCAGTCACAGTACATTATATGTAGTTGGAAATGGATTATAGCAATTGGAAATATGAGTCAGGAGTTTAGGAGAGACACTGGGAAGGGTTAGACTTGAGAATCAGAAATACTTTTCACAGAACCACACCTCATGCGCTACCGAGCATTTGAAATGGAGCTCCTGCAAAGAGGGATGCGCTGTAAGGGTAATATACAAGTGGATTTGAAGACAATAAAAACACGTACACTATCTCATTAATAACTTTTATACTGACAACATGTTGAAATGAAAATATTTTGGCTATCTTGAGTTAAATAAAATATATTACAGTATGTTTCACCTTTATATTTAGTTTAGATTTAGATTAGTTTTAGTTTTTTGTAGATTTAGTTTTATTTTATTATAACCACTAGCAAATATAAAATTATGTATGTTGGTTGCATGATATTTCTATTGGAAAGTGCTAGGCTAGTATATTGACAGGAAAAATAATTGATGGTTTTCTATTTCATTTTTTTCATTACTTATTTTAAGTAGTCTAGGTATTGTAAAAAAGAAAATCCTAAAAATACATTTCAGTTAACTGAGTAACAGGAATATCACAATATAAAATTCATTTTACAGAGTAACACTTGTGTGTTTCATGCCTCTGTGAGGGAGGTAGGAGTTCTATGCTGCCCTTCAAGTTCCTACAATGAAAAGATCAGTGCTCTGTGACATATTTGCATCATGCAAATGCTGTGTGCATGTGCATGTGCACATGTGCACGCATATGTGTGTGTGTGTATACAATGTACATAGACATGGAATCTGCTATCTTCTTTTTATACTTTATATGTAAAACATTGCTTTTTTGGTCTCCCACATTTGCATGTATTCTTTCTAAGAAAAATGAACCCAAGTTACTGCAACAAAATTTTCTTCTGGCTTTTGACCAATGGAACGAGGAAGCAATTTTCCCAAGTATATTGTTGAGGGAAAATTGTTCATTTAAAAATCTGGGAGTTAGATTACACAACATCTATAGCTAATGGCAGAAGTTTGATTGTTACTTAATCTATTGACCTTACTCTCTCCTTTAAATTAAATTTATGTAATAAAATAATCCAATACTTTTACTCTTTCTCATCAAAACATCCAGAGAAGATTCAGAATGAACGTCACAGCATGGGTAGAATTCATTTCATCTCATGTAGCTGCTTTACCCTCTCATTCCATGTGTCCTTGGCAAAAGCCATTATTTCATTCTATTGCCAATATTGCCTTATGTCACATAATCTCTTGTACTAATATGTTCTCACTAACAGATAGAATCTCATATAAGAAAAAAATTGAAAGCTACCTACAAACTTCCTGTAACATGCTCTTTGGGACAGGAACAATTACGATCTTTATCATATCTTTATTTAAAAAGAAAGAAACTGTTAGTATTTCTTCCCTCATTTTAATTCAACATGTAAATTTCTGTATTGCTGAAAAGAAAAGGCACAATTGTACAATATACAACCAGTAGAGGATATTCAACAGTGACTTAACATTTTCAAATATAGATATGATTGTAATAGATTTCAATAAAACATAACCCAAACCACATTCATTAAAATCCTTGCCTTATAGGATTTTAGTATTGAGTTGGTCATATTAGCTAAGGATTTCCACACCTAATTGCTAAAGCAGATATTCTTTTAAATACTAGTTATGCAGCTATAACTAAGATTATAGATTATTAAATAAAAAGTACAAATCCTTGATTATCTGCTTCCTGCTCCAGTGAATTTGTTCCCCAGGGAGTTATCTATTGTTTTTGTTTATTTCTTAATTCAAACAAATTGATTACAAAAAATTTTTCATCTTCACACCACCCTTTGTTGGCCTCTTCCCTAAACTAGAGAGGTTGGTAAAGCAAAAGAAGGGCTCAGTTTGTTTTTCAAAAAGAAAGCAAATATTTGTGGTTATTTTATGACACAGATAAATGCCTCCTGATGCTGTATTAAGAATCCTAACTCGGGTCACCCACAAGCAATCTAATATCAATGATTTTTAGGTTTTCCCAAGCTTGATCAAATTTGAACAGTGGCTTAGTTAATATTTTTGTTGGTTCCTAAGCCCCTGAAAACCCAATTGCTCCATGATTCTATTTAGCTGCATTTAATACAGTCATCCAATAAATATATAACTTCAAACTTTTTGGAGCCCAATAACAACAACCACCAACAATAAACAAACAAGACAGCAAAGTAGAAAACACATTATTTGATCTTGCGTAATAAATTCTGAGGTCAGTTCTGCTCTCCCGAAAAGTGAACAGGGAAGGGGCAATGCTAGAAAGTTCAATTCTGTGGGTTTGTCCTGTGTTGTCCCAAAAAGCATGATATTCTAATTTATAACATTTTAATCTAATGTAATTACCAACGTTCCATTAAAATGTGGAAAAATGTAACATATAAGATGTAGCATGACACTGCGTTTTAAAAGGGCCATTTTATCAATATAACTTGAATGAATTGTCAAGCAAGTTTACTCATAAAGTCAGTCAAGATTGTGATATTTTTCTGTTATTCCTTTTAAGTCTCCATTTTACCATAATCCCCTATAGCTATCAGCTACCCTCTTAATCTACTCCACACTTTTTGGAAAAGGGAACACAATAATAATGAAGAGATTTAGTACTATTTTTCTAGAGTCTTTCAAGCCCTTTATTTTCTTAAAGATGTCTATATAAATTAACATGCTAAAGAATATCTTTACTCTAAATGTCAAATGGGTACCTAAAATAGGTCTTCAGCAGGACTTTTTTCTTGCAATATTGTTATTGTCCCAAATGCCTTGGAAAATTAAACTGTGTATTTTGAACCCTCTGTTGTCTGAACTAATTGCAGGTAAGAAATGTATCTCAAGATGTAATATATACACTTGTACTGCTGATTTAACTTGGACAAAGTGTTCCTCTCAGCCCCTAAATGCAGGTAAAACTCTATTCAGATAATTCTCCACAATGGGATAATATAACCTTTTTAAAGGTTACTGTGAGAGGAAATGTTATACAAGACCCTGTGGATTAGTGTTTGTAAAAATAAAAACACACAAATGACTTCACAGTTCTGTCAATTCAAATTTGCAGCCATTCATCCCCCTTTGATGCTCCTTGAGATGGGACCTCTAGGTAGATGCATTTTCCAGGGCTTAATGAATCCATGGCAGATGGTGTTCAGATCTCCAGCTTGGCACGTCTTTATCCTCTATTGCGTATTTTGAGCACCTGTAGGCTAAAGTCTATGTCACAGTCTTTCTCTTTTGTATTCCCAGTCTTGATGTCTTTTCTCCCTTCTACAGTATCCATAGTGTAACAATGAATACAGCAGAAGTTACTTTGAGTGAACAGTTCTCTCAGAGGGGAGTACATGCATCAGGTCATGCCAATGGTGCCATGATATGACCCTTAGTGATTATTAGAGTGAGAAGGACCCTTTGAAGTCCAAGATAAAGATGCTTCTGTCATGACTGGATTGTGAACAGATATGCTCTGTAGTAGATATGATGGGAAAGTCATGTTATTGCCCCAGTTTATCTGCCTGGTAAATAACAGATGTATGATAAACATCTCATACTTAACATGTTCAAAATAAAAATCTTTTTTGTTTTTTTCACATCAGAGAGGAGTCTGAATGGAGGGACGGGGAAGGTCAAGAAGATAGAAGAAAGTTGGAGAGGGGAAGGCCTTCAAAGCCACATTAAAGACTGCTTTTGTTTTTTCTTGTTTTATTTTTTTTACATCTATCCACAAATATTCTCTTAGTACCACCCCTCTGCCCATCAAGAGGCCAGATGAGAGAGAGGCCACTGAGGCCTGGGGTTCTGCCATGCAACTGAAACACATTTGTTTAGGTTCACATCACCAGTATCTTCAGACAGAGAGAAATACGAAGGAAGTAATTTAGGAAAGACTCCCTTAAATTTTTCTGAATGAAAAGTAAACTGTTTACTATATTCATTCCTTATCATCTTTTTAGGCTCTTTATCTTGTATTTTCCTTGGTTTACAGAATATTACATCTAGTTTAATAAACCGGAAAGGGGCATGAGCTTTCAGAGCTGGCTGAAAAATCTACCTCCCCTCACTGTGTGACTTCAATTTACTTCACTTCTCTGTGCCTTACCGGTTTATCCGTCCCCTAAAATGGGATAATTGTATGTCATTCTGACCATAATACGTGGCAAATAATAGTGAAATATGGCAAACTTCTCAGAGTTGTGACACAGAACTGAAAATAATAAATAGGAAGCAAATTAAAATTCTTAAACAGACAAATTCCTTAATCAAAAATAAGGATTCAGTAGTTAGGAATAACATAGAAAGGACACAGCTGAAGAGGGAATTGGTAAGTTAGAAGATAGGACAATTGCGTTCTAATAACCAATATGAGTGTATTTCTGTAAGTATAGTTATGTTGAAATAAAGTTTTAAAAAGCAAAAAAAAAAAAGAAAGCATAAAAAACATAAACATATAATAAAAATGACTTACATATATGTAACTGGAGTATCAAAATAGAGGACATATATAAAGGATGAAGACTAAGAATTTTCTAAAGCTGAGTAAAGAAACAAGCTGCAAATTCAAGAAGTACTGTGAACCCTACTGATTCAAAATGGATCAATGTAAAGAAAATCACAACCAGATAATAGAACAATTGTTGAAAACCAAATACAAAGACAAATATCTTAAAAACATCCAGAGATAAAAGATACATTACTTTGTAAGAAGCCACAATCAGACAGACAGTCAATTTCTCAACATAAAAATTAAAAACCAAAAGACAAAGTAATGCTACCCTCAATGACAAAAATTGCCAACATCACATTCTTCACACAATGCATAACTTCCTAAAGAAATAAAGGTGATATAAAAACATTTTCAGGTAAAGAAAACCTAGAAGAATTTTCACTAGGATATGCAATTTAAAGAATATTTTTCAGGTAAAAGGAAAATAATCTAAAATTAATATTTGGAGATGCAAGATGGAATAAAGAACAAGATTAACAATCATTTGGGTGACATAAGTTAATATTGTTCGTTAAGTAATAACTACTTATAAACTTTTATAGTAACAAAAGATTTGATTCATTGGAAATATATAATAATTCTAAATTAACATGTAACTAATAATGTCGCTTTACGTTTTGTTAAGCCAAAAATTAACAGAGCTACAAAAAATAGATACATTTATAGTCATGGGGAGATTTTAATATACATCTTTATATAACTGATATAAAAATCAAAAAGAATGCTAAAATATATATAGATTTAAATAGCATGATTAACAAAGTTGACATAAGTGACAGATACAGAATATTTAACTGCCAGACTGAAGGATTCATTTTTCTCCAAATGCACACAAAGCTTTTATGAAAATTAACCATATGTTACACCATAAAATAGATCTTAAAATATTTCAAAGAATTGAAATAATACTTAATATGCTCTCTGATCACAGTAAAATTAAAAAATAAATAACAGGAAAATTAAATAACAGGAAAACAAAAAAACCCCCTGTATTTTAAAAATTTCAAATACTTCTATTACTAATGGGTTAAAAGAAAAAAATAGAATGGAAATTTTAAAAATATTTGAATTAGTTCATATTAAAACATATTGGATACAGTTAAAATCTTAAATTTATTTATTAAAAAGAAGAAAGTTTAAAAATCAATAATCAGCATAATTTATGGTGAAGTATTGTTAAGTTTTCCCTGTGAGAACAGAACCAAGGGAAAAATGAAAAAATATTGTCATTTTTCTTTTCAACACAGTATGGAAGCTTTGGTTTGAAAAAGCAAGAAAAGGTATATTAGGATAAGGATTAGAAACAAAGAAGTAAAACTCTTTTTCTGTTTACTTACACAGGATTTTTTATGTAGAAAAAATTTAAATCTATAGATAAATTATTATATGTGACCTTAACAAGGTTTTAATTAACAAATAATTAGAAAATAAAATTTAAATAATTGTACAATTTACAGGAGCATACATCAAACTCCTAAAAATAAATCTAACAAAAGCTGTGAGAGAGCTCTACCCAGAAAACTATAAAACTTCACTGAAAGGAAGTAAAGGACACCTAAATAGATGGAGATATATATTATGTTTATAAATTGGAAAACTCTCTATTAAAGAGAGGTGAATTCTCAAACTGATCTATAAATTCTCAGAAATCCTCATTAAAATGACAGATTTTATTTGTGTGCACATGCATGCGCATGCATGTATAAGTTGACAACCCAGGTTTAAAATTTATACGGAAGTGCAATGGCCAAGAAGAGCTATAAGATATTTGAAGAAAAAAAGCCGCGTGGAAGACTGTAGTCTACTAGATATCAAGACTTACTCTACAGCTATAGGATTTTAGGGCACTAACATAAAGGAAAAAATTGATCAATTTGTGTGAAATCAAAATCTTCTGGTCATCAAAAAACATCAATAAGAGGGTGAAAATGATTGTTTAAGAGTGTAGAGTTGGAGAGAATTCCCTGGTTGGGTAGTGGTTAAGAATCCGCCTGCCAATGCAGGGCACATGGGTTCGAGCCCTAGTCCGGGAAGATCCCATGTGCCCCTGAGCAACTAAGCCCGTGAGCCACAACTACTGAGCCTGTGTGTCACAGCTACTGAAGTCCAGGCACCTAGAGCCCGTGCTCAGCAACAAGAGAAGCCAGTGCAGTGAGAAGCCCACACACCACAACAAAGAGTAGCTGCTCACCGCGACTAGAGAAAAGCTCCTGTGAAGCAACGAAGACCCAACACAGCCAAATAAATAAATAAATGTATGAGTGTAGAGTTGGAGAAAATATTTATCACATATATAAATGTAAAAGAGGCTCTTGTACAGACTATACGAGGAATTCTCCTTTAATTCAACAAGAAACAATTTGGATACCTCAATAGAAAAAACGTGGGCAGACGAGCAGACACTTCAAAAAAGGAGGGTATCTAAATGGTCAACTCATTAATCATCATAGAAATGTGAATGAATTAAAGTCATAATGAGATATCACTACAAAACATCAACGAGCCAAAATTAAAAACACACTACTCAGTGTTAAAAGAACATGGAGCAATAGGAAGTCATATGTTGATGGAGAGAATGTGAATGTAAATATGAATCGTACAGCTATGAAAAATGGAATAGCATTGATTAATTTAAGCATACATTTACCTTGTGATGCAGCAATTCCACTCACAGGTAAATAATCAACACGCATATGTGCGTAAAAATATACCCAAAATGTTTACATACAAAATATCTATAACAGCGTTATTCACAATTGCCAAAACTAGACACCTGTCCTAAATATATTGTAATCTAGCCATACTATAGAGCAACGAAAATAAGTGACACTACATATAAGCAATAACATGGATGAATTTTATTAAAATTATTTTTGAGTGAACAAGTGAACACTTTAGATTACATACTCTGTGATCTCATTTACACAAAGTTGACAAAAGGCAATACTACGCTGTGGTGTTTAGAGGTCAGGATAGCAGTCACCTTTGGTGATGAAAAAGAGAGACATGATTGAAAGGGCATGAGGGAGGATTCTGGGGTGCTGATAATAGTCTAATGTTCTGTTTCTATACCGTGGTGGTGGTCAAAGGGGTGTTTACTCTGGGAGAATTCACTGCACTCTACACTTAGGATTTGTGAACGTTTCTGTGTGTGTTCTTTTTTTTTTTTAAGATTCAAAATTTTTATTTTTCTGTGCAAACATGCAAGTGACATGATTCCTTCAAAGCCAATAGGCCTAGAAAATGAGATTTGCTTTAAAAAATGAGACAAAATAAACAAACAAAAAAAGCAATAAAAAACCTGCCATCTATAAGCCCAAAAGAAGGAGAGAGCTACAGACATGCAAACACAGGAAAAGTGTGTACTAATTTTTTGTTTCGTTTTTTAAAATAAATGGAAATAATCTATCCATTATCCATTCTTCCTCCGATTTTCTTCTTCTCTTCCCACTATCAAAATCTATGGCTCTGGCTTTTCTGTTTTCCTACTTAGTTTTATTTTATTTTATTTTTAAAATTTTTATTGGAGGATAGTCGCTTTACAGTGCTGTGTTAATTTCTGCTGTACAGCAAAGTGAATCATCTATACGTATACATACCTTCCCTTTTTTTAAGATTTCCTTCCCATTTAGGTCACCACAGAGCATCGAGTAAAGTTCTGTTTCAATAAAGCTATTAGGAGAGCAGCTTTCTTTGTACTGTCTTACTCTCATTGTACTGTATTAGCTCACTCCTCAACTTCACTGCCAAGTGTCTGGAAAATAATTTCTACTTGATTCTGTCTCTCTTGATCCCACTCGTTCTCCGCCCATTATGTTCTGGCTTCTGCCCCAGCGCTCGGAAAGTGCACTCACCAAAGTCACCGATGACTTTCTAATTGCCAATTGTGTACTTTCAGTCTGGTCCAGCTTGACCTCTCCGCACCATGCGACGCTGCTGAGCAGCCCTCACTTGTAGCCCTTTCTTCCCTTGACCTCTTCCTCATTCTTCTCTTTCCTTGTGGACTATTTGAATTGTGTCCCTCCTTCCTTGCTGGGCCTTCAACTACTGGTTTTCTAGTTTCTTGGCCCTCAATTATGTGTTTTCTAGTTATAATTGTCCAGGTTGCTCTAAAATCAGAATTATAAACTGGTGTAGACATGTTTTCTGTAGTTCAAACAATTTTTAACAAATTAAGAACTATTTTCCATTGTATAAAAATCAGCAGATTTCACAGAAAATACCAGGCTTCTGGAATCAGAAAACTGAAAAAGTTTGGTAACCCTAGAATTCAGCTTCTTGAGGGGGCAGAGATCTTCTGGAAGTAAGTAGTACGAGATTTTAGCCCAACTCGGAACCTACGCTTACCTCTACTTTTTAAAATAATTTAATTTATTGAACTATAGTTGATTTACAATGTTGTGTTAATTTCTGCATCTCTACATTTTATAGCCTGTTTAGAGTATGTAGGGCACTTGAAATTCTCACCACTATAACACATGTCTCCTTAGAGTAGAGCTTTTGAAATGGTGAAAAAAAATCACCCGGGAAATTGTTCAAATGCTTCTACCCTACCCCCCAGGAGAGCAATATGACTGGTATTGGGTGGAGTCCGGGAAAGAATATATTTAAAAAGTCCCAGGTGACTCTGTTGCAAGTAATCCATGGAAGACACTATGTAGGGGATTTCTTTAACTTTGATGTCTTGAACTCTTTCAGTTCTTGGTCATAAGTGCTTCATTGTCTTCTAGACAATACAGCTGTACAAATAAGTAATCATAATAAATATGTCCAATCGTTCCTCCCAGGCAAGCTGAGGCCTGAAGTGCCCATCCCTGTGAAAGTCTACAGACTGAGTCAGGTGTGGGATATCGACCTTTTGGATGTTGGGTCAAGGAACTGTCTTGCTGAACAGGAAAGCCGTTGAAGAGTTAATCAGTAGAATTAGGCAGAGACAGAGAGGTGTGAGCCAAAGGGACACTGATGGGGAAACCAGAGGACAGTGGGAAATTTTGGAAGAGGCATGAGGAGCTGGGCTTCTAGCAGGTGGTTGAGGTACACGAAGGTAGCTGCCTTTGAAATAAATCCTCTAGTATGAGCACAGAGAGCGTAGCTAAGTAGGATCATAATGTGACAAATGTTATACCAGAGTACTGTACTGTATCTGTAAAATGAGGTTCCATCAGCTCTAGAGTCTGAAAATAGTCCTGGCTCATTTAATGAAATACTTAGTTCAGTATCACTTGTTTGCGGCATCAGTCTGGGTAGCTGTGTTATCCAGCAGCTGAATAGGTACAGTGCTGTTTACCTGTAGCTACAGAGCTGAATCACTGTTTTGATCCAACACTGAATCATTAAGGTAGAAAAAAAAGAGAGCGGAAGGATTGAGGGTAATGGTGAGTGATTTCAGAGCTAGACCATGGGTTCATTGCTTAACAGTGAAGCAAGAAGAAGCTAACTGACAAGGAATGAAAGGGTCAAGGAACCAGTGGCCTTGGTGACATTAGAAAACAGATGGGTGGGGATGAGCGAAAATGAGGGAAATTATAGTAAAAGAGAGAGCTTTTAATGATTAAAATCTCAGAAGCCAGTTCATTTAGGACGAGGGATAAGTATGTTACTGAAATGGGGTAGACTTGAAGGTCTTTAGAATTGAGAGGATTAAGGAACTTATAAAGCAAGGAACACAGTGTGTGTGACATAAACATATTTCCATATATAAATATCAGAGAAAAGAGGTTGTCTCCTCTTCTTTTTTTAATGGCTTATTCCTGTTATTGCGTTAATTCACCTGTACCCCAACTCATGGTCAGTATCACTTTAAAGAAAATACTTTACATTTGTAAACTTTTTTTTTTTTTTTTTTTTTTTTGCAGTACATGGTCCTCTCACCGTTGCAGCCTCTCCCGTTGCGGAGCACAGGCTCCGGACGCACAGGCTCAGGAGCCATGGCTCACGGGCCCAGCCGCTCCGTGGCATGTGGGATCTTCCCAGACGGGGGCACGAACCCGTGTCCCCTGCATCAGCGGGCGGACTCTCAACCGCTGCGCCACCAGGGAAGCCCTGTTAACTCTTTTTTTAAATCAAATTTTTATTCCCTGAAAAGATGACAATGAGCAGAGCAGTTCAGTCTAAAATAAAGGAGAGCTGAGATAGCGACCTCATACCACGGAATGCCATAGTTTCCAAGAAACTTTTTACATAAGTCATACCACTTATTAAAACAAGTCATGATGTAGACTGGGAAGAAATTATCGTCTACTTTTAATAGATAAGGAGCATGAGAAAACAAACCGAAGGTAACAACTTCATATGACAGAATCTGCACTAGAATCCCTGCACCTCTATTTTATTTTTAATATTTTAGATACTTTATAAATTAATGAAGTTATTGGGGATGCATTTAGTGTTGCTACACTTTTTTACAATTATCATTTTGACTTATCATGCATTTTCCCATTAATACTCACTAGAAAATTGAGTTATTTGAAGTCAGCAAACAGATAATCCAGTTTAATTTCTCCTTAGGGAAAAAAACAGGAAGACTGGTAAGACTTTTGCTTTTAGTGTTACACAACTTAGGTTTACAGGATAAAGTATTTAACTAACAGAATTGATAGGAGTCTTGGTTCTTTCACCTTTTTGGATTTTGGTACTTGGGGTGTGTGTGTGTGTGTGTGTGTGTGTGTGTGTGTGTGTGTGTGTGTGTGTGAATTCTCATATGGAGTTCTAATTGTTTATATAAAACAGAAATATCAAGGGCCACTTCTAAAATTTTTTATTTTACTTATATAAATAGAATAATTTATTTATAATTTATTTTATAAATTTTCTATTTATATTTGATGTTTCAACCCTCATTTTCCTGTAGAGTTTAATACAAGAGGGCTCTTCATTGACTACCTCTGGAAGGAAAATTTTACATATGGGTGCCGGTCTCAAGAATGAATTACACACACCTACTAGAGAATGGACTTGAGGATATGGGGAGGGGGAAGGGTGAGCTGTGACAAAGCGAGAGAGACGCATGGACATATATACACTACCAAACGTAAGGTAGATAGCTAGTGGGAAGCAGCTGCATAGCTGGGAAATCAGCTCGGTGCTTTGTGACCACCTAGAGGGGTGGGCTAGGGAGGGTGGGAGGGAGGGAGATGCAAGAGGGAGGGGATATGGGGATATATGTATATGTATAACTGATTCACTTTGTTATAAAGCAGAAACTAACACACCATTGTAAAGCAATTATACCCCAATAAAGATGTTAAAAAAATAATAAATGCAACAGACTGTAAAAAAAAAAAAAAGAATGAGTTACAAAGGGAGAAAGGTCAAAATGCCTGAGTTCTCTGTTCTTCCCTTTCTCTCAATACACTCGCATGTAATTTCCCAGCTTTCTTCTCTATACAATAAATCCTAGAGGAGCAAGATGTAAGGGAAAGGAGGTAAAATCTCTATTAAGAAAATGGAGTTTCAGTGTAGTACCTAGCGCTTCTTAGCCTTATACCTATAAGCTTCATAGTTACTGTACTCAGTTTTCACATCTATAAAATGGATCAAATAAGAAAATGCATATGGGAGCATTTTGTAAAATACAAAGCACTCTGCAAATAATGTGTTTGTTGCGGAAGAAAATACAGATCATAGAGTCAGATCTTCTACTGTGTTACCCTTAGCAAATCACTTAATCTCTCTGAATCTTAATTGCTCATCTGCGAAATATAGATAACACATTGTCAAACATTGCCTTGATAAACTTGAGTTCAAAAATCAGACCATGTGTAGAATCTTTATTTCCATTTATAAATGATGCATTTTAACCTAGAGAACAAGGAACAAGATACCTTGCACAGTGTCTGGGCTTTCTTACAGACTAAAACATATTTTCTTTCACATGAAATTGTACTGGAATGTTGTGGTCACTAGATATTTTTAAAATGTGCAATAATATGCAAATAAATGGGCAATATCGAGCTGGTTGAATATGCACAAAGTATATAATGACCTTCCCATCAGATTTTTCTCTTTATATAAATTGGTAGTTTTTGTCTCTAGTTACAAGTAATTTTTTAAAAAGGAAACATATAATTCTTCTTGGTAAACATATATCAATAAATACTATTAGAACTGGATACAAGGAGTTTCAGAAGCCAGAGTACATCCTAACTTTGAACGAGCCTTTGACCTGGAAGAAAGATGTGACATGAAATGTAGTCAGATATGATGAAAACACAAAACTCAGTTAGCACGACCTGTTTGCATGGTTCTAAAAAGGGCAGGACAATCACTTTTTTTTCCAGGTTACAAATAATTTTCACTTGCTGTGGTGGAGACAGCAAGTTTCTAATTCCACAGCAGTTGTGTCAGTTACTCCCTAACATGTGCGATCTCCCTTCTTCCCACCCATGCCCCATTTTGCTGCCAGTGATCTTTATCAAAAGAATCCCCCTTTTAAATCCTTCAATGGCTCTCCACTGCCCTCAGGATAAAATTCGTACTTCATATCAGGGTCCCTGTCTTGGTCTCTGCTTTCATCTTCTCTTGAGATTCTATTCATGTTCCTCCAGTTATAATAACATACCAACAGCTAACCACAGCTTTGTTCCTTTGCACATGCTTCTCTCTCCACCAACCCTCCTTCCTCACCCTTCACACCTTCTGAATATCCTTCCCTGACCTTTTTCTATTTAAGTTTTATTCCTCTACATTCCCATACTATCATGTGCTTACCTTGATCATGCAGTTGATCTTATCCTATCATATTTATGACTTATTTCATCTACTAAAGAATAAATGTCTTAAGTACTGAAACCTTATCCCTTTTATAGACACTTGATGTCAAACGCAGTGTAGGAAACACAGTGGGTGCTGGTAAACATTTGCTGAATGAATGAAGAAAAGGCAATGGGCATTAAACAAACACAAACACTGGGATAGGTTCTTGGGCGGTACTGATACTGACCAGGTTGAGTTTACCAAATCCCTAGCTAATTATTTGGACATTTAGAATGTGAATACAATATTCCCTTTTTAAAGAGTATTTAGAAAAATGTGAGGAGAAAAATCAGTGGGAGTTCTCATTCTACCCCTCTGTTCAAGGTTAGAGGGGTATTTTGAGATTAATCAAGGTTATAGACTTGTAGTGGAAAGAGATGACTGGAATGAAGTCCTTACCTGTCTTTGCTTTCAGCCCGACACAGATTTAGTTTTCCTATTTCTTCCGCTTCCCCGAGGCATTGGCTAGCCCACCCCTGAGATTAGACCAAATTTCAGGTGGTCTTGATGAAGCCCATGAGGAGATAAGAACAGCTTTTCAGGACAGATGATTCATTTTCTCAAACTTCACCCATTTGTGCACTGAGGATAATAGTATAGGCTGCCTCCTAGAGATGTTGCAAGGATTAAGAGATAGAAAACATAAAAGAGCGTTGAACGGCTGCGTGGGGATTCGGTCTGAGAAGCAGATGCTCCTTCTTATTTTCCCATCCTTCATCTCCAGACCACGTCCTGAATGTGCAGAGTCTAAAGGGCAAGTGGAAGGAGTGGGGTGCAAGCCCTGGGACTTTATTTTCAGGCCTGTTCTACAATATCATGGCCAATTTTTGTAGGTTATTTAAGCCAATGACATTTTCTGAGCCCCAAGTGCACTAGACCTCACAGACATATAAGCCAGATCGGAAGCTCCAGATGCTGCTTTAAAGGAAAGTTTGCTGGACCAAGGAAGCCATGATAACCCCATAGCAAAGGACATGAGAGCTGCCCCACTTTTGAAGATCTGGGTTAGGATTATCCATTTGGTGGACTTTGAGGGCCATATTTTAGAAATCAGATTGCCTTGCACAATATAAACACTGGAAAAATAACCACTGAATCCATTTAAACACATTGAACTGAAGCCCTGTACTTTTCCTCAAATAACTAGACATTTTCAGGGCTCTCTTCTCAAACTGTATGCAGACACGTGTTTGGGGGCTGCTTGCTGGTGTCCACACTGTTGTACCGTGGTAACCAATGATAGCAAACAATGGACATGGATCCAAAGGACAGCAACAACAACAAAGAAAATCTGCATTAGTTGTAGAAAGTGGGGGAAATTGAAGTTTAATAGTGAGCTAAGTAGTTAACAAGGTTTCAGAGATATAATATATGTGAAGTATTTTTATCTAGGTGTAAAGGAAATCGATAGAACTAGAATTCTGAAGAAATCTCAAGAAATTACGAAAATGATTTAGAAAATATTTTTTCTATAAAAATAGAATTATTTTTCTATGCAAAAATTTCCTAATTTATTGATAATTTTTTAAATGTTAGAACACATTAATTCAGTCATTCATTTTTTTTCTGAAATTAAAAAATATTGTCACCATTTAGACACAAAAATGGAATTCTTATGACTTACACTTTTTCTAGGGAAGCTTTCCCTTTTGTGTGAGTCAAAAAGCAATTTTCCTCAATACGTCTGATCATACAGTAGGACATCCAGCATACTCTGAGACACAAGTCTTATAGAAGTCTTATATTTTAATTATTTGGATGCAAATTTAGTAAAACGTGCAATATTTTAGGCTCTATACTTGAGGCAGTGCACTTGTACTCTGGCTAAGGATTTTCTTAATAAATCTTTATTCACACAATTGCTGGTCTTGGGGTTAGCAAGACAGCTCACTTCATGTATGGTAATACATAAAATAATTGTAAAATAATATCAGTGTAATCTCTCATGATCCTTGTATTTCTACAGTGTCAGTTGTTACTTCTCCTTTTTCATTTCTAATTCTATTGATTTGAGTCTTCTCCCTTTTTTTCTTTATGAGTCTGGCTAGTGGTTTATCAATTTTGTTTATCTTCTCAAAGAACCAGCTTTTAGTTTTATTGATCTTTGACACTGTTTTCTTTGTTTCTATTTCATTTATTTCTGCTCTGATCTTCATGATTTCTTTCCTTCTGCTAACTTTGGGGTTTTTTTGTTCTTCTTTCTCTAACTGCTTTAGGTGTTAGGTTAGAGTGTTTATTTGAGATGTTTCTTTTTTCTTGAGGTAGGATTGTATTGCTGTAAACTCCCCTCTTAGAACTGCTTTTGCTGCATCCCACAGGTCTTGGGTCATAGTGTTTTCATTCTCATTTGTTTCTAGGTATTTTTCGATTTCCTCTTTGATTTCTTCAGTGATCTGTTGGTTATTTAGTAGTGTATTGTTTAGCCTCCATGTGTTTGTATTTTTACAGATTTTTTCCTGTAATTGATATCTAGTCTCATAGTGTTGTGGTCGGAAAAGATAGTTGATATGATTTCAGTTTTCTTAAATTTACCAAGGCTTGATTTGTGACCCAAGATATGATCTATCCTGGAGAATGTTCCATGAGCACTTGAGAAGAAAGTGTATTCTGTTGTTTTTGGATGGAATGTCCTATAAATATCAATTAAGTCCACCTTGTTTAATGTGTCATTGAAAACTTGTGTCTCCTTATTTATTTTCATTTTGGATGATCTGTCCATTGGTGAAAGTGGGGTGTTAAAGTCCCCTACTATGAATGTGTTACTGTCGATTTCCCCTTTTATGGCTGTTAGCATTTGCCTTATGTATTGAGGTGCTCCTATGTTGGGTGTAAAATATTAACAATTGTCATATCTTCTTCTTGGATTGATCCCTTGATCATTATGTAGTGTCCTTCTTTGTCTCTTGTAATAGTCTTTATTTTAAAGGCTATTTTGTCTGATATGAGAATTGGTACTCCAGCTTTCTTTTGATTTCCATTTTCATGGAATATCTTTTTCCTTCCCCTCACTTTCAGTCTGTATGTGTCCCTAGGTATGAAGTGGGTCTCTTGTAGACAGCATATATATATGGGTGTTGTTTCTGTAGCCATTCAGCCAGTCTATGTCTTTTGGCTAGAGCATTTAATCCATTTACAATTAAGGCAATTATCAATATGTATGTTCCTATTACCATTTTCTTAATTGTTTTGGGTTTTTTATTGTAAGTCTTTTCCTTCTCTTGTATTTCCGGCCTAGAGAAGTTCCTTTAGCATTTGTTGTAAAGCTGGTTTGGTGGTGCTGAATTCTCTTAGCTTTTGCTTGTTGGTAAAGTTTTTAATTTCTCCCTCGAATCTGAATGAGATCCTCGCTGGGTAGAGTAATCTTGGTTGTAGGTTTTTCCCTTTCATCACTTTAAATATGTCCTGCCACTCCCTTCTGGCTTGCAGAGTTTCCACTGAAAGATGAGCTGTTAACCTTATGAGGATTCTCTTGTATTTTATTTGTTATTTTTCCCTTGATGCTTTTAATATTTTTTCTTTGTATTTAATTTTTGATAGTTTGATTAATATGTGTCTTGGCATGTTTCTCCTTGGATTTATCCTGTATGGACTCTCTGTGCTTCTTGGACTTGATTGACTATTTCCTTTCCCATATAAGGGAAGTTTTCAACTATAATCTCTTCAAATATTTTCTCAGTCCCTTTCTTTTTCTCTTCTTCCTCTGGGACCCCTATAATTCGAATGTTGGTGCATTTAATGTTGTCCCAGAGGTCTCTGAGATTATCCTCAGTTCTTTTTATTCTTTTTTCTTTATTCTGCTCTGCGGCAGTTATTTCCACTATTTTATCTTCCAGGTCACTTATCCGTTCTTCTGCCTCAGTTATTCTGTTATTGATTCCTTCCAGAGAATTTCTAATTTCATTTATTGTGTTGTTCATCATTGTTTTTTTGCTCTTTAGTTCTTCTAGGTCCTTGTTAAACATTTCTTGTATTTTCTCCATTCTATTTCCAAGATTTTGGATCACCTTTACTATCATCACTCTGAATCCTTTTTCAGGTAGACTGCCTATTTCCTCTTCATTTGTTAGGTCTGGTGGGATTTTATCTTGCTCCTTCATCTGTGTGTGTTTCTCAGTCTTCTCATTTTGCTTAACTTACTGTGTTTGGGGTCTCCTTTTCGCAGGCTGCCAGTTTGTAGTTCCTGTTGTTTTTGGTGTCTGCCCCCAGTGGGTAAGGTTGGTTCAGTGGGTTGTGTAGGCTTCCTGGTGGAGGGGACTAGTGCCTGTGTTGTGGTGCATGAGGTTGGATCTTGTCTTTCTGGTGAGCTGGACCACTTCTGGTGGTGTGTTTTGGGCTGTCTGTGACCTTATTAAGATTTTAGGCAGCCTCTCTGCTAATGGGTGGGGTTGTGTTCCTGTCTTGCTAGTTGTTTGGCATAGGGTGTCCAGCACTGTAGCTTGCAGGTCATTGAGTGTAGCTGGGTCTTAGCGTTGAGATGGAGATCTCTGGGCGAGCACTCGCTGTTTGATACTATGTGGAGCTGGGAGGTCTCTGGTGGACCAATGTCCTGAACTCGGCTCTCCCACCTAAGAGGCTTGGCCTGACAGCCAACCCGAGCACCAAGAGCCTGTAGCCATACGGCTCCCAAGTCTACAGTTGCTCCCAAAGTCCACCTCCTCATTTGGGATGATTTGTTGTCTATTCAGGTATTCCACAGATGCAGGGTACATCAAGTTGTTTGTGGAGATTTAATCCGCTGTTCCTGAGGCTGCTGGGACAGATTTCCCTTTCTCTTTGTTCTCACAGCTCCCAGGGGCTCAGTTTTGGATTTGGCCCCGCCTCTGCGTGTAGGTCGCCGGTGGGCGTCTGTTCTTCGCTCAGACAGGACGGGGTTAAAGGAGCCGCTGATTCGGGGGCTCTGGCTCACTCAGGCCGGGGAGAGGGAGGGGCACGGAGTGCAGGGCGAGCCCTGCCGGCGTGACGTTGCACGAGCCTGAGGCTCTCCGTGCGTTCTCCCAGGGAAGTTGTCCCTGGATCCCGGGACCCTGGCAGTGGCGGGCTGCACAGGCTCTCCGGAAGGGAGGTGTGGAGGGTGACCTGTGCCCACACACAGGCTTCTTGGTGGCGGCAGCAGCAGTCTTAGCATCTCATGCCCGTCTCTGGAGCTCGTTTAGGCGGCGCTCTGAATCCCCTCTCCTTGCGGCCCCCGCAACAATGGTCTCTTGCCTCTTCGGCAGCTCCAGACCTTTTCCCGGGCTCCCTCCCGGCTAGCCGTGTTGCACTAACCCCCTGCAGGCTGTGTTCACGCCGCCAACCCCAGTCCTCTCCCGGCGCTCCGACCGAAGCCCGAGCCTCAGCTCCCAGCCCCGCCCGCCCCGGCGGGTGAGCAGACAAGCCTCTCTGGCTGGTGAGTGCCGGTCGGCCCTGATCCTCTGTGCAGGAATCTCCCCGCTTTGCCCTCCGCACCCCTGTTGCTGCGCTCAGAGCCTCCGCGGCTCCGAAGCTTCCTCCCTCCGCCACCCGCATTCTCCGTCCGCGAAGAGTATTCTAGTGTGAGGAAACCTTTTCTCCTTCACGGCTCCCTCCCACTGGTGCAGGTCCCGTCCCTATCCTTTTGTCTCTGTTTTTTCTTTTTTCTCTTGCCCTACCCAGGTACGTGGGGAGTTTCTTACCTTTGGGGACGTCTGAGGTCTTCTGCCAGCGTTCAGTAGGTGTTCTGTAGGAGCAGTTCCACGTGTAGATGTATTTCTGATGTATCTGTGGGTAGGAAGGTGATCTGCACGTCTTATTCCTCTGCCATCTTGAAGGTCTCTGATACTTACTTTTTATTACAGTGATTCTACCTTTGGTTTACAACACATTTTTCCAGCAATTTAACTCAGTATCCCTCTGCAATCCCGTGTTGGGCTAAAGGCTAAATGGATACAATTTTGCAGCAACTTCTCAAATGTGTTTCTAATCAGCATGCTGCAGCACCTTTCCATTAAGCAGATATTTCCCATTTTATATTCTTTACTCGAAAGATCATTACTTTGCATTTACCTATAGTGAACCATATTTGCTGTATATTAGCCCAGACACTTAAATGTTCTCAAGCTTGATGTATCCCTCACAATCTTACTCTTCCTTGCTTTTCTAGTCATTTAAAAAGAATCTGCACACAAGCAGTGTAAAAGGGTGGTGAATCCTATCTAGTCTACTTTATATCTTATTTTCTTTTTTGCAAATACGGATGAATTCTGAAGAAATTTAATAGAAGGAAAGGAAATAATGATGAGACTGACTTGGTATCTTGGCCCTTTGGCTCTGACATGAGCACCATTGTTTTACTACATATCATGATAATAATAGCAGTAAAACAAAATGTATGACAGTAGCTAAAAGGAGTTGTCCACAGTGACCTTCCCAGTAAACTTGTGATTATTATTTCCCTGCCGCAAAAATACAAGGGGAGCTGTGAGTATACATATCAGTGAATGGATTCAAAGACTTCTATATGACCTTAGGCTGTGTCGATAGGGGTAGCCTGTAAGAAATTATTGAATCAAAAAGGAATGACTGAGATTCTAAAAAATAATACTGAAGGAAAAGGATTCAGTAGTTCTTGAGCTGTAAGGTCTACTTTATTCAGATTATTTTGTAAATGCAATAATCTATGTAAGGAGTATTACAATTGTGGGGATTCACTGCTGTTATGTGCTATTATAGCCAGAGAATCCAGAATGCCTATATCCTTCATATTAATAATCCTTCCTAAAGGAATTACCCCCATGATAACCAGCAGCAGACTAAGTATGAAGGTAACTTTTCATGGCTTTGTATGTGTCTAATAATCTAACAAAGAATTTTTATTAACATTGGATTGGAGGGTGTTTCTTGAGCCTAAAGATTTAAGTGGGGACTCAGTAAAAAGATCTCATTCCCATATTCTGAATCCTGGAGCCAATCTATGGAAGCAGAGAAGGAGTGAAGGGGAAGAAACAAAAGAAAAAAGAAGAGACTTTGTGTCTAAGAACGCATCCCACTCTGTGGAGTGGAAGAGAGAGAGGTTTCCCGAATGGGCCCCAGGATGTAGGTCCTTCCAAGCTTCCGTCTACCACACAGAGGTAAGAAAGGAGACATTTGTAAGAAAGGGAAAATAGAGTGTGTTACATCTGTCTTTATGTGTTTTAAGGCATGGTGATCCCACATCATCTAATGAATGTCCTGGCAATCACAGAATAATTAAACAAAAACTCCTTTTATTATCCCAATAGAACCCTCAGAAGGGGAAGCTCCTTGGTGTGAGATTTTGGTGGAACATTTCCCTAGTTGAGTTCATTGATGTATAAAGAGGGACACTTATTTCAATTCTGGGAAGGGACAGGTAAGACAGTGAAAATGAAAGAATGCCTGAGTTGTTTTGAAAGGAAGGTAGGAGCTAACCAGATGATAAAAATGGGCAGGGGACATTCTAGAGCAAAGGGACAGATGTAGAAAATCACTGTGTTTTTTTTGTTTTTTGTTTTTTTTTTTTTTACTGTGGAATTATAAGCAGTTTGATTTGGCTGGACCATACAGTAGAGCAATCATGTATCAGCTGTGCCCTGGATGGTCTAGAGAGCATCTTCTCAGACTGATTTTAGAACTCTCATCATGAGTGAATGTAGCCATCTCAGAATTCTTTGGCTATTCTCAACAATCTCACTATATACTACTTTTGTGAGGCAGGCATTTTCATCCTGGGTGTAATTTTGGAAAAGTTATTGAAACTCTTGTGTCTTAGTCCAAGCATATATAAACAGGGAATATACAATACTTACTTCATAGGTTTGTTGGAGCACATATGGAATCACGTCTTTGAAAAGTGCTTTGCAACCTGCAAAGTACAATACAAAAGTTACGATTGTTAAGCTGATGAGATTTCTTTCATGTCATATTTTGAACCATATAGCCAAAAATTAAAAATATATATCCAAAAAAATATATATATATCCATTTAAAAATGCAATATTCAATAAACACAAATCATTTAATCTTACTATGTGCAACTATTTTTTTCATAAAGTTCAACTCAATAAAAGTGGTTATATTTAAGAAAAACTTTAAAGCACAGATGTTAAATATATGGCACATGGGACCTAATTCCTCAATTGTGTTCCCAAGGCAGACATCACTAATTGATAACACTTTTTCCACTGTGTCAGAATGGAGCTTCAAAATTCTTCTCAACATTCCAAGTAACTAAAACTGACATGTAAAAGCTGACCCTCGATATCTATTATTTTTTTTATTGGATTAAAGCCAGAAGAGGGGGCAGAAGACTTTTTTCTTGCCTGCAAGCTATCCTTGTAAACAACTAATTCAGAGGGGAAAAGCTCTGTCTTTAAACATTTTTAGGAATGAGAATGTGAGAATTGTGAAGTAAGTTTTCTTAATGCAACAAGAAGGATACTTTTAAAAACTGTTTTTTTTTAGTATCTCAGATTATTGATTCCTTAATTTCCTTCAAATTCAACATAGTTTCAAAACTATTGTGTTAGTTTTAAAGTGATGGTTATAAAATGACTAAGTTTGTGCCAAATAATAAATATATATTCAAGTAAAAACATCTTTGAATAGCTCAGAACAATTTTGTGAATGGAGTCTAGAATATGGGCAGATGCATTAAAATGCCATAACCATGTATACACATAGTTACCAAGTCATTGTTGGATACTATCTTCATGCATCATTTTGATGCTGCTTAATGTAGGATATGCTGAAAAGCTATTATTTGGTCTTTTCAAAAATACCTAGTAAATAACCTTCTGCCCAATTACAATTTTCCTTTAGATTCAAAAACTGAGGCCTTAAAGATGTATAATGGTTTCCTTTTGAATGTGTAACAAAATATCAAAAAAAATTGCTGCTTTTAAATTGGTAAGTACTTGATAACAGACACACTTAGAATGGATAAGTGTGGGCCAGGGGAAATGAGACACGCTGTGAAAAGAAACATTCTTAGCTTTATGCAGAAGTTTTGCAATGGAGGGGATAAAGACGAGGATGCGAGTAAAGTGTACTCGCTCTGACCTGGGGCCCACCTTCCTGTAAGACCAACACAAATGTGCTCAGTAAGCAAACTGCCATGTTAACAGTTTTGAGTGATGGGAAGCAATAGCTGTAGGCCACTCCCTCAGCCCCTCAGTCCCACTAAGACCCGGCCTCAGGGGTTTTCTCTCCCTTCGTAATGGAGGTTCCTTCCACTCTGCTGTACCTCCTGAGGGATGGTTATTTTTGCTGAGCCAGGGGACAGAATTACGGCACTAAGATGTGAAGAAAGTGGATTGTTTTAAGGTTAACGGAGAAACAGAATCCTACTTACCGCCATCTTGCATGCGAACGCAGTTTTGCCAAGAAGCGATATTTGAATAGCTATGTGGGTGAAAAGGGCTGCTCTGTCTGTGATTTTAACTAATATGTGACATAACACTGGATTCAGATACGTTCCATAATTAAGGGCGCATTTTAGACACCCCTTCATCTGTGGCTCAATAGATGGATACACTTCCTCCAATGACCCAGTCCTTTCAGTTTTATTCATTTAATATATGCAGTGCAGAGAGCTAGAGACCCAGCCCAGCAAAATGCCAGTTTTTCTTGGCTAGACAATAGGAAATAGACAGAGAACCGATAACTCTGCACACTCAGATGTCCTGGGGGGAGATGTCAGTTCAGATCAGATCTAAAAGGCAACCTCATGGAAATAGAAGAGAAAAATACTCTTATCCCAAACTCTGTCAAGCATTCATCAGCTCTTTCAATTTTGTAGCAAGAATACTGATACATTATATCTCACATATAGTCATTTATTTCTTGTAAGTATGTAAATAAACAAAGAATGAGCAGACATGGACTCTGAAAAATTACAGGGAAACTATCCCATGACTTTTGGGATATAATTTTAACCTAGTTAGCCGTCTCCCCATGATAACAAAAGGGGAAGCAGTAGAACATCCTAGTTAAATAGTTGAGCATCAGAGTTGGAGAGACAGACTTGATCCAGTGCCAGTTCTCGCACTTACTAGTTACATAATATCGAATTCTTCATCTAGCTAAAGAGGATAATAACAGAGCCTATAGCACTGGCTCTACTGGGAGACACATTGACAGAGCACTTTCAGTGTATGCATTATACTTCTGTATATGTGCATTTTCTGAAAATACCTATGGATAATGTAAGGTGTGGCAACTAACATTTATGTTTTAGTCATTCAGTCAAACACACACACATTGAGTGCGTTACACACTGATGGATATAAAATAAGGGAAAATTTGAAAACATCTGAACTCAGATGTCTTTGCTTACTTATCAAGACATTTACAACACCAGCAGCTTGACTTCCATGGATAAAGAGTAATGTATATAAACAGTGGCACAAGGCATTGATGCCATGACAGTTAGGCAACCTCCAGCGTCTCAACACACAAGTAAAATGTCTATGTTCAAGGAGAAATGTTTTCTAGGTATCAGCTTCTTGAGGCTGTGGCTCCAAAGGAGGTTAGTGCCCCGAGTAATGAGAACAGTTGGGAATCTCTCCCCTTCTCTATCGCCTGAAGGTCAGCAGCCATCTGGTCTAACTCATGCTGGCTTTCCAATTGAGAATGAAAACAGATTTTCTATCATGTCCAAGAACAAAGGGCATGGCTGAATTGTGGAAAATGTAGATGACACAGTTGCCTTCATTCATGCAGAGTGTGTATCTCAATTTTCTGTAAATGCATTCTTGGGCAAAGTGTCCTGTGATTAAGAGGCAGAGGTATAAGGGGCAGTGGAAAGAGAGGGAAAATGAGCCATGCACCAGCATCTCCTTGGAATGATAAAGCAATTACAAAAATAAGAAAGCTCTCTTTGGTTAATCCAAGTGCTATCTTTCAAATAGAGAATAAATCCACCAGTCAATGAGGTGCCTACTCTTTGCAAATCACAGAGCTTCAGCATTCTGTGTTATGAACCTTTTCCTCTGCATTTGCGTAAAAAAAAAATTGACACCCTGAATAGGGCGCTGACCAACAGATTAAAATCACTTACCGTGAGTCTCCTTTTATTTTCTTGGCAGGCCACGTGATAACCCAGCAGCCATGCATCTTTTCCCCTTTCCCAGACACTGGTTAACATATATTATCTGGTGATAAAAACTGTCCAATTTTCTTATACCAAAAATTACAAACATTGGGAAAAAATGCCAAGCTTGTGTAAGATATCTTATCTGTATTAAATACTTCAGACACATTACAGAGCTCCACGTACTTGGTGAAATGTTTAAAATAAATATCCAAGTGCCAAATACCTTGTTCTTTCCAATTTATTTGAGGGTTATTAAATATGTTACAATTAATTTTATATGATGTCTTAAGACATTCCATTTATATGCTCAAAACTACAGGGTTTCCATAACGGCCCTAAGTAATTCTATTTTGCAGTACAAGGGACATTGTCAATGTTCAAAGATTAGAAAACACACCCTCTTTGATCTTTGCTCCCTATTGAAAGACAGCATTCAGACACCAGGAATGCATTTTTCTTCAAATAGTTGATTTCTCCTAGAGGAAGATATGATTAAATAGAATACTGCAGGCTTAATAAGGCAACAAAAGAACCGGCAATTTCCTTTTCGCTCTCTTCGTTCTAGCATCTCAGAGCTGTTTGCCTCGGGATTTAGGAATTGAGACAGAACAAATTGCTGACCCCAGAGCTGAACAGCCACTTTAGTTATTTTGGTTGCGCCAGTTTTGAAACAGAACGTGGACCAGAGGGAGGCGCGCTTTGCAGAGTGGGCATTTTGTACAGTCTATTTTAATTGATGGTACGGCATATAGATTGGGCATCTGTACAAATGCTTTTAAAAAATGGAAAAAAAAATTATCGGGTTCCTGCAAGTAACGAAACTAGGGTTTAGAAAGGAAAATGGCTTTCACTGCTACTGCCCGCGTTTCTTGGAGTCTCTCCTTGTTTGTAACCCTTTTCTGTAACCCTTGATTCATGTAGTCATTCATTCGCGGTGCTGTTGCCAGTTGTAAGGGTAGGCACTAGAGTTTTGCTTATGTTCACAACCTCTTTTAATGGGGATTACAGTCCATGGATAAGACCTCATTGCTAGATATTTAGGGCCCCAACCCAAAGTCTCAACAAGTCTAATGCATTATTCCCCTTAAAATAAGCTTTGGCTAATTTCAAAACACATTTCTATTTATGCCTGTGAAAAAGAAAAAATAGCAGATATCTGTGGCCAGGGTCTCTCCCACAAGCCTTGTCAAGGATCACTAGATGGTCACAGTGGCCTCATCTAACTCTGCCTTCCAGTCTCTCTTCCACATGATAGCTAGAGTGATTATACAGGCAATTTTAATGCAGCCTTCTAAGCCAGGCATGATCTGGCCCTGGGGAACACTAGAGCCTTATCTCAGGCTCAATGCCCTCCAGCTACATTAGCTTTCTCTCCGTTACTCCTATGTAACTGGGCTTTTGCAAATGCTCTTTCCTCTACAAGGTTCTCCATCAGAATCAGACCTTCCAAGCTTGGGTACAAAGCCTCCTGAAGTTCACGAAACAGCATTTTCATAATTTGTCTCTATTCATTCCCAAGTAGAGATCCGAATCTAAGCATGATCTCCACATCTGTGGAAACACTCTGCTTCCAAACTTTTTTATTCTAGATTTGGTCTCATAAGCTGATGCTAGGAGAGGCATGACAAAACTGCCAAAATTGGTTAATAATGTGAATCACTTGTTATTGGAATTTTACTCAATAGAGAAAAACTGCGAAAACCTTAATAATATATTAATTGAGAAATTTGAGTTCATTACAGAAATATAATTTTTCAGAATGTTTTCTTTAAAGTAATTTTTCAATTTAACAAATATTTATTGAAAACCTTCCTCAAGTAAAGAAGTTCAGAAATTCTTTGGTAATGATCAGACTTTTTAAAAATGTTTTATTTCAGCAGTATTTAATTTCATTTGTGATTTCCCTCTCTCACTGATACCTATATCAGTGATATCTCTCTATTACTAGATAGGGAGAATACACAATGAATAATATTTGGTCACTTCCCTAATTCTCCCTAATTGTATACTAACCTGCGTTGGGGTCATGGGGTCATTGTCCTGGATTCTAAGAATATAATATACCGAGCTAAATAGACACGTTAATTTCATGGAGTTAGAATCGTGCACAAGAAACATACACTACAATTTGTAATCACATATTCTGGAAAATGGTGTCAAGGAAAGCATAAGGTAGTATGAGATTACATAAGACTTCCTTGGGGTCGGGTGGGAGGGGCATGGACTGGTTGCCCATCCTCCTGCCTCCCATTCAGCGGAGGAGATGTTCACACTGAAGAAGGAATAAGGCTGAGCTAGATGGAGTGGGGTGAGGATGTGGGGGTTTGCTCAGAATGAGGGAATAACGTGTAAAAGTGATGTTTAGCATCACATAGGCTCCAAAGAGCAGTTTTTCTTATATTTTTATTTACTTTTACTAAAGTCACTCTCCCACTACTTTTACTAGTCTCTCTGTAATACTCCCTCATCACCTCTGAACAATTTCCTTCAGCCTAAAGCCTTAGACTAGAGTCAACAGTTCCTCTGGGTGGATTCGTGGTCACCTGTACCTAATGAAATTTGAGATGCAGCAAGGAGACCTTCAAAGATCTCCCCCTCTTATTTCCCTTATTGGCTTCACATATTTATTCTTCTGTTTCAGGCCATGTTCCCTGAAGAAATGTGTACTCCTCAAAGAGTAGTAAACCTATTAGGCCGTAATGAATCGTATGTTAGATGCTACTCAGGAAACCACTTTAAAACTCAAGGATATTAAGCCAGAGGAAGTCACCCTATTGAGAGATGTATTATGGATCTTGAAAGAGGTCCCCTGTAGACAGGCACTTGTTTATGTGCATTTAACTCTAGACTTTGTTCATTTATTCATTCAAGAACTATTTATGGATCCCTTGCAATGTGCCAGGTATTATTCTTGCCACTTGGGATACATCGATGGACAAAACAGTTGTATCAGTTTTTCACTGCCACAATAACATGTGAACAACCACAAAATCAGAGCATGAGGCAACAATAAACATGCGTTGCAGGGTTCAACTGGTGTGGCATGGGTTTGGCCAGTCACACCTGCGGTACTCATGCATCTGCAGGCTTTCTCATCAAGCTGGGGGTCAGTTGGCTGTGACTGACCTCAGATGGCCTTGGCTGGTACAACTGGGGCAGCATAGTTCTGTTCTACGTGTCTCATTCATTATTCAGCAGGCTAGTCTAGTGTGTCCTGGTGGTCATGGAAGAGCAAGGACGAACAAGTCCAATCATGTATGTGCTTTTCAAGCCTTTGTCATATTTCTTAACATCCCACTGGCCAAAGTAAATCTGATGGTCAAACTTAGAGGCAGAGTGGGAGACCACTGCAAGGTTATGTGACAAATGTATAGCTATAGAAGGTGCTATGTACTGAATTGTGTCACCCCAATATTCATTGAAGCCCTAACACCACTACCTCTATTTGGAGTAGAACCTTTAAAGAGGTGATGAAGTTAAAACGAGGCCTTTAGGGTAGGCCTTAGTCCAATCTGACTGGTGTTCTTATAAGAAAAGGAAATTTGGACATACGAGGAGACACCAGCGTTGCATGCGCACAGAGAAAAGACTATATATGCAAGGACATGGCAAGAAGGCGGCCAGCTACAAACCAAGGAAAGAAGCCTCAAGAGAAACCAAACCTGTCAACACCTCGATCTTGGACTTTTCGACTCCAGAACTGTGAGAAAATAAATTTCTGATGTTTAAGCCACCCAGTATGTGGCATTTTGTTATGGCAGCCCTAGTAAATTAATACAGGGAGGGATGGAAAGTAGAAGCCATTTTTTTCACAATATATTACAACAGACAAAAATCCATGCACTCTTAGACCCTAGATTCCAGAGTGGAGAAAGAACCAACACACTGAATAAAACCAGTAAATTACATAATATATAAGAAGGTGACAAATGCTATGGAAAAATTAAAGTTAAGTAGGATTAGGGCACCAGTAGTGCTGAAGGTAGAGGGAAACAGTTAGGGTAGGCATCACTGAGAAGGAAAGAATGAGTGAGCGCTTGAAAGATGACCTCTTTCAAGGGAGTTAATCCTGAGGCTATCTGGGGAGAGCATTCCTGCAGAGACTGGAAGAGTACAAAGGCTCTGAGCTGGAGCATGCCTGGAAACTTGGAGGCACAGCAAAAAACCAGGGTGGGTGAGAAGAGTAGGAGGTGAATCAGAGGCACGACAGAGGCCAGCCTACGTGGAGCCTCCCAGACCAAGCAAAGACCTCAGGCATCACAAGGGCCTGAAGGACTTCCTCCACGCCTGGCTTTTTCTCATTTCTCAGTATCTCTGCCTACCATTTGTCCTGCAAATTCCCAGTTTCTGAGAACTGGCTACTAACCTGGTCCAAGGTTTGCCTTTTCCCATAAGGTTGAGATATTTGAACCATATTTCTCATACTACTCAGACTGTATTTCTGATCATGAAGGGTTTTTTCCCCCTCAACTACCTAATGTTTGGCTTTCTTAAGTTGGTGAAATTAATATGTTAAAATGTTCTTCATTAGATATATTGTAAAAATGCTTGTTAATGCTCGGGTCATTGAAAAAAGGATTTGAGACACAGAACCATTGCTTATTAAGTGCTTAGAACTGAGTGCCTGGCATGTAGCATTTGCTCAATAAGCACAAACTATTATACCTTTAGTTGTATTGCTTTTTATAGCACTGGCAAGTTGGTTGATGATCACCTTGCTAGCATCCAGGATTTCTGGATTTTTATCTACTGCTTATTCTACCTGAATGAGCTTCTGCTGACTGATATGTTTACGTACAAATTTCGTATACATGTTCAAACTGAGTTTTTCTCAACTACATGTTTATAGATTTATGAATAGTTTTTTATTTGATCCTCTGCACACTACTGTTAAAGTATGGATTGTGAGATCATTGCCAGTTAACTCATCTCTCTCAGATTATAAATCATGATTTAGAAATGTTTCTTACTGATTTTTTAATGTAACTTTTAATGTTTTTCAAGGATGTCTATTAGTAAGTAATAAGGAAGGCTACCAAGGAAAATGTCTATTTCTCTTGCCACTCACTTTACTTTGTATCAAGTTGCAACCTCACATAATAATTTCTTATAAAAGATTAAAATACTGATGGTTTCTAGTGAAATAAATAAAATGTTCACTAGCAACATTTTCCTGTGATGAATCAATACTCATTAGTTCATTAGTTTCAGTAGCTAAATAATTTTTATTTGAATCAGTAAAGTTCTATACTGTCATTATGAGCTAAGATTTTATGCATTTTGTTAATATTCAGGAAACATAGCTAAACTAGTTTAAATAAGGAAAATTTAAAAATTAAAGAAAAGGAGAATTTTCCTCATGTTACATCATTATCAGTTATTTATCGAATGTCATGCTCAGGCACAAGAGATGTGGTGGTGAAATAGACATAATAGATTTCTATTTTCATAGAACTTACATTTTAGCAGGAGAAACAGATAATAAATGAGTAAAGAAGTAGGCAAATCATTAAGCAAGACAACTTTAGGTGGCAAATACAATAAAAAAGAAATACTACAAAGCAATGAGATGGAGAGTGACTTTCAAAAATGGTAAGTAGGGTGGTTGGAAGTGACCTTTGAGGAAGGACGTTTGATCTGAGACCTGAATAATAAAGAGTTTATGTTTGATCTGAGACCTGAATAATAAAGAGTTTGTCAGGTCAAGATCTGAAAATAGAAAGCTCTGGATAGCATGGAGGGTCAATGAAAAGGCCATGGAGGTACAGCAAGTTTTGGTGGGAGTGGACAATAGGAGGGAGGGACCAGGGAAGGCAGGGTTAGTAAGTGGAGATAAAGATAGAGCTGCTAGCTGTACCCAGTTTATATGGGACTGAATAGGCCCTGCAAATTCTTTGCACATTATTTTGTTTCACTAGAATAGAAAGCATCAAAAGGTTTTGAACAAGGAAAACATGTAAATTGATTTAGAGAGCTGCAGAGAGACCTGTTTGGAGGCTATTGAAGTAGCCCACTTAAGGAATGGTTGATGATGGTTTGGACTAAGATGGTGGCAGTGGACATAAGAAGAAGTGGGTTGATTTGGGATATATTTTGGGGCAGTGCTAATAGGACTTCCTGCTGAATTGGGTGTGAGTGGTGAAGGAATTCAGGAGGATTCCTATGTTTTTGACTTTGCATGTAAGTTGGTGATGGTGCTGTTTACTGAAAGAGGGAATATAGGGAATCCCTATTTACTGGTGTAGGGAGAAGTCTTAGAAAAGAAGGTATATCGAGCATCCTCGTTTGGGCCTGTTAAATTTTAGATAGCTTTGACGTACCTATGGGCATTGGATTTATCACCTTGTGGCTCAGGGGAGAGGCCAGAACTGGGCATACATGTTTGTGAGTCGCTGAGGGGCAGTGGATGAGAATACAGAAATATACACTCTCACAGGACAGTCACTATGCTGCCCCATGCAGTTTGACAGAACCCCAACTTTAAGACTCTGAAAGGCCAGAACACCAGAAAATTCTAGAGTTCCTCAAGAACTGAATCAAATATCCCTTTACTGTCCTATTGCCTTTGCCTTCCAAACTCACAGTAATCCTTCACAGGAACAGTCTTCTCCCTGCAGTGGTCCATCACTCCCTTCTGGTAGTGTTCTACATATTTCCTCAGCCATCTGAAAGCTTATGGTCCTATTTTACAAAAATAACTGTGTAAATCCATGGAAACTTATTGGGCTCCAAACTCTACCCACTGCTGTCTTTGTATCACCAGACTCCATATTTGAACTCTTATGGCCCCTCAAATCTTTCCACTGTGTGCTACGTGTCCCAGATTCTTTTCTTGCACAAATGTTGGTGGAGTAATGATGAACACCATCTGGAAGGGTTTGGTTTTCTTCTTCCTGTATAATAAGAAAAAGGAAACGGGGAGTGGTCAGAATTGCATAAAACTAGCTCAGTTGATTCCCACAATTACCTGAACTCCTTTCCTTGACAAGGGAAAGTCAGGGTGCAAGGCCAAGTTCCCAGGTCCGGGCTTGGGTGTGAGGTGTGTGATGAGGTGCAGGGTGGAGTCAACAACAGAACTGAGATCATGAGCTGAACAGAGAACCAGGAGAAAGGTTTTGAAATAACCAATTCAATAGACTTTTGGTGCCAGGGGTATTTTCTGCTTCTAAAAAGATGTTCATGGAAACAAAAAATGATCCAGCAATCCTTGCTCCATCCCGGATCCTTACTTCATTCCTCTCTCACTCCCACAGCAACAAAATATCCATAGCATCAACATGGCCTCTCAAAATATTATGTAACAGATCTAAGAAATAATTTCTAGGGCGAAGTTGACATGAAAACTTGACAATTTAAGGAAAGCATCAATATGAGGGGATGTATTAGGCCAAGATGAGGCATGTGGTATCACGTTGGAAATTGGGGACACCGGAACAGAAGCAAGAGTTCTAAATTAGATGTGTTAGTGCAGTATGGGCCTGGCAAGCACTGTGTGGTCCTCTGGGACGGAGCCATGAGGTCTTTTGTTTGGCACCTGTGGCCTTGGTACCTGGCTGACGAGTTGTCAGTGAGTCGGGGCCCAGAATCGCTCTCTGGCTTTCTTACCTCGACCCACTTTTTCTTCTCCTCTTGTCACTTCAGCCCATCTGAGGTGCTGCCCAACTGGAGCAGAGTTCCTATGACAGAAAGAAGAGGAAGTCAAGCAACTGACATCCTGATGTGTTGGAAGCAAGAGATTTCTTCCTGAAAGTGACATCCTCAGGGACAGAGGACTTATCCAGAGTCATCGAGTCCATTAGCCCCTTCCCATTTCTACAGATTCACAAAAAGAAGTGTTACAGATATATAAACAAAAACAAACAAAACAAAAAACAAACACTTTTTAAAGGACTTGAAGTTGTAGGTGATGTTATCAGTTCATTGCTATTGAATGTTGTGACTTTAAAGAAGGCCAAAGAGAAATTGTTAAATAATACAGTTTGGCTTTCTGGATTATAGGTTGAGACCCTGAAACCTAGGTTCTTTGATAAGGGGCTGGCAGTATAAGGGTCAGGAAGAACGTTAGCAGGAAGCTTCTAAATTGAAGGAGAAAAATACTCATATAAAACTATTGAAACAATTCTTATGAAGGAATATTATTGTATCACAGAAAGACGGCAGTAAGAAGAAATGCCCAGTAAAGGAGTAAACAGAAGGAAAGACAATTGGAAGCAACACAAGGGATCCCACTCACATCAGACTCCTCACATCCCCTTTCTTTTGATATACACATAAAATGGTCAAGGAGAAACAGAAGTCTTCTTAATTTCCAGAAGTATTCACAAAACTCTTTCCTAGTTTCCCTTAATGGGTAAAGTTTAGAAATGTGGCCCAATAGCCCAGTGAGGTATACTCACAGCTGATTGACTTTCAGAGAATATATATTCTTGTTACTCCAAGAGAAGTCTCTAGTAGCAGCCCAGACAGCCTTTCTTCATCTGCACCTGCATCAAGTTGGAATGAGGACTTAGATTGAGTCATGAATCACATCCTGTCCAACTTTGTGACTGACTCAAAATCCAAGAGTAACAGCTAATACTAAAATAATGGAATGAGGGTTGAGAACGATATGAACAGGCTAAAAGGGAGACTTAGCCTGTGAGATAAATTTTAACAGCGATCAACGTAATGATCTGCCATCAGCTTCAGAAAGTCAGCTGAATGGGTGCAGACAAAGTGCAGAATGGGTAGGACAGACTTCAGGCGGTAGAAAGATCTAGGAGTGTTAAGGCAACTCTAAGTTCAATATGAGTCAGCAGCACAACCAGGCTGTGAAAATAAGGCCACGTCTGATTCCCCCACTCTATGAACGAGTGATTAGATGGGGCGTTCTCAAACCTTCTTTCCATCTCTAAGGGTCCACCGTTCTCTCCTTGGCCCCATGGTAGAACTGCCACTACAGTTAAAATGTAGCTGTGTATCTACAAGGAAAAATGTGTGTGCATGTGTGTGTGTGTGTCCACGTCCAAGTGAAGGTGTCTGTACATGTGCAGATGTTCACACAAGCATGCACACGTGTGAAGGAGCAGTGCCTCACCATGGGCAAGGATCACAGATGCGGAAAATGTGTTCCCATCCCCTTCCCTTCTCTGAGTTAGGGCGCCTCCCACCACAGTTCTGCGTGTAAAGCCATTGCCCTGGGTGCAGGTGAAACCGTTCTTCTTGTCTGACTATGTGCAGGAGAAAACTGAGCTTAATGACGGGGTGACACATAAACATAACAGGAGAAAAACAAATGGAGTCTGAGACTAGCAAACCTGAACTTAAACCTGAATTGAACCCTCACAAAATCAAATTCTTCCATGTTATTTTTTTTTTGCCAATATTATTTTCATAAGGAGCAAAAAAAGGCATTCATTCAAAATACAAAACTACTGGAAATAGGCAGGATCCAAGATGGAGATTCCTGACTGTTGCTGCATTTTCAGCCAAGCAATGTCTTTGTGTCTTCTGGGGGAAAAAGCTATTTTTTCCCCCTGTAAAGCTACAAAATATTTTCAAGGAAAGAAGCTCTGAAAGACTCTTTCCTCCATTTCCCATTCCTGTAGAATTTCCATGAGGTTTTTATCTTTCTGATTTTGTAAGAGGTAAGGACTTTTTTTTATATAGCTGCAATTTCAACCTTCTGAACATTAAGCTGATATAAATGATCTACAAGGCTAAAAAGTCTTTGATTAACAAGCTAAGGAATTGCAGGTATTAAAGTTGCCCCCCAGAGGGAGTACATATCGTTTCATGAATGCATTAGTTACCTACTTCAAATTACAAAGAAAAATTAATTAAAAAGTATATGTTTATAAGTAATGTGTGTTCCCCTGAGTTCATTCTAAAAGCCACATATATGCAGAATCTAATAAAATTAAATGACATTTGCTGCATATTTTACTGCAGCAACATAGAGAAAAAGATAAAAGCAGAGGTTACCTAACGTTTCATTCTAGAGAACTTCCGAAGCGCCTGAACTGGTCAGGATGTATTTTAGTGCCTGACACCCACTAAATTCTCTGTGTGGCTGAGACAGGTCTGCAGCTGCTTTGGGGAGGGTGATTCAGGGCTCCTGTGAACAGCTCTGCTTCCATCTCACTCTTGGCTGCGCTCTGAATTGGTCCAGCCATGCCCATGTGGGTTCTGCAGAGTTGGTGGTGATAGAAAGATTCAGCAGGCTTCATTTACTGGGAGACATCTACACTGGGAACTAGCAGGCAGCCCTGCTGGTGGTTGGCCATTTTAACAAGTCCAATCCTAGGCACAGTCTTTTCCTTCTCATCTGATCTGTCAGATGATATGGCCTTAGCATCTCTGGACGTATTTGTATCTAGAAGTCCTAAGAGTGTTCTGACATCCAACACTTGCCCATATTTTGTTTATTCCATAGATACCTCATTTCATTAAGCTTTCTGTACCTCTTTTTTTTTTTTTCCTTCCCTGTGCTTTTCCCCTTTCAGTTACCATGGAAACCATTTCCCTGGTAGGGGAGGAGCCTAATGGCATCCAGGAGTGTGAAGTAAAGTCAATTTATATCATGGTTTGTGAAATATTGGGAGTTTGTAATCGTTGTTATCACCACATATGGTAAATCAATCTCTCTCTAGAGCAAATTTCTAAATATTGATATGAGTATGGGGGTGATAAAATTATAGAGAATCAGACATCCCAGCAACTTGCATGGCAACCTTTAAGATATACATTTCTATTTTGTGTTTGTACAAATAGAAAATGAAATACAAAAGAGGCAAGATGTACTATTTATGGTTTTTTATCTATTTTAAATTCTCCAAAGGCATGAAATGGTCTCTAGTATAAAGCATATGGTTGTTTTAATGATACAAATTAAGAAGTCCTGTCTGATCACTTATAAAGTTTATATATATATCATGTATGTGTGTGTAAATGTGTAATTTTTTACATATAGCTTATATATAGCAGAGCAGTTATGCCATCTTCATTCTCACTGCTATCATTATCACTTGAAATCAGCCGATATTTGGACAACCATGTTAATTCAGAAAAATGCAGGCTTTAAAACTTTGTCAAAATATGTGCACTTCACACAAGCAAGTAAGGTGATTATATTTTAAGGTTTTAAAATAGCTTGGTCTGTCCCCCCTGCCTGAACCAAAATTTGTTTATTTAGTTTCACTAGTAGCTTGTTCTGCTTTCTGTTTTCTCTCAAAGAGCCGTGAATGACAAGATGACAAAATACTGGATTATTTGTGCTCTTGAAATAGATGCCACCTGAGTTGTGACAGGTATTTTAAGTCTAATCTTCTGCATTCACTTAACACTCTGATTTGAACATTGTCAAACCTTGGGCATCTTCTTGTCTGCTTCCCACCAAAATGAGTCACCTCTTGGGTGTGACGGCAGAGCTGGAATAAAATGGGAATGCACAATGTAGGTGCCAAGGGACCAGTAAGAGAGGGGTGTTAGAACTGTGGCTAAAACTTTGGCTGGCTCTAAACACAGATGTAGAACAACCAGGGAGACTGTGAATATTTTGACTTTTTTTTTTCTGAAAGAGCACCCTATGTTAATTTTAATGAACAGAGAAATTGTGGCTTAGCTGACATTTTTGAAGAGCAACCGTTCTTCTTAAACGATTTCTGCGTGTTGCTCTCCTAGCATCTTGTCCTCTCGTGAAGACGGCCAGCGTTGACCAGGTCATTGAAATACTGCGTCATCTCATTCCCTTTTTAGATTAGGGAAAACGTTGAATATTTTATGATCTTTCGAGACAAAGAGTCTTCAGCTTAAAAAGGGAAGACATTTTAAAGTAAAAAAAAAAAAACCTCAAACCATCTTATTTGAGATTTTTATAAAATGTACACAAAAAAATTAGAAAGTGGAATTCTGTGCAGTTAAAGACAATAGGAAAAGCCTAGAGGGAGGGGATGGAAGAAAGGCCAGGATGATCATTGAACTTACTCATTAAAAAGTGCCTATGATTTCAGCAGAAACAGAAACAAGCCAGGACACTGCCGGTTGGCGTGTCTGTTCGTTTTCCATCCTTTGTCCTCCTCTGCCCAGAGACGTGCTGTTGAAAGAAGCACCACCATTTCCCCCAGGCTTTGTCTGAACCACATGAGTTGGTTTTACAGTTGCTTCTTACCGAAGAGTAAATTCAGTGATAAGTTTGCTGTTATTCTAGGAAATAGAACATGCGCAGAGAGCGGAGTCAGAACCAGTTGGGGAAGGGAAGGTGGCCTCAGAGGTGACGAGGTGGAGCCGGCTGAGTGGAGGAAACCACTTCTTCCTCTGAGATCAGCCACCGTGCGGTCAGAGGGCTCGGTGCTCCGCTTCTTTCCGAGGAGCTGTTTGCAGTGCAGCCGCGATGTGTAGTGTGTGCAGCAATTCTCTTTGAGGAAACACAGGCCGTCACAGAAACTTCCAGAAGCTAAGGACATTATTCGTTTAGATCTCTCTAGTGGGAACCCTTGTTGGTATGGGCTGACACCAGAGCACAGGTGCTACTGTCTTCAGTGAGGCCAATAGAATCAGGCTGGTTATGCCTCCCCTCAGAATCCTAGTGGATTCCATGTGCATCAGGGTGTCAGTATAGAAAATATCTGGGTCCATCACTCAAGGTTAATGAGAGAGAGAATATAGGGTTTTTCTTTTTTTTTCCACTCAAGGTTAATGAAGAAGAGAATATAGGGTTTTTTTTTCTTTTTTAATAAGAAGAAACCTTCACTTTTAATAGTATGACCCTTAGGTAAAATTGGAAAAGTTCCAAAGTTCTCTCCCTATGTTTATTATTTGTTTGTTTGGCTTTGGTTTTGGATAGATAAAGGTTATGGATGATTTGAGGAAAGGGAAACATTCAAGAGCCTGGGTCTGGTGCTGAACAAAGTCCACTGTCTTTTTTTTTTTTCGGTACGCGGGCCTCTCACTGTTGTGGACTCTCCCGTTGCGGAGCACGGGCTCCGGACGCGCAGGCTCAGCGACCATGGCTCACGGGCTCAGCCGCTCCGCGGCATGTGGGATCTTCCCGGACCGGGGCACGAACCCGTGTACCCTGCATCGGCAGGCGGACACTCAACCACTGCGCCGCCAGGGAAGCCCGAAAAGGCTATTTTTCAACGAATGAATTGCTTTTGCCCCTTTTTCTAAACTCAGTTGAGCCTATTTGCATGGGTCTATTTCTGAGTTCTGTATCTCTATCCCTTTGCCAATACCATACAGTTCTGATTACTGTAGTTAAATAACAAGTCTTGAAATCAAGTAGACTGATTGTTTCTACTTTTTTCTTCTTTAAAATTTTTTTTTGCTCTTCTAGTTACTTGACCTTTCCATATGAATTTTAGGAAAACTTTGCATCTACCAAAATCTTTCTGGGATTTTAATAAGAATTGAGTTACATCTATCAGTTTAGGTAGTACTGACATATTTACTATGTTGGGTCTTCCATTCCATGATCATCATCATCCTTTCCATTTATTTAGATCTTTAAAAAATTCCTTTCATCAGTGTTGTATAGTTTTCAGCATACAAATCCTATGCATATGTTGTTACATTTACACCTATTTCCTTTATTTATTTATTTAGTGATTGTAAATATTTTAAATTTTGGTATCCACACATTCATTGCTATATAGAAATACAATTGGATTGTGTGTTTTAGGGCGTGTTCTTTGAACTTGCTAAACCTACTTATCAGTTCTAGGAGGTTTTAAAGATTTCTTTGCCTTTTTTACAGAGACAATCATGTCATCCGCAAATAGGGGCAGTTTTCTTTCATCCTTTTAAATCTGTACGTCTTTACTTCCTTTTCTTGCCTGATTGTTCGGGCTGAAACTTATAGCACTATGTTAGAAAAGAGTGATAAGGGCAGACATCCTTGCCTCGTTTCTGACCTTAGTGGAAAGCATTGAATATTTCACCATTAAGTGTAATGTTAGCTGTAGAGTTTTTTTTTTTTTTTAAAGATGTCCTTTTCAAGTTGAGGAAGTTTCCCTTTATTCCTATTTTTAAGAGTTTTTATCATGAATGGGTATTGTGTTTTGTGAATCACCTTTTCTTCATCAGTTTCTCTGATCATATTATTTTTCTTCTTTAGCCTGTTAAAATGGTAGACTACATTGATTGATATTCAAATATTAAATCAGACTTGTATCCTTGGAATAAACCCCATTTGGTCATGGTGTATGATTCTTTTTGTCTATCGATGATTTATATTTGCTAATATTTTGTTAAAGATTTTGATGTCAGTATTCAATGAGGCGTATTGGTCTATGATTTTCTTTTTTTGTACATTCTTTGGTTTTGTAACTAACTTCATAAAATGAGTTGGAAAGGGTTCCCTTCTCTGGAAAACATTGTGTCGAATCGATGTTGATTTTTTCCCTCTGGAAAGTGTTGGGAAGTGTTCCATGTGCAATTGCATCACATTATTTCTGTGAATATATTTTGTGAACTATAAGCCAAATTTTCCCTACTTTCTTTTACCCTCCCTCATTATGACAACTAGATATAAGGTCTCCAATAGTTCAAGAAGGATTAGAGCAAGTAAAAAACTAAAAGATTTGAAAGAATGTGGATCTAGTTTTGTTCACCCTTACCCACAGAAAAAGAGAAGGAAAAAATAAACCTTCTGGGCTGGGGAAAGCAAAAAGAATTCAAAGAGAAGCTTAAGTAATGCTGATAAATGTTTAATAATCAGCTTTTGCCGGGGGGGAGTTGTAATTTGTAATGTTTTTCTTTAAGGTCTGTGCTATAAATATTCTTACCATGGCTAATTTCAAGCTACCAATGTGCCATTACTCAGTGTGGAGTTGGGAGGGGATGCTAACAACTGGCCTCACAAGTTGACGTATGCCAGCTCCTGCAGCACTGTGAGTGATGGTGGCCTGTGAAGTTCTTTGAGAAAGGACCTCACTGACTCACTCCACTATTTAGCTTCCGGAGGAAATTGTCAGTAGAGCTCCCACTAACTGTGAATATCTAGGAGTCAAATAGGCCAAGTCTCTTCTACTCCTGAACAATCAAATTTATTTCAAGAACTTCTGGGGATTCTCTCCTACAATGATAATGACATGGAAGAGGTAAAAATGGGTGTGCGGTGCTGTGTCAGGCAGGCCTGAGGAACTTTCACTGAGTCTCTTCGGTGACAGAAATAGAGGAGAGAAGCTGCACTTTCCTTCTGTTCCTGAGAAGGGCAGAGCATTTGGCTCCGTGTGAGAGACTGGATATCAAAGCAATCTCACTGTCATGAGAGGAAACATGAGAGCAAAACTCAGCATGATTTGTATATAACAATCAAGTGTGGTCATGGATACCTCAATGAATGTCTGTGTAGATGTCAGAACCAAGAACAAGGTATGGCAGTTAAACATCTCACTGAAAACCAGCTCAGGGTTGATCATAACCAAGGAACAAATTCTAACTGTGCCTTCACTTGCTGTGTGACTTTGGGCAAGTCATTCACCTCAATTGCCTTGGTTTCCCCATCAGTAAAATGTAGATAATAATGTTGCCTACACTGGTGTGTAATGATGATTAAATAATATATAATTCCCTCAATATGGTAGACACCTGAAAATACATAGGTTGAACATATTAAAAAAATACTTATGTATATCCTACAGTTCATCTCATTTGCTTCTAGATACATTCTTCTGCCTTCGAAAAGCAAGAAACGTGAGAATTTTCAAGGGCATTTGTATCCTTTCTTCTCTGGAACCCTAGAGATTCAGACTAGGATGAGGGCATCTGGGGAGGCAGGAGGAGAGAAAATGTGACATTAGATGACATCCAGAAGAGTCAAATACCCAATCATTCATAACTCAAGCTGGATATAGGGTAATTTTTTTCATTCTTTATTTTTATGTTTATTAAATTTCAGTATCCTTGAGTACATCCATGAACCTGTTTGAATTAGAAACTATTGTGCTTTTATTGACATTAATGACAATTTATAGAATGAATACATTAGATGTGAGACACGCATCTACGGAAGTGTCACTACACTTACATTCATAGAGTCAAAGCAAGATGGTGGAGCATGCACTGCATATTGGGAATTCTGGGTGAGGGAGGCTAGTTGTGAGGGAGATAGAGTATCTATTCCAAGCCCTGTAACCATGGCAGTGGTGTTTGGTGAGAATTTAAGACTAAATTACATTTTTGTAAAAGGAGAGAAATAGATGCCTTGATCCTCTCAGTACTTTCATTGGTGGATTGGTGTCAGAAAAATCTTTCTGTATGGTACTTTGCATATTCTCTACAGTATAATAATGTCTTCTAAGCCAATCATTTCTTTAAACTGTGAGAGAAAATTATTTATTTAAAGAAAAAGATATTATTGCTTTAGGGCCTCCAATGATGTGTACAAAATACAAATTCAACAATTAAATTACATCAAATTAAATTAACTCTGGCAGCTGTAATTTCCCATAAAAAGCACTGCAGAGTATCGGGCATGAGAGAATGTCATGTAAAGCCTCTTATTTTTTTCTTATGGTTTTCGTTATTTAATCTTTTCATTCCCGAAAGAATTAGAATGCTCAAATATACTTTTTATATAATTTAAATCTTTCATATTAAATGTATCTATTTGATTTATCTACAAAATGTTCTATTTGGCAGTATCTCATTAATAACTTGTCTGTTTCAAATGAAACATTCAAAAAACTAACAACGCATTAGGAGTACATGACAATAATCCAGTAACTATCAATAGGAACTGATAACTACCACAAAACAAATTGTCATCATATAATATCGATTATAGCTTGTTGAAAATATGTATATTTTATATTCATACTTCCATTTGTATCTAATATGAATTTAATGCTATGAGCTCCTTGCAGCCTGGAACTGTTTCACTTTGGGTATCTAGCAGTGGTTGACAGATCATACTTGTAATCTGAGTTCAATTGAATGACTGCTTTGTACTTGGGAGGTGATTTCTCAGTTTTAGTTCTTACAGTCTAGTTTGAGTATAATATTCAGACACAACACCCTTAGGATGACTCATCTCCTCCCCCCGACCCCGTCTTCTTCTTCTTCCTCTTTTTCTTCATATGTGTATTGTATTTGTCTGAATTTTTGAATTTGATTTTTGGACTACCAATACAGGATGTAACTGACTTCAAGAATTAAGGATTATCTGGAACTATCAAAGTTACAAGCAGCAATAATTCTGGGTGGTATGTACAGCAGTATATATACCAAAATTCTTCATTTAATTTGTTTGGATAATGACGTTGAAAATGGGAGCCAGGCAATTTGGGTTATATTCCTGGTTGTGGAATTAGCTTCTTTTCCAAACTCAGAAACTTCACCTGATGCTTTTTGCTTTAGTTTACTCATATGCAAAGTGCTGATAATATGACCACATGATAATATGATAATATGACTATCCAAAATAACTTGTGAGGTTCAAAATGAAATATGTATAAATATATATATTATACATACAAATATTTTTAAAAGTAGAGACATATAAATGTTAGCTGTTTTATTTTATTTTTTATTTTTATTTATTTATTTTTTTTGCGGTATGCGGGCCTCTCACTGTTGTGGCCTCTCCCGTTGCGGAGCACAGGCTCTGGACGCGCAGGCTCAGCGGCCATGGCTCACGGGCCCAGCCGCTCCGCGGCATGTGGGATCTTCCCGGATCGGGGCACGAACCCGTGTCCCCTGCATCGGCAGGCGGACTCTCAACCACTGCGCCACCAGGGAAGTCCTGTTAGCTGTTTTAATTGTCAAGGTTGTATATAAATTGGTTAATAAAACACAGTTATAATTTGCAGTATGAAGCATTATAGTTATTTTATTATGTAAAGATTGTCACTTCTAGAAACCTGATAACAATGTAAAATGTGATTTTATGCATTCAGTATCTGTGATAGAAAGTCTTGAAAGATATCAATATTCTATTTCAATAAAAAACAAGTTTTGCCAGATATCCAGACCAACACGGTGTTCTCTGCTGCCATAGGCTTGCAAAATTGAGAATACATTAGCCCTAAAAGCAATGGCGTCAATCACCAGGAATTTTGCAAGCTTTCACAGATCTCTGAGGAAGGTTTTTCCACCCCTTTCCATTTGCTCAAGACTGCTTGGAATTGAATTTAGACTTGTGAGGAGAAAGTAATAGGTAATTTTTCCTTTTAGTAATGTCTCTGTGTGTGTGTTTGAATGTGAGAGAGAGAGAGAGAGAGAAAGAGAGAGAAAAAGAGAGAAAATCATTGATACAAGAGTCTTATAGCTTCTTTCCACGTGTACTTTGCCTATTATGCACTAGAAGTTTTGGTGGCTTGGTTAAAACAGATTTTTGGTCATCACAGCCATGGGGAGCAAAGAATATTTTAAAGGTAGTTCAGGATAATAGTTGTAATGCTGTCTAATGATGTTGGCCTATCTCTGTGCTGGAATTCCCAAGGAATTTCTGCAGAATTCTCCATTGTGTCTGTGCTTATTATGCAATACTGCCACTGCAAAGGGAGAACAGTAGCATTTCATTTCTCTGACATATATTGCTGGTTTTTGGTACTCAGCCATGGGCAGGTCTTTTCCTAATTGGGAGGAAAAAGGCAATGTGTGCAGGGTAATTTCTAGAAAACTAAGAGATTTTTCTAAAGACAGCCCCAATCGTGCAGGCTCTCAAAAACAAACGAACAAAAAAAACAAAACAAGCAAAAAACCCCAAAAAGCCCCCAAAACCCACCAGATGTAGTCTGGTTCACAAAATGTAGTGATTTTATGAGATGTTTTTAGAAAAAAAAGAAAAAAAAGAGGAAGAATTCAACTTTGGAAGCTACTGTCAAGAATCTTTTCTAAGTAGCATGAAAAGGAATTGGAGTCAGAGCCTTGGTTCGGACCCCAGGTCAGCCACTTAGCAGTTACTTTGTCTCTCTGAGACCTCCGATTAAATCTCACACATATGAAGATGAATCTTTGTTACCTATGAGTGAGTAAACTGTGATTGTCAGGTCCCCTGAAAGTAGTTTCGTTTAATAACATTTACCTTGGTGATGGAATTTGGGAAGTTCCGGTCTCCTTTACCCTCTGTCACAGGACATGAGGGCTGGGAAGAATGCCGTGAGATCTATTTCACATGCCTGTTTTGGGTCTCAGACCTTTATCCTGGTTGAGAAGAAGGCAGTACTTCCATAGCCCACAAATCCTGGAGTCAGGTAAGCCAGTTGGGCTGGGATCCTGTAGAACAGGGGTTCCTGGCCTTGGACGTACACGAAGAACCTGCTATAACACATTTTCCTAAGCCCCATGTCTGGAAATTCTGATTCAAGGGTCAGGGTAGGGGTCCCGAAATCCTATTTCCGACAAGTTCACGGTGATGCCAACACTGCCGGTGAGTCGCTCCCTGTTTCAGGGGCAGTGAGCACACGGCTTCCATAGGCCCAGAGCGTCAGGGAATCATCTTCTCACACGGAGAAAGACCTTTGCCCCCCAAAAGGAAAGAATGAACAAAATAAAGAGAAGTACCAAATGTCCTCTCCCAGGCCCTGCATGAGACACCTTCGTGCCCTCCAGGCAAGGTGGTCTCTGCAGTGCCCTGTGAGGAAGAAAGCCCAGAATAGGGAACAGGGCCCCTGAGAAGGGGAATGAGCACCATGCCAGGAACGTGGCTCTGCTACAGGCCTGAGTCCCTAAGGAAACTCTGACTCTATTTCCAGTGCTTTCCACCATGGAGAGCAGGCTTACAGACGCCTCTCCTAGCCTTCCTGTATTACATTTATAACAAATCAGACAAGTGAGCGTATTGTTGGAATTCATCCCAATTCATTATAGGAGCCTGTATCCAATGTACTTGGACCGGAGCAGATTCATAGAAGTTTAGTAATAGCTGCAGGATGAGGGTGACCAGTCCTCACTGGTCATCTTCAGTGAAGAACTGGTTTCCATTCTGCTACCACCTGTTCTGTCCTCCTTTCTCAGGGGTCAGCCCCTCCCTTACTTGACTTCTCCAACAAGTTTCACTCTGATGATGGCTCTTAGCGATTCTGACCCGAGGGAGGAGACGTACTATTCACAGACCAGCAGCCTCCTCGTGTCACGTGACAGTTTGTCAGCAATGCAGACCCTCAGGCTCCATCCCAGACTTATGATGGCATCAGAAGCTTCATCTTTACAGAGTCCCCAGGTGATTCAGATGTACATGCACATCCGAGAAAAACTTGTGTAAAGGATAACAAAGCGTTGAGAAGAAACCCTGCACTACCCCTTGGTGGTCTTACCCACTTTTCTGGCTCTGCTATCAGCTACACTTCATGACTGTAATGTGACTGTAATGTGTACCATGTAAGTTCCTTGAGGGCAGGGATTAGGTCCGTCTCATTCAGCAGCATTTCCAGTCCTTAGTCTAACAGAGTAAATGACAAATGACTACTTATTGAAGAACCAAAATCACATCAGGCTCAGATTTCTCCCGAGTCCTAGAACCATGACTTCTATCTGGGTATTTCCAGAACTCCTTTTTCTTTTCATTCTTTCTTTCTTTTTTTCTTTTTTTACAGACACCTCTAATTTGACATGTGAAAATTGATTTCTTGCTTAAATATGCTACACCAGTGGTATTCCTTCTCTCTGAGAAAAGCACCTGTTTCTAGAGTCATAAATTATCCTTAACCACACATTCAATCAATTATCATATCTTGACTTCCTAATAATTATGGGATCCACACCATCTTTTCTAAGATCATGGATGCCCACTCTCTTCCTTTATTTTTTTGTTTAGTCATTGTTTGCCTGATTTATTTTTTATTTAAAAATATGATTTATTTGCTATTCATGTTTCCTATCAGTACATGACTACTACATGTAATTTATTTACTTATTTATTTCTCAGCTATGAGGTATAATTGACAAAATTGTAAGATCTTTAAAGTGTCTATCATAATTTGCTAAATGTACACATGGTGAAAGGATTCCTCCCATGTAGCTAATTAACACATCCATCACCTCACATATTTAACTTTTTAAATTTTTTGGTGAGAATATTTAAGTTCTACTTTCTTAGCAAATTTCACTTACACAATTCAGTGTTATCAACTCTAGTCACCATATTATACATTAGATCCTGAGAACTTATTCATCTTTAGGTGAAAGTTTGTACCCTTTTCCAACCTCTCCCTATTTCCACCACCCCAGCTGGTAACCACTTTTTTACTCTGTTCCTATGAGTTTGACTTTTTTTTTTTTTTTTTTTTGCGGTACGCGGGCCTCTCACTGCTGTGGCCTCTCCCGTTGCGGAGCACAGGCTCCGGACGCGCAGGCTCAGCGGCCATGGCTCACGGGCCCAGCCGCTCCGCGGCATGTGGGATCTTCCCGGACCGGGGCACGAACCCGTGTCCCCTGCATCGGCAGGCGGACTCTCAACCACTGCACCACCAGGGAAGCCCCTCACTTTTTATTTAGATTCCACATATAAGTGGTACCATGTGGTATTTGTCTTTCTCTGCCTGGCTTATTTCACTTACTTTAATGCCCTCAAGGTCCATCCATATTGTTGCCAATGGCAAGATTTCCTTCTTTCTCATGACTGACTAATATTCCATTGTCTATATATCACATCTTCTTTATCCCTTCATCCATTGATATCCGTTGATAGACACGTAGGTTGTTCCCACATCTTGGCCATTGTGAATAATGAGGCAATGAACATGGGAGTACAGGTATCTCTATGATAATCCTATTTTCATTTCCTTTGGGTACATACCCAGAAGGCTCGCCTGATTTACTTTAATGCAATCCTTTATTGCCACCTTGTCTATTGTCTTACATCGCTCAAATCTATTTTTTACACTGCCTCCAAAATGATTGTTCAAAAATCTAAACCTGATTGAGTCACCTTTTTCACTTAAATAGCTTCTTGTGGCCTTGAAAATGAATTTAAACTCTTAGAATATTTTCCAAGGTGTTTCATTATCTGGTTCCCACCTGCTTCTGTACTCTGATATTTTACCTCTTCTCTCCTGGAACTCTGTAACCAGCCTCCCTCTGTGACTTGAGTTTCTATAACGAATGAGCTTGGGTGCCTCTTGCATCCAGAATTTCCATCCTTTCTACACCTACTTATCTTGAAAACCTTCAACTTTTCCTTCATGACTCAGGCCAGTGTCTTTGCCGTTAAGAAAACTTCAGTGCTTCTGCTCTAAGTCAGGTGCCTCTTCCATCTGTTTTTACAGATCTTGTGTACATTTCCAGTGTACCACTTATCATGTCATATCACAATTGTGTTTATTTATCAGGTCCACTTATGAGCTCCTTTAGAGCAAGTGCAGAGACTTTCACCTGTATATCACCATAAGGTAGCATCTGCAGGGGTCATTGTAGATCTTTATCATACACGTGAGCACGCATGCACACATGCACAACACACACGCCGTTTAATTGATGAATAAGTATATTGGAGGAAGCAATTCTCAAACAGGGGCTTAGAGGGAAGCTGAAGATTATAAATACCTCTTGAGAGCAGGGGTCATCTCTTGTTTACCTTTGAGCTCTCAGAGCTTAGCACGATGCTTGGAATATAGTATGCACTCCCTAAATATTTACTGAGGAAATAAAGGGAGATATAGAACAACGGAAGAATAGATACTTTCAACAGAAGTATTGCTATAAAACTTTGATTACCTGCTTGATAGGGGCGTCATTGCCGTCTATTTCATTTCTTCTGCCCTGTCTTCTACTCCTTGAAACTCGGCGTGTTGGCAGATATGCCCACAGGCCCAGGCCTAGGCCAGTTCTGAGCTAGGTATGACAGGGATTATATCAGTACCCTCAGTCCTATACTCCTGGGATTCAGTTTTCTTGATTACCAGGGCCTGGTGCATCATGAATAAGTTCTGGGACTGTGTCAGCAACTTATTAATAACAGCCTTGGGTGAGCAGGGCACATTTGGCAGGGTTATTTCATCATCCCTCCTATCAGTTTCAATTTCCTCTGCTGTATGCCAGTACATTTCACTTCCCTGACTGGACTTCCTCCATAGACAGCTTGTAGGCAATTTTGTGTTTCTTTCCATTATCACACCCTGCTACCTGCTCTGTTCTTGAATTATTAGATTTACCAACTGCTCGATCATTTCTGATACTGAATCTATGCACCTCTGTTTACCTCTCTCCAAGCCTATATTTCATGAGGTGAGATGCAGGAGTGATGATGCTCTTTTATTTTAAATCCAATGAGGCAAATCTGGTGGTCATTGGGCCATTCCAGGTAAACAATTTTATCCATCAGACAAGTCTACTCATGCTGAATACCTGTGTAACCATATTTTTTTCCTAGACTTATTTTCTCTATGTAGACATTACCAATGTTTTCACACATAGTTAGCAATATATTTTTATACTGGTAAATTTTTTTTGTGTGTGGTACGCGGGCCTCTCACTGTTGTGGCCTCTCCCGCTGCGGAGCACAGGCTCCGGACGCGCAGGCTCAGCGGTCATGGCTCATGGGCCCAGCCGCTCCGCGGCATGTGGGATCTTCCCGGACTGGGGCACAAACCCGCGTCCCCTGCATCAGCAGGCAGACTCTCAACCACTGCGCCACCAGGGAAGCCCCTATACTGGTAAATTTTTGAAGGCCCTCTTATACATCATCCTTAAAATGAAATAAATATCCATGGGTTCATACTGATATAGCTATATAATGAAATAAACAAATAAATAGGGGGAAAAGGAAAGTTCTTTCTTACAGAAGAATTCCAATTAATAAATGTGGAAGAAATGAGGGAAGTTGAAAATCACCAGTAGAGTAATAATTGTCACCGTTAAGCTACACCGATGGATGCTAAAATTCCTGGGCAGAAGTTTGAGGAGAAATATGGTGTTCATGCAGTCTCAAAGTATCTCCCACCAAATATTTATTAATTACAAAAAGAATTAACATTACCATGGAGACATCTGATAGACACCATCTTATCAAATAGTCAAGGTGAACATTGTACCCTGATATGATTCACTGAGAAGGTCACATTTCTGTGGTAAAATTGCCCAAAATAAGTAATCTTAAAGTCATCACGAGAAAATTTCAGGAAAATAAATCCACCTGGAGGGCATCCTGCAAAATACCTGACCGGTACCCTTCCAAATTGTCAATTCATGACAGACAAGAAAAGCTGTCACAGACCAGACAAGGAGAGACAAGGAATTGTCACAGATTGAAGAAGATTAAAGAGACACAACAATTTAGTGCAAAAAGGATGATGGAGGAAAAACTTGTAAAAATTTTACTAGTCTGTAGTTTCATTAGTAGTACCACACCATGTCAATTTCTAAGTCTTGTTGATCAACCTATGATTATGTAAGATGCTAACACTAAGGCAAAGCTGGGTTAAAGGTACACAGGAATTCTCTGTACCATTTCAACAACTTTTCTGACAGTTCATACCTATGTCAAAATAATGAACTTAGGTTAAAAGAATGTAAAGCGCTTAGAACAGGGCCTGGCATATAGTAAATGCTTGACAGATTCACCTTGGGGATTGCCAATGTCATTGCAGCTTTAGCCTGCCTGGGCTGCCTTGCCAGGCCACACCCAGAATGTGTGTGAAATCCAGTGCACATATCTGCTCTCTGCCCCAAACCTGAGCCCTATGCCCTATGTGACAGCCCCTGTTACCAACACATAGCGCTTTCCAGAAGAAGCATGGAAAAACTGGGCTCTGGAGCTCTGTCCTGAAATATGTAGGAAAATAAAACAAGAAATTCTTATTGCTTTTGCTTTACCTGTTCATCTACTTTAATAGATTGCTTGAATTTCTCTGAATGTAAATAGAGAATCTTAGCCAGATCGCTTTGAGATAGTCAAGGTGGACTCGTGCACGGGTGGCCATATTTCTCTCATATTCTCTCTGGGACAGCACTGCCTCAATAGGTAAGAAAAAAAATTGTTTGCAAAAAAGCATTTGACAAGGTTTGACGTTGAAGATTTATATCTAAAGCAGACCCAGGGAACAGGAGGTACAATAGGATGTCGTAGCTGAAAACTAATTTAAGAGTAGTAGACAAAAGACGGCCATAGATGGCAAACTCGGCTTCGAAGGGGGTTAGAAATAGCATGTTTTCCAGAGCTCTGGGAATCAGGCCTACACATCTGGGGACATGTGCAGAGGAGAAAAGATCATCGAATTTGCTGGTGATACTAACGTTGAAGTCTTAGTGAATAATAAGGTGCAATATTATCAGATTGAGAAGGATTTGAATTGAGGGTGATTAAGGCAGAGGATGCCGAACGCTGTTCAGGTATAAAGATACAAACTAATAAGTACGGGATCAAGGAGCCAATTACGCAGAACATACACCCAGAAAAGGATTTGGAGGATATTGTGGGGAAATCTGCCAAACCATCAGCATAGGGCACAACTGCATTAGGAAAAGCAATCCAGATTTACTAGGTTATCTCATCAAAGGGGAAGGAGAGGAGACGAGAGAGTGAAACTGCACATTTGTTAGGCATTTACTTGATGTCTAGTTTGAACATAGTGTCCACTGCTGGACTGAACAGAAAATGAAAGAGACTAGGCTTGAGGATGGGGGATGCAGTAAAGGGAAACCCTTAAGTGGGAACCTATTTCCATGTTAGTCGCACTGGGAAATGAGAGGTTTACTAGCGGAGGTTTTAAAAATGGGGTATTCTCAAGAAAATTTTTGAAATACAGAAAATGGTGGACACATTATTGTTTAGTGGCATACAAATCTCCTTTAAAGGACTCAACTAGAAAAGCTGGCTGTGCTGCCGATGTGCTGGTATATGTGCACGCAGAGGCAAAACTCAGCCCCAGGGTTAATACAGGGGAAGCAGAGCAGAACTGTTTAATGCTACATCCAAGAAAAAGCTGTCAGGAAAAGCTGGGAAAGTAAAAGTGCAAATGAACTGAAGAGACACTTCAACTTATTTTTGGTGAAGGAGGTGATTAAAAATCATTGCTAAAAACAAAAAGAAATCACAGGGAAAAGGAAGTGTGAACAAATTTTAAGTGACCAGTTTTGACAAGCAAAGTTTTCCTAATTGCAACATCTTCCTATATATACGAGAATGTAGTTACATAAACAAGCCCTGAAGTTTTCCACCTACTTATATTTGTGTGCATTGCCTCTCTGATTCTGCCACAGGGAATGTGGATCCATTTTAATATAAGTACAGTGTATGCCAATTCCACGCAGCTCAGTCTAGCATTCTGTTTCACACGGTCCACTAGACTTAGTATATATGAGCGAAGCCTGGAGTTCTGGCTGCATTGGCACACAGAGTAAAGTTAAAGCAGAAGCAATTTTACTGGTGATTTAGGATTAAAAAATAATTTTCCTCTGAAATATGCAGACAAGTAAAGCAAAGTACTAAGTCTTGTTTACCCTTTGATGCAGCTATGTGGTTATCTCAGTTTTCCACTTTACTTTGTATGATAAAGAATCGCAGAATTTTCTAGCTGGAAGGGACCTTAAGAATCATCTAGTACAATCCTCTTAAGTTCCCGATAAGGCAAATGAGAAACAGAGGGATTAAGAAATTTACCCAAACTTGCAAAGGTACTTAGAAGCAAGCCCAAAACTAGATTCTTGATTCCTAATCCAGCATTCTAACGTTCAAAGTTGTGGTCTCCTAAATGCATAAAGCAAATGTAACAATGTAATCCTGAATTTCTGCAATTTTGTTTAACATACGTCTTATTTTTTTATATTCGTCTGAAGTAGGGCATCTAGAGTTTCTTGAAGCTTTACAGTGTAGGAGCCAATTGGAGAGCAGCATGTAGGTCAAGAGGGGCATGCCATCTCTAGGACAGCAAGAGTGACCCTTGACTCTTAAGCTGGGAAGGTACACACCAGTCCTTGAGAAGGACCCTTCATGAAGAACCACATGCCGTAGAGCAAACGGTGACTTGGGGATCAAAACTACTTTGTATCTAGTGAAAGCTTTACTAAAACAAATGCAGCTTGGGCAAATCAAGAGTTTTTCATCCCCCTTGATCCTCCTTAGGTGACAGAATAGGATTAGATGATCTAAAATTTCCTAAAAATGTAAGATTCTAATATATGATTACAGTAAGGCTGCTTCTTATATAGAGGATAAGGAGGTAGAGAAGATGAAGTGAAGAGAAAAAGTGTGGAAGTATAGAAAGTGAAATGTAGAACATAGAGTGGGTAGTAAAGATGACACTGGTGTGTGAGAGGATTTACACTTGGACGTTCTTTAGGAGATCACCATACTGGGAATCAGCAAGCGGTTTCTCCATAAATCCAACACTGCAAGTTTGTTCTTCTGAAGCAGACTACACTTTGGTGGGCACGGGGAGTGGGCATCACATAGAAGATTTAAAGTACAGTCACCTTCAGTGTAGCAAGATGCTCACATTATGAGAAAAGTCCATGCTCCTGAGACTAACTGAAGGAATATAGCTCATCTCATGGTCTCCAGGACCTAGGAAGGGGAGTATAGAATCCAGTGCAACAAGGACAGATGGTGAAATATTTGTACAACTCTCAGTTAGGAAAGGTTTTATTTATTATATTTATCCTTCAAGAGTACTGGCTTACCTGAGCTTTGCTCACTTATTAATTTGTCATTGTCTCCTGCCAAAAAGTCTCTATCTTATTAAAATCTCTGAAGAGAAAATATTAATATCAACATTACATAATATCACATGTGGATTTACATAATTACTCTTACAGCAGAAGGACTCTACCTATTGGAAACTTTTCATGTATGTATATTCTTTAAATGTTCTGTCAGGAGAATTTTGCTTTTACTAATGCAGATATGTTAAATTATTCAAATAACACACCAGGTAACATGTTCAAAGCAGGGTGAGAGGAGTGGAATCTTGCAAGTGGCATTTCATTATTTGGTACTGAAATGGGAGCAGCCACAACTATACCTGACTTTGAACTTCACATGTTATGGTAAGGCCTCCATAGTAGTTGAGATTGCCGGCAATACCTGTTTTCTGAGTGTATGGAGCTATAATGTTGCATTATTTTGTACGAGCAATTCATCCACATTTCGGAATATATGTACCACCAGGCATGGGACTGTGGGATCCATAATTTATTCTGCAACATTTTGAGCTCTGCTAAAGGATAGTTATAAAATGTTTGGTTCTTTGTGCTTTTTAAACGATGTAATAAAAAATTAAATAAATGATGTAGCAAGGCTCCAAAGACATAACTTGAATTGTCTTATTCATTAGTTTGAGTTTAGATGGCAAAACTTTTAGAATTAGCTGCTATTAATCACCATCATAGTTCGTATATAGACCCCTCTATGTATATCTTCTTGCTATTTTTTTCTTGTAATTTATTCATAAAAGACAATGTTTTGATATTGCTTAAAGGATATTGTTATTCATTTATATGTGGCCATATTTGTATTACAAAGCTTACACTATACAGTAATTTTGGTGATTAATTAAATATTGAGTATTTAATAATAAGCAAAAATCAGAAAATATTTTGGTGATTACATAATTATAAGAAATCCTTATTGTGTTTAAACATAATATTTAATATTTTAGCTATGTTTTTGTACTCAAGAAGTAGGTTCACTGATATCTTATGATTAAGTAGATATTTGTAAGATGCTTAAATTTTAATTTTAACTAAATATAATGAATAGACACCACTGATATTTGAATAATTATACATGGATGCTTCCTTAGTATATTATCACCTGGGACATTAATATGAAAGAGTAAATTTGACTAAATTCAATAATATTTGGCTATTTAATATTAACCAGAACACTTTTACCACCTTTAAATGTTAGAAAAAATACAGACATTTGTGAAATTATCATTAAATTAAAGGTAATGCAGTCTATGTATTTTTCATCACTTTACACATTGAGGTAATAAATTTCCAAGACTACTGGTTGTGGGATTCCACTGAGCCCCAGATTATCTGGTCAGTGTTGAAATTAACTAGATAATGGGTTTTAAATGAAAAGTATAAGTTAAATCTCAGAAATTGTTTTAAAATATGCATTTGGGATATAAAATAGGCATTGAATAATTAATGATATTCAGACTGAAAAGGAAGAGAAGAAACAATGAAAATTCCTGCAGAAGCTTTTCACTTACCTAGGCACCTTCACCCATTTTACTCAATATTATTTTTTACTAGAAAGGACCATACCAAATATAACCCACACACAAAAAAATAGTTTTGCTTCACTTGCCTCGCCTACAGTGCCAGGGGGATGGATTTAATGATCTTATAGGCCTTTTCAATCTCTCTAATATTTGTGAAATGGCAACTGTCAATGTTAAACAAGAAATTGCTGAAATAGCACAACTTTTTGAAATGGATAATACCTCATAGGACAAGAGCCCGGAAATGGAAAGAACAACCATAAACCTCACTGAAACTCATCTCAACAGGATGCCAACTTTACTCTTCAGCTAATAAAAACAGCCAACTTTAAAAATGCTATCTCTGCTATACAGTAAGACCTTGTTGTTGATCCATTCTAAATGTAATAGTTTGGATCTACCAACCCCAAATTCCCAGCCCATCCCTCTCCCTTCCCCCCTACCCCTTGGCAACCACAAGTCTGATCTCTATGTCTGTGAGTCTGTGTAGCACAGGGAACTGTATCCAGTCTCCTGGGATGTATCATAATGGAAAAGAATATTAAAAAAGAATGTCTCTATGGGTATAACTGAGTCACTTTGCTGTACAGCAGAGACTAGCACAGCACTGTAAATCAACCATACTTCAATAAAAACTAAAACTAAAACTAAAAGGAAGCAAAAAAATGCTGTCAGTGAGTCTGAATCAGCCACTTTGAAAATCTCAGAACCAGCTGTGTATGCCAAGGTACAGTGACTTTCTTTTTTCTTTTAATTGAATTATAATTGACGTACAATAGTATATGTTACAAGTGTACAATATGGTGGTTCACAATTTTTAAAGGTTATATTCCATTTATAGTTATTATCAGTGACTCTTAGTGTACATATTTTTCTTTCTTTCTTTTTCTTTCTTTCTTTCTTTCTTTCTTTCTTTCTTTCTTTCTTTCTTTCTTTCTTTCTTTCTTTCTTTCTGAGCTGAGCAGCATATAGGATCTTAGTTTCCCGACCAGGGATTGAACAGGGAACCACTGGACTGCCAGGGAAGTCCCCAGCGTTCATATTTTTCGTTTTGAGCTTTGCGGTTGCTTGACCATTTGGTTTCTATTTATGTCTGATTAGGGAGTATGATCGATTATGTATATCCTAGATGTAATTAAGTTTAGTACTATATATTAAACTCTGTCTATTTGTTGATAAATGCAAATATGTATTCTTGTGACAACATTTAAAGATTTCTATAGAAAGAAAACATTTAAGCAAAAGCACTTTCAAGTTCTTCTGGTATGTTAGGCAATTAAAAGCTCTCTTTCTATTTTCCAACATAGAGTCTGAATTTCTAAATATTATCAATATTTGACAATTTTCTCTTTTTTTTAGTGGCAGTTCTGGAGCAGTGATCCTTGAGAGAAAGAATGCACAGAGAAAGGAGTCCAAGATACTTTTATTTTCCTGCTAGAGGCATTTGACAAATTCTAATGTTGTGCAAAGTGATAGACAAGGAAACCAAGCAGAAGTCACTGCACAGGAGCTGAGTTTTCAGTAGTCTTCTAGTGTTGAGGGTGTGTGAACTAGCTTTCAGGACTTGCCAAAAAGGAGCCTAGACAATCAGTTAAGATGCACAATAGTTAAGCCTGGGAACAGGGGAGAACTAGAGGTAGAAAGTGACTTAAAAAACTTCAGTTTGGTTGAGTCATTCTTTCATTAGATGAAGGTGATCTGCTCCAACTCAGGCTGCCTATCAGAAGATGAAGTATATATCCTCCAGAGCCTTGTCAGTTTTTCTTGTACAATATCTGTCATTCAGTCAAAAAAAAATTATAGGCACCCGAAAGGGTCAAGAGAAAGAAAACTGATACAAAATTTCCAGATGACCCAATCATTGAAGTTATCAAACACAAACTGTAAAACAACTGTACATGTTCAAGAAAATAAATGACAAAATGAAATATTTCACTGGAAGCCTGATGTCCAGAAAAAGAGTGAAATGGAAATTATAGAATCACAAAATGCAGTAATGAAAATTAAAAACTAGTAAGTGGGTTTGAACTGGACACAGAAGAAGAGTGGTTTTGTAAACTTGAAGACAGGATAGTAGAAGATATCCAGACTCAAACATGAAGATCAAAAAGCTTGGAGAATTTGTAAAAGGGCATAAGAAATATAATAGAAATGTGAAAAGGTCTAATGTATGTTCAACTGCCTTAGAAAGGCAGGAAAGAGAAAGTATGACAGAAGCAATATTTGAAAAGATAATGCAAAACCATATTTCCAAACCTGAGAAGAGAAATCAACTCATAAATTCACAAAGAAATATGAACCCCAAGTAGAATAAAGACAAACAAACAAACCATTCCTGGACATGTCATAATAAAATTTCTGAAAGAGAAAGGCAAAGAAAGAAGTTAAAAGAAGCCAGAGGAGAATAAAATGCATTACCTTCAAGGAGGAAACAATAGGAGAAATAGTTTTTTATAAGAAACAGTAGATGCTAGTTGCAATAGAATGACAATTTTAAAGAGCAGAAAAATAGATGACAACCTAAAAATTGTATACTCTAGAAAATTATCTTTCAACAGTGCCAGTAAAATATAGAAATTTCCAGACAAGAAAACACGAACATAATTTAAATCATTGCCAGTGCATCTGAATTAAAGGATAAAAATGAAAGGACTTTTCAGGCAGAAGAAAAATTATTCTAGACAGAAACACAAGGCAACTATGTGGGTAAAAATAAATGAATATTGACTAAACAAAATGTAAGGGTAGCGTTCCGAGGCCTCAAATGAATATGGAATTCAAAGGCATGGTAGCAATAAAAAAAAATGTGGTAGTTTGGGGAGAGGAAAATGTGTATTTAAACTATTTATCAAAACTGACCACATATTGGCCATAAAACCAATCCCCAAATCTTTCAGAGAATGAAAATCATTCAGAGTATGTTTTCCAATCATAGAATTAATCTTGAAAGCAACAGCAAAAAGTTAACTTAAAAGTCCCCCCAGTATTGGAGATTAGGGAAATTAGACGCAGCAGTTAACAAAAATATTAAGAATTCTCAGTGGGTAACAGAAAACATTTTTATTGTATAATAATAAATATATCAATAAATATGTCAAGACTTGTAAGAGGCCGCTAAACAGGTAATTAGAATGAAATTTGTAGTTTTAAATGCATTATATTTGAAGAGTAAAAAGGGTGAAAATTCAGTCATCTAAATATTGCCTCAAAAAGTTATTAAAAGGGCAGCCAAAAAAAAAACCCAAATAAAATAGAAGGAAGGAAATAAAGGCAGTACAGAAAGCAATGAAATAGAAAGCAAACAAATGGAGAGAATTAATCATACCGCAAATCAGTCACTTGAAAGAATAGCATAATTGATGAATATCTGGCAAGATTTATCAAGAAATAAAAGACAGTACAAATGCCTGATCTCAGGAATAAAAATAAAAGAACCACTATAGATTCTTCAGATCATAAGTATAGACTGATATTATTAAACTTTTTAATTTGAAATTTTAAATAAAAGAAAAATTTGCTAGAAAAATAGCATTTACCAAAGTTGATAGAAGACAAAATAAAACAAACTGAAAGCTCTTTATCTAATAAATTGAATCCCTAGTTAAAAGCCTCTATAGGAAGAGCATTCCAGGCCTAGATGATTTATTTCACCATTAACTTCTTTCAAATATTTGTGGAAGAAATAAAATCATTCTTATACAAATTCTTCCAGGGGATAAAAATAGAGGGTACATTCCAAAATTGAATTAATTATGAGATCAATGTGATCATAATACCATAACCTGACAGGTATATTGAAAGAAATGAAAATTACATTCCAACCTCAATTATGAACATAGACATAAAAGTCTCAAACAACATATTAGCAAATTGAATCCAGCAATAAATAAATAGAATAATATTTCATGACCTAGTTGAGCTGATTTCAGGAATGCAAGATTGATTAACTTTTGAAAATCAATCAATGTAATTCAGTACATTAACAGAATGCTTCAGAGAAAACATACGATGATTTCATTAAAAGTGAAATAATTTTATAAAATTCAATACTTGTTAGTAATTTTAACAAATAAAGTAGAAGCAAAATTTTCGTAATCTGATACATGATATCTGCAAAAACAGATAAAACCTCTAGCACACCTCAGACAGAGTTGAAATGTTAAGTGCTTATGAAGAATCAGACAAGGATATTCACTACATCTTTGCTAATTGAAGTAAGGTTTGTAGATTGACATCATGTGTATCACTAGGGAGCTTGTTAAAAATGTAGAATCCTAAGCCCCACTCCAGACTTACTCCCTTAGAATTTGCATTTTAAGAAGATCTCCAGGAGTTTTATATGCATATTGAATTATGAGGATTTCTTTAAACCACTTCAATTCCTTATGGTCCTATGGTCTATGTTAAGACAGGAGGTCTTATCAATTGCAATAAGATAACACAAATAAATAACATGTTATAAGGGTTAAAAAGAGGAAATGAGGTGTCATGATTCAGGACAACAGCATAGTGTATGTAGAAAATCTGAAGACTCTACAGAGACGTTATTAGAATCAATAAGAAGTGTTAATAAGTAATCAGTAAGAAGTGTTAATAAACTTGGAATTTTAAAATGGTACTTAGGGAAAAAATTAAGAAAAATATTTTATGTGCTGAAACCTACAGAACATTATTGAAAGAAATTACAAAAACCTAAACAAATACAAAGATATACCATATTTTTGTGTTGGAATATTTGATACTGAAAAAATGCTAATTTTCTACAAATTGACTTAAACAATGCATTGCAATTCCAATAAAAATTCTAAAAGTTTTTTTGTGGTGGGAAATAATAAGCTTCAAAAAATAAGATTCCGAATTAGTATGAAAATGAAAAGTTTCAAGAATATTCAAAAAACATTTGAATAAAAAGAAAGAATTTGGAAGGCTTACTCTACTTGATATTGAGACTTACTAAAAAAACTATTGTAATTAAGACAGTATGGTAAGCACATTGGGCAGGCGGATGGACCAACAGAACAGAATACGGTCCAAAAATATATATAAAGTCATCTGAATTTTGATGAAGTTGCTACTATAATGCAGTGAAGAAAGGATTGTTATTTTAATAAATGATGCTGGGTAAATTGGTTATCCATAAGGGAATTGAACTTTGATGTTACCTTACTCCATTGGAAAAAGAAATTCCAGATGAACTATAGACCTAAATAGAAAATCTACAATAACAAATCTGCTAGAAAATAACTTAGAAGGATATGTTCATGACCTGGGGTGGGTAAAATTTCTTAGACTGGACAAAAAACACACTTGCCCATAAAGAAAAGATTGGAGAATTCTACTTCAATAAAATTAAGAATTTTGTTCATCAAAAGAACACTATTAGGAAACTGCAAACGCAAACCACAGAGTGAGAAATATGTCTGGAATGCATATGTCCACCAAAGATCTCCTGTCCAGAAGAAACGCTTACAAATTAATAAGAAATAAACCACAATCTAATAAATAAAATAGAAAAAGCATTCACTTCACAAAAGTCGACATCAAAATGGCCAAATATGAAAAGGTGCTCAACCACAATTAGTCATCAAGAAAATGCTGATTAATACCAAAATGTGGTACTGGTATAAATCTACCCAAATGGCTGAAGTTATAAAGACCGTCATTAGCAATATCTTATCAGGATATGAGACCAACAAGAATTATCGTAAATTGCTAGGGGGAGTAAAAATTAATTTAACAACATTAAAATCATGGCAGTATCTGCTAAAACTGTAGATATACATACCTCCTTGATGCAGGGATTTCTTTCCTAAGTGTATATTCAACAGCAATATATACCGTGTACAGTAAAAGACAGGCAGACGGATGTCCATAACATTATTTTCAATAGCCCCAAACAAAAAATAACACCAATGCTCTTCAATACATGACTTTATAAATTGTAGTATGTTTATAAAATGGACTATTATCCAGTATTGAAAAATAACAAGCTCTTTGTACATGCCACAACATGAGTAAATTCAAGCACTATTTCATTTCATTAATTTCAATTTCACAAGTGGAAAAAAACCATTACAGTGTCATCAGATCTTTTCAAATGCAGGAAAGAGAACATTTTGTCAAGTAAGCTATGTGCAATCATAATCAAATGGGAGGGGCACATAGGGAGCCAGCTAAGAAAGTAATCTGAGAGATCAGACTCAAAGCAGTCCTGTGTTGTTGTTTTTTTTTTTTTGCGGTTCGCGGGCCTCTCACTGTTGTGGCCTCTCCCGTTGCGGAGCACAGGCTCCGGACGCGCAGGCTCAGCAGCCATGGCTCACGGGCCCAGCCGCTCCGCGGCATGTGGGATCTTCCCGGACCGGGTCACGAACCCGTGTCCCCTGCATCGGCAGGCGGACTCTCAACCACTGCGCCACCAGCGAAGCCCAGTCCTGTGTTCTTTAACTGCTGGGAGAGAGTGGAAAGGGTCTGAGACAAGAGAAACAGTCAGATCGCCTCCCCTTTGGGAGTAGTTTCATTGCTGTTATCATTCAAGTGCAGGAGAAGTAAGTTAGACCAAAGAGAACTCAGCAATGTGTGTTTCCATTTCTTTAATTAACTAACTAATGTGTATGCTTGTATTTTCAGACTGGTAATTGTATTAGTCACCTATTGCTGCATAACAAGTTACTCCAAGATTTGGCAGTTTGCACAGCAAACGTTTATTATCTCAAATCTTCTCAAGGTTTCTCAAGGTCAGAAAACTGGGAGGGATTAGCTGGATGGTTCTCATTTGAGGTTTCTTAGGAGCTTACAGTCATGTCGTTGACCCTGGGCTGAGGGTACCTGAAGGGGCTGGGAAATCGACTTCTAAGCTCTCTCCAGTGGCTGTCAAGAGAGGAGGCTTCAGGTGACTCTGTGTGGGCCTCTTAGCCTGCTGACACCTCACAGCATCTGGAGAACTCTACAGTGAGCGATTCCCAGGAGGAAAGAAAAAGAATGCTCAAGACAGGAGCTGCAGGCTTTTATAACCTAATATTAGAAGTGACATTCCCATTCTTCTGGCATCTTTTAATTGATCAAAGCAAATCACAAAGTCCAGCCCACACTCATGGAGAAGTGAGTTAAGTACCATCTCTTGAGGAGAAGAGTATCAAAGAACCTGTAGATGTATATTTAAGGTCATATTGGCCAGACATTCACATGTTATGAAATTCAAACTATATCGAAATCTCCCCAGGACACCAGTTCTGTTTTCTTGGGGTTATCCGTTTCTTGTGTGTCTTAGAGACAGTCTATGAAATTACAAATACTGTTAACAGTTGAACTCCTTTGAAAGCTCTATTCCCAGTATTATAGACCAATCAGTCTCTCTGGCTTTTATCAGTTCAAATAAGCACTGTTTTCTGTGAGGGTGTGAGGAAAGGGATGGAGAATGACCTTCTCCATGCCTTCTCCTCTAAACTCTTGGCAACTTCGGCCCACTTATAACTGTAGTATATGCCTTTTAAAACATTGGCTTAACAAAAGCTATTTAATTGTAGCTCTTTTTCCCCCTTTGGGACGTTCTTTGTGACTTTCTCTCACCATTAGCCAGGGCCTTAGGCAGTTACTAGAAAGGACTAAATTGAGTTGCTTTTGTTATTAGCTGTGGTTGTGAGTCAGCTTACTGCTTCTAAAATAATTATAGAAGGAAGCCATTATTTTGAATAGAAATTTGAGTATATTTAGAAGAAAACGAACTATGTATTTTCTCCTGGCTGCTTCTGCTTCCCAATCTCGTTTCAAAGAAGAAAAGGCTTAAAAAGATCGCAAAGAGGGAGGGAGAAAGAAAGGGATGGATCAAAAGTAAGAGAAAGTGAGAGCTACAGACTCAGAGATGTGAAGACAAGGACTTGAAAGGAGCATGACAGTGCTCAAAGATTGGGAAAATGACATTTGAAATTTTATAGAACATGCAGTTAAATTATTGTATTGAGATTTCCCCAAATGATAGGATTTGTGCTGACATACTATGCCAATCCGTATTAGCCTAAAGAGATCAATTCTGAATAGCTTCATTCTTTTAAAGATATGTAATATGTTCTGTGACTCTTCCTGGGGAAATGATGCAGGATAATAAAATCATTGTTTGTATATGTGTGTTCGTCCTAGATATGTCACACATGGTTTTGAATCCCAGTTTTTTAAAAAAATGAAATCTAAGCTGAAACTAAAACATAAAGCATGCTTCCTTTGACCTAATTTATATCTAGCTAATAAGAGATTGATTTTTCCCCTATTGTTCTAGTATTTGAACATTGTGGATGTGTCCCTTGTATCACAGATAGTTCAGAAAGTTTTCATGTAAGTAGTACTTATGAAGAAACCATGTCTTACTTGTTGTTTTGCTAAACTCCATTCCAATTTAAGCCATCTTACATCCTTTTTGGAAGTAGGTAGAGTATATTTAAATTGGTAAGTATTTACTTTAGAATTTCACAGATTTCAGCAGACAAGCTATGAAAATTGTCATCTGTGACATGTTTGTGATAGAGTTTCAGAAAGAATTTTATATCTCCCCAAAGTTCTAAAGCAAGGAGTATAGGTGAGATTATTTTTAAGAGAAAATTTGAAAGCAACTCTTTCTGAGTCTTTCAATCCCATTTTTACGCTGGTTCATTCTGGAATAATTTTGAGGGTTAAAATATAACTCTCTACAGTTAAGTATAATTTAAAAACAGTGCACAGTCAAAATGCAAACATTTAAACAATTCTGATAATTTTATCAATGTGAAAGGCCAGTCTATCACTAACATCCATTTTAGATTAATTGTTTTTTTCTATAGCACATCTTTAGTCATGAATACTTTAAGTTCAAAAACTCCCAGTAGCTCACAGTTTCCTTAGCCTGGCATTCTTAGGGCTTCAGATTCTAATCTTGATCTATTCCTCCAGCCTCAGTTCCCATATATCTCCCCACACTACCCTAGACCTCCCATAGTCCAGGCAAAGTGCGTTTTTCTGGGGTCCCCTGGCACTGGTACCAACAACAGCAAAAGTGTTCTGCTGACCCCTTAAATATCACTGGTCTTTCAGATGGTCTAACCATGGATCCAGGGTAAAAATGGCTTGTTGACGCTTTATTCTTTGGTTTTCTGGACTTCTCTTAGGACCTAAGCCTAACACAGAGGTGAGGATGCCTAGGACATTCCTAAGTGAATATTTGACTTGAATTCAGATGCTGGATATCAGAGAGAGCCAAGTGTGATCTAACTGTGGTGACAGTGTATTGAGTGCTCCCAGATGCAACTAGAGATCTTTCTAGTGTTAGTAGGTGAGTGATAAATGCCGTAGTCACCTAGAGTTCACCAAAAGATGATAAGATTACCTGATGAGAGCTCTTGGGAAACATCTCCAAATTAGAAACTGAAGGTCAAATTTTCAGGTTCACTCTTCCTGTGTCTTATTAAAATTTATTCTTATTATTACAGGATGCATTTCAGCTGAAAAGATATTATAACACATTTAGGATGACAGGCTTAGCCTCCATAAAGTGTTATTATAACTTATTTCTTAGGATGAAATTGGAAAATAACACGATCTACTTCCACATTGCTACTTCCATATTCCATAGATTTTCCTAGGAATCTAAAATCTGGAAATGACTTCGCCCTCATTCCATCAACCCAGTGTTTCCATGAGGCATAACTACAAAAAGGTTTTCCTGGGTGCTCTCGGGGCCTGAAGACCCTTTTATGTTAGGCTTGGACTCCTTGTCTTCCGGTCATCATTCAGCCAAAGCATCGTCTTGGTTCTCCAATTTCATAATCTTTTAGTATTAACAGGAATCGTATTTGGTCTTTCTACCTACCACATTCAGCCCTATGAATTACCTACAAGGTTATCTTCATTAATAAAACATAAAAATAAAAATCAAATGACAACAAATGGACAAGTTAATCTCTCTCATTTAAAAATCTGTTGGTAACCTGTTGCCTCAACAGAAAATATATTACATCCCTTATAATGTACTATTAGCATTTTGGGTTTCTTCTCTCTTTTTCTTTCACATTCCTCCCATGCTCCTAGACTTACATTTTTTTCATCCTGATGCTTTGAGTACACTCTTCTTTCTGTCTGACGTATCCCTGCCCACTTGGGGGTTTTCCCTTGTTGAGGACCATGGTCTTTGGACAGTGCTGACATGCCCCAATCCTCTATTTTTCCTTGCTAGAGTTCCCAGTCCCAGAAACTGAGGCTTGTGGGTTTTTTCTTCTTCTTCTTTAAATCTTTCATCTCACAATCCATGTGATAAAGTCAGTCTTCTTACTCACTCCCTTCCCCTAACTATAGAGTCATCCATTGGCCTTTTGTTTTCACAATACCTCTGAACCCTAAAACACATTTATTTATTTGGCCATGCCGCAGGACTTGTGGGATCTTAGTTCCCTGACCAGGGATTGAACCCAGGCCCACGACAGTGAAAAAGCCATCTTAACCACTGGACCTCCAGGGAATTCCCCCTAAAACACATTTAAAATGCATTACTAGCAACCATAAAGTTTCTACAGTCTCTAACTGTATTTGGTATGATGATAAAGGAAGGGGTTGAGACAAGAATGCCCTCTTGGTTTACAGCATGGATGGCTGGATGGTCATGGAAACCAACTGATAGAATATTGAGAAAAAGCCAACAGTTAGTTTTGGACATGATGAGCTTAAAGTGCTTTGAGGATGCTCGTAGCAGTTGCTCAGTAGGAGCTGCTCAGGAGGGCTACGCTCAGAAGAAACTGCTGTCCCAGGGACCAGACTGGAAGTTGGCCTTCAATCTGTCTCTCCATGCTGCTAGAGTGATGTGTTTCGAAAACACAAATGCGAATAATGTCTAAAATTTGTCAACAACTACCCATAGTTATCAGGATAAAATCACACTACCGTTCCTTAAATGAACATTATCAAGGAAAACATCATGTCGTTGGGTTTTGTCATCAAAATATATGTAATATATTTTCTGTTGAGGCAACAAATTTTTGTTTTTGCTAGAGTTCAGCTTTCGGTAATGACAGATTGTCAGCTCCCCAACAGGACATCACAATTAGAAACTCTAGACAAAATATTTAAAAACAACTATTTGAAGGCACTGGAAAATGAGCAAAATAGAGGATACACTATGATTCCACTTACATGAAACTCTTAAACATGCAAACCAATCTATACTAACAGAAAGCAGGTCAGTGGAGGAAGGTAGGCAGGTAGGAGAGGAGGGTAGGGTTACAGAAGGGCACTCGGAAACTTTTGGGTGTGATGGATATGTTCAATAGCTTGATTATAGTGATGGTTTCCTGGATGTGTGTGTGTGTGTGTGTGTGTGTATACATCTACGTACAGAACTTGATGAATTCACATAGCAGTGTGTTTTATTAATTACTAGAGTAATTCTTGCTTGTTAATCTAAATACACACTGAAATACTACAGGCTTGGGGGAGAAGGCTGGGGGTGTCAAAACTTTCTCCTTAAACCACAACAGTTACTACCGGTAACCATTGTGATCAGTCGCTGAGGTCAGCTAGAATACACAGAAAGAAATAAAAACAGATTTATGGGGTTCATCCCTGGTCCCTCTTATCAGGGGAGAGGGAAGAGTGGAGGCCGGGAAGGTAACTGATGGTCCCATGACCATCCTAGACTAAAATAGTTCTTAACTACTTTAGGAGATGTAACCCAAGGGGCTGAGTGCAGGTCTGAAGGAGGTGGGGAAGCAGAATTTATGTGGTTCAATCTCCTCCACTGCCTCAGGGAGTTTACCTTCCTCTTTATTTTCTACCTTGTCCCTTGGGTCTTAGCTGATGCCCCTTGAGTTTTTCTTTGTCCTGAGATTGGTCAAGGGACTTTTCATAGCACAGGGGAGGGATCTCATTTTCCCCTACACCCAGCCAGCCACACACTCGAGGCTGCATTACTCACAATGCACACACCCACAGGGGCTACCTTCAGTCCCAGCAACTGGGTGTCTGGGACTCAGAGGACTCAACATGGGCTTCAGCAGAGCAAAACATCATCCCAGTATTCCCTTCTTGTCCTAGAAATCTAAAAAAAAAAAAATGTTCACCTTATATAAGTTATGATAAGTCATGTAATTTATACAAATCTCATATACCTAGAATCTCATATACCTAGAACCTATAACAATAAGTTCAAGATCAAGCATTTACCAGAATTTATTGAGCATTTTATTGGATTCCATCCTTTCAGGATATTTTGGCTTCAGAGCTGGCTGCACACCTGGAATTGTCACCTGCTGAAAGGCTTTAATATTGTCTCTTAAATTATAAGAAATAATGACCATGGTGCTATGATTAGAACTCAAGGGGAAAAAATCAGGCTAATGTTCTGAGAGCAGTAGAGGGAAAGGGAGTACACTAATAATTCCAGGAAGAAAAGTCACAGCATTAAGCTACTCCGAAAACACCCCCCGGATTCTTTCTTCCATGGAAAGATCAAGGCTGTGTTGTTCTTTTCCTTCAGGGCTCTTTAGGAAACAGAATCTCCAGTCTTTTGAGTCCTGAGGCCTAAAGCCCCTTAGAGAGTTTTGGGAGGATGATGCACGAGGAGATTTTACCCAATATATGTCTTCCAACTACAGAAATCTTGGCCCTACAATGAGTGCTACCTATGACTGCTCTAACCAATAAAGAAAACCCAATTATTCTAGAGCAAAATGAGCCTTCTAGATTTTTCAGATTTTGATTTCTTAATATGAATCCCTCTTGAAATGTTTATTGCTTTCAATTTGAGTTGAAATTATTTCCAATCTGCCTAATAATCCACAACCTAAATTATGCCCGTTGCTTATTTCTTTCCTGGAGTCCAATTTTTAACCTTTGAGAAAAGTTTGGGAGGCTAAGGAGAAAGAAGTCAGATTGGCTGAAACAGCCATGGATAAACCCGTCAGCTTTTTTGCTGGTCAAGAGACTGAAAGTTAGTTAACTGACACATGACTTTGGGGTTAGGTAAGAGAGCAATCCTATCACATCAGACCAAATCCTTAGAGATGGGCTGTGCGATGCTGTAAAATGGGATATGGCTCCTCTCCACCAGGTGAATTACGGGAGATGTTTTCCTTATTGATTTGCAATATCTCTTGGTATATGAAGACAACTTGTTTGTAATCAATTTAATTGAAGAATTATTGGCATACCGTAACTAGCACATAAAGTGTGCCACGTGACAAGTTTTCCTTTTTGTTTGTAGGGGGGAAGAATTGATTGCTTTCCTTATTGTTTGTAGGGGGGAAAGAAAGAGAATTTTGTCATCTGTAAAGTAAGATTACATATACCTACCTAGCATGATGGAGGAGAGGATTAAATGAGGTTATAGATGACAAATTCCAGACCCTGCTGGTACATGTATATACTCAAAATATGACAGCTGTTATTGTAATGCTTATTAACAAATGAGAGAAAGTTAGAGCCAGGAAGTGTTGCTGACTGTTCTTTAAGGCTGTTATTTCATGTTCTGCTTTTTGTTTTTTAAGTTTTAAATTCATAGTGTTGGTTTAACCTAAATTATGAATGTCTTTGTTTTGGCTTCTTTTCTGGGTGACTCGTTTGGGAAGAAATGAAGAGAAGTCATTCAACAAGGCTGGGAGTGGGAGTTTAGGGTTGAGTTAGCAGGTCCATGTCCACAGTCAAAGCAGGCAAATGGAAAATCCAAATTCATTCATCCAGGGGGGAAAGATCGGACCGTGTTTGATGATCTGAGAGTTAGTTGACCCCTAAGAGTTAAGCCAGCCTTGAGCACCATGCTTATCTCAAAGGCAAGCAAGACCCGGAGGACAGGGGACTATGGGGTTTTGAGGCATTAGCAAAACCAAAGAGAAATACAGAAAGAATCTGATCTTAGAGCAGAGGGTTGTTTGCCTTTTGCCAGATTATCAATTTTCATGAATACTTGATACACAGGTTAGAGGTGGGGTTTGAAGAGATGGTGGCCTGATTCTGGCAGAGCAGAAATAGAGGGTGTAGAGGATAAGGAGGCCCTTGTACAGGTACAGATGCATTAGCATTCACCACCTCTCAAATACATCAGGTACTGTGGGAAATTGAACTGTAGTTCTCAGCTCTCTTACGTACCACTTAATGAGTCAAGAAATAGTTACTTGATGTACTGGGAGGACTGAACCCTTCACGTGGCATGTTAATTTCAAGGTGGCAGCTCTTATTATCATAGGAACTAGGCAACATGAGGGACCTTTTGTAGCATCTTTAATTTTCCTTGTGAATCATTTGTGATAGGAGAACAAAATCAGGTCACCTAAAGGAAATGATTTAATCCCAAAAAAGAGCCACTTAACAGGCATATATTATCACCATTCGATGGAAATTAATAAAGTGTTAGTGTTTACAATGTTCCTCTCAGCGTAATGCAAATGGAAACAGCATTCATTTACACTGGAATTTGCATTGCATTAGGAATTTCACCCACATTTGAAAAGTATTATTAGAGGGAATATTATATTATATTATATTATACATATTTAAAGAAAAAGAGAGAAGAGGGAACATCCCCAGACAACCCATTCCTAGCTTGAGTATCATATCAGTGGCGTCATAGTAACATAATCACCAAATTCGGCTTGCTTGTGGCCCCTACCTTCATGACTATAGAACATCAGCTCTCCTACTAAATCACACCAGTAGTTTCTGAGAGTACCCTGGGGCTATGTCACATGTATTCGGAAATGCCTGCTCTTTTTCTTTCATTTGATATCCTCACTGAAGCCCATTGACTAGAAGTCCTTTGATGAAACCCCTCCATGCTGGCCTTGCTGTGGTACTGGGAGGGGATCCTTCAGACTCTCCTTGGATGCTATTGAATTCCATGTGTAAATGGAGAGAATTTCATCCCCCACTTCTGATACTTCACTAGTCACTGGGGCTCTGAAACTGCATCCCTTACATCCTAAATCTCATGACATTCCTCCTTCAAATGGCCCTTTTATCATCTGTTTGCAGCTAGTCCTTTTCACTCTAGATGGGGCCTTAGAGATAGTCTATCAGACTGGTTGAGAACCATCTCTTCAAATAAAAGCTTCTCCATTTTTTCTTAATGTCCTTAAATCTGCCCTAAGTATGATGCACTAACTGCTTCTTTTTCCTTTAGCCCAGAAGGAATCTAGTACATTGTCTAAGAATATACATGAGGTCAGGAATTGTGTCTGGGCTCTGTGGCTTGCTTGCTAAGTTTTATTTTCCTTATCTGTAAAATGGTACATACCTTACAGAATTGTTTTGAGAATAAAATGAGAAAAACCAGTACCCAGAGTAAACACTGAAGAAGCTATTATAAGCTTGGAAAATGCTCATTTCATAGGGAAGAATGGAGGACCTTGGTAACAGTAAATGTCAGACTTAGATCTTAGAGCAGTGCTTTCTTTACCCCCATCATCCTCTGATATATACATATATATATATAATTTTTTATCTTCTGTCATGTATTTTTTCATACATGATAGTTATGAGCAGCAATATCTAAGTATCATATAAAATCATAGATATAGCCACCATAACCCTTCCCATTGCCTTGAAAGGAGGCACAGATTCTTCACGTCTGTCCATGCTAGGTTGTGGGTGCCACAAGCTAGCTGGCGTCTATGGCAGGATGGGGGTGTTCCATTCAATCTTGAGTGCAAAAGTTGTGTGATTTTTATGATACCCAATGGGAGAGTTCAGGTCAGAAATGGAAGCTGGGGTCAAACAAATAGACATGTGACATGTTTGAGAACAGGGATATGTTTGGGTGTGGAAGTACAGGCAGGGCAGGACGGTAGGTCCGTGAAGAGTCAGTCCAGGCACCCAGGCAATGGCGAAGCTTACGCTTCAAGGCAAGCATGTGGAAATAATTAAAAGATAGAGACCAAACCAGAATGAACTAATGATCACAAACAAAACCCTTTATGGCCACACACTTCAATTACAAATCACTGAACAGTAGTGAGAATAAACTTGTATTTTAAGTCAATCTGTATGTGCTCACTTTTTTGAAGATGATGAGGAATTGCATGGCTTTTCTAAAATCAGACGTTGCAACAATATGACAGATTCTATGTTCTAACTGAAACCCACTGAACTAAAACTGGTGTTCTAAACCTATCTTAGGAGGAAAAAAAACCCCAAAACCATTGCTTCAAATGGCTAATTTTTCTTTCATTCTAAGATTCCGTTCTCACTCCCAATCTTTTAAAACATCAGCAATTCATCACAAAGAAAATAACCGTCTAAACCAAAATTCTTCTTACATGTCTCAAAAGCCGTCTGGACCCCACCTCCCCCAAACCCCATTAATTTTGAGTCCTAGGAAAAATGAGAGTGTGCTGATCCAAAAAAAAAAGCCCATTTATTTCTATAGGATCTCTTTTAAGATGGGTCCAAATTATATGGCTTGCTTACAAGCACCACGAGAGAATGTGCAGCTGAAAACCCCATATATAGCCCCATCCAAAACCAGCAACACTCTCAAAGGAAAACATGCTTTAGACTCGGGGAGGCTTTTAATTGCTTATGTGCCTCGTCCCCTCCTTAGTGCTTACATGCTGGGGAAGCTGCTAATTTATAACAGTGGTTTAGCCACTCTTGCCTGTCCCTCATGCAGGTAGACTCTTAATGGCCTTCCAGGTAAAGATAATTAGCTACTTTCATGCTTCTGAACGTATCAGTTAAAAGGGTACTTCAAGAAATAAACCCAGTGTATTTTAGACTGACTATGTTATGAAAGCAGATAAAAGTATCGTGTAGACCAATGCGTTAGTGAAACCAGGAATGCCTTGACCTGTGAATATACCTAGTGAATATACTATTACCTCAAAGCCTCTGGTTGAAAGAAAGAAAGAAAGAGAGAAAGAAAGAAAAAGAAAAAATACAAGTCAGGCAGACCTAATTCAGCCAACCAGCAGTTTAAAAAGTTGGAAAAGAGGTAAAAGGGAGCCTGACACCTATATTTCCTTGCATTGAAGAATGAGAACTTCCAGTAAGCTTTGGACAATGATTTAGAAGTGGGGAAACACAAAGGAATTGAATTCGCTATCTCTACATATTGATTAACAGTTTTTAAGCCCATCAGTTATACTTTAATTCTATGTGTGGTGTGTTTAACATGAGCTCCCAATCCACCTGATTGGATCACCTCACTACCCATAAAAGAATCAGCAGCTAGTGGTTAAAATTGTAATTAGAATCAGGCAGTAATTTGTCATTGGGACAGGGGGTGGGGGGTGGGTGTGGGGGGAGGAAACCCTCTTGCCTCTTCTGTTTAAATTTTTCAGCATAGATGATGAATAATAATTATATTTCAGCCAATTACCTCTGAGATAATAGAAAGTGAATGTGCGAAGGAATAATCAAAGAGTTTAGATATTTGAACTCTATTTTTTCCTTTTTCATAAAGTGGTCAGTAAAATACAGAAAGTAAGTTTCTTATTCACACAGTCTCTAATTTCAATAAAATTGGAGAGTCGTCAGAGGTGGGTCCTGTCTTGAACATCCAATACATATCTCATCACACTTCTGTTCTGTGGACCAAGAGTCTTAAAGAAAAAAACAAATAGTATCTGTTTTAGGGTATAAATGAACACAAAATTCTATTTTTAAAACCATTTTAATAGATTTTCTTTTTTGTATGATATCGCTGAAATAGATGTTTTCTTTGGGGGTTTTATAACCATGGTTTTTTTGATTAGTTTTACTGTAAAATTTACTCCCAGGAAATGGACACTGTTGGGATCCTTGTTGAAAGCATTTAGCTTATTTATAGGTACAAATCTTTTAATTATTTTCTGGTTAAAAGTGTAGCGTCAGTTCTAAGACACAGAGGTCTTAAAAACTATAACGCTTTTGGATTAGCTATCTGGTTATAAAAGATACAGTGATACTGGTTTTAAGATGTGACTTAAAAATTAGTCTTTGAAAGTCCAGAAATTAATTAAATCTAAGATGTATAAAGAAAATTTCAGTGTTATATGAAATAAAACTGGAAGACCATACAACTGAGTGGAATAGGAGATTTGGTAATTTAGCATATGATGCTACGAGTTGAATTAGTTCCCACAAAATTCACACATGGATGCACCGAAATGGGAAAAGCTAATGTGATATTGTGATTTATAATAAGAAATATATATTTGGTCTTTCTCCCCATTTCTGGCACAGAGTTTCTCAAATCCTTGGAATTTCCTAAGTTATGAGAACAATGAAGGTGTCTTTTGTTATGTTAATGAGGTGGCTTTTGGAAAGCACCTAGGGATGGGGACTGATTGCCAAGAGAACCTACCATGTGGTTAGAGGATTGGAACTTTCAGTCCCGTCCCTACGCCAACCTCCAGGGAGGGAGAGGTGTTGGAAGTCGAATCAAACACCAATGGCCAAAGAGTTAATCATTCATGCATATGTAATGAAGCCTCCATAAAACCTGAAAAGGATGGGGTTTAGAGAGTTTCTGCATTGGTGAATGCATGGAGATGTGGAGAGAGTGGCATGCCTGGGGAAGGCATGGGAGCTCCAAGCCCCTTACCATGTGCCTTGCCCTATGCATCTCTTTTATCTGGCCGTTCCTGAGCTATATCCTTTTGTAGTAAACTGGTCATCTAGGAAGTAAAATGTCTCTCTGACTTCTATGAGCCACTCTAGAAAATTAATTGAACCCAAGGAGGGAGTCATTGGAACCTCTGAGCTATGGCTGGTCAATCAGAAGCACAGGTGACAACCTGGGCCTGTGACCAGCATCTTAAGCAGGGGGAGCAGGGAGGAGTCTTGTGAGCCTGAACCCTTGACCTGTGGGATCTGATCTCAGGGTCAATAGTGTCTGAATTGAGTTGAATTTTAAGACACCCAGCTGGTATTCCAAGAATTGCTTGTTGACGGAGGAACACCCCACACTGAAATTGTGGGCAGAACCCAAAAGAGCTACATATCTTTCCCTTTCACAACACTAGACAATTTCACTGAATCCACCCTTATTGCATGCACACACGTGTGAGTGCACAGACTAAAACCAAACCAAAGCAAGTGGCATGCATGATGATGTTGATAGCCTTTGGCCATAAATCTCAAAGCAGATAAATGACGCATCATAATTGTTTCACCCGCTGTCTGAGCCAACATGGGCTTCATCTCTCTTTGAGCAGGTTTCTGTACTAAATCTTCCCTCTCTTCTTTTCTCCTTCAATCCATTTGTTCATCCCAATCCGTACTTACTCTTACTTCCAGTCATTGCTAAAAGCTACTGCCCCTTTAACTGTGTATTCTTACATCTTTGCTCATCTCTGTGGATCACCTGTTTCTAAAACTTCAGTTCATTTCTCTTCTCATTTTTCTGCCCATATTAGTATCTTGGTTCTTTAACTCCTGTGCAGTGATTAGTACCTATCTTGGTGTAGTAGAAATAGCCTTGGCTTGGACTTTCATATTTGTCAATTACTAAAGTAAACTTCTTAATATCTCTGGGCTCCAGGTGCCTGATATGTAAAATGAGGAGAAGCTTGACAGGACCTTCAAGCTCTAAATCTTGTACAATCCTTCCTACACAAATAGCTTAGCATTTTCATAATGTCCCTTGCTCAGCAGCAATTTCACGAATGGATGCTCTGTCTCTCTAATTAGACTGTAAGATTTCCAGGAGCATACACGGGGACTTCTTTTTCTGTTCTACCTTCTAGCTTCTAGCTGGTTCTAAGTATATTATAGATATTCAATAAATGTTCATTGATTAGTTTACTGAAGCCCTTTTGGGCAGATTTCCTTTTCACATCATTACTACCAACAACATAGTGCAGAAGTGAAGACGTAAAGCGGTTACCAAGAAACTAATAGAAAAAATTAAAACAACAATGCAATAAAAATGACTCTCCTGTGGTACCTGATAATTATCTATATTTGTAGTTTGTTCCATGCCTCTTAATAATTATACCAATCATTTAAAGTATAATTGGGGTAAAAAATTGTGGGGATAAACTTAAAGATTGCTTTAAAGAAATGATTCTTAATTTGGGGAGGGGAGGAGACGTGGAGAACTTTGAGAATCTGATGTCAGCTGTGGGCTTTCTCCAACATGGTTTACAGGTTCCTTACAGCCTGTTATGTAGACACCATGTTTTCCTAAATGCTGTACATGGATCCCAGGTTTCATTTTTAAAGGGTCTGCTTTAAAAGGAGTGTGCTGGGAAGGAAAGTCATTGCTGCTCCACTTAAAGCCCTTTTGAAATGAGAAAGTCTCTTTTAACATGTGTGATTGAAACAGAGGTGGCCATATCTTAATTACCGATGTAAGACCTGGTTTAAACAAAGATATAAAGGCCAATCAGACTCCTTCTTTGGGAGTTTGAAATTGAGGCAAAATTTTTAAGTCAAGTCAGTTGGTAGGGTATTCTAGAATTAGAAATCCATGTGGTCTTGGGAGATGGAGTGGACAATTCTGAACCATGCATTAACTAAAGAGGAAGTAGAGGAATTTTGGTAAACACCAGAAATAAATGATGAATAACACGCAGAGAAGCAAATCAAGGGCTCACATAGCCTGTAAGTAAAAGAGAATATGACCTGGGTTCCTGGTAGCTTTCCAATTCTCATGAGACCCATTTGTACTGCATTTACTATTCCTGGATGCTGTCCAAACTCTGAGTCTTTGACAACCCTTTCCTATCTCCCTCATTTCCACCACACACACACACACACACACACACACACGCACACGCATGCACTCACCATTTTCTTGAACTAATTTGAAATTGGTCTGTTTCTCATAGCCAAAACCTCTCTGACTACAATAAGCAGTAATCTAAGATGTTTTCTATGCAGTTTATGGTAGAAAATAGGATGCTTTCTCAGGGTGGAAATGTTGATGATGCCGTTAATTCTCATAAGAGAATTAGAAGGTGAAGGTTCTATGTAACTGTTCCTGAATGCTTAATATTTAGATCGTTCCCTCTGAATAATTTGTAATTTATTTTATAGAAATAAGGAAAATGATACGGTAGCTAAAAGTTTATTAGTGTGGCAAAGAATTAAATAAAAAAATAAATTTTTATGCTTCAAAAATAAAATGTTTGATGTAATTTAAAAAAACGTTTGGGAATTCCATTTCGGTCCAGTGGTTAGGACTCTGTGCTTTCACTGCCCAGGGCCCAGTTTCAATCCCTGGTTGGGGAACTAAGATTCCACAAGCTGCGTGGCATGGCTTAAAAAAAAAAAAAAGCCACTGTAAATATAAAGAAGCAAAACAATTTTCTAATGAATGTTTTACCAAATGAAACATTTATGTAGTAGCAATTGTGATTTCGATTTGAAGAGATAGATCTTTAATAAAAATATTTTATATGTGAAAGCATTTACTTTTTTATCATTGTTCATATTTCATGTTTATAATATCTTTTCTTTTGAACGTTTTTTCAGCTATTTGACTATGTCTTGAAATTTTATCTCTACTAGTCTCAGATAGTCTTGAGCTTAATTAATTCCTGGTATATATTCAAATGGCATATAGTAAATATTAACTCAAATTCTGTTAACTTTTACAGGGCTTTTTATGGGCTACTCCAGTGCTCTACCAGGGATTACACTCAGAAACGTATCCTTTCTTCTTGAAAAATAATATTTTGCATAATGCTTTTTTTTAAACATCTTTATTGAAGTATAATTGCTTTACAATGTTGTGTTAGTTTCTGCTGCATAACAAAGTGAATCAGCTATATGTATACAGATATCCTCATATCCCCTCCCTCTTGCATCTCCCTCCCACCCTCCCTATCCCACCCCTCTAGGTGGTCACAAAGCACCGAGCTGATCTCCCTGTGCTATGCGGCTGCTTCCCATTAGCTAACTATTTTACATTTGGTAGTGTATATATGTCCATGCCACTCTCTCACTTCATCCCAGCTCACCCTTCCCCCTGCCCATTTCCTCAAGTCCATTCTCTATGTCTGCATCTTTATTCCTGTCCTACCCTTAGGTTCATCAGAACCTTTTTTTTTTTTTTAGATTCCATATATATGTGTTAGCATATGGTATTTGTTTTTCTCTTTCTGACTTACTTCACTCTCTGTGACAGACTCTAAGTCCATCCACCTCACTACAAATAACTCAATTTCATTTCTTTTTATGGCTGAGTAATATTCCATTGTATATATGTGCCACATCTTCTTTATCCATTCATCTGTTGATGGACACTTAGGTTGCTTCCATCTCCTGGCTATTGTAAATAGAGCTGCAATGAATATTGTGGTACATGACTCTTTTTGAATTATGGTTTTCTCAGGGTATATGCCCAGTAGTGGGGTTCCTGTGTCATATGGTAGTTCTATTTTCAGCTTTTTAAGGAACCTCCATACTCTTCTCCATAGTGGCTGTATCAATTTACATTCCCACCAACAGTGCAAGAGGGTTCCCTTTTCTCCACACCCTCTCCAGCATTTATTGTTTGTAAACTTTTTGATGATGGCCATTCTGACCGATGTGAGGTGATATCTCATTGTAGTTTTGATTTGCATTTCTCTAATGATTAGTGATGTTGAGCATCCTTTCATTTCTAATGAATGTTTTACCAAATAATGGCCATCTGTATATCTTCTTTGGAGAAATGTCTATTTAGGTCTTCTGCCCAGTTTTGGATTGGGTTGTTTGTTTTTTTGATATTGAGCTGCATGAGCTGCTTGTATATTTTGGAGATTAATCCTTTATCAGTTGCTTTGTTTGCAAATATTTTCTCCCATTCTGAGGGTTGTCTTTTCATCTAGTTTATGGTTTCCTTTGCTGTAAAAAAGCTTTTAAGTTTCATTAGGTCCCATTTGTTTATTTTTGTTTTTATTTCCCTTTCTCTAGGAGGTGGGTCAAAAAGGATCTTGCTGTGATTTATGTCCTAGAGTGTTCTGCCTATGTTTTCCTCCAAGGGTTTTTCAGAATCTGGCCTTACATTTAGGTCTCTAATCCATTTTGAGTTTATTTTTGTGTATGGTGTTAGGGAGTGTTCTAATTTCATTCTTTTACATGTAGCTGTCCAGTTTTCCCAGCACCACTTATTGAAGAGGCTGTCTTTTCTCCATTGTATATCCTTGCCTCCTTTGTCAAAGATAAGGTGACCATATGTGTGTGGGTTTATCTCTGGGCTTTCTATCCTGGCACAATGCTTTTTAAATCCTTAGATAATTCACAGATGTTTCTACTTGCTGTGGGAAATATCATGGAACGTATGGAAAAAAGGAGGGAGGCTATGAATGGTGTAAGAGCCACACACTGTCAGTGACTCTACAGCTCATGTATTCAGAAGACTTGCCAGAATAAAAGAAAATTTTTTTGATTTGCCAGGAAATAGACATAGAAGGGATTCTCCATCTACTAACCCGTGGGTTTTGTGACTATCAAGATGATGAAGGATGATTTTCTTCCACTCATGCGTGTTTGCTTTTTGTGAATTTCTGATCATAGGAAGATGAAATGACCTCATCTGGAACCAAAAAAGCACAAAACAAAACCAAAAAACTACACAATTCCTGTTTACCTGTTGTAGTGGTAAATATTTTGAGGTATTTGACTAAAAGAAACCTTATTAATTTGTCCAACTTTTTATTGTAAGAAATGTTCTTAAATGTGTGCAAGACAAAAATACTGCATCTCCTTTTCAAAAACTAATCGTTGATTAAAACAGGCAATAGTGTAATATTTAGAAAACAGAAGTCTATGAGAAGACATATGGGGTGAATTTTTGACTCAACCCCACCAGGAAATCGCCCAGTGTCTTTGAGCAAGTTCTTGGCCTTCATTATATCTCTGCATTCATACTGAAAACAGGAAGGATAATCCTCTCCCTATTTCATGGGAGAGTTGGGACGATCACAAGAGGTTATGGAACAGATTGTTGGAAATGGAGGGAACCTTAATGGTCATTCCAGGCCCTTTCATATTGCGTGTATGACAACTAAAGCCCAGAGGTATTAAGTAACCAATTGTTTTCTCACTCTGCATACATAGTCTCCTCTATATACTTCTATTAGAATGTTTAAGTCACGTGTGTTAATTCTCTACTGTATATCTCCTGACTAATCCAAATGAACATTGAGAACAGAGACCATGTTGTATTCATATTTGTCTTTTTACACCCATTTTTCTCTTAATTTACTCTTGTTCAACATTCCTTGGGGAAGACTGTCCTGATCCCAAATCCCTGTTATACCTTTACATCACATCTTATACTTTCTTGGTAGCACTATCACAATTGTAATTTTACATATATATATGTATTTTACATCTATAGTCGTAAATTTATACATAATTATACATGTATTTGTATAATTTAGTTATATGTATTATATATGTATAATGATTTGTTTAAAGTTTTTCTCTCCAACTTGTTATGTTGCAGTTTCCTCATCTGTAACATGTCAATAATAATGGCATCCAGCTTATAGAATCATTTTGAAGAACATTTGACTTATTAACAGTGTACAGAACATATAAGAGAACTCAATGAATTTTATTATTATTATTACTGTTACTATTAATTTCCAGGCAATGTGTTTGTCACTGGGGATGATGGTAGAGATTAAAATATCTCTTCAAATCAGGCTGGACACAAAATAACTTCAGGTTTAATAGGTTGTGAGGTTATCTCTGTGCTGCACCACAGGATAGCTCTTCATCTCTTCATTCTAGGGGCAGATAATTCTATTCAGGTATAGTAACAGCAAGGCAGACCAAAGAAAAAACAGAGAGGGGATCAGAGCCATTTATTGAGAGCCATTTTGCTTCTCCAGTAGCTTAAAAGTGTGTATGATTGTAGTCTAGAGGTATCCTGCTGAATACATGCCTTCTAGAAGGTAGTCAGTCATTTCTCTCTCATATATACTTGAATTTCTGCTAGATCCTGGAAGTTCACAGAGAAAAAGACAGACAAAGAGACTTTCCATTGAGGGGAAGACTTCACTGTAGCACTGATACAAGTTAAGCCAAAATGTAGAAGACTGAGGCTACTACAGGACAACAGAATATTTCTGAGAAACCACCCATTCATCTCTGCTAGCAAAGGAATGTAGTAAAGAATTTATAGTCTATGATAATCTGAAAAAAAAAAAAGAAAACATGCAGTTCTCAGTATTACATGTAAAAAGGTGAGCATTTTAGAGGGGAAAGGATCAGTATTATTTTTGTTCTACCATCACACTCGTGAAATTGGGTAGCCTGATTCAAAATAAGCACTCAATAAATTGGTAACATCTTCAGAGCTGATAAACAATGACAGGTTAAGTACCTTGCAAATTTAAAGCCAATTAAAATTACTGACTATTTTGTTTCATGAATATGCCTAAATTTGAAAATTGAAACTACATTATGTTCAGTTCTCTTTTAAATGAAGAGATAAAAGTATTTCTTTTTCAGTGCTTAACAAAGTTAAGCAGTTTTTATAAATGAATACAGTTGACAGATATGAGAGAATTTATGGAAGGTAGCTCTGAACTACTGAAGGGAGACAACATTATAAGGTTTGATAAAGGAAGGGGAAAAAGTTACTGTCATGCTGCAAAAGAATTTTGTGACTTTTTCTGGGAAGTAATTTCTGAGTACAGTTTACTCCCTGAATTATTTTACAATAGCTCTAACCCTGCTACATAAAGGTGATGCTTGACAACTGTGACCAATCCAGTCAATATTGGTGAATAAAATATTTCCAGTTTTAGGACATGCATCTGCTAAAACTAAAGGCACTCATTGAATAAAAATCCTTTAACTGGATATTCCACTTTTCCTAGAGTGTTCAAAAGTATCATATATTTCCTTCCTGCTTATGAAGAATCAGCTAATTTATTCCTGATAAATTGTTTTCTTCCTGAAGTTTGGTGATTTTTGAACTTCTGCAGTTCACTACGTACTGTTTTTTAAAGAGGATACTGAGACATAAATAAAAGTTAAAAGTAACAGGGAGTTTTATCCACCCCTACAGATGAGAGAACAAATAACTATTTTTAGGGATATTGTCAACTGGGAAACATTAGAATTCTCTGGACTTAGTTATTTGACTAGATAATTATGAACATTTGTTTATTCAACTAGTATTTATTGCAATTATCTTCTATGCGGGACATTGTATTAGGCACTATAAGGAAGCAAAAGTTGAGTGAGTATATTTTTTGTCCTCGAGCTACTTCAAGTCTACTTATGGAAATATATGCACACAAATAATTTTAGTAAAAGATAATATTTGGTACATGATGATAGAAGTATGATGAAAATAGAGGTGAATTGAGACAAAGATGAGTTTAGTTTAGGAAGCGACAAATATTAGGCAAAACTTCATGGGAAGAGTGACATTCAAGGTTTACCTTGAAAACTGAGTAGAATTTTAAGATAAGTAACATGAGGGAAGGCTTCTCAGTGGAAGTAGAGAGGACAATCGTGGAATTGCGAAAGTTCAATGCATATTAAAGGACCAGCAGAAAACAAGTTAATTATGTTTCTTTGGTGTCTAATCCTGCTCTCTACATGAAGTAGCTGCTTATTGGACTAAACTGAAGTGAGCTAGAATTCAACCTCCATAAACCAAGAAACATTTCCCAACACAAGCATTCTTTTGGGACAAGCGTAGTTCTATAAATACAAGGTGGTTAGCACTTCCAGAAATCAACTATTCCGTTTTCCTGCCTTTAGGCCGGAAGGTACCTAACGTTTTCTCTGCTTCAATGATGTACAGAGGAAGAACTTTTTGCAAGTTTCTTGTGGAGAAAAAAATTAACTAATTTTGATGGAATATCAGTTATGGAAGGTCCTTCCCCATATGCCATTTAGGTATCCTTCAAATTCAGCATGCAATGACTAAAGACATGACATATAGAATTAATTTCGTCATAATCTGTAATATCTTACTAGCATTAATATGTTGAGAAAACCATAAAAGAGTGCAGTCTGGCTATGTACTTTTGGACAAAGGCTCTAACTCTGTACCTTGATTACTATAAAATAGTCCCTTAGGTCCTTTTCAACTTTTTTGTAATAATATCTTTTTAAAACAACAAAATGAACATTAATTTTATTTTTTCTTTTCAGTTTGAAACTCCTCCAGATTGTCAAGATTAAAACAAAGGAGCAGAGCCATAAATCTGAATGAAGACTTAAAAGTGAAAGGAATGTGTCAAAACAATATTGTTCTCTTAAATCCCTTTCTAAAGGTGTAAATTGCAATCTGACATAACTGCCATTTGGAGTTGCCATACTGAGTTGTTTTGTTTAACAACGGGTTTAATCAGACAAATAGCTCTTTAAAACAAGAAAACAGATGGGCCATCAACTTTAAAATGTGGAAGCCCAGTAAAATAATCTGTTGGCCTCAGGCCAGGAAATTGTGACCCAATAGCAGGAGAAAACATGGGGGAGAAATGTTTAGGAAGTTGCTTGTTAATATGGTATAAACACCATGAACAGAAATAGATGTTACCATCCTTGAATAGTTAGTATCATCTAATTTATAACAAAAATCATCTATTTGGACATTGTTGATAAATGTTTGGTAGAATTCCTTCAATTTATAATAGCCATTTACTGAATGTAACAGGAACTTCTAAAACTATCCATTAATATCCATGGACCCGTGGTGGTACCGGGACTCATCAATTTGTCCCAATTGTTCCATTTCTGAAGCCCAGTAGTTGTAGTTAAGTAGTTTTTGATTTGAGTCATTTGACTGCATGGGATAAAACAGGATAGCAGGTGAAAATTTGAGATTTAAAATGTTTGTCCACCTTAAAAGTTAACTTCTTTTGAAATAATGTGACTTCTCATTTAAGCAGAAATTTTCCATTCATTTGCCATTCTTTCTTTTTTTTTACCTAAAAGTAATGCTTTATGCTATCCTACTCTCAAATTTTCCATATTGAAACAAAAACTTACAATTGTTATATATGTGGACCTATTACTTTGAACCATACAAAATTTTAACTTGTTAGGTAAAAACGCAGTTTAATATTACCAATTACATATGGAAATTTTTGTAATTGGAACACACAGTCCATGAATTCCTGACAGTAACTTCCTTATTAGACAGAAGCTTTGTACTTTACTTTTACTTCGCATCTCTTTATTTTTCCCATAGCTGTCTAGTGCTATTGACAGTTTAGTAAGTGTTTGATGAATATTTAGTGATGAATTGTTGCCATGTTGATTCAATAGACGGTGGGGCTGACTTCTAAGTGGCTCAGTCAAACATGGAGATATAAGAAGTATTTAGCTATCAGAGACAGCAAATAAACAGACAAAGAGGAGCCTGTGTCAGAAACAGAGAAATGTGTATATATATATATATATATATATATATATATATATATATATATAGTGTGAATGGAAACGTGTGATGGTTCTGGGCTACCTAAAATCAAGAAATAAAAAAGTGCAAAATTTCTATTCAAAGCCATCCTGGAAGAAACATGATAAAATATTTGTTGTCTTCAGGATGACTATTGTTTTAGTGCACACCCCTAATTAGTTCTTTCTGAGCTGAAAAAGCTAATTAAAAAATGCCTGCACACTGCACGGGACTGATGCGGATGTGTGCTCCTTGATGGATGGACTCACCACCCAGGATTGTCATCACATCCAGACCCCTAAGGAGGGAAGATTCAAGACTCTGTGTGCTAGGTGCAATCCCAAAATGGCAAAAAATGGGTAAATTAATATGCATACATATGTGCGAATCAAGATGAAGATGTCAGTTTCAGGTAGCAGAAAGAATTTACCAGCACTGACTTCTGTTAGGCAGAAGCCATCAGGGAAGAGGGAGTAGATTTTAAATTTAGACATTCATTTAGATTTTTTTCTTTTTAGTAGGGTTGCCAGGCTAAGTCCCATATAAAATCAAGCCTTTTCAAGTAAATGAAATGTGGAAAGAGAAAGTGGTCCAGGCTCCCTCATCTTGTCCACGGAATGTGGAGTTTCTGAAAGCCTAGGAAAGAAAAACCTCTTCTTCCTCTGGTTCTTTTCAAGGGCTAAGACAGAATTTTGCTTAGGGAATACATTGCTCTGTCCTTAGCCAGTATTTTACTTTTTTGTTCCTTGCTGAACATTAATCTGTTCGTACATTTGGGGGAAAAGGTATAGAGTCAGTAGGTATCAGTGTGCCCCAGCAGAACGACCCCAAGGTGGAGGCGAGCTATCAGAGGACAAAGAGCACAGACTTCAGAGTCAAGTGGACCTGAGTTTGAATCCTGGCTTCTCTACTTTCTACCTGTGTGACCTTGGACAACTTACTTAACTTCTCTGAGAATTAGTTTTCTCATCTGTAAAATGGGAATAATAACCCTTACCTGTCGTGCGCATTAGGTGAAGCAATGTATGTAAAGCAGCTAACACAGTGACACATACTAAGTGCCCGATAAATGGTAACTATTAAAAAAAAAAAAGGGATTTCAGACAGTGGCTTCATTCCCCAGCTGCAGGGTGATCTTGGGTGGTCTCGGCCTGCAGCGGCTTGAAGCAGGGTTTTGGTTCCTGGCCAGTGATTGAGGTCGGGTCTCGGCAATGAGAGCACCGAATCCTAGCCACTAGACAAGTGGTCGGTGAAAAGGCCCTGGCCCTACAGCTTTGCAGAAAAAGAATTCCCACAAAGACGGAAAGTAGTGAAACGACTAAAGTATTTATTAGGAGAAAAGAGTACAGTATGTGTGGATAGACACACGGGCGGGCTCAGAGAAGGTCGAGCCCTCGTGGCAGTTTAAATCACTTATATGGAGCATTACTTCCATGTTTCCTTTAGCCAGTCATCTTGATTTGCCTGGTTCAGAGTCCATATTCGGTGTATCTCAGGATCTTCCCATGTATGTGTGTGCATCTCTTAGCCATGATGGACTCTACCCAAGATGCCTGTGGGTAGTGAGTATCAGTTGGCATCAGCTAGCATCACTTGCGTTTTGGCCTCCAAGGAGCCTTTCTGCACATGTGTAGTCGGGGAGATCTCCTGACTTGGAGAATGAGAAATATGTGGTCTCTTGTCTTCTATCTGGGCAGGGCCCAGCCTCCTCTCTCAATTGTCCTGTTATTCCCGTCTCTGAGTATCGGTCCACAGGGAATGAACTCAAACCGTTTGCCCCGGGGCTCATCTGTCTCCTGACTCAAGGGAAGCCAGCAACCCACAAACATCAAGTACTGAGGTAGACATATTCTGCAGTGAAGACCTCAGGGAAGGTTAGATAAAAGGAATGCTCTTGGACAGGAGGGGTGGGAGCACAATGGAGAGGAAGCTAAGTCCCAGACAGACGCCCAATGTTTCCTCTTAGCTTCTCTTGTGGGACCTACAGCAGAGCCCATCCCCTGCATCTGAAGCCAGTTCCCACTCTTAAGTTCACAAGCACTATTGCTCCTATTTTCAATTCAGACTTTCCCCCCAAATTACTCCTAGGTCCTCTCCAGTCTTGCACTGGTCACCAACATTCAACTGTTGCTACCCCAGGACTGACATGCGTGCCTTCCTCCTACATAATTTGGGAACTTGCCTCATATTTGACAACAATTATGTCCTTTTCTCCTTTCAACAGTAGACTTAGGTCCTCACTGAATTGACTAGATATCATTCTATATCTGCTACTTTCAAGATATTATTGTCATGAACACTATTTAAGCAGACGAATTCTCCTTTGCATTTATTATTTGAGGGAAAGGCAGAAAATAGTTTCCTTCCTTGACTAATCCTCTGTTTAGAACTAGAAGATTAGGTGATCTTTTACTTTAATTTTATGTTTTCCATAAAACATCCATCCACCCATTTATTTATTTAACAAATATTTATTGATCACCAATTCTGTTCTAGGTATTGTCCCTAGTCCCTGAAGCTAGATTGGAGGGTCACGATGACACAGTTTCTGTTTTCATGGAAATTGTAAGAGATTGGCTACCAAAACTGATCTCACTTAATGTGTAGACAGATATTTTCTGACCACACCATGTCTACTTGTAGTTTATGCTTCCTTGATTTTTCATTACATTTCTTTCCTTATATTATGGAGGAAGCCAAGTGTGTGTCAGTACTGAATATATCATGACATAAAATTAAACTTTTAGAAAAATTCATTTTGCTTAAATTTTCTGAGGCATGAATTTGGTAAGCAGTATCTCTGTGATATAAGCTAAACTGCATGAAACTTGTAAAATCTCTCTCTTCATCACTTTGCAAATGTATCTTTTTGAGAATGTAAGTTCCTTGAGGAGAGGGACTTGTCTGTTTTGTTCCCAATTATATTCCCAGGACATTAACAGTGTCTGATACATCGTCACCCCATATATTTTTGTATGAATAAATGAATGAACACACATCCATTGCAAAAACAAAATAGCTACTTTCCAAATTTTCATTCTGAATTATAGAAAACAATATATCTTATATTATATTCTCTCTTCTAAGGATAGCTATCCAGAATATCATTTGCGTTGGTAATGTGTATTCACCATATTTCCTCATAGTTTTCTCCTGCCTGACAGAGAATATATGGCACCTGTACTCTTGGGAAAGGAATTTTCGAATCTACTGAATTTTTTTCTTTGCCAAGATGATACCAACTAACTGGTAGACTGAATGCATCAAACATCATGTGCTATCCTGTCTCCCTAAAAAGGCTGTTCACGAAAGCAGAGAATACTGCTGACTCCATCAGCATCTTCAGTATCTGAATTTACTCTTGTCCAGGCTAAAAAACATTTCCAGTCTCTTGTACTCATTTTTCCCCATGACATAGTTTTGCATCTCTTCAACACTCTTGTCATTTTCCTGCTGATTAATACTAATGGTTCCTGCTAAAGGTCATTTTTACAGAAGGTCATTTTCAGGTAATGAGAGTTCAGTATTTTAACCTGAAAAGGAATCAGAGTGGTCTAAGTGGGTGGTGTGAGTGGTGTGTGTGTCAGGGGATAACTTCCAGGCAAAATCCAAGACGGAAGATGCTCTGCGGGGAGGAGATCTTGATGTTCAGGTTCCTGCCTTATTTACCACTAGTTTGATACGGTGGCAAAGAATGTTCATCTCGACGTGACTTGCAGGCCTTGGTCATGACCTGAGAAAATGTTTATGTTTGGGAATGCAGTGATGCTGGTGCTTTATTTCTTCTCCTCTCTTGTTCTTGGTATTTCAGGATGGTTGAAGTCAAGACACTGAGGAACGAGTGACAGCCGAGGCTGCTGCTTCAGGCATCGGGTGCCTCATGGGCAATGTTTTCCAGGGGTTGGGTGTCACTGAGGTATTGTCACTAATGTATCCTGAAAGTTCCCTTTAATGTCAAAGGTGATGATGTAGTCTTAAAACGAATAAATGTGACAACCTGAGTCCTTACATGCAGACCTGAAGCCAAGTATTTGGAAAGTGTTATGGGGGCACATATGAGAATATAGAATTTCTCTGTGGAAACTGCAGGAAGATATTCTGAGTACTTTTCACTTCTTCCCACAAAACTTGATCAAAAGCGTAGAGAAAATAAAACTTTTGTGATTCCGTTCCAAGTGTTTCTTTAAAGGAGCTTCTGAAGATGGTCTAAGAGGCAGATATATGAGCTCACTTTCAAGCTAATGTTCTCAACTTGTGATGTGATCTCACTGTGGTTAAAAAAAAAAATAGGTTTCAAGGTACAGAAAAGAAGAATAACTATTGAATAGGTTATTTAGAATGAAAAACTGGACACAAACTGTGCTGTCCACTTTGAAATCGTATAAAAAGCAGTAATGCGGATGGCACTATGTAGCCAAAGCTGACTGATATGTCTTTCCATTGAAGATAACAGAAATCCCACTGTGAGTGCTTGTTGGGGCTTCTTTGAAAATTCTGCATTTCCTCTGCACACCCTCAAACACACTTGTGTCTCATGGCCTTCTCTGACATTGTCCCAGTCTTACAGGAAACACTGGAGACTCATCATTTGTTTGACACGACGAACTCTCCCGGGCACCAGCGTGTAGCTCAGCAAGGTATAACTGGGAGTTTTTTCTTATTGTCGCTGTTGAAACTATAGAGGCTTAAAGATTTGCCAAAGTTCAATCTAGGTAATCCCTTCTATAGGATTAACTCACTGAACGGCTTCCCTGGTATATTTGTTTTAGGAAAAAAAAAACCAGATTTCAAATCCCTAAATCTGGAGGTAACATTTTATTTACTGCACAGATAACATCATTGATAACTTGTGAGTGTGTCTGTGTGTGTGTGCTTTTTCCATCTTCACAGCTTATCCCATGAGAAATCTAAATGAAAATTTAAAAAAAAACACCTCTACTTTTTCACAAACTATAATTATTTTAATTACAGGATAATTATATAAATAATGTATTTGAATGTAAGTTTCAGTTTTCTTTGTTTTCTAAATATTATCATCTTTCAGTGTTTTCACACGTGTAAACAGGAAACATTTAAGTTTAGATGAAGAGCAGGTGAAATGCCTATGATACAAGTACAGACAATCAAAAGATGATTAGGCTATTGAAAACTGCCTAACTAGGTACTAATTTTTAAGTGAGCAGGTGTACTTAGTCATTATAACTTTAAAATGAAAATATATTTGAATTAAACCAAGCCCCCCTCTTCCCAACATTAAAATAACATTAGAGGTCTGGCTGGTACCAACTAAATCCAGCAAAGGCAAAAGAGGTGGAAATTCCACAGTGAGGTAGCCAGCCAGTCCAGAAGTATAGGAGGCATTAAAGAAAAAAAAACTACAGGCTTCTAAAGAAATGTTGAAACGATTTCACAACACTTTATTGACTCTCTTAAAATACGGCCCAAACATCATTAACGTGTTAAAAAGATTAATACTTTGGTTATTGTGAAAGGATGATTAACTTTCACAGGGATTGTACAAAGTCAGAAAGATCGTATAATTACCATGGGTGGAAATCAATTGGTGTTTCTTTTTATTTTTCTTTCTCGATTCAGTTGTTTTTCTGGTTGCCGCTGAAATGCATCAATGCTCTCTCAGCTGCTCATGTGGAATGCACAAAAACCTGATTCTGAGTCAAAAGGAGATGGTAAACTTGTGACTAAAGCATGAACATTAAATTTGAAGGTGGTGTGACATAACATAATACTCATTTAATTCACATACGGCTGCACCTGAAATTGAAAGCCCAGTTTTCATCAAAAGTTACTGCAACTATATAAAATAAACTTATCCAGCATTTCATACGGGGCCAATTTAGATCTGTTAAATCCTGTGGAAGAAGGTAAACTGTTTCTAATTATCCAGAGCATTTTTCAGTTTAATGACTTTGTCTTTTGTGTGCAAAATTATACTTCAGTAATCTGAAAGTCTAAGAGCTTGTGAAAAGAGAAAATACACTGCTACCAGTTCAAATATATATGAAAATAATCTGGATGAACTCCATGTAAACTATTTGGGTGGATGTTATCCTGTGATGTAATCAACTTCCAGCTCTGTCTACTGAGCCTTCAAATGTCGTTAATGGTTTCATCCTCTGACCCATAATCCCATCTGTTCTTCCATCATTGTTACGCGTATTTCCTTCCAGTGTCAAATTACTGGTAGGCTCTACTCTGCATGTACTGCAATGGGTTTGCTCTACTGAGTGTCTCGGTAATTGTTTCAGATTTTTGTTCTATAACAGTTTAGTCAGTTTTATGCAACTTCCTGGCGCCCTATTCTATTTTTTTGTCTTACTGCAAGAGGAGTAAAGCAGAGTTGCTTTCAATTCCATCTTTTATGCGTTGGCATGCTGCATTTGTAGAAAAGTGTTATTGGCAAATATTTCAAAAGCCTAGGGAATTGTGTCCATCAGAAGTCATAGATGGCTTTCCTGTAGCTGCAGAAGAGAGGTTGCCTGGAACAGTGCATGCTGGCATTATAAACCTCAAATTTGAAGAAACTCAGGAGAGAGAACTTGGAGGCTGAGGAAAATGAAGGTAGTGTACGAGCTTACACTAGGCTAGGAGAATCCTTACTGCGGTCCAAGACTGGTGTCGTCAGTACAGCAAAGGAAACCATTACAGAGTTCAGCGGGTCTTGATAATAACAGCGGGTCTTGTTAATGATTCCCCAAGGGGCATGAACTGATCCCTTTGTTTATTCAAATACCACATCATGTACAGGTAGAAAAATCTAAGCTTTAATATGAATTGACATAACAGCAGTTCCTGACCTCAATCAATGCTTGTGAGTTTCTGACACATCCAGGACTAACCTGTACTACAGAACCTCAACAAACATGTGTAGTTTGAAATAATAAACAAATTGACATCCAACTCCAATGATCCTCTACCCGTGCGTTTGACTTTCCTTCATTGCTTCTACCATTTTCCTCCTACAGTCCTGATGCCGTCTGGTTTAGTCCCCTTCTCTCCTTCTTCCTCTCCTCCTCAGATTGGTTGAGTGTAAGGTCTGTGGGACTCCTAATACTCATAGATTTCCAAGATATTCATCAAATTAGGGTCTTCTTTAACATAGTCACGAATCTTACTTTAATCCTTTCGGTACTCAAACACATTCCTGACGTCATCTTTGCCTATGGAAAGGGAAGTGGATACAGAAGGGAACACTGGCTTATTTCTTAACACTTACAAATCAGACATTTATGCAATATTTAATAAGGAAATAAACCAGACATTCATACTGTTCCTAATGAAAGCCAATAAAAGTTAAGCTCAGAGGGTTGAATGATCTGCAAGAATATGCATCCAGTAAGTACTGAATTTGGACCCAAAATGAAACCTAGAACCAGGCTGTTCCTATGTGCCATGCGATCTTCCCACTGCCGCTTTCTTAAAAATAGAAACTTCAAAAACAATTACTGAATACATTAGAGACAGTAAAATAAGGAAAACAAACCATAAACAAAAAATTAAGAAGATTGAAAAATGGGCCAGAGACAAAGGTATGCATACCTTATAACTGATTTTTGAAATCCCATTACTAATTTTTGAAGTAGATCAGGTCACCAGAAAGCTATGAACTTAGACCATATTCGTTTTCCCTCTGTGGACATGCCTTTCCTGAGTTATCCTCCCTTCTTTCCTTTAACTTTCATTCAGGTCAGTTGAAAGGAATATTCCTATTAAAATCACTTTGGGTTACACCTCAGTGAAGGCACCATCCTTTGGAATTAGGCACACATCTATCTTTCTTGGAGCGCTAATGAGATTTTTACGTTTCTGATTATGAATTTTCTTATCTCATGGCTTACGTTCCTTTTTTAGTTCACATTTTATTTTATTCATGTCCTTTATTACAAGGCATCCCAAATCTTATTATAAAAAGAAGTGTGAGGTATAAGTGAATGAATTTATTTGTGTAACCCTGAGGTCGACTGCCAACCTGTCCACCGTGGGTTGGCTCTATTCTGACTCTACTGTATTCAAAACTGGGTCCTTGTCCAGTTCGGTTAAAGCACTTACTTATGATCAGCAGGTTTGAATTTTTTATTAGATATTTGGGGTATTTGGGGGAGGAGGTTACACTGTGCCCAGAGAACTTAGCCCCTCTCCCCTTTCCATCTCCTTCACAGGTTCCAAATAAGCATTCTGTTAGAAGGTGCAGACATCCATTCACAGAGGCCCAGAGCCTCATCCACTGCCCCAGAGGGGATTTCTCAAAGCTTCTCCCCAACAAAGACTGGGGACAGGATATGGTCCCTCACAGAAGGGATTCTCCTACCCACCACAAGAGAAGAGCTTTGCTCTTGTTAAACAAGTAATACCTACACTTTGGGAGAGCTCTTTTGCGGTTGTTATCTATCAAGAAAATTCTACCAGTTTTCATGCCTTGTTTTACCATCACCACTTCTGAAACATGATGAGAATTTCTGTTTATATTCTTTCTTCAAATGGCGAATGTGCAGTATTCTTATTTATCAAGCAGAAAAGAAGTCCTTTCTTGAAATATCCCCAATCAAAATGGAGAAAGAGGTCTGAGCTGATTGCAGAACTGCAACTATTTGGTTTCCCATTTGAAAACAGGTCTAGGAAAGAATCTTACACAGTAGTTATAACATAAGGAAATGGTGCATGTTGGGGCTCAAAGCTAGCTGCCCCAAATACGCCTTAATGGCACATTAATTATTTTGAATTAAAATGACTTGAGAAATAGCTGGTGACAAAAAATATGATATTAAAAAAAGCCCACTCTGATCCCCCTCTTTCCCCCTAAAAGTGGGAAATAAACCTCCTGTGTGAAGGTATCCTTCCTATACAGGGAGGATAGGAAGCATCCTTCTCAGAGTTAGGGAATTCAAGGCTAAGAAAGCTGTGTAAACAACATTGGATACTTTTTCATTACCCTGCTACCACAAGCACCCTTTTGTTTTGTTAACTTCACAAATAATTTTTCTATGTCTAAAACTGATATAGAAACAGTTTGCTTTGGTCACTTCTGGGGTCCCATTTCTATGAGACCTCCATGTATACAAACTAAACTGTTTTATTCTCTTGTCAATCTGTCTTGTGTAAATTTAATTAGTAGACCAGCTAAAAGAACTCAAGGGGGATGGGGGAAAATTTCCCCCAACCCAGCATGCTCCTGGGGCCCACTCAGACTCCAGGGACCTTCCAGCAAGCAATGCTCTGGCAAGACTCATGCTCTCAAAATTAAGCCTCAGTCACCAAGAGATACCAACACTGGCCAGCACGGTACTTATAAGATGCTCCGTGTGCACTTGTATTTTTTCCTTTTCGGGTCCACAGTGCCACAGTGCTCGCATACACAGACACATGAAGCATGACGCAAACTGAAAAATCATCAACCACAAAAGACAACATTTTTTTTAATTGCTTGCTTCCTGTGCAAAGCTGGCAAATTGAAAATCAGTCCAATTCTATTATGGTGAAGGAGTTACTTTGTAATCACAGACCTAGGGAGGAAAAAGAGGGCTCTTTTTCTTTTTAAAAAAAAATTTATTTAATTTATTTGTTTTTGGCTGCGTTGGGTCTTCGTTGCTGCGCGCGGGCTTTTTCTAGTTGCGGTGAGCGGGGGCTACTCTTCGTTGCGGTGCACGGGCTTCTCATTGCGGAGGCTTCTCTTGTTGCAGAGCACGGGCTCTAGACGCGCAGGATCAGTAGTTGTGGCACGTGGGTTCAGTAGTTGTGGCTCGCGGGCTCTAGAGCACAGGCTCAGTAGTTGTGGTGCACGGGCTTAGTTGCTCCGCGGCATGTGGCATCTTCCCGGACCAGGGCTTGAACCCGTGTCCCCTGCATTGGCAGGCGGAGGATTCTTAACCACTGCTCCACCAGGGAAGCCCAGGGGCTCTTTTCTTCACAAATAAATCTCCACCACAATGCAGCTGACTTTGTTTGAATTTCATTTTCCATGTTGCAAGTGGCAAACGGTCCGGTCTGTGTTGCTATGTGTTATGGCTGCCTTCCCCCCCAAGGGAAAAGAAATGGGCAGTGGGTACTTTTTATTGTTGGAAAAAAAAAAAAGCCTTAGCGATTCCTCGTTAGTGGGTTTCACAAATATGTCAGCCATCCCCTACATTTTTAGACGTTTGAGCTCATAATTTGTATTCATGCATGTCTTTTCAAGCACACAATCTGCCTCTAAGCTCTCTTTCATAGCCAGGCTTCTCAAAGGGTTTTATACACACTTTCTCTGGAATCATGATTTCATCTGGTCTCAGGCACCCTTTTTGAACTGTGTATCACTTGCTAAGATAAATGATAGAGTCCACGTGCCCAGGAATAAAGCACGCCCTCCCCGATGTCGCCGTCGCGTGGCCCACGCGTGAAACTTTCTCTTTGTGAGACTTCTCATTTCCTGCCTTCTTCTACTCCACCTGACTTTCCTGGGTTTTCTTCTCTTACTTTCTGGTCATTCCTTTTTCATTTTCTTTCCCATTCGCTTCTCCTCTAACTTAGTTCTAAATCTCCTGTGCCCAAAATGGAAGTCACCAGCCTCGTATGACGACTGAGCACCTGAAACCTGGCCGGTTTGAATTAAGATGTGATGTGCGTGTAGTATACACACCCGCATTTGAACACTTAGCAGGAAAAAAGCATGTTCATTATCTTATTAGTAAACAGTCAGCTCTCATCATGTGTGTGTGTGATGTTCTAAAAAGTCTCCAGGAACACAAAGTAGTGAACACTGAACCATCTTCCCTAGGAGGAATACAGGAATAGGGGCCTGCGATCCTCTGGTCACAGCCCGAAGTCAATACGCAACCTTGTGTGGTGTGTGTTTCTGTTTGAAGACAGCTTATTTCATATGTATCGTTGACTCATTAGCATTGAACTCACAGCACTGAACTCATGGCTGAACAGAGCTTATCTAAAACGTGTATTTTCTCCATAGGGCACATGCAGTCTTCCTGTGCTTAGGAAGCTATAAGCAGAACCGCAGCGCTATGCCTGGGGTCCATTTTAAACAGTGAAATTACCAACAAAAGGCACAGCCATATAGATAATGTGGCACTGAATATAAACCGTGAAAAGTGTGCTTGTTTTAGCGTATGAGGGCGAAACAGGAAGCCAGAGTATTGTCTTGTTCGACCTCAGCCGGGAAAGTGCACATCCGGTGACCATCCTCCCTCTGCGCATGTCTGCAAATGATTGCAAAAGTGCTGCATGTATTCACGTCGGAGTTACAAATAGATTTCAGCTAGTAGGTACACTGACAAATACAGAATCCACAAATAAGACCAACTGTATTTTATATTGATTACGTATTGAAATGATAAGAGTTTGGATGTATTGGGATAAGCAAACTACATGCTAAAAGCATTTATTTGTTTTTTTGACTTTATTTCATGTGGCTACAAGAAAGTTTAAGAATATGTATGCGGCTGACATTGACTCACTGGGGATTTCTCCTGGTTATAAATGTAGGAGCTCATAAATGCTGTGGTGAATGTAGGCATTTCACAGGACTGGTTGCTCACAGGTTCCCTCTCGCATTCTTGTGACTTGAGATACCATGTAGGGGCCAAAGACTCCCCGGATCTTAGGGTCGCCCTTCCCTCAGCTTTTTCTCCCACTCCTACCTCCACAGCGTGTTCTCCCGGATCCAGCTTTAGTACATGTACAGAAGCCCATTAATTCCTCCCAACTCCTCTGCCTCCGTGCTGCTGGGTCCATTACTATTGGCCCCCACCATCTGCATGCCCCTTGCGTCCTCTCACACTCCCAGGCACAGCAGCCTGAATGACCTTTTAAAACGTAAGTCAGGGACTTCCCTGGTGGCGCAGTGGTTGAGAGTCCGCCTGCCGATGCAGGGGATGAGGGTTCGAGCCCCGGTCCGGGAAGATCCCACATGCCGCGGAGCGGCTGGGCCCGGGAGCCATGGCCGCTGAGCCTGCGCGTCCGGAGCCTGTGCTCCGCAACGGGAGAGGCCACAACAGTGAGAGGCCCGCGTACCACAAAAAACAAGAAAACAAAAAACGTAAGTCAAATCACAATCACACCTCTGCTCAGAAACCTCCAATTGACTTCCTATCTCACTCACAGTGAAATCCAATTATATTCACCAGAGCTGACAAGACCTATGGGATGTTCCCCAACCACTCCCTCTGGGATGCGTCTCCTACGCTCTCTCCACTGACCGTTCCATTCCATTCGCACTGGCCTCCTTGCTGCCCTTGGCTTCCCGATGCCCAGAGACCTTTCCACGAGCTGCTCTTTGCCCAGAATGGCTCCCCCAGTGCATTATGGCTGTTTCCTTCATTCAGACCTTGGCTCACATGGTACCTGATCAGAGAGGACCTTGCTGCTAACCCTCTAAAAAAGGAGTTCTGCGTCATCCTGTGTCTCCTTGCTCTGATTCATTTTCTCCTCCTAAGCTTTATTTGTTCCTCTCTCTCCCACTAAGATATAAATTGTGTCAGAGCAGGAACTTGGCCTTGTTTATTCATAGCTATTTCCCTGCTGCTAGATTAATACCTGGCACATAGTAGGTAACCCCCAAATGTTATGTGAATAAAGTTTCTATCTACTATTCAGATTTTTTTTTTTACTATTCAGATTTTTATAGTATCAAAAACCTAGTTGACCAACCTCAGTATCTCAACACATGTCTAATAATAATGTTTAGATGATGAATATCTTTAGCTGAAAGCAGCACCAGCTTAAGTTGGACAAACCTTGGTTCAAATACTAATTTTGCCAATTATTTTTTCTATGGCCTTGCAAAAGCTATTTACTACTCTAAGTCTTAGTTTTTCTTTTTTAAAGTGGGCCTAATAATACTCGCCTTACTGTCTTCTTGTGAGGAATACAAAAAATATTATCTCATGTGTAAATTCCCTGCATGAAGACTAGTTTATACCAGGTACTCAGTCACCAATGTTATTCATCAATCTTTTACTAAAAGCCCACCATATGCCAGGTGCCATATCAGACTCTGGACGAGTAAATCCTATGAGATGTAAATTTCTTTTAAGAAATAGCCTAGCGAGTATGAAAAAGGGGGATAGAGGATGGGAGGGAGAAGACACTATTAGAAGTGAGCTTCAATATGTTAATGTAATAAAAGTACATGTGATTACAATAATGTCACAACAGAAGAAGAGCTCGGTAATAATGGAGAGTGAGGTGGGCTCAGGACCATTTCATAACGGAAGTAATGCCTGAACTTGAAGATGCATTGCGTTTCATAGGCAGGGAAATAGGGCAGACGGTGCTCGGCAGATAAAGCAGTGGGCAAAGGCCCTGAGGGGTGAATAGGAAGAGGCATTCAGGAGATGGCAAGCAGTTTAGCACGGCTGAGCATAATATCCAAGGGATTCAGTGGAGTCCAGATTTAGATAAAAGGGCTTTTGATGCTACATAAAGGAGTTTGAATTTTTTCTTATAGGCTGGTATAGTGGGTTAAATGGCGCCCCACCCGAAGTTCTATCCATATCCTAGTTCCTAGAACATCTGACTGTTTGGACAAAGGATCTTTGCAGATATAACTAAGGAGGTTGGCATGAACAGATCATCCTGGATTTTCCAGATGGGCTCTCAATCCCAGGACAAGTGTCCTTAAAAAAGACACACAGGATATTTTTATTTATTTATTTATTTTTGGCTGCAGCAGGTCTTCGATGCTGCGGGCGAGCTTTCCCTAGTTGCGGCGAGCAGGGGCTACTCTTCGTTGCGGTGCGTGGGCTTCTCATTGCGGTGGCTTCTCTTGTTGCGGAGCACGGGGTCTAGGTGCGTGGGCTTCAGTAGTTGTGGCTCACAGGCTCTAGAGCGCAGGCTCAGTAGTTGTGGCGCACAGGCTCAGTAGTTTTGGCGCACGGGCTTAGTTGCTCCACTGCATGTGGGATCTTCCAGGACCAGGGCTAGAATCCGTGTCCCCTGCGTTGGCAGGCGGATTCTTAACCACTGGACCAACAGGGAAGCCCCACACAGAAAATCTGAGAGATAGAAGAGAAGGCTGTGTAAACGTAGGGACAGAGATTAGAGTGATGCAGACACAAAGCAAGCATTTGGAGCCACCAAAAGCTGGAGGAGGCAAGGGACGATTCCGCCCTAGAGCCACTGGAGAAAGCAGGGCCTTGCTGACACTTGACTTTCAGACTTGGCAACACTGAGAGAATAAATGTCTGCTGGTTTAAGTCACTAAATTTGTAGTAATTTGTCACACAGCCTCAGGAAACTAATTTAGCAGGAATTTTAGACTAATCCTTTTTTTTATAAGCAAGATCCTTAAGCAGGACGATCCTAAGGAGATCTCTGAAGGTATGTGGTAAATGGATCCAAAGGTGACTTGACGTCACAGCATTTAGGTCAAGAATCCAGACCAAAAATGATGGGATTTTAAACTAAAAGCTAACCACTGGTGTGGACTAGAGGCTGAGGGTTGAAAGTTGGCAGATACTCAAGATGCTAGAAGCATAGAAGCTGCAGGATGTGTTCATGGCTTGAGACGATGAAGGAAAAAATATTAAAAATGATTCCCTAGATCCAGCTAAGCTGTCTCAGTGAAATGATGCCATTTCCTGAGAGAGGGATTCAGGAGGAAGTGGCATTCTGCTTCTCAAGTGCCTCTGGACATGAGGTGGATTCAGGAGACACTTACAATAAAGGTCTGGTGCTCAAGAGAGATGGAGACTGTAGATGCTTGTTTGGGACTTACCGGGACAGGAGTGGTAGCTGAATGTCAGGGAGGACGTGAACTTGTTCTGAAAAAGTGTGTAGAGTGAGATGGACAGCACGTAAAGACAAGACACTAGAGGGCCTTTAGACCTAAGCAGACATGGGAATGAGTGAAGAAGGCTGAAGAGAAGCAACGGAGAAAGAATGAGTAGCTGAGAAACAATGGAGATGCGTGAAGAGGGAGGTGGTCAGAGGGGTTTTGGACCACCCAGTCATCGAGGACAGGGGAAGAGTGGCTTTTGCATTTGTCCAGTTGGTGTGCATTAGAGACTTTTTTTCCAGAGCAGTGTTTACGGTATGGTGAATAATGGGGCTGGGCTGTTCCTGGGGTAACATGTGGAGGAAATACAGAGATCTACAGAAGAATATTCTTTAAAGAGCATCACAATGAAATGAAGAGAATCACACATTGAGAGAAAATCCATGGGCAATGGAGGGATTCTTTTATTTATATATAAGAAGAGGGATACTTAGGCATGTTTATAAATAGCAGAGAAGAGCTCAGAAGGATCCAGTAAAGAAGGAGAGGCTAAAAAAAGAGGGGGGAGGGGAAAGAAATGATACAGCTATAGCAAATATGGAAGAGATGAGAGGGGATGGATTTGACCAAGGAGAAGTCATGAACGAAAGGAGAGGCAGATCTTTCTAGGAGATGGAGGAGAAGATAAGTCTGAGTATAGATCACAGAAGAAAGAGAAGAGAAGAAAATTTTCCTTCTTATGGCCTGCTTTTTTCTTTCTAAAATGAGAGCTAGTCCTTTACATTGGGAAGGGGGCAAAGACAACATCTTGAGAAATTTGGTAAAAATTTAGAAATTTTCGTAAGAGAACCTGAGTGAAGACTAACAAAAATTTATTTCTCTCATCCTTCATTGAAGTTCACTCATCAAAAAACTATCTCTCTGCTGATTCATGGCCACTCTTCCCTCAAGAGTTGACTCAAGGATTACTTCCTACCTTCTCTGATGGACCTAGACTCTTTGCTATCCAACTACATATGCCTATAGATTAGACTATATCATATTTCAGTATACAATTTTTACTCTGTCATATTTGTTAAACTGTACCAGGATTAAACTTTGCTTTATACCCTTTTGAATTCTTCCTGTGGCTCACAAACAGTGCTGAAAGATAATCTAGCTCATCTATCAGGACCCATGGCCTCTATCAGTTTGCTGGGTGTACTTCTGACTTATGTGTTTGGTATTGGAGTAATTATTAATAGCATCCCCATTCACTCTCAGAAGTGTCCTAGCTTGAATGATAGTTTATATGAGAGACCCAGGGGAATTCACTTCCAAGAGAGAACATAGGAGCTAGGACAGTAGAAGTTGGGAAAGGGTACTGTTACTAAACCAAGGGACTGATAGCCAAAGGGGATGAGGTGAAGATGGCACTGAGCTGCTTTTGAAGCCTACAGAATAATAGAATCCAAGTTCTACTCATAACCCAGTCAATTCCAGAGTTGTTAGAGAGCCATGGATACTTTTACAACAGTACTCAGCGCTATAGATTCTTTCACACACGGGCATCTGTACTTGTTCCAAAATCCAACACAGAAAAACCAGCAGAAGATACAGCTCTCCTACTGTGTTGTCTCCCCTCTCCCTGCACTCCTCCCTCTAGCTGAGTCAAGTTCCCGTCCTCATGTTCTCTTAATAGAATTTTCTTTTCCTGGAAGAAGGGTAGAAAATTTCTGATTTTGTCACTAAGGTCAATAAAGACAGTAAAAAAAAGCATTATTATCTTTAGGAATAATTAGCCTTAGGAACCATGGATGAGGAGATGAACTATAATTTATTGATACTCTATGTATTATATATGTAGGTAGGTAGGTATTCTAATCAATCTAATGAAAACCTCTGACCTGAGTAACATAATCTGCATTATATAAAAGAGGAGACTGAGATTCAGAGAGGTTGAATCAACGTGCAAATCCACACAGCTTGTTAGTAATAGAACAAGATTCAGGCCAATGTTCATAGACTCTCCAGCCCCCTTTCAAAACACAAAGGAGTTAGGGAACTCAACTGGATCAATCAAAGATCTTTGATATCAAAATAAATGGTCACCATTCAAGAGCTCCAGGCAGCGGCTTCCTTTTAATTGAAGTTCTCCTTCAGTATAAGTTAACAGTGATTTACTTTGCTTTCTTGCCTCTCACATCACCTCCTTTTGCACATGACCTGACAATCCTCTTTTTGGCCAGCTGTAATGTCATGAGATTATAGGGTTGAGACTCGATCTCGGGTCACGGTGTTTGAATGTCTGTAGGAAAGGAATTTGTATTGGGGAAATCATTTTCATTTGAGAAACTGTATGATATTTATTGATTGTGTCTACTGCCAATGTTTATATCCAATTCTAAGATTTCTGAAAAAAAATTCTTGTTCCTTGCTGCTCAGAAAAAGTTTACTGAAAACACCAGTTCTCTAAAAGCCCTGAAATCTGCAAAGTCTGTCTTCTGCTAAAACAACTGTTACAAGTACAAAGGGGCTCCTGCTGACATGCAGTCGTGAGGATAGTGAATGGTACCCTTGCTGGCATTTGCCTAGTTGACAGTGGGCAAGCTGAGCGAGTTACAGCCTGCATTCGTTACGTTTGAGATAGTGCTCTAATGATTTGCTCATTTTAATAAAGACAGATTTTGGTAAAGTAGGAAAAAAACTTATCTATATTTGAACTTACCCACATTTGAATGTTGTCACTGCCATTTGCAGACACCCTGTGCTTTAACAGACTTTGGTGAAGAAGTAATTTCAAGGCAGTTAAGATACCTGGGTCTGAACAAGGACTGTGCAGTGGTCCTGTTCATTTGTTTGGCTCTGTTTTATTAGGGACACTATGAGTTATGGGCACTCCGAGGAGGATGACGTGTTTCTGGCGCAGCCTGTCTGTTCCTTTTCACACAGGGCTCATCTTAGACTCCAAGTCACACTGTAATTAACAACACCAAGTAGCTCTCTAGAGCCCTAACACAACTCATCTGTGATAAATGAAGTTACTCAAAATCTCCCGAGTATAAAAGTAAATGGGATACATCTTAGACATACTTACATTAGGCACATGTATGCATTATTGACAAATACAATTCATTTAGGAGTGACACGAATTCACTGATGAACATTATGTTTTCCACCAAGCATTTTTTTTAGCTTAAGGTACTCAGAAAGAGTCCATTTCCCATAGTGTTAATGTTGAAAGCTACGGCAATGACACCACAATAATGCCCATCACTGTGATGTATAATATAGATGTTATTGCACATAATAGAAAGCGTTCTTTGGGTGTAATGCATTTTTGTTGCCTACATGCTGACACCAAGCAGATATAAATGTGCTTTAATGTGTTTCCTTTTAAAGGGCTAGTGTAGACACACCCTCGCGTATGCAATTTGGTATAAGGTTTGGTGAGCAGCTCACTTTTACTAGCTGCTTTCTAGATTCACTTTAGTACTCCTAATAGCGCTAATTATAAGCTGCACAGTCTTCTATTCCTTCCTTGCTGTTCTTTGTCATTGCACTGCTCATAGACATTTAAACAGTGGAAGCTGTTTATAGTTCATTAAACGCTTTAAGCTGTTGTTCTAAAGTTCTATACTTTTCTTGTATTTTCCAAGTCATTTCCCTCTGCTGTCATATGAAACCACGTATCGCAATTCAATAGAAGACATCAAGTATGCACGTTTTGTGGATAGCCAGCAGGGCTAACAGCCATAAATGGATCAAAGGCTTCGGCTCTCTATTTTATATTGTGTTTGGTGTGGCGTTTGACACAGAATGTTTTAGTCTTTCTGTTTTAAATGATCCTCTCTAATTCTTTTTAAAGTAGAAATTTTGCTTCTTAAATAAAAACACTAGCCAAAAGGGAGTAGTAACTCATATTATGATATGATACAGCATAGAAAATGTGACTATTGGAAAGCTAAGTATTTTCCTATAATATCACAGTAGGAAGAGATGGGGTAATTACTCCAATAAATGACCCACTAGGATGGTATTACAATTTGAAGAAAGAGAGATTTAGAGGCATTAAGACTGCCGTGGGATGTGCAGGAAACCATAGCGGTATCAGAAGGAGGCTGTCTCTTTGATTTCTGTTGGATAGGTCACACTATGCCTTTCACTTCTCGATGTTCTCCTTGGCAAGCCCTGTATCAACCTGTTGTTGGAAGGTAATGTAGAATGGCTAATTTAGAATTCCTTCCCCAGAGCACGCCATGATCTTTTTGTGAAAAAATGGAAGTGAGAAGTTAGGGATTTAGTCTTTGCTGTTCAAACCGTATGAAACATTGTTCCCCATTGTATTATTTATTAAGCAAAGACTCACTTTCCTCCTCACATTGGGTGTGCTTAAGACACATGGTTCTGTAGCAGAGACAAGAGCAACTTACCAACAACCAGGTTTAAAACACTAGAGCAAAATAGGAAGAATGGTGCAGAGAAAAGGAGGCTGTAGGTTAAGATTGCATTTCCCAGGGCTTCCCTGGTGGCGCAGTGGTTGAGAGTCCGCCTGCTGATGCAGGGGACACGGGTTCGTGCCCCGGTCCGGGAGGATCCCGCATGCCGCGGAGCGGCTGGGACCGTGAGCCATGGCCGCTGAGCCTGCGCGTCCAGAGCCTGTGCTCCACAACGGGAGAGGCTCCGACAGTGAGAGGCCAGCGTACCGCAAAAAAAAAAAAAAAAAAAAAAAAAAAAATTGCATTTCCCAACAATGATTAATTTGAGAACCCAGAGGGTGTCTTCTTCTCTAGGAAGAGGCTAGCTTGCTTTCTGTGGTAAGGGGGCTAAGGTGCAATTGTGCAGGTGCCCTACTGTAAGCAGGCAGGCTCCTGTCAAGGTCAAGTGTATGAAGCTGGAGTCTCATTCCTGTCCATGCAATATTCTTCCTTCCTGACCTTTTCTTTCACATTTCCCCTTATTATTATGAGATCAAATGATCTCATGAGACCAAAATTATCATAAAATCAGTCAATAAATAGACTTACAGTGGAAAATTTTATGTACATATAACATAAAAATAGCAAATTTCATTTAACAAATTGGACTCTGTGAACCCTAAGATTTGTGACCCAATATGTATAGTTGGTAACAAATAATCAACTCTTTGTGAGTGTTGCTTCCCTTGATTTTAATTCCTATTAATAAGTACTTAACTACACCATATGCCAGCACTATGTGACGCTGTTTGCATCAATGAAATGAGGACTCAGAGCCCCCCACCAATCATTTATATTACATATTACCATAGGATATAATTCTCAAGAATATATTTTTTCTCAGGAAGCTGGGCTATATTTCTGCATCTTTCACTTACATTTTTGTATAAAACCTTGTGAATTTATCTTAATATCTCTATAAAATGGGGAAATGGTATCAAATATAACAATGATATGAGGTCAAATGAGTATTTTTTTAAGTCAAATGAGTATTTTTAAGTATTTTTAAAGTATTTTTTAAGCACTTTGTAAACTACATAAAATGCTACATAAATGTATGTTGTTATGATTCTTCAAACTAGTAAACACATTTTCCCATTGTGTTAGAAAGTTGAGACAAGCTGGGACCTGCAACCGGGGACCCTTTGCTGCAGGGCCTGCACCTGGACAAACGTCTCCTCTAGCAACAGATACAAAGAAACTATGAAACTATAAGGGACTAAAAATAACTGCGTGCACGTGCAGTTGGGGTAAATTATGAACAAGATACAAAAACACCTGTACCGTTTTTCTAGATGAACCTATTTGCAGGGCAGGAATTGAGACGCAGACATACAGAACAGACATGTGGACACAGCGGGGGAAGGGGAGGGGGGACGAATTGGGAGATTAGGATGGGCATAGCTACACGACCATGTGTAAAACAGACAGCTAGTGGGAAGCAGCTATAAAGCACAGGAAGCTCAGCTCAGTGCTCTGTGACGACCTAGATGGGTGGGATGGGGGGGGTGGGGAGTGTGGGAGGGAGGTCCAAGAGGGAGGGGATATATGCATACATAGAGCTGATTCATTTCATCGTGCAGCAGAAACTAACACAACACTGTAAAGCAATTATACTCCAAAAAATAAAGGCCCCACACCCAGCTTCCACATCCGAGGTGTCAGGAGCAAAAGCAGGGTACTGCACATGGTACCACCAAGGGGATGGGCAGACCACCTAAGCCACCGTTCCAGCCCAACCCACAGGTCCACTCCTACCCTCCCCCCATTTAAAGGACCAGCTCCCCTCCCCCCAGGGAGCGAGCAAGGAAACCTGTTATTGTTTTCACTCCCTCGTCCTAATAAAGTCTTGCCTGAATTTCTCGTCTGGACTCTTAACAATTTCTATTGATTAAAGAGTCCAAGAACCTGGGTCGGTAGCAATATCAGGCATACTTTTGAAGAAATGAATTGAAAAGAAACAGTGAGAAGAAATACAGAGCTGTCTGAAGGAAAGTAGCTCAAGTTGGGAACAATGGTTACCTCTGATGGGCGTGATTCTAAAGGAGCTTTATTTCCTTTCCTTCTATGCATTTAATAAACATATTTCAATGACCACGTCTTTAATAATAAAACAACCTTTTCTAAATCAAATTACAAAGAAAAAAATATATGAATTTTTGTGTCTGAAAATAGAATAAAAACTGAAATGCATGTAACTAAGAACACTTTATTACATAAAGACCTCATAAAATAGGAAAAGTACCCAAAGACCTCAATAGATAAATAGTCAAAGACCGCAAAAAGACAATCTCTTTTGAGGACAAATAGCTAGGGATAACATACGGCAATAAATATTCATCATTAATCAACAAAATGCAAATTAAAACGAGGTAACTCTTTATAGATTAAATTAGCAAAAAATGTAAATTATCAGACCCAGTACTTTTGCAGGAACAGTAAGACTGCAATCCTCATGCATTTCTGGAGGTGCTCACCTATGGGGTGTTTATGCAGTGCCCAAGAATGGTTTGGTGCAAATCATGTCCCACCACTTTCTTTCTTTTTTCTTTTTTTTTAAACTTAAAAATTTATTATTTTTTTAACTTCTTTATTGGAGTATAATTTCTTTACAATGGTGTGTTAGTTTCTGCTATATAGAAAAGTGAATCAGCTATACATATACATATATCCCCCTATCTCCTCCCTCTTGTGTCTCCCTCCCGCCCTCCCTATCCCACCCCTCTAGGTGGTCACAAAGCACCGAGCTGATCTCCCTGTGCTATGCTGCTGCTTCCCACTGGCTATCTATTTTACGTTTGGTAGTGTGTATATGTCTGTGCCACTCTCTCACTTTGTCCCAGCTTACCCTTCCCCCTCCCCGTGTCCTCAAGTCCATTCTCCACGTCTGCATCTTTATTCCTGTCCTGTCCCTAGGTTCATCAGAACCATTTTTTGTTTTTTTAGATTCCATATATATATGTGTTAGCATATGGTATTTGTTTTTCTCTTTCTGACTTACTTCACTCTGTATGACAGACACTAGGTCCATCCACTTCACTACAAATAGCTCAATTTCGTTTCTTTTTATGGCTGAGTAATATTCCTTGTATATATGTGCCACATCTTCTTTATCCATTCATCTGTTGATGGACACTTAGCTTGCTTCCATGTCCTGGCTATTGTAAATAGAGCTGCAGTGAACATTGTGGTACACGACTCTTTTTGAATTATGGTTTTCTCAGGGTATATGCCCAGTAGTGGGATTGATGGGTCGTATGGTAGTTCCATTTTTAGTTTTTTAAGGAAGCTCCTAACTGTTCTCCATAGTGGCTGTATCAATTTACTTTCCCACCAACAGTGCAAGAGGATTCCCTTTTCTCCACACCCTCTCCAGCATTTATTGTTTGTAGTTTTTTTTCCAAAAGACTATTCACTCGGTGTGTGCAGAATGTAGGGACACCAAAGGGAGGAGGGAATCCTGGTTGAAGAAACTGGGACTAACAGCAGTCGGCTCTTCTTACACCTAGTCCAGAGGAATCACGAATGAAAAGAATTCTTGAAACACAGAAGAATAGTTAGGTATGTATGAAAAGAGTCCTGGAGAGGAGAATTGACATTCTGTCAAGGGACACCATTAGCCTGAGGCAACCTCTTAAGGAGGGAGCCAGGGGAATAGGTGCCCTAACCCAGGGTTCCTAACAGGTCCCAACCTCTGTGAGGAATGGGGCTGTACAGCCGGAGGTGAGTGGCAGGCAAGTGAGCAAACTTCATCGGCCACTCCCCATTGCTCCCCACCGCTCACATTACTGCCTGAACCATCCCCTAATCTCCCCCTACCCTCCGGTCCATGGAAAAATTGTCTTCCACGAAACCGGTTCCTGGTGCCAAAGAGGTTGGGGACATCTGCCCTAACCTCATTTTTCTCTCTTTGTCCCTTGCCAAGTTTCCCCATTGGCTGAACCCAGCTATTTGTCTGTGTGGAGTCAGTTGGTGCAGCCCACGTGGTTCAACCTCGTGGCACAGAGAGCAGGGTGCAAAAGGAAGAGGAACGGGTCTAGAGAATGCCTGTCCCAGGCCCTCTTTGAAAGAGAGGCAAAAAGCAGATTTTGCGGTGCTGTAAATCCCCACCAGAGCTTCCTGTGTTCTCCAAGGACTCTTTGGGGGAAACAAATACATTTCTTGTCTTTTCCTTTCAGAGTACCTCTACCAGTTTCCTTCAGACCTAGGGGTCAGTGGAGCACAGGCTCTGGACATCCAGCCTCTGTAAAGCATCATCAAAGAACTTAAATAGAGTCACTTTTTAGGGGTTAGTCTCACACTCAGTAATACTGCTGGCTAATAATCACTGGGCTGGGACTGGCTTGTTTGGAGCAAGTGGTTGAGGGCAGTCCACAGAGCATCAGAGGAAATTCAATGAGATTCTAAGACTATATATAAGGCAGAAATGACTGTGATGGGGTTTAAGACCCCAGCATCAAGGACAAATCACTCCATGGCTGACCCATGGTTATGGACCAATGGTTAACTTCTACTAGATTAAGGAACACTCTTGTCAGAAGCAAACTTCAGGCCCCAAAAGTACAAAAAAGGAGTCCAGAAAGCTCAAAAGAAAAACTGGTAAATTAGGCAGGTTAGTGAATATTGAATTAAAGACTATGTATTTAACAAAAAGATGGATACAAATATATAGCTATCCCATGGCTGTAATAACTGAATAAACTTGAAAAATAATTAGAATTCGCTATTGCATTTATAGAGAGTTTTGTTTCGTTTTGTTTTGCCTATGAATCTTTTCAGCGCTAAGGAATAAATGGATGAAAAAGTCCAATGAGGAACAGGTGCATTAAACTAAAGATAAATTTCCTCAAAACCATTATATGAAAAGTGTGTATACTTCCTCCATAAAAGCTCTCAGATTTAAAATACAACAGAAAATGATAACAGTGAAAATGACAAATCCCAGCTTCTTCTCATGTTCATCCCAGGATACTTTTGGTGCCCATTCTCATCTCCTCACTTTCTTTCTCCCATTGTCTGATTTTGGCAGCTCCACTTCTCCCGTTCCTCTCTGAGTCTTCATTCAGATTGGCTCCAGGAAATGAAAAGAAAGAAACGGTCTTGTAGTATGTCTCCTTCACCCCTGCCACGTTTCATATCCCTTCTCACTGGGAAACTATTATGCAGCAAAAGCAGAGGAGACTCACTACCATTGTGATGCCGGGAATGCTTTGCCTTGTGAGTGAAGTCAAAGGAGAGGGAATATACATAGCTTAATACCCAGAACAATTTCAAGGGTAAACAACGGCTACAATCATCCTTAGTCCAAGTTCTTTTCTCTGGACTTCCTCAGAAATGATTTTCTTTTCTTCTTAATTCTAAATGACCAACAATCTAGAATAAAAAGATTAAAAAAAAATCATTTTCATCTTAACAATACGTGGGAAAATCTTACTGGCCCCAACTTTGTAAATAATGGCTTCATTTAGATTTACTACGGCTTATATTACTAAATAATCATCATTATGTGCTTATACTTATTGAAGTAGATTATCAAAATGCATAACGTAGTCTTGCCATTAACTCTTTCACATTAATGAGTTGCTATTTAGTAAATTACTGTTTCCCGTCACTAAAACGAAGGAAGCCAGTGGCCTGAATGATTTTCCAAAGTGCCTATTAATAAACACCCAAGACATATATTAAAATACTGGAATGCAAAGGTCTTTGGGAAGTAGATAAGCATGTGAACTAGGGTTTTTAAAAATGTGCAGTAAAGCTTTCATGGCCATAGTGTATTGTCCAAAAAATTCCTCTTCCTAGGTTTGCTTATCACTGATTTTCACTACCTTTCAATTTGTGGCAATTTTGCAGTGACTTTGACTGAAACAAGGCTATTTTTATTTCATTGTTTTGTGGGGAAATACTAAATGACTATTTTTAGATCAAGTATTTTCTGATCACTTTACTCCATTTTTCACTTCACTATGTTAGAAGCACTGGAAGACAGAAAGAACCTATACCAAACGTAGGTGTAAGGTTTTACCTTTCAAAATTCTTGAGGTATTAATGAACCTAATTGTTGAAAAGCATAAACTATTTAGTGCAGTGGCTATCATTCTTCCTTCCTTCCTTCCTTCTTTTCTTTTTAATTTTTATTTTATATTGCAGTATGGTTGATTAACAATGTTGTGTTAGTTTCAGATGTACAGCAAAGTGATTCTGTTATACATATACATGTTTCTATTCTTTTTCGAATTCTTTTCCCATTTAGCTTATTACAGAGTATTGAGCAGAGTTCCCTGTGCTATACAGTAGGTCCTTGTTGGTTATCTATTTTAAACATAGCAGTGTGTACATGTCAATCACAAACTCCCAATCTATCCCTTCTTAGATGTTGATAAATCTAAGATTTAATATTTTTAGTTTTTTAAGTTAGACATTTTATGTAGAGGTAATTGAAGATTCACAAGCAGTTATAAGAAATAATACAGAGAGAACCGTTACCCCATTTCCCCCAGTGATAACATTGTGCAAAACTATAGCGCAATATCACAACCAGAATACGGACATCAACACAATCAAGATGCAGAACAAATGAACTTATTTACAAAACAGAAATAGAGTCACAGATGAAGAAAACTAACTTACCATTACCTAGGGGGAAAGGGGGGGAGGAATAAATTGGAAGATTGGGATATATATATATATATATATATATATATATATATATATATATATATTAGAGAGAAAGAAATATACAAGTAAACCACAGGAATCAAAGAAAGTGGGTGGAATCAGTCTGATTTCAAGACTCACTATTTAACTACAATAATATATATATATTTTTTCTAGGTTTTAAGTTATATTTACATAACTTATAGTCTACTGATGTCATCATTTTACCAGTTCAGGTGAACTATAGAAACTTTACCTCCTTTTATCCTGCTCTGTTTATGATATAATTGTATTTATATTTCCTGTACATACATTTAGAACCACATCAGGTAATACGACAATTTTTCTTCAACAATCAAACATAATTTTAAAATCTCAAGGAAGAAGGAAACCAAATTGAGCTGACCCATGTTTTTGCTTATCATGTTCTTACTTCTTTCCTGAATTTCCAGATTTCCTTCTTTAATCACTTCCTTTCTGTTTAGAGAACTTCCTTAAGCAGTCTTTTAGAGTAGATCTGCTGGCAATAAATTCTCTCAGTTGCCCTTCATCTGCGAATGTCTTGATTTCTCATTTATTGCTAAAGGTTTTTTCACTCAGCATATGATTTTAGCTTGAGTTTTAATTTTATAATTATTTTTTTTAGCACTTGAAATATACTATACCATTATATTCTGGTCTCCATGGTTTCTGAATGAGTAATGAAAGGGTTTCATTCAAACTCTTTTCCCCCCATTTGTAAGGTGCTCTTTTTTCTCTAGCTGTTTTTAATGTTTTTCCCTTGCTTTTAGTTCTAAGAAGCACAAGCACGATATGTCTTGCCATGAATATATTTGGGTTTATCCCATCTAAGTTTTCTTCAGTTTCTCGAATCTGTAGGTTTATATCTCTTACCAAATTTGGGATTTTTCAGCCATTATTTCTTTGAGTGCTTTTTGTCCCAGTCTGATTCTTCTCTCCTTATGAGATTCTGATGCTATGAATGTTTACCTCTTGTTATAATCCCTAAATTTCTGGGGCTCTGTTTATTATTTTTTTCTACTCTGTTTTCTTAGACTGAGTAATTTGTACTATTCTATCTTCCATTTCATTGATTCTTTCCTCTGTCCTCTACATTCTGTTCCTGGCTCATCCACTGGTCTTTTTATTTTGGTGTTATTATGTTCTTCAGCTCTAAAATATCTATTTGTGTTTTTTTAATGCCGTCTACTTCTTCACTGAAGTTTTCTATACCTTTGCTGAGTCTATTTTTTCATTTGTTTCGAGCATGTTCTTCATTCTTCACTGAAACATTTTTATCACAGCTGCTCTAAAATCATGATGAGCTCTTTCTACGATGTCTGGCATCTCAGTGCTGGCATCCGTTCATTGCCTCTTCTCATGCACTTTGAGATCTTCCTGGTTCTTACTTTGGCAAATAAATTTCTATTGAAAATTGGACCTTTGTGTATCATGAAATGAGACTCTGGATCTTATTTAAACTTTTTGTTTTAGCTGGTCTTCTATGATCCTCTCTGGCAGGGGAAGAGGGTGCCACCTCATTACTGCCACGTGACCTCTGTAGACCTTCTAGGTAGGGAGCTCATTACTGTTGGACATGAGTGGGATTTCCAGCTCCCCACATGGTTTCCACTGATAGCTTATTACTGCTTCATGGTGGTGAAGGTGTTGAGTCTCCATTGGGACTTCTGATACCACCCCAGTGTTGAGAGGGATGGCCATCTCATTCATGCTGGGTGGAGTGAAACTTCGGGATTCCCCTCTTGTCTTCAGTGACATGGGAGGGGAAGTGGGGTATCATTACCAGATAGACCAAAGTCCCAGCTCCCTATTTGGTCTTTTCTGATACTATCCAGGCAGAAGTTTGGAGCACCTCCGTATAGTCTCATGAGCATGGAAGTCTAGGATCCCCACTTAGCCTTAGTTGGCATGGATGGGGGTGGATTCACTTTCTCTTTTCTTTCTGTAGTATTTGGCTACAGTAGAGTGTTACTGTCTAAAAGGTTTCTTTCTTGGTTGGCTGTCCCTTTCCTGGTTCTTTGGGTAGAGAAAGCAGGTTTTTCTTGAAACTTTTTTGTGTGTCTGTACCTGTTAGATTTCTGGGTTGTCAGCTTCTTCAGTTTCTAGTCTGAGGCAAGAAGGAAATCCAGAGAACTTGCCCCTGTGTCATTCCTCAGGTCCCGAAGACACTGCCTGGTCTTCTGTTATTTCTCCATCTTTCAGATACTTCTTACGTTTGTTTTATACATAATGTCCATTGTATAATGTTCATTGCACTTAGTGGAAGGAATAGAGAAAATTGTGCACATTTCATCTTCCTCAAAGTGGAAGTCTCCAGATTTTTATTTTTTAAAGATGGTTTTTCTGGTAGAAATTTGCAAAATTTCTTTCCAAGTCTTATACAAAAGTCAAGTTTAGAATGAAACAGAAAACTGGAATTATTTGAAGAAAAAAATGATTTGAGCTCCATAAGTTGGGTTCCTTAATATTCTTGCAATGAAGCAAGAGTAAAAGGTGTTGAATTTAGGCATAATATGGTCCTGGATCTTGGCCTTTTTAATGGCTAATACAGGACAAGAACAAGAACTCTATCAAGTTTTCAAATCAGCCAAAAATGTGACACTAGCTACTATTACTCTCCTCACCTTGTACTTAAAAGGACACATTCTCCTTGATGCAGAAATATAAAGTAATTTCTCGCTATTTGATAAATGAAATTGTCCACATTGACAATGGCAGTCTCTTTCATGAAAATTACATTCACCAACCACTGAAGGAATGCATTGACTACCTATTGTGTGTCTTGCACAGTAGGAGCTAGGCAGGGATGGTTCCATAATTTGTGAGTGCAAGTGAGACATAAAACTGTGGAGCTGCTTATTCAAAAAGCAGGAAAAAAATGTCATTCAAGGTATAATACAGACAATTCTTTTCTTCTACTCTCTCTCTTGATTTGTCCTGGTGTATTTTATTTGCTGTTCGATGTTGTGCTCCCTCAGGCAATGGGCTACTCCACCTCCTGGGCTACTTCTCTTCCCACAGGCTCACTGTCACAGCCCACAATGGACAGGCCACTCCAAGGGATTTTTTTTTTTTAAACAGTTTAGAAGAGGAAGTTTATTTATGGATGTGCAGAAAACATGGTGAGGGCCCTTGGACTGGCCTGCAAAGGGGCAATGGGTGGGGATTGAAAACAGATGCCCCAAGTCAGTCCTAGGGAGGAAGGGCTCAGGAACCTGGGGTGTGTGTGTGTGTGTGTGTGTGTGTGTGTGTGTGTGTGTGTGTGTGTGTGTGTGTATGGTGGGGGTGGAGGGACAGTGCTGGTGTTGACCCCAACCCAGTAAAGAGAAAGCATGGTGCCTGATTCCCCAAGTGACAACAGGCCAAGAATCCTCAGGTTAGAAGAAAACAGGGAGGAATCCGAAGGTAGTGTGTGTGTGAGCCCAAGGGAGCCCCAAAGACACGGTGGCAGTGAGGACCGCTCAGGCCTTGGCCTCCAGCAAATTCCATCACTGCTTTTGGCCTGGCACCATTTTGGCTGTTCTGAGAGCAGCTTGCCCAGGCCCAGCATGCTGGGCCACGAGCCCTCGACCTTGACTGTCTCTGCTCCTGGGCCCAGCTGTCCCCTCCTCGCCAAGCCCCCTCAGCACAGCCACTGGCTCATTCTGTTCTCTGCGTAGAGCCTGCCAGGCCTGGCCCCGCAGCTGTAGCTCTGCCACCTGCCTGTTCTTGGCCTCCTGTTTCTGCACATAGCGCCACAGGGCGTCCCATTTCTGCAGGAAGCAGAGCAGCTTGGTGCTAGGCAGGTCTTTCTCCAGGATCCCACTAGGGTGCCAGGCTGACTTCTTGTGGTCTTTGCCAGCGTTCACAATTGCATCCAAGGCATCAAGACAGCTTCCAGCTTCCCTTCAGCTTTTGTACCAGGGAGTGCGTGGTGCGTCTTCAGGTGCGCATGCGAGGTTTGGTAGTCACCTGTGAGCGGGCCTTGGGGCTCCCAGCGTCAGACTGGGACAGCTGCCACCATGCCCCAGCCTAAGACACGGGAAGCCATACATCTCTCCCCAGCTCTCCATGCACACAGATGCCCACCAGGGTTGGAGGGCAGCAAAGACTGTAGGGAAGGGGCATCAAGGGAGATAGTAAATAGCCCCCAGGGTGCAGGGATGGGTAGGGGAGAACCCACACCAGGGAGGGTGGTAGCAGGCGTGGTCATCTGAGCTGAGTCCAGATCTATGGCACGTGCTCCACTACCCCAGAGCACTTCACTTACAAGGCACAAATAAATTCAAAGATAAAATTGTTAAGAATTTTAAGATGGCAACCACAGAGCATTAAGCCTAAACACGGGACCCTTCTCAGCCTAGTGCCCTGTGTGACTGCACTAGTCTCATGCCGTGAAGCTGGCCCCGGCACTAGGGACACAGTGGTGCAATGCCTTGAAATTCTTTTTAAGACTTCCAAAGATACTGGTTGAAAACGTAAAACTTTAGTCTTTTAAGCATATATGTTGTGTGTCTTGTTAACACACACTTCAGGAATTTGACTGTTTTCTAACTAAATTGTCGCATAGTTTTGACATTTGGAAGACATTAACACTTTCAAGTGGCTTTGATGAGAAGGGGCTGTTGACTTTCTTTACTCCATCAAATCTTGGTATTATGGTAAAGACATTTATTTTACACTCATAAATTTCTTAGTGATCCCATTATTATTCTGTAATTATTCCTTCAAGGCACAAACTAAGTTCCATGACTCAGTAGGGACTATTTTGTTTCATCAAGAACAAAGAAGCTGCAATGTATTTACTGTCTGGTGAAACTGAAAATCCTCAAATGACTCTCATCAACATCCCCATTCCTTTTCTCCCCCCACTTTGTTTAAATAGGTGTGTTTTGTTTTGTTTTGTTTTTTACCTTCTGTAATACTCAGCATCAATTCTTTGGGCAGAATCAGTATGTCTACCTATGCGGCTGTCTAATAGAATTGTATAAATTGGATTGACTTCAAATTTCTTTCTAATTTTCTTGCAAAAGTTTTTTTTTTTAATGTTCAGATAAAATAATAAGGATTAAAAAGTAGGTTGTATAGTTGATTTGGGGATTTGGGCATAAATTCTAATAATAGTGTTACTAGTGTCAATGGTAACATAATATTTTTTTATTGAAGGTTGCTTCTGTGTCAAACAATATGTTACAGGATTTATGTATCCTTAACACATTTAATGTGTACATTTATTCTTTCAATGTTGCAGGGCAGGTATTATTGCTTCTAATTGACAGATGGGGGAACTGAGGCACCACAGTGTTAATTTGCCCTAAGAAAGTAAAAAAGGTACAGTTTCTTAAACACTTAAGTTCTTTCCACTCTGCTCTGTAGTCTCCAAAAATTGTCTTCTCTTGCAAAGAAAGAAATATCCTTATTGATATGAATTTGTTAAAAAATCTTTTTTTAAAGATAGATGAGATGATTCTCATGGATGACACTGTAATCTAAGGTTCATTGTTGTGTTGTTTGGTGTATTTGTTTGTTTATAGTTTGTACATTTAGCCATGACAATATATAAAAACACTTCATATCAAGAATAAAGTTAAAGGACTATTTAAAAGAACTGGCTTAATATATTCACCCTCTTGTTTGAAAAATAATGAAATTTGACCATAACTTGCTTGGAAAATAGGCATCTCCATCTTGGAACTCATGCATGGAGAGTTACTTGCTGAGGACAAAAGGGTTCTATAATAAGTGGATTCTCTAAAGATGTCGTTTGGAACAGTCCCCAAAGACAGAGTAGCAAAGAGGCTATAGGGTAGGTGATTTTTTCTTTTTCTTTTTTTGCGATACGCGGGCCTCTCACTGCTGTGGCCTCTCCCGTTGCGGAGCACAGGCTCCGGACGCACAGGCTCAGCGGCCATGGCTCACGGGCCCAGCCGCTCCGCGGCATGTGGGATCTTCCCGGACCGGGGCACGAACCCGTGTCCCCTGCATTGGCAGGCGGACTCTCAACCACTGCGCCACCAGGGAAGCCCAGGGTAGGTGATTTTTAACATTTACATGCAAAGTTAATTTGGGATTTGCTTATTGTTCTCTGTCTTTGTTCCAGTGCTTCTATCAATTCTAACCAATTCTACTTTTGTGTGGAACTTATCTGGAATGTTAGCTTGAATCTCTGGAAATAAGAGAACTAGAATTAACACATGGTGTCGTTTTCCCCGAGAGTAGAACGTATTTAAGATGTTCACTTACCTATGTATTTGGTACTATCTAACCTCATAGTTCTTCAATATTTGGAAGATGTTTTGAACCAAATACGGTATATTTGACAGAGTTTACTTATGTTGTTTCCTTCTCTTACAAAGGTATGATTTACATGATTTGAAGCATAAGGAAGATGATAATAAAAATCTGATAATTTTTAATATTACCTATGCTTTCAGTATTGAGCAGCAATTTAGTCTAGGGTTAAGAGTGCAGACTCTGAAATCAGCTTGCCTCATTTTCATCCCAGTTCTGTCTCACTAGTTGTGAAAGCTTGAGAAAGTCACTTAGATCCCCTGGGTCTCAGCGTCCTTCATCATTACCATACGCAGTGTTAACAACCGTGCCTGGTAAACTTTATTAAGCATAAGCTATGAATATTGTTTGAGTTCACATTTTTGTTAAACCTGCAAACAGCTTCCTAGAGCATATAGTCTTATAGTTAACCTTTAATATAGACCAACTAGGAAGCTGGGGTTCCAAGTGTTTTCGTGACCTGTGTCTCAGTGTCTGCCAGCAGATGCTTTAGGACTGAATTATATTTAAAATAGATAACCAACAAGGACCTACTGTATAGCACAAGGAGTGCTGCGCAACATTCTGTAACAACCTAAATGGGAAAAGAATTTGAAAAAGAATAGATACACGTATAACTGAATCATTTTGCGGTACACCTGAAAGTAATACAACATTGCTAATAAACTATGCTTCCATATAAAATAAATTTTTAAAAAATATTAGTTCAGGAAAAAAATAAATTATATTGCCTAATTCTCAGACAAGATCTTTTACTTTTACTCAACACATGTGGATAACGAATGTTTTTCCATTTACCTGAGTACAAAGTTCTCAGTAATTTTAGGTCCTCCTTGAGTTGTCTAGACTTTCATGTGTAATTATTTAAACCCTCTCTATAAAGTGTCCTTCTTCCCCAAATTGTTCTGCCTGCTTCATTCTCATCCTTCAGGACTCAGCTTACTCTGTGACACCATACTTGCAAAGCCTTCCTTGAATAAAGTCTCAGCTCCTACCTGTTTCAAGATTTGGTTATACCTCCTTCCAATCGCTTCCTTAAAGCCCTGTGTTTAGCCAAATTATCCTACTAGATTATTTGCCGAATGTCTTATATTCCTCACTAAATAGATTAATAGGACAAGAACTTCTGCATTAGAGTATCTTTCATTTAAAAGAGATACTGTTTGGTGGGCTAGGAGTTGAGGACCAGCATAGGCTATTGGTCTCCCACCCTTGATCACACCTTCTCTAATTCCTACCCCACTTCTCTTCTTCCCTCTCAGTCCTCACTTTTTCTACTTGCTCACACAGAACGGTTAGGTCACTGCACACACAGGCAGAAAAAATATATTTTTTCTTTCTTTTTTTTTGCGGTACGCGGGCCTCTCACTGCTGTGGCCTCTCCCGTTGCGGAGCACAGGCTCCGGATGCGCAGGCTCAGCGGCCATGGCTCACGGGCCCAGCCGCTCCGCGGCATGTGGGATCTTCCCGGACCGGGGCTCGAACCCTCATCCCCTGAATCGGCAGGCGGACTCCCAACCACTGCGCCACCAGGGAAGCCCTATTTTTTCTTAATTTTCCTATATTTGGGCCAAATCCTTAACTTACAGCAGAGTAAACTCCAGGACCACTTGGTTGGTGCATAATTTATCTAATGCTTCTTTTGCTGTTGATCAAAGTGTTTCCACACTATAACTTCCCCAGAGTATTTTCCATGAAAGATTATAAGGCATTTTGTGAAACAAAAATAGTACCATAGAAAACTAATGACAGGTCTATAAATAAAAAGAATCTTGTGTTTAGATTAGGGTCAGGAAATGCTGCCTGGCACTGTGCCTTCTTAGACCTCCTGACGTGCTATAACGATCTGTGGTTAACAAAAAACAAGCGAAATCATTTGTATTACGTTATGTTTAACCAGATTTACCTCTAATTATTTGACCATGAATGCTTAGCTGCAGTGTCTCGTGGTTCTTGCAATCTTCGGTTCACACCTGGGAAATCCCATTCTTTCCTGAAGCCCCAACTGAAATATGTCAGCAACTGCCGTTCTCCACACAGAAGGTAATCTGCACTGATCCTCCAACATGTGGGGGTGTGTTTAGGCTCTCCTTTGCTAATTGGTCCTCTAATTCCCAATGACTTGGAACATCATTTTGACTGACCCTCAACACAATTTTTAAGGAATATTTTTTATGCAAGTGACACTAAAGAAATATATGGGGGCTTCCCGGGTGGCGCAGTGGTTGAGAGTCTGCCTGCCGATGCAGGGGACGTGGGTTCGTGCCCCGGTCCGGGAAGGTCCCACATGCCGTGGAGCGGCTGGGCCCGTGAGCCATGGCCGCTGAGCCTGTGCGTCCGGAGCCTGTGCTCCGCAACGGGAGAGGCCACAACAGTGAGAGGCCCGCGTACCGCAATTATTAAGAATATTACAGCTGATATTTCTGAAGCTTGGCCTACCTTCTGGTGAGCTTCTTATTGATTGTTTTAAATGAACTAATTAATTACACTTCATTTGAATGTTAACAGAGTTTGTAGTCAATTTTTATTATTAATTTTTCTTTGTTTAATAATTCTTAATATGTTCTTTATATGTAGCCAGAACTACTGGGGAGACATACTCCAGGTCATGTAGCCCTTGGACATTTGATTGTGGTGGTCAAGGAACAGTATATTTTTCAGAATGTGTTTGCAGTGCAGGAGACTTTAATATACCTGTAATTTTTCCTTTGTATTTTTATTAAACTCTCTACTTGTTTTCCTATTCTTCTCTGACTGACAGATGGGCTTATTTCTCCTGTTTCTTTTGCTAATATCTGTAATTCAATAGTCAGAGAAACTAGACATTAGTTTGTACCACATTTGCAAAGGAAAATGTTTTCTTCTAGCTGCAATTCATTTCTGAGCTAAAAGAAAACATAATGCTTTTTAGGTGACTTATTTACAAGGGGACAAATAAGAACCCAAGTTTCCAAGATAAAAATGATTATGGTATTTTCCTAATAATCGCAGGAGCCCAGATGAACACGAGGTTGCTTCCAGATCCGTCTGATGGCAATCATTATTCCCATATTCAAAGGCAGCTCAATTCACTCAAATAGAGAGTTTATCCAATTGTATTTTTCTTAGCTTGTTGTTGATTTGACAGTGCTTATGTTTTATAAAGACATCACAGAAGTTCAAAATTAAAATTTGATGGTGGTCATTGTATAAGGAATTAAGCATGTGCTGTAATATTGATGCCTTCAGGAAAAACTATCTTTCTGCGCAGTCCCCAGTCCAATAATCCTCCAACCCAGAGAGGCTATCTTGAATCTGGAGCCTATCATGTCCTGAACACTTTGATTAAACCTCACCAAGCCAGATCTTTATCTTTCTATAATACGTGCGTCCTCTGTATGTGTTTGCTGATTCTCCAAAGGCTCTGGCTGGCTTGGTACTTTCCTGGGTAGAGTGAGCTCTTTCCTGATTGGCTCACCATGAGCCTGATTCACTCATTCTGGTCCCCCCTCCCCCCCAGAAAATATGGGGTTGCCATATCTTCTCATCTTTATTCTTAGAGAAGCCCAGTATTGCCCTCAGACCTGAGGAAGGAAATTAGATGGACCCAGGTCATATACATCTACAGGGAGGCACAGGGAAGTCAAAAGTCTTATTTAATCGACACGACAGTTACTGATGGTACCGTGGACAGAACATCCTATTGGTCTATCCTAAATTCTGGGCCTGAGATGTAAATGCTCTGGCTCATGAATGAACTCTTCGTGACTTGGTTCCACTGCTCCGCATTCCCAGTCCTATAAAGAGTATCTGCTTGGACGTTCAAAATAGAGTGTTCTTGTTTCTGCCTGTGCATTCAAGCATGCCTTATTTTCTTGCCAGGGATAACCTCTCTTATGATTCACATTTTTTCCCTCTTCCTCAGGTACTATCCCAAATTTCCTTCCCCCTTAAAACCTTCCTAGTTGGACTATGCCAATATCTGATTGTTACTTTTCTTCTCAGGTGGCTTTTTATACATTAATTTACTTATGCTACAATTTTGTTGTGAGTTTTATATTTTCATTTCCCCACCCAAACTCCCCCTCTCATCAGGTTATAAAATCTCAAAGGTCATAGCTTCCATTTTCCTTGAAATGGCCTGGGCTCTGTTTATTTTTTTATTTTTTCCCCTCTCTTTCTTGGCTGCATCGAAAGAACAGAATGCAAATATTTTCCCTCCAGGGAGGCTTTGGGAAAAAGAATGAGTTTTTCAGTGGCTAATGATTGGTACTCTGCATTTAGTGGTCCGTCCAAGTCTATTAAGTAATAACAGAAGGAAAAGAGGGTTCTAAAGGAAGGTAGAAGGGGATACACCAGGGTGAGGAAAGAATTTCCCTGAGACTACAGGGAGCGTGTCAGAAAGTGGAGGAGGGAAGGATAAGGTTTATAGAAGGGGAGCCTGGGACACTCATGGCAAGTGGGAGCTAGGGACCAACCAGGGAAAGCTCAGGCACAGCTGAGAGGCTGGATTTGGTAAAGGACCCAAGGAGAGGCCTTGTTCCAGGGCCCAGGAGGCTCTAGAGCTGAACTAGAGCTCACAGGCCAGTTCTCATGCTGGCCCTCACTGGAGCTGGCATCTCTCCTTTCTTCTGCTCAGGGACTAGGAATGTGGCACTTTTGGTGCCTGGCAAGTTTGCCTTGCATCACTCAGCACCTCACCAGCTCTCCTCTTCTCTGTGCCGGCCGCCCAGTTGGGCCACTGACATCCTCCTGGATAAGACGGGGTTCTGGCATAGGGCAGCTATATGTCATCTCTGAAGTTTTTATCTTCAGCACAGATTTCTCTTCTGATGTGAATTTCTCATTTGCATATCTATTCAAGTATCATGGACATTACAAATTTAATACATCCCAGAGTCAACCCCTGATCTTCCTTATCTTAGTAAATGATACCTCTATTCCTCCGGTTGCTTTTGCCATAAACCCAGAAGTCATTCTCAAATTACGTCATTTAAAGAGGGTTGCATAAAAACCTATTTATAAAGGTGAAAGTGGCGTTTAAAGAAACCAGCAAGTAATATTGTAGTAGCTCTGAAATAGTGACAACGAGAACCCAGAATCCATTCCTAGGCCTGAAGAGGCAACAGGAAAGAGCGGTTCCTAAAATCTGAGGCAGGGAGGGCTGTGTGGAAAGGACTCGACAGGATCTGTGTCTCCCAGTCCATGTGGGTGGCCGTCAGCACAGCGTGAGGGGGGAGGCTAGAAACGATAGCTCTAAGTCACTCTACTCGGCACCTCAGAACTCCTGTACTTTTTCTGAATCCATAAAGAAAAAAAAGAAAGAAAGGAAACAAACTCTGTTCATGATGTTGAGATGATCCTGGAGGTGAGCCGCCTAGGATATAGGGCAGAGCAGAGAGGGGGGAAGAGTAAATCAGGACAGACGAGGAGAAGAAATAAAGCACAGTCACAGACAATGTTTTGACTCACATCTGACTATTTCATGTCAATAACCTCCTCATGGTAGCATGTCCTTGAAATCAAATCACATCAGACCAACCAACCAACAAACAAAAAGGCTGGCAGTGGGGAGCTAGGGCTAAGTGAAAGCTGGGGAAGAGACCAGCCCAAGATGCCTGGGCTGGGACGGTGAGTGGCTAATGATTTTTCATCCTCTTTGTCCGTGCTCTTCGCCTGCACACGGGGCCGGGTGGGAGAGGTCCTGTTAAGCGTTGATGACAGCCTCCAACTCTCCCCCCTCGGAAGCTGACGTTCATTCTTTCTGGCTTGTGCACTTCAGTGGGAGCATGGAGCAGCTCTGGAAGACCGGCTCTGCTGTGCTCACTCATTCACTGACGTCTAATCAAATGTTTTACTTTGATTCCATTATCTTTTCATCAAAATGCTTTGAAAAACTATGATTGATACCACGCAGTTGATTCAATTGAGGACAAACCATCTTCAAAGCAGAGTTGTCTCTCCCTCCCTATCTGGCTCAATAGCTTTACCATATTACATTCATAAATTGAATTACTTCTGACTGACCGACTTTTCTTGAAAACAAAAGTTATTCTCTTTTTTACATAATCAATCAAGGAATAAAGTAGGTAAGACAGGTCAATTGCCACAGATCGATTACTCTATAAAACAACAAAGGAAGGTCAGAAAGAAGAGGGTGAAGACTTTCAAAATCGCCAACATAGAAATTTAGCAAAGAAAATCTTAAACCACTTTTCCTTTGGCTCCCAGAAAACTGCATTCTCCTCTTTTTCTAAGTTATGGTAGGGGTTTTAAACCTTATCTACAACTACTTGGACAATCTTCTCTTCAACAGACAAATCTAAATACCCTCTCTTTAAATACGGGCCAGGCTTAGTGACTCACTTCTAATGCTAGAATGAGGCAAAAGTGAAACTAGCTATGTGACTTTTAAGTCCAGTCGTAAAAGCCTGGCTTTCTCTTTCTCAGGGCACGTGCTTTTGGAGCCCTGAGCTGCAGTGGAAGAAGTCTGCCTACTCTGAAGTTGCCATGCTGGAATGACCACCCAGACATAGAGACAAGCCCGGGGAGCCTCAGCTCTTCCAGCCACTGGCTACTTGAGTACCACACCGGGGAGGGAGGAGCCTCTGAGATGATTCCAGCCTCATCACTCTCTGACTGCAACCACGTGAGAGAACCCGATCAAGAAACATCTATGGAGTCCAGACAACCCCCAGAACCATGAGACACAGTACTCGGAAATGACTGCTATTATTTTATTCCACTAATTTGGGGTTGTTTGTTATATAGCCACAGTACCCACAGCACCGGTCTTTCCCTTCATTAAACTCTGAATGGTGGACATCTTTTATCCAAGTCCTGGACCTTCTTCTCTTATCTATTATTCTCTTTCCCTCAGTAATTTCATTCTCCCCATGGCTTTAAATGGCATTTATATGTTTTGAAGGTTAATTTTATGTGTCAACTTGACTGGGCAATGGGGTGCCCAGACATTTGGCCGAACATTATTCTGGGTGTATCTGTGAGAGTGTTTTTGGATGAAATTAATGTTTCAATCAGTAGATTCAGTAGACCAAACTGTCCTCCCTAATGTAGGTGGGCCTCATTCAATCAATTGAAGACCTAAATAGAATAAAAAGGCTGGGTAAAAGGGAACTTCTCCTGCCTAACTGATTAAACTGGGACATTGGTCTTTTCTGACCTTCAGCCTTGGACTTAAACATTGACTCTTCTGGGGTCTCGAAACTGCCAGCTTTTGGACTAGAACTTACACCACTGGCTCTCCCGGATCTCCAGCTTGCCAACTGCAGGTCTTTGGCCTTCTCAGCCTCCGTAATCACATGATCCAGTTCCGTAAAATAAATCTCCTTCTGTCTCACTCTTTCTCTCTATATATATCCTATTGGTTCTGTTTCTCTTGAGAACCCTAATATATGTGTCATCTCTGAAAATCTTATCTTCATCACAGATTCCTTTTCTGGGTTTCAACGGCACATTTGCATATCTACTGAAGTGTGGTGGACATTCCAAAACTAAAACATCCCCCAAACGACCCTGACCTTCCTCATCTTAGTAAATGGCAGCAGGTCTAGCCATCCAGTTGCTTAAGCCATCAACCCAGAAGTTATTCTATACAAATCCCTCTTCCTTATGTCCCCAAACTAACGCATCACCAAGTCCTAGCAATTCTTTTTCTGCATAATGGCAAATATAAATTATTTTGGTCTCGACTGCTGCCTCTCTAATCCAAGCAACAGTTGTCTATCACATAGGCTAACACAGTAATTTTTCAATATTGTCTTTGCTTCTAATCTTGCCATCTCCACTGCTACCGCTCTATAATATAGTCTTCATACAATAGCAGATGAATTTTCTTTTAAACTTTTCTTTTAAATTATACAACTTTATCCCCCTGTTTGAGAACTTTCAATCAGGGCTAAAATTCCATATCCTCTCACTTGGTCTATGAGACCCTGCGAGATCTGATTCTGCTTTTCCTCCTTAACTTCATCTTGACTTTCTCTCTCCCTTGCTCGCTAGGTAGAGTCGCAATGGCCTTCTCTTCATCCTTAAGAAATCCCACACCCTTTCTTTTCACCTGTGCTGTTCCTTCTGTGTTGAATATTATTCCTTCCTCCTCTGGCCACACGCTTATTCTTATCGTCTCTTGTCTTAATTCACTCATGTTCATCCTTCTGGGTGCAGCTTAAATGTCACTTTCTCAAGTAGCATCTCTAACATCCGTCTCCAATCTGATTTTAGCCTCTTATGTTAGTCCCTTTTCAAAAATTGCACTTACTTTTAATTATAGGTATTATCACAATTTGAGATCATATGCATACTTTTGTTTATTTGGTATACAACTTATTTCTATCACTGTTCTGTAACTGAGTTCTTCTACTACTTATGACAACAGAGATCAGGTCTTATTTGTTCACCACTGAACACCCAGAAGTTAGTAGTTTCCAGAGCACAGTAGGTGCTCAATACATATTTGTTAAATGAATAAAGTGTGTTCTTTCAGTCAACATTTTTAGATACTCGGCACTTTTAAGAAAACTACTCTACTTTGTGACCATGTGGTTATGTAAATAGACATCTCAGAGGGAGAACTCTCCACTAGAGGATAACATTTCAAGAACTTCATTCAGAGGCAAGCCACAGCACAAGTCCAGTCTTCAGAAAAGTCCTGAGACCTTAGATTACTTCCACTTAAGAAAGCTGTAAATTGGTCTCTCCACTTTGTTTTTTTATGCAGCAGATTTCTTATGCTTTCTAAACTTCCCACTTTAAAGAGTCAACTGGAGCCAAGACCAAAAAAAATTGCAGCATTATTAAAAGGGATGTTTTTCCTCAGTTTTACTGAGAAGCAAATGATTATCTTTTAAGAATAAAAATGGAATCTTATTTCTACTATTCCAAATATTTTTACCCTTGGCTTTAAAACCATCAAGAGCAACAAAGTAAAAACAAAACAAAAAACAGTGTTTGTCACCTACATGTTGTATTGTTCCCCTTTTGGATATCTCCATGGCCAGAGGATCAAGAATTCTGAAAGCTAAATAAAATAATAAAATAAATAAACATCTAAAATAGACAGACAACAAGAAAAACAGACAACAAGAAAAACCCTTCAAAGCCTAGAAAACGTGAAATGACCATTCTCTCTCTATAAAATATTATTACAATTCTGGCTTCTGATTTGCTGCAATCACAACACTAACAAAAATTCTACGGTAGGATGTGGGTAAAGAAATCATGTCTGTGATTACACACAGTGCAGGAAAATCCTTTGGTGAATACCTGTCACATGCAGGAAGCTCTCTACTACTATTGCTGCATCCATAACAATTCAGAGGAAAATAGGTCAGATAAGCATCACTCAATCACATTTTTCTTTCCTCCTGGGATCAGAAACATCCCAGCTTTCTCCTGCTGCCCTGAGCCTGATATCAGCACTTTTTTTTTAAACCTGCAAGACTGTGATTAAATATTTCCCCCCTCTGTCAATACTTTTAGTAAAAAATGAACTAAATAAATTAAATCAACAGATAAAAGAACATATGAATGAATGAGGCATTGGTCCCTCTCATCACTGTCCCTTCTGTAAATGACAGATTAGCTGCTCATCTAAAATCTGTCAAGCAAATGCTTTGAAAATTGAGGTAAATTAAAAGAATTGTAAGACAGTCCTGTTAAGCAGAAGTAGATGACAGCATTATGTCCTGTAGCTGTATTACTTGAACTAAAGTATACAGGCAACAATCTTGAATTGCTGAGTGAGTCTTTTTCAAAATTACTGTTTTTTTGTGAATATGTATTTGTTCATTGAACTAGGCTCTGTAATTCCTACTCCCTAATGCCTTTTCTTTTCAATAAATTTTTTTTTTCTTTTTTTTTTGCAGTACGCGGGCCTCTCACTGTTGTGGCCTCTCCCGTTGCGGAGCACAGGCTCCGGACGCGCAGGCTCAGCGGCCATGGCTCACGGGCCTTAGCTGCTCCACGGCACGTGGGATCTTCCCAGGCTGGGGCACGAACCCGTGTCCCCTGCATCGGCAGGCGGACTCTCAACCACTGCGCCACCAGGGAAGCCCCTTCAATAAATTTTTTTTTTAAGTCCGTACTTTATGTTTGTATTTCCATATAGCCTTTCCAAAAGTGTTATTGCAGGATTTAATAAGTTTTATGTTTTTTAAAAAGCCCACACATTTCTTGGAAAACACTTCTCTAGAAAAATTTCCATAAGCATAAGGCGGCCAAGAGATCACTCAGTCATTTATTTTTCCTCCCTCACAGCCTTAGACTGGAGAATTGTCAAAAAAGCAGAGTTGACCATTTGTTAAAGGTGGCGAGACAGATTTTATTCAGACTGCTGCAGTAGGAGAGAGAGACTCCAGTATAAACTGGAGAGCTCAACTCCAATCTGTGCATAGCTGACTGGACATTTTAAAGGGGGGATGAGGGAGGAGGGAGGAGGAACAAACAGAGGCTTGAGCAGGGTCACGGAAGTGGAAATTTGCAAAAATCAGGCAGGGGGCTGTGTTTCCAAGAACTGTTAGGCAAGGCAGGTATAGGATCAGGGTGTGACTCAAACAGTAAAGATTTTTGGCAGTTGTGAGCTTTCTCAGGCAGGAACTTAAAATGGCTAGGTCATCCTAGGGATGTTAGAAGATGTGAGCTCTTAGTAACTATGCTAGTCAAGTGTCTGAGTGTGGCGGGTGGCAGGTGGCAGCGAGGTGTGTGGATGACATCGTTTGTGCTGAGACTTTGCAGTACTCATAGGCCAAGCTGAGGCTTAGTCAAGAAGAAGGGTCAGCGGAGGCTGACTAAAGGTTGGCCAAAGAGACGGTCTTTGTTAGACTTCTGATTCTTTAGTGTGGAATGCAGTGACCAGTCTGAATGACAAAATTAGTGATGCCGGCCACTCTCCTTCCGTAGGGTTTGTGATAGAATTGAGGTGAAGGAAGATAAATTAGTGGAGACAGAGCAGAACAAGAAAAGATACTGAAGATGTGCACCAGGACCCCACAGCTGACTCCAGGAACCGTTATAACTTTCCTCTCAGCTTGGAGCAGTGAGACCATGAATCAACCCTTGAGACTTCCAGTTGGTTCTTTTATTATGACTCTTCTTAGTGTTATAGGCAAGGTAAGGATTTGGCTTTGTATTCACATTGATGATTTGAACTTTTAGGGAAAAAATAATACAGGAAAGAAAAGATAAATCACCATTTGTTAAAATTCTCTGAACGATGTTGAGAAATAAGTCGCGCTCTCACTTCTTTCCTTGGCAGGAGGGTATGATTCTTCCTTCATCTACAAATATTTATATCCAACATATATAAGACATTGTTCTAGGAACTGGATGGAGGATGTAGGTGTGGATATAAAAGAACAATGAAGGCTTCCCTGGTGGCGCAGTGGTTGAGAGTCTGCCTGATGATGCAGGGGACACGGGTTCGTGCCCCGGTCGGGAAGATCCCACATGCTGCGGAGCGGCTGGGCCTGTGAGCCATGGCCGCTGAGCCTGTGCGTCCGGAGCCTGTGCTCTGCAGCGGGAGAGGCCACAACAGTGAGAGGCCCACGTACCGGAAAAAAAAAAAAAAAAGTGTAAGTTTTAGTGGTGATAGAGTTTGTGGAGTTTGTGTGGGAGAATGTATAAGTGGAAAATCAAGGAGACAAGGCTAGGGAGATCTGTGACTCCTGTCCCTGTATTGATACGCATACAACATTCAGTGAAATTCAGATAAATTGAGTGCCATTGATGGATCCCTTCTTTCTGCCAGAAACTAGGCTAGAGGTAAACAAAGTTGAATCTGCAATCCTGTTTACCACCTTCATGGAGATTTTAGCCTAGTGGGAAAGAGATGCAAACCAGCATTTAAATAACCATACACCAAGTGCTTTCGGCGGGGGGGGGGGGGGGGGGGGGGGGGGAGGTATATGCAAAAGATACCTAAGAAAGATACCCAAGAAATGAGGACAGTGGGGTTAGAAGAAAACAACCTTGAGATGTAAGTCACACCAGTACAAGTAACTTTGCACACCTAGCTGTTTACCTGATCTCTTTAAGCTTCGGTTTACTCATATGCAAAATAAGAGCCTGGGACTTCATAACCTCGAGGCTACTTAGCAATTCTAAGATTCTAAGCCATTGTCTTATAGTTTGCCAGGGCAAGGTTTAAAGATTCCAGGCAGCCAAGAGAAGAATTAGCAGCTGATCAGCCCCTTCAACATTGGTTTTGTTTCCTAGTTATTTTATTATCAAACTTACATTAAAACAAGTTTAGTAATTGTTTGAAACAGACGCTCATTACTTAGAAAGCAGCATTTCAATTGCGTTGCATTTAAAAGACTTTGAAAAGCTCAGGAAGTATAGTTTTCTCCAACATTGTTTTTCTTTTCTACAAAAACCTTTTATGCAGGTTCAAGTACAAGATTAGATACTAATTTGACTCTCTGCTTTAAGGAACAATCTTTAACACAGCACGGAGATATGCGCTTATCTAGAGGGACTGTTTTTGAAAGAAACGCTGCTTTGTTTTTCTAAATTATCCAAACCAGAAATAACTGGCTGATTTGTTGATATGCAGATAAATTATTTAGCCAGCGCCAACCTGCCTGAATATCTTTCCACCACCCTGGGAATATTGAACCTAAAAAAAAAGAGCAAGTTTGTTTCCTAAAGAATAAATATCAAATATTAGATAGTACCCTTAAGGAATAAGAAAATTCTACAAGTTCCTCTTTTTTTCACAAAAAGAAATTCATTCTCTTCGAGTACTGATAGAAAGCCCGCTCTGGGTGGACCTCTCAGGGTGTCAAAATGGAGGCATTGAAAACGAAGTAAGTTACTGCCTTGCCCGGTTACGACCAAAACCAAGGGCAATGTCTAATCATTTTCCAACTAGAACTAATGAAATAACAATGACTTATGAGAAGATGTAAAACACAACTTTCTTTTAAAGTCCTACTGACTGCTTTGGTTGTTTTTCTCTCCACTTGCCCTTCTAAATTCTCTGGTTTTCCATTTGCACATTGAAAGACTTTTCACTGGATTAACTCCCCAAATTTAAATGAAAGTTCCAGTCAAATATACTTGGTTTTGTTTTGGAATAACCTTTCCTCTGACAGAGTTTTGGTTTTTCAATTTCAAGGCCAGTCGGTTGTATCTTCAGTTTCCCAAACTCTCAATCCTGAAACTATGTTCTTGTTTGTTAACTAATGCCGCCACTTTTTTCACTGCCCCTCACTGGATCACTCCTCTTTTTTTTTTTTTTTCATTCTTTCTACACTTCCATCTACTTTGTTTACATTACTGTCAGCCTAAAAGTGAGACTATTCTGTTCCCAAATATGTAATTACTCTTATCTTTTCTTCATGGTGATCCATGTAGAGCACCACGAGCTAATACTGGCTAAGAAAACATTCTCTTTAGAATATGTCATGTTAAGAACCATATTAGCCCTTGTAGGAAGGAAAAAGCATCCCTAGAGGTTGCTGCTCAAAGAGAACATTTCAGCTTTCCCTGCCTCACCACCCTGCTTGCCCTACTTTCCTCTATGTGGAGAGTAAGCCCTTCCTACCTGTGACAAGGACAGCTGCTCTTTTTGCCCTTCAGCGTGTCCCTGCTGTGTATTTCTCTGGGGGCTGCCAAGTTCTAGGCACCAAGTACAAGTGGCCTGCAGCACCTGCCACAGAGCTCCTAGATACCCAGATGCGGAATGTGTCCGCCTGGGGATCCTGCACCCACAAGTCCTTATGACATGGAAAGTGTCCCTCCAGAAGAGGCAAAGTACGTTTCATACCAACCCAACCCACATCAATACCTTTCCGAAAACAGAGCAGAAGCACAGAATGAGAATATTTTCAATCACACAGCTTTGCTGGAGGGAGGATTCCAGGTGGTGAGGGGTGATCTGAGCATCAAACAGACACAAGATTAACCGTGCAGGTGGTTAGAGCAGGTGTACACCCATGTGGTAAGATCTTAGGGGGTCTGGAAACATCTAAACGCTAGTGCTAAATCTAAAAGCCCTCTACATGAAATGTTTGAAACGTCACCTATAGAGATGCAACCCTTTGCTAGGTTTCTGCTACATGATGAAATGCAAATACCTTCAGGAAGAGATATATTTTAAAATGCGTTCATCAATATCACCTTCATGCAAAAGGGTTTATAGCTCCCCTTGTGAAGTGAAGCACGTTTTTATTGGTGGTGGGCCAAAAGTATATTTTCACCCAATAAAAAAGGAGAAGGAACGCTAGGGGAATGTGGGTGAGAAGGATAAGGCCATTGAAGAAACCTTTGCTGAACCATCTGGCACAAGGATAGTTCAGTGTAAGGCAGAACCTTACTGGCAGTGCGTTCTCTGAATTCGGGAATCTTCGTCCCGTTCTTATTCTACTCAAGTTGCATGAAGAGCAAACACTGCTAAAGAACTTGACTTCTTTCTGTTTTCCAGAGGATATTACATCCTTCTAAATCCAAAGAAAACACCATAGTATAGTAAATTTTACTTCCACATGGAAAAACAACACTTCCATTATTATTTGAGGTTTTAAGTAAATTTCTTAAGACTTTGTATAATTTCTCAAGGCTTTTGATGTTGTTAATTATGCAGCGTAATACGATTTGGTCTTCAAAAATGCAAACTCTAAGCACAGGTCTTCAATATCTAGTATTTTATATGTTATGTATTTTAAATTATAATTAGAAATTAATGAGTCAAATATACAAAACATGCAATGCAAAAGAGAGACAAAATAGGAAAAAAAAATATGACTAAAGTCAGGGAAAGTTAGCACTCTTTTACTTAGATTTTTTTTTTCTGACCTTAGTCTAATTCTCCAGATTATAAGAATAATGTCTCATTCTCAATTTTTTTGTTGTTTTATAATCAGATTCCTGACATTTAGTATTGCAAAAACAAAACTTGGTTATTTTGTTAAATCGTAAATTAATAATCTCACTGAATTTAATGATCTAATTATTTCTTGGTTTTCAGAATGAACAGATTCTATCAGAGCTAGAAGATTTTCTAAGACAATTTTTGTTCTCGTATTCAAACCCCATGATACGGTTTCCTGTTAAATTTTCTCTGTCTTATATAGTGTATACATATGGTACCATAGTTTCTGTCAGATTAATCCCCTGTGGGCAGTCTACAATTGAGTGAGTTAGCAAATTGAGTTTATTTAAGAATCCAGACTTTTTATTTAAGTAATTAAAAAAAAAAAAGAGAGATATGAGGCCAGGCCTCTGCAGCTATGTGAACCAGAGAAAGCACTTTGGTATATCTGGTCTCCTGTTTTTTTTCAGGTAGCATATCAAGGAGTTGCAACGGGCAAACTCTAGGTCCTTTTCAGATAAAAAATTCTAGACTAAAAAGCAGATGAATAATTCCAGGAACAACATATCAGATTAGGAATCTGAAACAGCTGGTGGAGCTGGTATTTCTTTAAATAAAGAAAGCTTCAAAATAGTAATTTGAAATTAGGATGAAAGTTAATTTTATGCCACAAAAATTAAATGATACACAAATTATTAATTTTCTTGAAAATAGTGGATTAATTTTCTTGAAATAAGAAAATGAGCCTATCTTTTCCTTTTATAGTGTCTATCTCTGTTGATATTCACTATTTGGTGAGATAATGTTTTCCTGGTTTCTCTCAGTTCTTGGTTCATGGATTCATTTACCTCTTTGAATGTATTTAAGACAGCTGAATTAACATCTTTGTCTAGTAAGTCCAATCTACGGGGTTCTTCAAGGATAGTTTATGTTAATTTCTTTATTTTCTATGACTAGGCTACATTTTCTTATTTCTTTGCATACCTCATATACTTTGTTGTTGCTGAAAAACTGTATATTTTAATATTATAGTGTGGCAGCTTTGGAAATCAGATTCTCCCCCTTGCCAAGGGCATTTTGTTTCTGTTATAGTTGCCATTCTATATCTGTTTAATAATCATTCTGATTGAATTTCGTAAAGTCTATATTCTTTGTTATGCGTGGCCACCGAAGTCTATGTTTTATTAGCTTAGTGGTTTGCTAGTGATTGGACAAGGGTTTTAAAACCTGACATAAAAAAAAGAAAATAATTCTCTTATTCTCTATAGATGGGCTTTGTGTATGTGAAGCACTCATTCAACTCTCGGCCAGGCAATTTACAGCTGTGTTATAGCCTTTACTTTCTGCTTTCACCGAGTCTGAAGGTCATCCAGACATGAGAGGGAAGGCCTTCTTGGATCTTTTCTGGGCATGTGCCAGGCCTTCTAGATTCCAAGGAATATGTCAGAACTCTTCACATTCCTTTTCCTCTAAGCTTCTCATTCTCCAGCCTTTCTTCCTAGGCATCTGGTTACTCTGTTGTTCATCCCTGCTCTTTTCCATTGCCCTAGGCAGTAGAAACGAGTACATTTTCCTTTAAATGTTTTCAACAAATGCTCCACCTCAACAGTGGGAGACCTCACTCAGAGTTAGGTGAGATACCGCAAACTCTTTGAGTCAGTCCCATTGAGAGCTACCGGACTGCTTAAAACAAATGATCACAGAATAAGGCCCATTGTGCTACATTATGCTATTCTGTGGCATAAGTGTCTATGTTAGCTCTGGGCTGTTGTTCAAGGCTACCGGCAAACAATGGGATGAGGGATGTGACCAGGGTAAGTTAAAATGCCACAAAGTTGTCTTACCAAAATTCAGCTTTTTTTTCTTCTATAATTAAATGTTTTCCTGGTTGCTGCAAACTTCTGGTTACTTTCCAGATTTCTAAAAGTTTGATTCTGATAGTTTTTGCTAGTTTATCCTTTGCTTTGTGAAGGGACAGACTTTTTGAATTCCCACTCTGCCATTTTTGCTGATGTCACTTTGATGATTTTTGACAAGTGTATAAAACTGTGTACCTACCACTATAGGATAAACATGATTAAAAGGAGTCAGAGTCAGTGTCTCATTCCAACTGATTCCCTAGTAGTCCTAACATTCTCATAAAATATGGAGTAGCAAGAGTGCATAAGCGGTAAGTATTAAAGAGTTAAAAAAAAAAAAAGAAAAAAGAGAGCAAACATCATAGTTTGGAAAATAGTGCCCAGGAGAATTATGTAAAGGTCACAGGATATGAATAAATATTAATGCACTTATCATGCAAAACTGGAAAAAATGTGCTATTACAACTGAAATATTATTCAAAGACAAGCATTGTAATTAAGGGTTTCCTTTTCCCATGGCAATGGTAGAGAAATGCAGGTTTATTCTCAGCCTTTAGCCAGTTCATAATCATTTTAAAAATTCAAATGTAATTCTTGTTGCAATAGTGCTTAAAGACTGAATGAATAAGTAGTTAATTCCTCAAAAGCATGGCATTCAACCTGCTAAACATTCATATTCCTGTCTAGCACATTCAGGAATGCTGTAGTATCAATTCACTGTTCTAATCCTCAGAAACTTACAGCTAACTGAAAACATTGTCAGCTCATCTCCTTTCAGGGAAACCAGAGAGTTTTGGATGATCTATAGACAACTAGCATCTATATTTGGGTCAAATGTTCTTCTTTCTCCCCTTCAGATCTCCCTTGCATTATCCTAATTCACCAGAATAGTTTATGTGGACTACCTTGCATTTAAGACCTGGGATCAATGTAGACCCATCATAGCTACCCTGTTCAGCATCTACCACACTGATATTTGCTCCACGCTACTACAATATGTACATGTTGGCAAACATTTAGAGGCGCAGCTTGGTTCTGAGCCACATGTCAGACAGAGATGACTATCTCAGGGTTAGTCTCCCAAAGAGCCTCCTAAAATAAGATTTGATTCAAAAGCAAATAGATCTTAACTCTAACACATGTTTTTTCTGGTTTCCTTTGTATTTTAAATCTTGCTTGTAGCAAAATTACACATTAACATAAATGCATTGGGGTTATAAGGAAAAAGCAGGAAATGAATCTATAACTTTGTACTGTTTTTCTGTGTCAAACAACAGAAATTTTAAGGACAATGTTGTTAACCTTGATTTTCTTTATTAATTGAAAAAGCCAAGAATAAATGGAAGATTCAGGTTAAAATTTTTAAATTTTAAAATTGCTTAGTTTTCCATTGATAAATAAGCAGAATATTAAAATGCACATGTAGTGTTTTTTAGATTTTGCAATTTTTTAAAGTAAAATGCCGAAGTAAATTAGGTCATGGATAAAAAAGCTTTAAGAAATGCACATTAATATTCATATCAAAAAATACCTTGCCATGAGAAATATAAATATATAAGGAGTACTTATATAAATTATTTCTTCAACAATAAAAATATGACAAACATTAGGAGCAATGAACTGAGATATTTAGCAGTGACAGCAAAAGAGGCTCAATTTCCTTATACTTACTCCAAATATAAAATTTTTCACCTTTTGATGGTACAAAGTCATTAAAACAAATGACTGATTCAATCAACGTCTTAAAAATAATTCCTTCATGGGACGTCCTGGGTGGTCCAACTAAGAAGTCCACATGCCGCAAGGAAGATCCCGCATGCCACAACCAAGACCCAGTGCAGCCAAAATACATAAATAAAAATAAATAAAATAAATATAAAAAAAAATTCCTTCATGATTCAAAATAAATAAAGTCAAAAGTTGATCTGAGGAAGAATTTCAATTTATAGACTATCAAAGGGCTAGCCCTTACATGGAAAATTTCCCTACAGAGCCATACGTAAAAGTCTGACAATAAAATAAAAAATATGCAAAAGATATGAAAAACATCTCATGGAAAAGGAAAAATGCTTAAATAAAAATTCGGACTGAAGCTACAATGAAATAACTGCCTTCATCTCTTCAATTAGCGAAGACCCAAATGCACATGGACAAGGTCCGATGATGTCTTATGTTGGCAAGGCTATGGGGGAAGCAGGCACCCTCACACATTGCTGGTGGAATGTAAATTAATACCACCTTCTATAATGGGCAATTTGGCAATAAAAATTAAAAACACAGTTATTTTTAGACTCAGGGATTCCACTTCTAGAAATTTATCCAACTGAAACTCACATCAGTGCAACCTGATATATAAGACGTTATGGGTGGCAAATGATTTGCAATAACTTAACTGTATAATTTAACAGAAGATGGGTCAAATAAGTTTGTTACACCCATATATTACAAAATATTCAGCGATTTAAAAAGAATAAAGCAGTATTTATAGACTGATATAGAAACTGATTTATAAAGCTGCAAAATTAAGTGGAAAAAAAGGAATGTTAAATAATGTATTTAGTGAGTTAAAATTTGCATTAAAAAGGGAAAAGTGAAAGCAATCTACAGATTCAATGCAATCCCTATCAAACTACGAATGGTATTTTTCACAGAACTAGAACAAAAAATTTCACAATTTGTATGGAAACACAAAAGACCCCAAGTAGCCAAAACAATCTTGAGAAAGAAAAATGAAGCTGGAGGAATCAGGCTCCCTGACCTCAGACTATACTACAAAGCTACAGTAATCAAGACAGTATGGTACTGGCACAAAAACAGAAATGTAGATCTATGGAACAGGATAGAAAGCCCAGAGATAAACCCACGCACATATGGTAACCTTATCTTTTATAAAGGAGGCAAGAATATACAGTGGAGAAATGATAGCCTCTTCAATAAGTGGTGCTAGGAAAACTGGACAGCTACATGTAAAAGAATGAGATTAGAACACTCCCTAACACCATACACAAAAATAAACTCAAAATGGATTAAAGACCTAAATGTAAGGCCAGACACTATAAAACTCTTAGAGGAAAACATAAGTAGAACACTCTATGACATAAATCACAGCAAGATCCTTTTTGACCCACCTCCTAGAGAAATGGAAATAAAAACAAAAATAAACAAATGGGACCTAATGAAACTTAAAAGCTTGTGCACAGCAAAGGAAACCATAAACAAGATGAAAAGACAACCCTCAGAATGGGAGAAACTATTTACAAACGAAGCAGCTGACAAAGGATTAATCTCCAAACTTTACAAGCACCACATGCAGCTCAATATCAGAAAAACAAACAACCCAATCCAAAACTGGGCAGAAGACCTAAATAGACATTTCTCCAAAGAAGATATACAGATTGCCAACAAACACATGAAAGGATGCTCAACATCATTAATCATTAGACAAATGCAAATCAAAACTACAGTGAGATATCATCTCACACCAGTCAGAATGGCCATCATGAAAAAAATCTACAAAACATAAATGCTGGAGAGGGTGTGGAGAAAAGGGAACCTCTTGCACTGTTGGTGGGAAAGTAAATTGATACGGCCACTATGGAGAACAGTATAGAGGTTCCTTAAAAAAATAAAAATAGAACTACCATATGACCCAGCAATTCCATTACTGGGCATATACCCTGAGAAAACCATAATTCAAAAAGAGTCATGTACCACAATGTTCATTGCAGCTCTACTTACAGTAGCCAGGACATGGAAGCAACCTAAGTGTCCATCGACAGATGAATGGATAAAGAAGATGTGGCACATATATACAATGGAATATTACTCAGCCACAAAAAGAAATGAAATTGAGTTATTTGTAGTGAGGTGGATGGACCTAGAGTCTGTCATACAGAGTGAAGTAAGTCAGAAAGAGAAAAACAAATACTGTATGCTAACACATATATATGGAATCTAAAAAAAAAAAAGAAATGGTCATGAAGAACCTAGGGGCAAGACGGGAATAAAGACACAGACCTACTAGGGAATGGACTTGAAGACAAGGGGAGGGGGAAGGGTAAGCTGGGACAAAGTGAGAGAGTGGCATGGACATATATACACTACCAAACGTAAAATAGATAGCTAGTGGGAAGCAGCCGCATAGCACAGGAAGATCAGCTCGGTGCTTTGTGACCACCTAGAGGGGTGGGATAGGGAGGGTGGGAGGGAGGGAGATGCGAGAGGGAAGAGATGTGGGGACATATGTATATGTATAACTGATTCACTTTGTTATAAGGCAGAAACTAACACACCATTGTAAAGCAATTATACTCCAATAAAGATGTTTAAAAAAAAAAGGGAAAAGTGCATATGCTGTATTTACTCATATTTACATAGAATATTTTTGAAAGAATACTCAAGGATGCAACAGCAATGGTTATATCTAGAGAGAGAAACATGAAGGCTGGGAGACAGGGTCATGAAAAAATCTTCACAGAATATTTTGTATGTTTCAAATTTTACACCATAGGTTTATTTATTTATTTTAAAGAAAGAAAAGGGTGGTGTAGAGAGCCGCGTAGTGCAGTGGAGACAGCATAAACTCTAAGTTAGGGGCCAGGACACCTAAATCCAATCCAAACTCTGCCACTTCCTGATGGGTGACTTTGGGCCAAGTACTTAAACTCTCTGTGGCCTGTTTTCCTTATCTTTAAAATGGGAAGAAAAGTCCTGCCTATCCTGTAAGGCTGTTATGAAGACTCAACTCTTTAATACGTGGATGGCAGCTAGAGTACTTGACATAGAAAAGTGCCTTATTAACGTTTTTCCCATTAAAATAATAGGGTAAAACACACAGACAAACACAGACACACCAGGTATCAGTAAAATGCAGAGCTGACTGGACTTAGGACTTGGACAGTTTAGAAAAAGAGATCACAGCCAAGTTGGATTCAAGACCAGAACTGAGTGTCTGGGACAGTAGCCACTGAACTTCTAAGGGAGAGAATTCAGATACCTATTAGTTTAATTTTTGCCAATTTGGTCCTACAGCTGCTGCTCCAAAGGGTCTGGACATACACAACCACTACCACTACCATCACCAGCACCATCACCATTACAAGGTGTGAATATAATATAGACATTAGGGAGAAAAATTTTTAGCTGAGAAGCAGAAAAACACAAAAGGTCATCTAGCTCTAATGACCTTTGGAATGCATAAGCCGGGTAGAGCTGAACAGGACACACTGTGGACAGGGTTCCAGGAGAGGGACCCAGCTTTCAGAAGGGCAGAGAACAGTGGGAGAGACTTGGTCCAGGAAATAGCCTTTGAAATAGAAGCTTCCTGAGCTCGGCCGCTAGCGTCAGAGGTTCTTCACTGAGCTAAATCAAATCCACTGAGCCGGCTTTTAGCTGATGCTCTGAGAAAGAAGGAAATGGGCTTCCTGGTCCCTCTGACACTGTGATTTTATATCCTTTCTGTGTCCTTCCCAGAGAACTACAGAATCAGATACTAGTGAGGACAGGAATTTCTCTAGGTACAATCTCCTGTCACTTACCTTAGTATATTTGTCTAATTGGTGAGTGGCCGTGGTGAGGTCATGTTGAGAAATTTAGTGAGAGTTTAGGTTTTATCCTGGTATTTTCAGAGACACCTGCAAAGGTGTGGCATGCACCTCTTCTCACCCTTTGAGGTGGTAAGTTCAGTAGGATCCATTTCTTTGTATCCAATTCAAATCAGAAGCCATTCTTCATCTTCAGGCAATAATTTAAAAGAAGAAAAAAAGAAAAGAGTAAATCCTCTGTGCATGTACAAACTGAAGTAAGATTTGTTGGATAACTAGTGTGGGTAAGATAGTCTATAGACGTATTTTCTCAGCACGTGCTCTCTTACTGTAAACAGAATGCGAAGGGTAGGGCTAAATTCACCTCAGTGGTCTTGCTTTGAGTTGAGGCTTAGCTGCTTCCCAAATTCTCCTTTATGCTTTTCTCTGCTAGTCTTTGAAAGGATGGATTCCCAACACTTTCTTTCTTTATATTCTACCAATTTCCATCTTTGACACATTTTTCACACTCAAGTACAGTGGGTTGTGTGTTTTTTTTTTTTTTCCTCCTGGATCTCTCTCTTAACAGTTTTTATTCTGTTTCATTGAAATAGAAAAAAAAAATGTTTGCTTTGGTCTCATTTCTACCCTAGCCTTTCTGGTTACCTTATATCAAAGTGGATGATCACATATTGCCTCAAATAACCTCCTTTTATTAACAGAGGCAGAGACAAACAGACATCTGCGACTGAGGGGGAAACAGAATTGCTCATAAGAATGAAAAGAGCCATTCAGAGGCTCTTAGCATAGAATAGTAAGAAAATAAGTTCCAACCAACAATGTGCTCTGTCTCACTCACCTCCCTTAAAATACAATCTGGTTTGACTATTTAGCAAACATCTGAGCCACCAAATTAAAACTCTTAGTTTTTAATCAATGGAGTGTTTTTGGTTTTGTTTTTGGTGTTTTGGGGGTTTTTATATGTGTGATTTTGGAGAGCTATAAAGAGATCTGTAGGATTGTTATAGAAATTTCTGTTCAAACTTTCTTAATCTGCAAAGAAGTGGTTATGAATAAGGATGTACAAGTCACTATCAATTTTCTTCAAGTTGGTCCATGTCTGTTTATCCTTTTGCTGTATGTGATGACACACATTGCAGTCTATGTGAAAATGTCCCATCCGCCAGTAGGAAAAGCTTAATAATTTATTTGCAGTCCATCTTCCTCCAGACAAGTGCATGCCATATATTTGCTGAGTTGTGTAACCAGCTCTCAGTTCAGGCACATGGTTGGCTGCAAATGGTTCTTTCTGACATCTTTCCATTTCTCATAGTATTGATATTTAGCCCCTGAAAGCCTGGTCTGCATTTTCAAAACAAAATTCAAGTGAGGAATCAATTGTGTGATATTGGGAGGAAATGTCATGACCTTGATTATAACTGTCATTTTTGAAGGGGAAATTATAAACGTGAAATTTATTTATTTTTTGCGGTATGCGGGCCTCTCACTCTTGTGGCCTCTCCCGTTGAGGAGCACAGGCTCCGGACGCGCAGGCTCAGCAGCCATGGCTCACAGGCCCAGCCACTCCGCGGCATGTGGGATCTTCCCGGACCGGGGCACGAACCCATGTCCCCTGCATCGGCAGGCGGACTCTCAACAACTGCGCCCCCAGGGAAGCCCATAGACGTGAAAATTTTCAGGGGCGGATCCAACGCAGAGTACATCTAACTCAGAAGGGCGTTTTCTTGTCTGTGGGTAAGTTGTCAGAGTCCTCCAGCTTAATCTGCAAGGGAACCCTGAAGGCATTCTTTGTGCCCTGGTCAAACTCTTGGCTTCTATGCTAAGATGTATACTGGGAGATCCCTGCATTGGATAAGGAGGAAGATGTATTCACACAAATCCTAAATTAATTTGACCTTGAAAAAAACTTAAGAAAATTATTGAACTTAATGTTTCCTTTCATCCTGAATTAGTTATTTACTACTAACTCTACTCCCATTGACAAACATCTTGCGACTTATTGTGATGATCTTTTGCACTAGAATAGAATGAAAGCTAATCAAATGAAAATGTACCCATTAGATATCAGTTTGGAAGCCACCCAAATAACCTCGTGTAAAGCCTCTTTGCTCTAGTTTCAGGGCACAGACTGCAAGGGCAACATCCTAGAAAGGCCCTGATATATCTCAATGTTCTCCTGGAGTCAGCTTCACCTTCCTTTTGTCTTACTGAATCACTAAACTCCAAAAGGCTAAGAGCACGTGACAGACACCTGTCTGTGGGAACTTCAGCTGAGCCTCTGGAAAATAAAACTAGAAGAAAACCAAAAGAATTGCCTAAGCATGGAAAATTACTTCATAGAATGTTCTGATTAGTATCACCCTGGTTTTATCCAGACTCATGGCTAGTGCTTATTTCCATGGCTCAGGGGAATTATTTGGCAGAATAAAATTGCGTTCTCTCTCCCACCTATTTTCTGCAGAGATTTCACACATTGACTAAATGTAATATCATGCCACACTGAGAAGCATGAGGTTTGAGACTCCTCTGCGGTGTCCGTGCAGAATACTAAAATACCAAGGAGTCGGTGTTTTTCTGAGCTGAAACTTAGTGTTTGCACCTTTCTAGTCAGTTTTAGGAAGTCTCAGAATTATATTTTCGTACACGGAATCACCTGATGTCAATAACCTTGGGATGACCTCTTAATGTTCTTTAGAGACAGAAATCCTTTAAGTGTGGCTGACATGTGGCTCTTGGGGTCAGCTGTGCAACCTATGCAGGCATTTTCCATCCTATCTGACTTTCCGTCTACTATCTGGTACCATGTATGTATATTCTACACAACATTTGGTCCTTCTTGGTCATCCTGTGAAAAGGGAATTTATTAGCTCTAGCACTCTGAAAGACATGTGGCCCATCTGTGCCATATGCGACCTCTTTGAACAAAGATAGAGGTTTCTCTTCCTGTTGACACCACTTGGGTTCTTGATAGGAGCCCCTATAGAGCATGTTCAGAAAGAATGGAGCCATTCTATATCTATTCATGAGGGAAAACAATTCTAACCCAATTGCATTCTTTACAATGGGGGTTATGAGAGTGCCGGCAGAATGCGTGTCGTGAAAGTACATATTGACCACATAGTGCTGCTGTCAGCAAAGACCTTAATGGGCTTAGAGAGGAATTCGGATGGTACAGAAAATGCCATCAATCAGATATGGCAACAGTAAAGTACAGAAGAGAAAGAATGAAAAGGTGGAAGAGAAAAAGAATGGGGGGTAAATTCAAATACTAGGATCATATAAATAAACTGTTTCAGTTTACTGAGTGAAAAGTTATACTTACGTAAGTCCCCCCTCCCCTAAATTCTCCATGGAAGTGTCAAGACTGTTCAGGGTCAGAGATTTTATCCTATCTGCACCTAACAGGTCAGCCCACCACTTTCATGGATCCTAGAACTTTACGACTTACGGCGGCGGCAGCAGGAGTTTCAGTTTCAGGCTTGGCTCTTCCGCCCTCTAAATCCCTGCAGGGTGGTGAATGGGTGTTACACACACGGTGGGTTTCCATCACAGCTGAGGAATCCTGAGCTAAGAAACCCAAATCTTTTTCTTTTTCTTTTAAAAATTTTCTTTGCGGTACGCGGGCCTCTCACTGCTGTGGCCTCTCCCGTTGCGGAGCACAGGCTCCGGACGCGCAGGCTCAGCGGCCATGGCTCACGGGCCCAGCCGCTCCGCGGCATGTGGGACCTTCCTGGACTTGGGCACGAACCCGTGTCCCCTGCATCGGCAGGCGGACTCTCAACCACTGCGCCACCGGGGAAGCCCCCAAATCTTTTTCTATGCAAACCTTCCCAAAGTTCATCCTAGAAGGAGTCATTATTCTTGTTCTCCTGGACAAACCTGCCCTCTGCTCCAGAGGGAGACACTAGCTATGGGAAGAGATACATAAGGTGAATTCTGCTTCCAAATAAGGTAAAGTCTTCCTACCGTTACCCTTTTCAGCGCCATCTTCCTCAGCTACCCAAAGACTTTTCCTAGTTCTTGCAATGTCTTCCTTATAGGCAGATACTCAGCTAATTTGATAAAACAAAAACATAAATCTTGGAAATTTTTTTCCTGATTTAACTGATAGGTTAGCTAATCACTTAGTTTCTTTTAGACTTATTGTATAACCTCTTGTTCCCTAGACAGTATGGAAATATCTGGTAAGCTTCTTATTTCAAAGAAGTTGTCTTATACTTTTACTATACATGTACCTATAAGCATGTTCACTAATATGTTACTGGAGCTATTATAAAAAAATAAATTTCTCCTGGACAATATGTTAATTTCATGATCATGGTAGAAAAACGTTTTTGAAGTACCCACTGACACATCTATGTTCATTTGTCTCATAGGAAAGACAAATGTTATTCTTTTCTTGAAATTCACATTTGAATAATTGTACAATTGAATCATTCTATGTTGGATGACATTGAATTACTGAATGGTGGTGACATTTTGAGATACCCCACATTAAGCGGAGAGAGCAAGATAGATGAAGCCTCAAGTTTCTCACATCCTTATTTTGTAGCGCACTGTGGTTTGGCAATTGTACCCAGTAGCTATATCAATAGAAAGTGTTTAACAACTACTCTGTGGTGAGAGATGCTCTCTGAAACTAGATACTGGCAATGGGGGTTATAGGCTACTCATCTACCTCACATAAATAAATGTATTATGCCAGTTGGACAGAAAAAACTTACAAGAAATCATTTCTCAGCGTGAGCTTTGAAAGTAACACTAGTATGATCATCACTCATGAAAACTACTTCGAGAAGTTTCCTTCAAAACAAACCTCACTGAAGAACTAAATATAATTGATCCATTTCCTGACTAAGAGAAAAAACTTGATACCTTAGGGCCATTAGGTCTGGAATATCCTTCATCATTAACACTGATTCGTTTTGCTTTCACATTTAGTGCAGAAAAAAACCTGGGGTTAATTACTAGATTATTCTAATTTACATCTAAGATGTTTCATTGCTCCTAGGGCTTTAGAATTTAAGATAATCCTTCGAGAGGAATAGGTAATAGGACTTAAAATTAATAAAATGATGTTTTCAAACATCTTCTTTATGTCGTTCATTAGTTTAAAAATGTGTTCTTTGAATTGAATCAATATATTGAAATTGAGAAAGATGAGATGGACGAAAAGTATAACTACCAACATTGCAGGAAATGTTATAGGTCAAAGAGAAATCTTCTCTTCAAACATTGTCCAGAAATTTTCAATATCAAATAATGCAATTAGGGCAATTAAAAGTGTAATTTGAAAGGTCAAAATGTTTTCAGGTTTCGGGTCCTTGTTTGTCATTATTCTCACAGAAAACTCTAAATATTTGTAGTCCTCCCTCTTTTGCAAACAATCCAGCAAATTTTTCTATACATATATGTGTGTGTGTGTAGACATACATGTATATATGTCAAAAACTGTAGCTCACGTGCTTTCTTCGCATATGATAAAATAAATTTGACTATTTTGTAATTCTGGAAAAATTTTGAAAATGTATCATATCAAAGCTCTACATAGAGACTATGTTTATTTTGTTCCCTTTTGTTTGCTCAGTGGTTGGCATGTAACAGGAACACATTTTGTTAAATGAACTACTGAAGTGGCCATTTCGTGACGATGGAAATCTACGGAGAAGCAGGTACATTCTAAGGGCGTCTTTTCTCAAAAGAGTCTCTTCGTCTGGAACCGTGAATCTAGTGATCCAAATAGTTCCATGTTTCTTTTCTACAAGTTGTTCCCGCCCCCCGCCCCCGATGTATACCAGTGTAATTTGAATAGCCTCTTTCTTTGTGGTGTATTGCAATGCAAACACTCTGAATTGATTATTATCTTACTAATAAGTTGTCTCCTTTAGGGAGTTTCAGAAGATCATATTATAATCTTATAATATAAATGCTAGTTTTGGGCTTCCCTGGTGGCGCATTGGTTGAGAGTCTGCCTGCCAATGCAGGGGACACGGGTTCGTGCCCCGGTCTGGGAGGATCCCACATGCTGCGGAACAGCTGGGCCCGTGAGCCGTGGCCGCTGAGCCTGTGTGTCCGGAGCCTGTGCTCCGCAACCGGAGAGGCCACAACGGTGAGAGGCCCGCATACCGCAAAAAAAAAAAAAAAAAAAAAGCTAGTTTTGCTATTCTCTTCCTCTGATAAATTATTTATGCTAGATTAAAAAATTGATATATTGCATTGAAACAACTTGAAATAATAATTTAACTGATACAGACACTGCAAGATAATATTTTTAGTTAATTTTGGCAAGAGTTTATTATAATCATAAGTGAAACTTGTTTTAGAACTAGATAAAATTAATCTGATCAAGTGCATCTACCATAGATTTACAAATTCCTTTGCAACCAGAGCGTCAGCATATTTGAATCTGATAACCACTGAGATATGCCGAAGGACAGAGCAATCCCAGGTGTTTTATTAGACAGAATGGTGGATTAAGTGCTCTAAACACTATCTGCCTTGTGTGTTTTTTACATTTCTATATTACTAAAGGGAAGTCCATGCATTCCGCCGCGGCACATCTGTTTCACTTGTAGGCCGCTTGATGCCAAGCATAATCTTGTGTGTGGATAACATGGACCATGTACTTCAACCTGCCTCTGAATTGTTTTAATAAAATTGAAAAATAATAAAGATTTACTTCATTATTTGACTTACTAGATGAAACAGAAGATACCTATGCATACTGTTCATGTTTATTTCACGTATTCTTTTAAAATTTATATTAGGTACGCTTAAATAGTTCTTAATTTCGAAAGTGGAGTTGTTTCTGGAGCCATAAAAAATCTTAAATTAAAATATAACAAACAGGTAATCTTGTGCATCTGGAAATTACCCATTAACCAAAATATTTATTCTCAAAGATATAATAGGATGCTATTTTCCAATGTCATTAAATCATGTTTGAAAGAAAATATTTATAAAGATTGATTATATAGCATTGCAAATATTTATTCTAAAATACTAGAAGAAAAATGAGATTACAATCTTCCACATTATAGTCACAGTTATGTAAGTGTCTAGAGAAAAATGACTGGAAGGAAGTACCTCAAAATACAAAGTGCAATTGTTTTCATTAGTGAAAAGAAGTAATTTTTCTCTTTTATACTATTATTTATTATCTACTTTTCTACAATTGCAGTATTATTTTATAAATATATATAATGCATTTTATTTTAAAATGCAGGTTTACTTCTTGCCTTTTATTTTCCACTTTAAATTTCTTCTCAATGTAACCTTTTTCCCCCTGTGTTTTGATCCTTTTGATTTTGTGAGCTATACTATTTTCTCTATTATTCTTTTCTCATTTGCTTCTCAGAATTATCTCTGGGTCCTCACTCCTATCATTGCTCTTTTGTCTTCACTGCTTGCTTCTTTAATCCCACCAGCTTTTGTCATCCTGGTTCTTTGTTTTCGTCTCTGCCATTGATGACGGCTCAGCCAGTTTGCACCCATAATCAACTTGCTATCTCTTTTTCCTGACCCTTCAGTCTTCCCTATTTCTAAAGATAGAATCTTAAATTAATAGCAAACAAATAGCTTGTTAACGATGTGATTTATCATCTTCTAATCTGCTCTCTCAAAGATCTTTTTCAACAATAGAAATTGTGTTGAGTCTGCAGTCCCTGTGGAATTATCTTCTTTCCTTATATCCCAGAGGGGACTGGCCAGCTTGTTCTGTCTTTATAGTGTTTTGAAATTAATATACATTCTTTTCCTCTGCCTCCTTTTCTTCTACTTTCTAGTTTGCTTACTCTTTTTCCATCACCCTCTCACATACTGCTGGCAGCCCCATCATCCTGCCTTTGTGTTTTCCAAAAATTTGAAAACTGTCATAAGTGGCTGAGCACATATCCAGGGAACCCCTTGATCGAGAAGCCAAGTAGTGAATGCTGTGTTGAGAATGTGGTCTTTAAAGCAGACAGACCTGGGCCTAATTCCCAGCTATGTGACTTCTGTCAGGGACCAAACCTCTCTCAACCGTTGATCTTCGCTTATTTTCAAATGGGGCAATCATAGTCTCACAAGCTCTGTAGGCATCGAGTGAAAGATCATGAGTGAAAGTGCTCTGTACGCTCTAAAGCAGCGGTCCCCAACGTTTTGGCACCAGGGACCCGTTTCATGGAAGACAGTTTTTGCACGGACGCGGCGGGATGGTCCAGGCGGTAATGCAAGCGCCGGGGAGGGAGAGATGAAGCTTTGCTCGCCTGCCCACTCGCTCACCTCCTGTTGTGCGGCCCGGTTCCTAACAGGCCGCGGACTGATACCAGTCCTCGGCCAGGGGATTGGGGACCCCCGCTCTAAAGGACTGACCACGCTTGCCCTCTACCATCTGGTCCATACCTATCCCTTTCTCTCTCTTCAACACTTTTCCCTCTCTTCACTGCTAGACGCTATGCCTGCTGCACTATGTGACTCCCTGAAAAATGCCATGGGTTCTTTTTGGTGTTCGGTTTGCCTGGAATACTAGCGATCCTCTCTCAACCTGGCAAAACTCTCCTCATCGTCAAATTTCAATGGAAATGTTGGCATCTCCAAAATCCTTCCCCTACCACGCTCCCAATCTCGCCCCACCTACAGCCGGCTTAGGGCTTCCTTTGCAGCTATCCCACTGCCCTCTGTATTTTCTCACATGATTCTTTACCTGTCTCATCAGTTTGCTAAGCTATGCCTTCTTTGAAGGCAGAGACTCTGTCTCTTATCTCGATACCCCAGTGTCTAATTGTGTATCTGATGTGCTGCAGACATTCTATAAACATTAGATGAATAAAAACTAAATGAATGCCAATGAAATTATTTGCAGCAAAAGATTATTTAACTTATTATTGCATTGAACTGAAATATAGAAAAATAGATAGATAGCTATAGATAGATCCTCCTCTTGTGGATATTGCATATTTGCAACTAAGTGGCTTATTCCGTAGTCAATACAAAGAATATTTTACTCTTCATAAGCCTTTTCTGTCCTGAAGCAGTACCTCCGGGTTCCCTGGGAGAAAAGAATGTATTTCAGGGATGTCATTGAGTTTGGTGACAGAGGAGGGGAAGAAAAAAAATCAGCGAAATGTTAAATAATTAATATGAAATGTATGTAATCTCAAAATAGAGTAATTTGACTAGAAAACAGTAAACTTGCAGAAAGGAAGCCTAAATAATTACTGTTCGCTTCCAGACAGTTCCTTGAATTGGATTCATATTGAGCTAAGGCTATCAGAATTAGAGGCAGCTGTATAATCCAAGTGTTGTGCAGCATACAGAATCAGACGGAGTGCTTGAGTGTCTGCACCCTAGGAAATTGATTTGACGACTATGTCAATTACTTCTGGCACTAAGCTTTCTGTGGGTTGCATTACAACTGCTCTTTTGGTCAGCTGTGACTGCTTCCCCATCCACGCCTATTGTTTTAGATTTATTTACTGCACCGGCAATCATAAATCATGGACTTTTTTCTATACCATCTGGAAACTCTGGTGTCATTGTTTGGGTCACTTTTGATTACTCGCTCTTATTCTCAGCTACCGCCAAGGCTGATGTATCTTGAATTATGAAAGACTTCCGCCACAAGCCTATTTGTGAGCAACCTTTCAGCATCTACATATGTTTATTTTATCCAACACATAGCTGGGTAAAATTAGAATTGTATTTTCTAACCCTGTAGGGATTTATTCCTTTGCATGTGATACTAAATTTTTAAAGCTCACAATTTGCCTAACAATTTGCTTACCAACCCTCTGTGCGTTTCCATTATTCTCACAAGGTCAAATTTAACAGAATGAACATCACTTTTTCCTTGGTGCTGGGAATGTAATTTCCCCAATATTCTCACCCCAATTCAATCCCTACCAGAATATTCCATTTTGAGCCTAAAATTAGAGTAAAGGTTGTTACCTTGTTTCGCTTTTGTTTTTTGGGGTGTTTTTTTTTGGAAAATAATGCTTAACAATGAGGCAAGCACACTTTTTGTCTCTCTTTATTCTGGGTTCACTATTCTAAAAACTGGGGTTAATTATTCTACTACTTTCATGACAAGCTCACCCAAAAACATCTTAGCAGTGTTCTTTTTCTGACCAAATGACGCTGATGCCTACCTGTATTGACAATGTCAGCAGATTACTTTCATTTTACGCAGATGGTTCACTGGCAGTCCAGATCAAATCTGAAACTGTGCTATCAAGCAGTTTTTATCTAGAGAAGCAATTTGAATATTGGAATTTTGTTGAATTTCCCAGGCCACAGCTGCTTGCATCTGACATCTGCTTCAATTTTTCGAGCAGCCAATTTTTTTTTCTGGCAGTCTCAAGGTTGAATTTTGTAGGGCTGTGTTTGTAACTACTTAGACCTCATCAAGGGTCCTTCCCTAAGGAGGTAACAACCCACACCGCACTGTGTGTGGTAGAATCCCAACTCTTTCCTACAGCTTCTTTTCAACATCAAATGCCACCTTAACTATGATTAGGCAAATCTCCATTTCCAACAACTTTTACCCATACAAGAAAGTTCATACACTATCATTTGTTGGAGTCACTATCAAATTGAAGGGAGATAAATGAAGTATCACTGTTAGAATTTTCTTAAGTAAGCCATCCATGAGTCTTCAGTAGATATAGAAATACGATGTGATTTTCTCATTACTCAAGGATCCAAGAGAGGCTATAGATACAAAGGTGTTTGTTTTCTCCAAGACAAAGCCCCAATGACTGTAGTCTAATTAACTTTACATTTTGCTATGTGAAAACTACCGTTTCACGTCTTTGACAGTAGTGCCTGCTTGCATAAGGTCATGTCAAATTATATCTGATCATTTTCTGTTATGTTAGATATGCAACACTCCAATAAGACATGATATCATCAAAGCAACACAGTAGATGTTTGAAAAACTTCCCTATCTGTTGCTTTACCATCACCCTTTCAAAATGCAGAGTGACACAACCCATGTGTCAAGCAGTAAATTGGGGGTTTGAAGTGGTAAGATGTTTCAGCAACTGCTTGTTTTAAATGAGTTTTAATATACCTATAAGGCCCAAAGATGTACAGAGTGCTAGCTGTTAACATATTGTCACATTTCCAGATCATCTAAGTAACAGACCTAGCAAGAAAGCAAAGAGTACTATTACGAGAGCACCTGTGATTTGCTATCGAGAGAAGTTATAAAAAGCACACAATTTTCTTTTTGTTGTTAAAAGGGTGAATATTAGTGTGTTGTGCTTTTGCTTTTAAAGAAAAATATAATAAAGGATGCTGTTGGCAAGGTGTGATATTACTTTAGACAGACGCCTGCTATTCCCGTCTTCCGTTTACTTCCTGCCTATTTATACAGCTAAGGAGAAGTGTGATGAAAAGTTTAACTGACTGGTATTGTTTTTGGTCAGGAAGCTCCAGAAAAAGGAGATTCCTTGATATTTTCCTAAGCACATTTGCAATTCCTTTCATTGGGCTTTTCAGAGCTAGATAATCAGAGTATTTGCCTCAAAGATTTCCATATACAACAGGTCTTTAAACTATATCAAGGTGAAAAGGAAAAAATGCAACACAAGGCTGGTATTGAGGGCCTTCCACTGATAAGATTTTATTTTAGATGTTCACCATTAGAAAAAAATTGTGGAAAGCCAAGAAGGTGAGGTGGTAGTGCAGAATTCTGAAGGTTAAAATGGGACATTCAAGTCAGAGTATGTTCAGTAATTTCTCTAGTCTATTAGCAATAATAGTTGCTGTTGAACAGAAACCAATGCAAAGCAAAAGAAAGATTATTTTCCGAACTTGAGAAGACTCTGAAAGCAAAACTTTTCTTTCTGTTTGTCTTGTTTTGTTTTAGGTTTACAAAAATAAAGGGGAATTTTATTATTTTTATTATTGGTAAAATTCAAAGGAGCACCAGTGAATGGAAAAGTGAAGTCAATGAGACATCAAAGAAACACGCATTATAATGCTGTTTAACCTTTATTAAGATTGCTGTTGTGTGGCAATGCATAAAAGAGTGGATACCGGGCTCATTACATCAATACTATCTTGGCACTTTCTGAGGTCACACCAGTCATCTTTTATTCATGTTGTCACTGGAAATGGAAGTTATGCTAATAGAGCTGGGTCAGGCACATGAAGGCATAAGGAGAGGTTGAACATAAATCCTGGGCAGCAGGTTCGTCAACAGTCGGGACTACAGCAATGGAGCTGCACCAAACGAGGGCAGAAGGGCCCACTTTGAAATCATTGTCTTCTGTCGCTCAGATGACCACATGGCTGGCAAGTCCCACGTGACCTATTCATTCACTGTCCTATTCACTCATTCATTCATTCATTCACGTCCACTGACAGAACAAAGATGGCAAAGTGGAGATAAGGCATGTCAACCCTTTCCAAAGTAAGGTATGTCTATACCACTTACAGAGCTTTAAGAGCCAGAGACTTGTGCCAGGTTTGTGTTCAGAGATATAAAACCCACAAAATATTATCATGTAGTTTTTAAAAATATTCAAACATTTACTCATCTTAAAATTTACCATTATTTTGTTCTCTTTCCAGTTCTTCCTATCAGTTCAGCAATTTCTAACATCTCAGCTAAATAAAGCTTGACTTATTTTGTCTATGGCCCATTTTTCATTATCTTGTGTTGTGATAAATGACTGAGATATCACTCAGAAGGAGACATTTCAATGGGTTTTGCAAGGGCATTATTTTCTTTTAGGGTACTATGCTATGCTTAAAAGAACATATTGTCTACAATAAATTAATATTTTAAAGATTTACTTTTAATAAATCTTTACATAATTTAAATAAAGGAAACAATTCTCCTTCAAAAATTGGTTAATTTTTCAAATTTATACAAATGATAATTTCATATGTTTCACTAAACACGGATAACACCACCACGTGTGCTTGTTACATGTGATTATATTTTACTGATGGAGTAAAACATGTGTTCTTTTCATTGAAAGATTATTACACATTCAGAAATAATGAAATCTTTATTTCTAATTTGAAAACTAAAGATTTAATAATTTAATTTTAAAAGATGTTTTAAACAGAGTAACTGATCCCTTAAAGTATTCTGCAGACCATTATGTATCAATAATGTGTGACATGAGTTAATGTTAGAGTTGACGATAAACTCAGGGTATGTATTGCTCTTATCATTTATAATGAATCTAAATAAAATGTCAATAGGTATGGAATGTATATGGGAGCAAATGCTGATAATGACAAAGCCAAGCTTGTCAACAACAGTGTTAAAACCAATGTGCTTAATTAAAAAAGTGAAGTCAATTAAAATCAGAATAACAGTGCAGCATGTACAAATGTTGGAATAATCATTAGGCCTTGCTGAATAATGGAAGAGTATAGAATTTTTTTAATGGAACAGCAGGGGTGATACATTACACAAAGCAACAATCTGCAACATGACAATCGAATTACTTCAGCCCCATTAGGCAGGTGCAGAGGAATAATTAACACAATTTTTTCCAATGAAAAGGAAAAAATAAAACTTTTTCCCCCTCTAATAATACTAAAGTTTACACCACTTCCAACCCTACATTTAGAATTTTTAGAATGGTAACCTATGACAGCAAAAATCTATGATTTAAAAAAATTAGAGTTTAATAGTCAAAGGAAATTTCTGTTTATTCCCCATATAAATTGAGCAATATAGGAAAAGATATATATGGAGCCCTTGTGGTATAATGCTAACTTCTTCAATGTACTTTGCCTGTATGCATTGCTTTTGATTTTAAGGGCTTAAAAACAAAACAATAAAGGATTTGCACTAGTTTCTGATGGTCTAATCTAATTCAGAGATAAAAGGCATCCCAGAAAGCCCTAGGCAATATTTGTTATCTTATTTCCAGCTCAAATTCAAAACAAATTGTGACCTCCAGTTTAGAGTGAAGAGAGAGTGTGCTCAGTAAAATGCCAATAGAAATGAAAGCAATTTCACATTTCTTCATGAAGGGCAAAGAGTTTAAGATCTCTTTGCTACTTTCCCTGACAAGAATATCATCCTGTTTTAAAACAGTTGTGATAAAAATCTTACTCTTTCATTTACTTCCAATGGGAACCATTTAATTTATACTGAGATAAATGGCTATGTACTTAAAGGGCTGAAACTTTTTATTTCTTTCCTTACCATCAAGAAATTAAAAAATGAAACCCCTCATCCTCAGATGACCTCTTCAATTTAGATAGACCTGAATCAGCTGTTATGTGTGGAGGGTTTCATAGTGAAACAGGAGGGAAGGAGGCAGGGCACAACCTTGGAAAGAATGACATAGCCCGAGGACATGACATAAACTGATTAGAATGAACTGGGTCCAAGATGGTGGACAAGTTGACTTCCACTAGACCTTGAGCCTCAGTATATGCTCATTATAACACATCAGCAAGCTAAATGACATGCTCACAGGTGCCATGACAGTTCCAAGACCAACCATAAGGATCAAAAAGTGGGCGGTGGCCCAATTCCTGGAAATCCCCGCCCCTTCCTAAAATAGCTGGAATACTCCTCCCACTCATTAGCCTACGAAATTACCCACTCCTATAAAAACTGACAACCCCATCCCTAGTGCCTTTCTCACCTTCCGAGATGGCCCACACTCTGTCTGTGGAGTGTGTTTCGCTCTAAATAAATCAACTTCTTACCTATCACTTTGTCTCTCACTGAATTCTTTTTGTGATGAGACATCAAGAACCTGAGCTTCATTAAGTCCTGAAACCAGGTGTGTGATCTCAGTTGGAAGACTGTGGCTTTTGGCCAGGTTCAAGCCCCAGCTGCGTGGGTTCAAGTTCCAACCAGGGTTTTGGCTGGGTTCAAGTCCCAGCATATGGGTTCAAGTCCCAAACAGAGGTGCACGGTTTCAATAGGAAAGGTGGCTTAGTTTAGAAAAGATAATTGTTTGCACTCATAAGAGGTCTTTTATATTTAGCCTTGAAGTAGTTTACTGGCAAGATCTCATTAATCCCTATTTAACTTCTAAGGAAGTTCTACCTTCCTTATTTTGAAGAAGGAGGCACCGAATTCTCCAGATTCAATAGGGTACAAATGTTCTCCTGAAGGTCATCTGTAGAATCAGTGGAAGAAACGGAACAGACCCACTGATTCTTCTGTTGTAACATTCTGTCATTTGGTGGGTAGACATGTCACACATATCAAGGGGAGAGTGGACATGGCTGACAATGTGAAGTGAAAGTCATTGCTCTATGGTAGCCATCACTTTGCAATTCTAAAACAATCTCCTCATAGTTTATTCATAGGCCACTATGAAAAGTAGAATTATTGAAGTATAAAAGAGAATTTCTTTTTTTAATTTTAGTTTGGCCCTATTTTTACTAGGAGAAACAAAGAATCTCACAGGAAATCTTCAATTCCCAGTTATTATCAATTCTCAATTATCCAAAATCTGAGGCTTGAATTGGTATAATATCAAGGGATTTTTTACATAGGAAAGTTTAGCCTTAATGTGAGAAATGCAATCAGGTATTTTCTGTGGTCTGGAACTGAAAGTACAGAGTATGGAAATACTAGTTGGGCTTTTGGTCAAAATATTTCTTTCTTCATCTTCTAGCATACAACTCAGCAAAATATCAGAATGAAAGTTTTTAGGCAACTTGAAATGATAGTCAACCTTCTCAATTTATGAGAGAGCCATTGCATAGTGAAATAGAATATTGTTAAGAAAAAGATCATATTTACTGATAACAAGTCAATAGGAAGGCACTGGGTTTAACATATAGACAAATAACACATTTTAACATGCAAAATTAATTTTAGTTTTTAAAATGTAGGTTTAAAAGCATATAAAAGCATAGATGGTGTTTATAAGAGCTCATATAAGCTGAGGGATTTAGAGTAACTCAATCTAAGTAGAACTATGCCTCCTGTGGTTTGTGGTTTGACCTAGTGGGGTGAAAAGAGACACATATGATCCAATTGCATAAGATCATAAAACTGAGCATGTGAGGACTATGTGGAGAACAAGTTAATAAGAAATGGCCACACCATAATGGCCAACATGCACATGAAAAGATGCTCAACATTGCTAGTTATTAGAGAAATGCAAATCAAAGCTATAATGAGGTCCCACCTCACACTGGTCAGAATGGCCATCATTAAAAAGTCTACAAATAACAAATGCTGGAGAGGGTGTAGAGAAAAGGGAGCCCTCCTACACTGTTGGTGGGAATGCAAATTGGTAAACCCACTATGGAGAACAGTGTGAAGGTTCCTTAAAAAACTAAAAATAGAGCTGCCATATGATCGAGCAATCTCACTCCTGGGCATATATCTGTACAAAACTATAATTCAAAAAGACACATGCACCCCTATGTTCATAGCAGCACTATTCACAATAGCCAAGACATGGAAACAACCTAAATGTCCATCAATAGATGAATGGATAAGGAAGATGTGGTACATATACACGATGGAATACTACTCAGCCATAAAAAAGAATGAAATAATGCCATTTGCGGCAACATGGTTGCTGGAGATGATCATTCTAAGTGAAGTAAGTCAGAAAGAGGAAGAAAAATACTATATAATATCACTTATATACGGAATCTAAAATATGACACAAATGAACCTATCTACGAAACAGAAACAGATTCCCAGACATAGAGAACAGACTTGTGGTTGCCCAAAGGGAGGGGGAATGGGGGAGAGATGGAGTGGGAGTTTGGGGTTAGCAGATGCAAACTATTACATATAGTATGGATAAACAACAAGGTCCTACTGCATAGCACAGGGAATTATATTCAATGTCCCGAGATAAACCATAATGGAAAAGAATATGAAAAACAATGTGTGTATATGTATAACTGAATCACTTTGCTGTACAGCAGAAATAAACACAACATTGTAAATCAACTATACTTCAGTAAAAAAAAAAAAAAAAAAAAAAGATTAAAAAAAAGAACTGGCCACACTGTAGACTTTGCTATACGTATGTTGGTGGATTAAAGGACTAGAATTCTAATCCATGTGTGTGTCCTAAAGAAATCTGGCAATTTCTTTCTTACAGATTCTTGATGGCTTTCAAGAATGTAATGCTTGCTATTGTATATTATGGTATTTTAAAAGCACAAAGTGGATACAAACAAGGATGATACCATGACCAACTAACCTCTTTACAGCATTATAGAGCCAAGCTTAAACCAGAAGCTAATAGACACCTTCCCAAAGAGTCAAGTATTGCCCATTTCTTTGGGCAACCTCTAATTTCTATTAAAATTTCAATGCTCAGTGTAAACTTTGAAACACTCTACATATTGCCAAAAATTAATTTATGTTTGCATTTGCTCAAATCAATGTGTCTTTGAAACATGAAAATCTCTGATTAACACTGATATTTTTAAATATTTTCTAAAATCTTAATGTGTTCACTATATGTGAATATGTAAGAAAGAAGTGTTCACTTGATGAAGAGGGAAGTTTGAAAAAAAAAAGGAGTCAGACTTATTAGGGATGTTTATAAATAGAAAATCAACTCAAAAGGACAGATATCTGTTGAAATTGGATACGTTTTATTTCTTCCCTTAGGGGGAAAAAAAGTAAATATAACAGTAACAGATCCCATCTGTAATTTTAGCAGCAACTCTGCTGGACAGTTCCGTGCAAACCTGAGACCAGGATTGTAGGATCCCTGTAACAAGAAAACCTTGCCTTTTCAATTTTTGCCCCAGCATCTTTTCCAAATTAAGGCATTTAATCTTCATAACAACTGTGGAGAAGGAACTAACATTATCCGTTTTATATAAGTAAGAAATGAAAGGCTAAGTACCTTACTAAACATTGGTAGAACAAGTATATAATAAAGCTGGAATTTCTATCCAGTAAATGATAGACCTGGGATTTTGACTTATCTCTAGAGATTGTCTGACAATAGAACCTCTACTCTTAATTCAGTGTGTATAATTCTTCCTACAGATAGACAAACCATCTTATTTTTCCAAAAGATATTTAAACAAAACACTTAGATTTTGTCATAATGATGTGTCATAATAACTTCTCTCTCATAGTGCCTACTACACTACATCTTGGTGGGGTTATAATCCATACAATACTTCTTGATGTTGAATTAGTATCGAAAAATACTCACATATATACAATGTTTTCACAGAAGGTCCTAAGATTCACAGTAATAATTTCCATTGTGAAGCAGTTCAGTGATTGATAATGATGCATAAAAGTCAATTTACAAACTATGTTTTGTGGGAACTGTCTCAATATACATAACGAGTCAGGGTTCTCAGCCTTCAGATATGTATATTCTGGAAGAATGGTAACTGATTGTGCCAAGGGATTGACTTGAGGGAGAATCTGGAAAAGAACTTGTCTTAAGATACATAGTAGAAACCTTGCAACTATTGCTCAATAAAATTAATCATGCCCCAGTTGTCAGCACAGACATAAGTTTTGCTATTTGGATTTGTCTTCCAGCCTAGAATGTAAGAATTTGTATTCAAGTCCTAAGAAAAGAGATTCCGAAGGAAAAAAAAAAAACAAAACTGAAAGGAATAATGCACACACACATTTAAGTAGAGGGATTCAGAGAAGAGCTACTATGTGAGCAATGTTCTGGAGCACAACACAAGGCTGGAGAAGGGGACTCTTTCCTCTCTCCAAGGGGACAGTGGGGCACAGGATGCTGAGAGCCCTTGAGCTCAATATATGACTGATAGACATACTAATAGTTTTGACACAACTGGAATCTGATCTCTTGACGGTAGACACTAGTAGTAAAGGCAGTGGTGGAGAGATTTCCCACAGATTCTCAAGCACATTTGCTTTAATGGGGCCCATTAATACAGAGCTTAAATTAGAGGAGGAATAGAGGAAGAGGGAAACCACAGATGCTAAATGTCAGGCCCTGACTTGGAATCAGTTCCTGACAAAGTTCTTACTGATTTCTTAAAAATGTGAAAAATGCAAAGAGTGAGTTTTTCATAAAGTCAATACATCTCAAGGTTTCCTTCAGTTTGAGATTGTCTTTCCTATTTTTTAAGTTTATTAAAATTCATAAAATGTTAATGATTACAGTTGATAGAGTGTTTAACTTTTTAATATACTTATACTGGAAATTTTGTAAAGTTCTTAACCATATAATAAGTACTCTTTTCAAAAGAAATATCAAATATGATGCTAGTATTTTAATAAATACCAGATTTTGGTATTTTAATAAACACTAAATTTTAATAAATAGATGTCACAGATGCTTTTCTTACATGAACTGAATTTCTACCTAAAAATATTTTCAGATTTTTTTTACATACATATTCGGCCGTTTATTTTTAAAAGATTTATTTCACCACAATCAGAATTCTTATTGGAATATTTCAGAGCCCAATATCCAGCATAAATACCTTAAAATGTAATTTAGTAAATTATCTTTAAAATATGAAAACAATTATTTACAATTCTTCTAATATAAATTATATAAATTAATATAGTTTTACCTAGGCAAAATATCAGCTTATACCTTACTCAGTAAATGTATATTTTTCAAAGACAAAATGTGAAAATAGGTATCAAGAACAGAAATAGCCACAAAATACAGTGTTCTAGGGTTATTTTCTTTTCTGAAGACTAACATTTTCAAGTAAAACCAATTCCTAACTTCAGAAATACTATCGTGTACTGAAACATATTAGATATATTTTTAAAATATAATTTTAAAGGTATATTCCCCAAGAGAGATTCTTTGAAAATGTATTTAGATAGTGTAACTTTTGTCTCTTTCAATAAGTCAATTCTTCCTTGCAATCTATTTAGATTTCAAATCATTGATATCTAAAATATATATATATATATGTATTACCTTTTACACGTTCTGTTTTCTGAATATATTCCCTTCTTCATTCATGAATTGTCTTTCTCTAACGCTTTTACATTAGCAGGAAATTAAACATGCTTATTATTATTTTTATTGTTGCTTACCAGTTTACCATAAGTAGACAGAATTGCATATATTAAAAATGAGAGAGTTAGATATGTTTATTGATTTTAGCTCCATTCTTCCATGGCTGTCATCAAAATTTCTTTATTATGAGAAATCAGCCTTAAAATAATAAGAGACATAGGTATATGGAAACTTAAAAATTCATTTTTAATCTTCTATTTTTGACTTTCCTTCAGCTTTTGCAAGACATGGAAAGAAAAGCAGTCTTTGTAGTGACAAAGCTGACCAATGTACCATTGGGGAAAAGACTCATTTTCTTCAAGACTGAAAAAGGCAGATTCTGACACTTTAACTGTAGGTGCAAAATTTGTAATTAACCTCTAAAAATGAGCTTTACTCTCTTATTAGTGATAGTGAGATACACTGCACAATATTGACTATGGCATAGCTATATATACCAACACATCCATCCTTTTTTTAATTTGATATGTAAATCAAAAGGGACTTAAGTAATATGTAAGGGCTAATTACTTAGAGCTGAAAATGTGTAATTCAATAATGACAGAAAGTAGTTTTCACTTTTAGCTTAAATCTACAAATAAATGCTCTTTGCTAATTCAGACATTAAAAACATCCCTTTGTGGAATTCTTCAAAAACGTATTTGAAAGTTAAAAAGTTCAGGGGAAAACATATTATAAATGAACCATAGATTTCAGAATATCATGGAAAGATTATTTTCATTCAGGTCAGAGTTATTTCAGTTCAAAGTGATATTTGGAATTATTATCTACATTAAAAAAAAATCCAATGAATATATAGTTCCAATGCTTGAGAAAAATCTCCTTACAATATTGCAGCACTGAACTATCAGGTTAAATGGATTTCAGTTGGAAATCCAAAAATTGTAGAATAATATATACGTAAAAGAAAATTTCCAAGCATAAAAAATCCAGCAATGCATTGAAAAGCTAATGTATCATGATCAAAAGGAAATTCAAGGGTGGTTCACTATTCATCTTTTGGATTTAGCTTATTTATATCTCTAGCTCCTTTTTCTCCAGTGCTCCTTCTAATAACTTGATGTGTATTCTTGGAGTATTACTGTTTAGATAAATTAAATTAGATAGTTATATATTGTATATGAACAGGTCATTCACAAAAGAAAAAAAATCAATTTGAATAATAAACACAAAAGAATGATTACCTTCTCTAGTAATAAAAATGTGAAAATAATGCAACAATGAGAAACCACTAGGTTAGGGAAAATGAAAACGAAGGATGATACCAATTTCTCAGGAGGATGCATGAAAGCAGTTTTATCATGTACTGCTGATCAGAATGTGAATTGCTACACCCTTCCCAAGAATTTAGACAATTGTTATTAAAATGTAAAATACATATGTTCAATCCAATAGAAAAATTTTTTAAATTAATCAGCATTTCACAAAAGGGAAACATTGAATACTAAATAAACTTGTGAAATAGTGCTGGGAATATAAAGAGGAAAAATCACTTTAGAGAACAATTTGACAATATCTATTAAAGATGAGTGTGTACATATAATTCCATTTTTATGTATATACTAGAGAAATTTGAACAAAATCACAAAGGGGTGTGTGATGGTTAATTTTATGTCAACTTGACTGGTCCACAGGGTGCCCAGATATTTGGTCAAACATTATCTGGTGTGTCTGTGAGGATGCTTTTGGATGAAATTAGCATTTAGTTTGTTAGATTGAGCAAAACAGACTGCCCTTCCTTATGTGGGTGGCACTCATCGGCTGAAGGCCTGAATAAAACAAAAATGCTGGCCCTCCCATTGGTAAGGGGGAACTCTTCCTGCCTAACTACATGAGCTGGGAAATCAGTCCTTCCATGCCTTCAGACTCAAGTGGAAACATTGGCTCTTCTGGAGTCTTGAGCCTGCTGGCTTTCAGCCTGGAACATACACCATCAACTCCCCTGATTTTCAGGCTACAGAATTCAGAGTGGAACGACATCCTTGGCTCTCCTGGTCTTTAGTTTGCTGACTGCAGATCTTGGAACATCTCAGCCTCCGTAATTGCATAAGCCAAGTCCTTATAAATCTCTCTCTCTCTCTCTCTCTCTCTCTCTCTCTCTCTCTCTCTCTCTCTCTCACACACACACACACACACACCCTTCCAGTTCTCTTATACCTGCTTCAATCAGGTTGTCTCCAACTATTCCATCCATGCAAAATGCTCTTGTCGAGTCCCTAATGACCTCTGCATCATAAAATCCAACAGAGAATGTATTTCTTTTTTAATAGTGATACTTCGTTTGTCATTCCCTACTTTAGATATGCTCTCTGCACTTGGCCTAGTAAAAATCTTAAATGGAACAGATAGAAAACTAAACTTTTAATCATTTACCTCCCTCCCCACTCTACATGTTCTACCTACAGTCTTCTTTCCAGCTTGGTTTATGGCAACTCCATCCTTCCCGTAGCTCAGATCCCAAATCTTGGAATTATCTTTTATTATTCTGTCTCTGTCAGAGCCTACATCTGTTAGTCCAAAAATACCAGAATCCAAACCTTTCTTTTTGCCATCAACACCAAGCTGCTATTATTTCTTACTTGGATTCTTCCTGGTTCTATCCCTGCTCCTCATTAGATGACTATCTACACATCACCCACAGGGCCTTTTTAAAAGTAGACTTTATTTTTTAGAGTGGTTTTAGGTTCATAGCAACACGAACAGAAGGTGCAGAGATTTCCCATAAACCTCCTGCCTCCACACACGCACAGCCTCTCCTGTTATCAGCATCCCCCCAGAGTAGGACACTTTTTACATTTGATGAACCTGCATTGATACGTCATCACCCATAGTCCATAGTTTACATTAGGGTTCACTCTTGGTGGAGTACATTCTATGGGTTTGGACAAGTATATAATTACATGTATTTTCATTGCCCTAGAAATCCTCTGTTCTGTGCCTATTCATCCCTTTCCCCAACCCCAGAAACCCTGCCGACCAGTGAGCTTTTTACTGTCTTTATAGCTTTGCCTTTTCTAGCATGTCATACAGTTAGAATCATAGAGTATGTAGCCTTTTCTGGTTGGCTTCTTTCAATTAATAATATGCATTTAAGATTCCTCCAGGTTTTTTCATGGCTTGAATAATAATTTCTTTTGATGCCCATGTCTTTTCATTAGTGCTGAATAATAATATTCCATTGTTAGATGTACTAGAATTTATTTATTCATTAACCTACTAAACAACACCTTGGTTGGTTCCAAGTTTTGGCAATTATGAATTGAGGTTTGTTTTTTCATTCTCTCAACAGTGTCTTTTATCAAAAGCAGAAATTTTTAATTTTAATGAAGTCCAGCTTATCAATTCTTTCTTTCATGGATCATGTCTTTGGTGTTGCATCTAAAAAGCCATCCTCATACTCAAGGTCATCTGGATTTTCTCTTATGCTATCTTGTAGGAGTTGTACAGTTTTGAATTTTACAGTTAAAGATTCAAAAGTATACAACTATTGAATGGTATGAGATCCATTTTCAGTTAATTTGGGGTGGAATGTATAAGGTCCACGTCTAGATTCACTTTTTTTTGCACACAGATGTCCAGCTGTTTCAGCACCAAGTGTTTGAAAGACGATCTCTTCTCCATTGTATAACCTTTACTCCCACGTCAAAGGTCAATTAACTACATTTATGCAGATATTTTCCTGGGCTTTCTTCTGCTTCATTGGTCTATTCTTTTTTTTTTGCGGTACGCGGGCCTCTCACTGTTGTGGCCTCTCCCGTTGCGGAGCACAGGCTCCAGAGGCGCAGGCTCAGCGGCCATGGCTCACGGGCCCAGCTGCTCCGTGGCATGTGGGATCTTCCCGGATCGGGGCACGAACCCGTGTCCCCTGCATCGGCAGGCGGACTCTCAACCACTGCGCCACCAGCGAAGCCCTATTTGTCTATTCTTCTACCAATGCTAAAGGTATTTTAAAAACATAAATCAGATCATGCTTTTCCTGTGTTCAAAACCCTCCAGTGGCTCCCATTTGACTCAGAATGAAAACTGAAATCATTACACTGAATTACAAGGGTCAACATGATCTGAGTCTCTTCATCTTCTGAGGAATGTTACCCCATACCACTCTCTTCCCTCGCTCCCAACACTTCAGTCATATTGGCCTTCTTCAGTTTCTCAAACATGACTTAAGGCCTTTCACTGACTATTACCTTCACCTTGAGCTCTCTTCCCCCAGATATCAATTGTGTGATTCCCCCATGACCCTCTGGTGAGACCTCTCTCACCACCTTACCTGAAGTTGCAGGCCAGCTCATCCCCTGCCAGCATTCCCAATCCACCTTACTCTGATGTCTTCTTTTCTTTCTTTCATAGAACTTATTGCTTGCTAACGTACAATTACGTATTGTCTATTTCTCTTCACTGGTTTGTAAGCTCCGTGAAGAGATGGAATTTTGTTTTATTTTTTCCTTTCCAGGGGGTCATATCTTTAACATGATAAAAATAGCAATGAATAGAACTCTGTATTAAGTAAAACCAACTTTTCAGAATAAGGGCACAATAAAGGATCTTTCAGACATACAATAACTGATATAGTTGACTACTGTATTTGTTTTTTAGGGCCAGTGTAACAAAGATACATAGACTGGGTGGCTTTTTGAATAACTGTGTTTCTACCTTTTTCTCCAAGTGGGAAATAAGCCATGGACACTGTCTATGACAGGAAAGAACATGAAGCAATGATGCCAGGGTCTCTAAAGAATCTTCACATGCACTGATTGGACAATAAAATACCTAAGTCCTTCTTCTCTATGCAGTATTCTAGACCTTCCTCCATAAATTACCATACCTCTCATAGGCTCATGAATTTTGCAATACACTTTTCCATTAAAATTATTTAATAGGCAAGACCCCAAATCCTGCACTTTCTAGGATTCTTCAAAGCTCTACTGAAGCCATCCCAAGCCCCTTGAATCACTATCTACTCAACCACATCATTTGGCTGGAGTAGGAGAATTATCATTTTCATATTTGAAATGTGGGAACTGAAGCAGAATACTTAGCGACTTGTCCAAAATCATGATAGCCAATCTGGCCATGAAACAAATTTTGTTAATATTTGAATGTTTCTTCTATTTTCAGATAGTGAAATGGCATTAAAGTAACCTTTTATCTCAGACATAGCTAACAGAAAAGAGTAGAGCATATTTTAGTGAAATGGGATGAACTCTTAGTGATGTATTTGTAAGATTCACTCTCTGGCAATTTGAATGCACAACTGGGAGTATATAATCCTGAGTGTAAGTGCAGTTGGAAGGCAGAAGCTATGGTGTGGGAAGAATTGCATCAAGTCTGAGATGCACTGGAGTGTGTGAAGGGGAGCCATGCCATCCTTTCTTCCTTTCTTTGTTGTGTAGGGTGACGAGGCTCCTCTATACTCTTAAGGCCTTCCACTTGCAGTCTTGAAGAAACTTCCTGGAAAATATCAATGTTTGATAGCTTTCTTCATGTGAACCTCTTACGCCCTTTAAGACAATTCACTGGAATCAACTTACACCCGCAAGAACTCAGATAAAATAGATGGCAATGACTATGGAGAAGAGTATGGAGGTTCCTTAAAAAACTAAAAATAGAGCTACCATATGACCCTGCAATCCCACTCCTGGGCATACATCCAGAGAAAAACATGGTCCAAAAGGATGCATGCACCCCAATGTTCATTGCAGCACTGTTTACAATAGCCAAGACATGGAAGCAACCTAAATGTCCATCAACAGAGGAGTGGATAAAGAAGACGTGGTACATATATACAGTGGAATATTACTCAGCCATAAAAAAGAATGAAATAATGACATTTGCAGCAACATGGATGGACCTAGAGATTTTCATACTGAGTGAAGTAAGTCAGAGAAAGAGAAATATTGTATGATATCGCTTATATGCCGAATCTAAAAAGAAATGATACAAATGAACGTACTTACAAAACAGAAACAGACTCACAGACTTAGACAATGAACTTATGGCTACTGGGGGGGGAAGGGTGGAGGGAAGGGATAGTTAGGGAGTTTGGGATTGACATGTACACACTGTTATCTTTAAAAAAGATAACCAACAAGGACCTACTGTATAGAGCAGGGAACTCTGCTCAATGTTATGTGGCAGCCTGGATGGGAGGGCAGTCTGGGGGAGAATGGATACATGTATATGTATGGCTGAGTCACTTTGCTGTGCACCTGAAACTATCACAACATTGTTAATCGGCTATACTCCACTATAAAATAAAAAGTTTAAAAAAATATAATAGTTGGCATAGCGCTACAGTAAAATAACCATTGGTTTTAGAGTCAGAAAAGTCTAGGTTTGAATCCTGGCTTCAGGTGCTGGTGAGCTGTAAGATCTTGAATAACTTATCTAACTAAGTACCTTTTGCTAGGTACTTAGTTATATATGTGAAATAATAAAGTAACACAAGACAGAAAATGTAAGCAAAGCATGCAGCATAAGCAGTTGTTCAATACAAGATAGTTATGACTATTATCTCACTATATTGGTCCTTTGCTGACACAGGTCATTATAATTAATAATGATTATTTTTAGTGTTCTTGAATTTAGGTAGAATAAAACGATGGATGTTTGGAAGAGAATTTGATAAATAGTTCACCACTTTTATTCCATGGTACAGTAATGACCTGAAAAAGTTCACATGCTTGCAAAGAGGCTAAATTAACTGAGTGGATTGGGGAATGCAAATGAGACAGAGAAATAGATTATAGTCTATCTAAGGTTGAAAAGACTTTCAACCATTTCTGCATAATGTTAAAAACTATACTTGGATGCTCACAGTCAAATTTTAGTGATAAAAAGGTAATCAAAACAGATGTTAGATTAAATTGGCTGGTAAACTTAAAGAAACTGATTAATTCATCGAAATCACTTGAATAAGCAGGCGGCCACAAGTACACATGTGGAAAATCTTCTTACAATATTCTCTTTTTTCCCTCACTAACATCAATTCTCTGCATTTCAAACTTTTAAATTTCTTTTTATCCAAAGCAACCACCCAGCCTCAAATCTTATAACCACAGGATGACTTCTTACATCACGGGAAGGAAAACTAATAATCAGCTTCATCCATAATATATTTATTATAACAATGTTGACTGACGAGAGAAAGTTTATAAAAAATATTAATAGTATCTGGAGAATAATTGCTCCCTGGTATTATTGTACATATTATAGTCTCCACTGCTTCATTATTTTTAACATAATGTCCCAATATCTTTTTTGCAATATAAATGCCTTATCTTTTAATATTGTTGGTTATTTACCCGGAAAACATCATGAAATCATCACTGCATTCATGTTATTTCCTTCTGCTGCTAGTTATCATTTAGGAGTGTAAAAATGGAAGAAAATGACTTGAATATTTGTTGTTCATTCTAGTCTATGCCATATAGCTTTTTATTTGTGAGTTCATCTGCCTGGAAGGTGAACAATCATAACAGGGTTTCCACTTGTGGCTATAACTGAGTTATTGAAAGTGGCCCTGACTTCCCACTGTGGACAATTAAAAAACTGGGCAAAATATACTAAACAATAGTTTTTCAGACTGTAATCTCAAAGAGAAGAGAATCACAAGAGTTAGTTCTAAGCTTTCTGCCTTTAGGCACCAAAAAGACTGTGGCACAGGGAGGGCAACCTCAGGCAGAGTCAAGTTGAAGAGATAGATTGAAGTTCAAGGAGCCAGAAATGTCTGGACATCGTGGGGCAGAGCACCGAGAGAGTGGAGAGACATCGAAAAAGCTCCAGACATCTGCACTGGGGGCTTCTCGAGTCTTCCGCTGCTCGTGTGTAGAGTGAGACTTAATGCCAAGAAAGAGACCACTACTGAGAAAAAGAACTTAAAAACTAAACTATAACTTAAAAACTAAAACTATAAAAAACTAAACTAAAAACTAAAACTATAAAATGTATAGGTGAAGAAAATAAAAGAAAATCTTTGCTACCTTGGGACAGCAGTTTTTGTAGAAGGACACAGAAAGCACTAACCATAAAAGGAAAAAGTGGACATATGGATTGGACTTCTTAAAATTAACATCTCTTTAAAAAGACACCTTTATGAAAGTAAAAAAGCGTGTTATAGACAAGAAGATCCTATTAACAACACATGTATCTGATAAAAGACTTGTATCCAGAATACCTGTGAAGACATCTTCCAGCTCAGTAAGAACCTAGGCAACTCAGTTTTCAAAAAGTGCAAAAGATTTGAAGAGACACCACCAAGAAAGGATATATCAATGGCTGGTAAGCACATAACATGATGCCAAATATTATTAATCATCAGTAGTCATTAGGGAAATGTAAGCTGAAACCTCAGTGATTAATCACTGAACATACTAGGAAGATTGAAATTTAAAATACTGATAATAACAAGTATTGGCAAGGATGGAGAGCACCGAGAAGTCTTGTGTATTACTGTTGGGAATATAAAATGGTACACACGCCTTAGAAAACAGATTGGTGTTCCTTAGAAAGTTTAACACCCACCTACCATATGACCCAACAATATTACTGTTAGGAATTTAACAGAAATAAAACCATTTGTCCACACAAAGACTTGTTCACAGATGTCTACTGCAATTTTACTTACAATAGCCATATTTGGAAGAACACAAATGTCCCTCATCAATGGATTACTTCAGCAACACAGATGAGTCTCAGAAGCATTATGCCAAACAAAAAGAGTCAAAAACAAAAAGAATACATACTGTATAATGTCACTTATATGAAATTCTAGATCAGAAAACTAATCTACAGTGACAGAACGTAGACCAGTGAGTGGTTTCTTGGGGTGGGAGGGAGTGTGGTTGACAGAAAATTGGCCTAAGATAAATTTTGAAGGTAAAAATTGTTCCATATCCTACTCTGTTGTGGTGACAACAGAGGTGTACACATCTGTAAGAACTCTTTTCTCTCTATTCTTAAATTATACTTTATTAAAGTTGTATTAAAAAGTAACAAGGAACTGTAAAACATAACTGCATTTACAGAACATGGTATTATATAAGAATGTAATTTTTAAACATAGCTAAACTCTTCAGTGTATCAATTTCTTCATATTCATATATATACTCTATTTAATGAGATTTGAGCTTTTTTGCACTTTCATATTATGTAGAATGGACTTACTTTGTTGCTTGCATTAAAACTCTTTATCCTGAATGAATGCCTCTTCCCTGTAGGGAAAACAATGTCGTTATCAAATGTACAGACTAATCACCCTGAATTAAGCATTTTCTTCTGGATAATACAATTTAAACCATCTTGAATATTATACAGACTATTGGTAGAAGTAATTAAGGACTAGAAAAAAAGGTAATTATAATTTCTGATGGATGAATTGATAGGGATAAAGTAAGAACTGACCTGAACCCTAATCTAAAACTAGAACTAAATTAAACAAAATCCTAAAACTTTAGTTGTGTTTTTAATTGATTTTCACACATCAGTGCACTTCCAAGTACCCTATTTTTACTGAGGACTGTAAAGCAGGAAAGATATTATGGTACTTGTGACAAGGAAGGAGGCTTCCAGAAATATCTCCCAAAATATATATGACATGGTGGTCTTTTCTAAGAACTTGATTTCCAAACGAAATTTCTAAAGTTGTTGTTTACATGGATCGAGGAGAAAACAAATCTTTCTGGTATACTGGTTAAATAATAATGAAGGATCGATTTCCAATTGGGATTTATTAGGACTGGTTCAGGCAGTCTGATTTGCACAGTACCACGTTAATGAACTCATGTATGTTGGAACTGTGTATCTGCCTTGCACAAGTCCATGGTAACTGATGTGCAAAGCATGGACATGATTCAGATATGCACAAGTTTCAGTTAACAGTACTGTGTCTTTGATATTTCCCTGCTAGTGGAAATTCCGTCAGTGAAACTTAGTTCTATTGATTAGAAATAGCTATGTGGATTTAGACATTAATTATTTTTGTTTTATTTTTTGTGTGTCAAAGTAATACACGTGTCTATTTTAAAACGTCATAAAATGCTACAAGTCTTATTGTGAAAAATAGCATCTTTTCCTGCACTTCGTGCCACTCTCATTCAATAGAGACAATCATTTCTCACACTCCTTTAGCCATGCCTTCTGGTATTTACCTCCATAATTCTAAATAATATAACATTATTTATAAATAATGTAGCCATTTATAATGGTACAACTTTATTTGTAAATGACATAGTTTCTAACTTTATTTCTTGATTTAGTAAATTTTGGCCTCATCCCTGCTGGAGCTCTCTGTCCTCTCATTTTATTTGGGGATTAGCTGTTTTGTCCACACAGCACTTATTTTAGGACTTCCCTCCTATTTTCTCCTGTGTGGGATCTTTTCTTTCCTGGACCTGATGTCTCCCTTTTCCTTGGTTTGCTCTCTCATGTTTTAGCTCATGCTGTAATAGCTTCCTGAGAGTTTGTGGGAAATATTCTTTTAGACATCTATCTAAAATATCTTATTGTTCTCTGATCACATTTTGTAGTTTGGTTGGGTCCAGAATAATATAAAACAAAAATTTCCGGGGCTTCCCTGGTGGCGCAGTGGTTGAAAGTCCGCCTGCCGATGCAGGGGACACGGGTTCGTGCCCCGGTCCGGGAAGATCCCACATGCCGCGGAGCGGCTGGGCCCGTGAGCCATGGCCGCTGAGCTTGCGCGTCCGGAGCCTGTGCTCCGCAATGGGAGAGGCCACAACAGTGAGAGGCCCGCGTACGGCAAAAAAAAAAAAAAAAAAAAAAAATTTCCTTTAGAGTTGTGTTGGCATCATTTCCAGTGTTGCAATTAAGAACTCCTATCCCATCTTGGTCTTCATTCTCCCTATGGCCCATCTCCCCACTCCACAAGCGTGAAGGGCTTTCTTTGTTTAATTTCGATTATACTGAAAGTTTATGGTGCTATGCCTCGGCTTGTGTGTAGGCGTATGCCTTTCATTTATGTTTTGAACATTTGGCAATCTCTTTCCATGAAAAGTCATGTTCTAGAGTTCTGAGAACTTTCCTTGTGTTATTTCCTTGGTATTTTTTAACATTTGCTCTGTTCTCTCCTCCAGTGAGTCACATGACATGTACCTGGTGAGATGCTTTAACTACCTCTTTCATTTATGTGTACGTCCTGGGAAATTTCTTTAACTATATCTAACCATCCTTCCATTGATTCTTCATTTCATCCAGCATATTTCCAACAGCTCTTTCTTTTTTTTTCACACACACACACATTGTATTTTATTTTTACAAGAGATAGACCCAAAAGCTCTTTCTTGCTTTCTGAGTGTTCTTTACTCTTTTTCATAGTCTCACGGTTTTCTGGCTATACCTTTCCTTTTCCCTTGAGTCAGTTAACAATATGTTTTTGGAAGTCTCCTTTTTCTTGCAGGAACATCCCTATTTCCTTTGAGTTCTTTGTTTATTTGTTGGATTCTTTGTCTTTCTTTGTAGACTTTCCTCAAGTTACTGGGAATTCTTGGGTATGCATTCATATTAATAGTAAGACACTAAAATAGGTGTTAATGTGTCTGACTTATCAGATGATTACTATTGGTTAAGTAATAGGTAAGGAGTCAGTCATTTGCATTTAAATGATAAATGTTTAACAAGTGGCTCTCAAGGGGGGGAACCCTGATAGGTAGTGTGTGCTGATTTCCATGGTGTAATATTCCCACCATAGCTGATTTCAAGTTATCAATTTGACTTCAAATGGCTGTAAAATTCCTGAAAATCTAACAATTGGTCCTCGCAAAGCAGTAATAGCTGGCTCTCACACACCACAGGAGCAGTTATTTCATTGGTAGATGTCTCAGTATCAATTTCTGCTGGCCCTGTTTTCAGTTTCTCCAGAGAAATTTTCAACAATCTCCTGCTTCAGGATAAGAGGCAGGAGTGATTATGCATGATTGTTGGTGTTCATAAACTCTGAGAGAAACAGTGTTTCATATGTAGGTTTTGACAGTCTCTCCTTGTTTTTGTACAGAGCTTCTGTCCTCCAATGTGCTTGGTATCTCTGATTTTGGGGATACCTTGGTTCAAACTTGCCATGGAATAATCCTTCTTTGGGGCTGGAGGAAAGGTAATCATGGGGACACAGGGGATGAGAAACGGTTCCTGTGAATCTATCTGCTTCTAATATAGATGGTTTAAACCAATCTTTTATTGATGCATCATGCTTCTACGTCCCACAGTATTTAAGTACCACATCCCTGTTTTCTACCACAATTGGTATCTCTAATTCTGGAGGCTTTCCTGGGTACACTGGCATGATTTTGCATGTTTCCTGGAAAATTGGTTTTCAGATTATCCATCAGTATGATTTATTCAATCCATAATACTCGTCCAAAAAATGTATTGCATCTCTCCTCTGCCCTCTCCTCTCTCCCGATCCTTTTTGCACATGTAGGTTTTGACCAGTTTTTATAAGTTTGATTTTAGGAAGAGTTAGGGAAGGGGCAAAGATAGATACATGTGTATTCTCATATAATTCTTACTAACCAGAAGTTGTGTTTACAAATTTCATATCTGAATTATATAATTTCAGATGACCCATTGCAAATTCAAAATTATGACACAAAAATAACTTTACTCTTGAATTTTCTATTTTTATCATTACTTTAAGCCACATGAGCAGAATATACTGATTTTAAAAAACTAAAAAAGACAGAAGCATAAGAAAGCAGAATGTAAAAAGATCTCCTGAATCCTTATTTCATGCTTTTCTGTACTCTCTAAGGAAAACCACATTTACAGTGTGGTATATTTCTATCAATTTCCCTTCTGTTTATTACATATGTATGTATACATACATATATATACACACACGATATGCATATATACTACATTCAGGTATAACATATGTACTATATTTTCACATGCTATATATACCCTATTACTCTATCCACTATATGTATTTATATGATAGAGTCATAGATGAATTCTAAATGTACTTGCATTTACTAATTTTTCTTTTTAAAATTTATTTATTTATTTATTTAATTTTCTGCTGCATTGGGTCTTGTTGCTATGCGTGGGCTTTCTCTAGTTGCGGCGAGTGGGGGCTACTCTTCGTTGCGGTGCGTGGGCTTCTCCTTGCAGTGCCTTTTCTTGTTGTGGAGCCCGGGCTCTAGGCACGCGGGCTTCGGTAGTTGTGGTGCACAGGCTCAGTAGTTCTGGCTCGCGGGCTCTACAGCCCAGGCTCAGTAGTTGTGACATACGGGCTTAGTTGCTCCGCGTCATGTTGGATCTTCCCAGACCAGGGATCGAACCCGTGTCCCCTGCATTGGCAGGAGGATTCTTAACCACTGCACCACAGGAAAGTCCCACTAATTTTTCTTGAAAATGAAAATGCACATGTAATATTCTTATAGGTATAAATTTGTTGCATCCCATAAAGTTTTATTATTATCTAAATACTCTGGAGTATTTAGAGTCTCTCTGTAAATTAATAGTGCTTTAAAATTTGCAGCTGTTGGAATATGTATTTTTAAAAATCAATGCATTAAACCAATCAAATTGTCTATTAGTTGTGATGTACAAACTTTTCATGTTAAGGCATTTTCCTTCCATAAATAATTTTAAAGCTTATTTTTAAAATAATGAATTGGTATTGAATTTTATCAATTATGACTTTAGTGTCAATTTTAAAAATCACATGGAGACATATATTAATGAGTTTCCAAAAATAAAATTTAAAAAAACCTAGCAAATTCCTACAATAAGCCTAGGTTGATAGAGTTTTATGTTTTCATGCTGGGCTAATTTTTAAATATTTTTGTAGATTTTTTGCATCAATATTGCAAGTGAGATTGGTCTTTTTCTGTGTTTTGGGATGTTTCTGCTACGTTTTATTGTCAATGTTATGATGACTACAGAAAATGAATTGATGCATGTTCATTTCTTATTTCTGTCTCATAACATGTTTACTAGCATAAGAATTCTTTTTTCCTTAAATCCTTGAAATGAAATGAATTGATAAAAATATCTAAATCTAGTACTTTTATTAAGACTGGTTCTTGCAAAACTTTCTCAACATACTTTATGGTTATCTATCCACTTAAACTGTTTCTTAGAATTAAGTTTCCTAAAATATATGTACATACTATATACATATGTATATAATATATATTTACAATATGTAGCTTTCATATTTATCTGTGAAGAACTATGTTTTCTCATAGTTCTTTTAATTCTCACTGTACCTGTGCTTATGTTCTCTTTTCCTATTGCAAAATATTTACCTTATGTATGTAATTAATTTTTTATTGTTAAATTTGACTATGCTTTATCTATGTATATTTGTATCTATGTATCTACATATCATCTATCTATGTATCTATTTATCATCTATCTTGTCACCATTGCTGAGTCCAGATCAGTTTTCAGGGCAATTATCCAACTTATAATTTTAATTCCAATCTTAAAGTTCTTAGGTTTAATTTATTCTTTTCTAGCTTTTTGAATTAAATGGTAAGTTTATTTACTTTTATTAATTTTGTTTAGAAATAAAAGTGCATATGGAATTTTCCCTTTAGTAAAATTATTTCTAAACCCCGTAGTTAAAATTTTTTTTAACCTAGGCCTAATATACATGACATAAAAATCACCTATTGTAAGTTTATAATATATTTATATATATATGTGTGTATAAATTTATATATATAAATTTATAAATTTATATATATATGTGTGTGTGTGTATATATATATATATATATTTTTTTTTTCTGGCTGGCTTCTTTCACTCAATATTATGTTTGTGAGATTCAGCCATGTTATTGCATATGGAAAGAGTTCCTCCATTTCATTACTTTGTCCTGTTCCATTGTATGAATATATTTATTCTACTGTGGGGGGACATTTGGTTCTCTCCAGTTTTCTATGACCAGCTATACTGCTGTGAATATTTTTGTACCTGTCTCTCAGTAAACATTTGCAGACATTGCTGTTACATATTTAACAAGGGTTGGATTTGCTGAGTTCTAAGGTATGCACACATTAAACTTTAATGGATAGATTCAAAAGGTTTTCCAAAGTTATTGTATCAGTTCATATTTCCACTACCAGTGTATAAGAGCAACAATTGCTCCACATCTTCAACTAACTTTTTCTAGTATTACCTTTTTAATTCTAACTATTTTGGTAGATGTATAGTAGTATCTCATTTTAGTCTTAATTTATATTTCCCTGATGGCAAGTGTGGTTGAAAGCTTCTCACATATCAATTAATTGGTCATTTGGATAGCCTCGTTTGTGAAGTGCCAGTTTAGGTCTTTTGCATATTATTTTCTTGTGTGATCTTTTTTATTAATAACTTGAAGAGATCCTTTATCTTAGATAGATCCTTCATCTTAGATAGATCCTTTATCTTAGATATATAACTATCTTATTAGTTATATGTGTGAAAATGTCTTCTACTTTGTGATTTACCTTTTCACTCTCTTTTGAAGAACAGACATTCTTAATTTTAATTTAATTGCATTTCTATAGTTTTTCTTTTATGAATAATGTTCTATTTAGGAATTTGTTTCTACTTCAGATTATGATGATATAGGTCATGTTCAAGACACTTCATTGTTCTGACTTTCATGTATAGATGTACAGTCCAACTGCAATTAAGTTTTATATATAGTGTGAGGCAGGGATCAGAATTAATGCTTATTCCATATGGAAATTTAATTGGTCCTGTATCATTGAAAAGATCACCACACTACATCACAGTACTGTCTTAGTGCTACATCAGATAGATATTTACCCCTATGTATTTAAAATATTGATAATATTTTAAGTGTTACTGTTCCTTATATTTTGTTTCTTAGTTTTGTCTTGTATTTAAAACTGCAATTTATTTTTTAACCTAAATGATATCCAGAATCTTGCTAATTATAACAAATGTAAGTTCTGGAGAAGTTTCAATTGATTGATTATTTTCCTTATTATAGGCTGTGTTTTTGTGCTTATTTGTATGCCTGGTAATCTTCAGTTGAATGACAAACATTGTGAATTTTACATTGTTGTTTATTTTGTATCTTAATTTTCTTTGTACATATATCTAAATTGCTGTAAGTTTCTCTCATTCTTTCTTTATATTGTCTACTAAATCCTGCTTTTCATTTCTGTTTCCAAAATGGCCTGTTTTCAATTCTGTGAATTTTCATTCATTCCTTTATCACCACTTGTTTAGGTTTCTTCAGTTTCTGTGTGTTTCCTGCCTCAGTCTCTTGTCTTCCTAACCACCTTATGTATAGCTGCTAGAACACACGCATATGTATTATATATAATGTGCTTATACACAGGATTACTAGGAGTAATCATCATAGTCATAATTAGCAACTATACACTTAGCACATATTATATGCCAGGTGCTAAAAATGTAGTGTTTCTAGTATTCAAAAAATCTCTTTGAATTGGATAATTGGATAATTCTATTCTCATTTTATAGGTGAGAAGGCTGAGTGTCAAAACTTTTCATTTATATAAGGTCTCAGGCCTCAACAAGGAAAGAATGAATCTGACTTACACCTGCTTAGCCCCAAAGATTATAGTCTCTTAAGGTGCCACAGCTCACTTCTACAGGATGTGGTTTATATTATGAACGCTGTTATTTTTAACGTCTTTTCAAATGGACTGTAAGGCTTTGCGAGGTCTTAGAGTTCTTTTGTATCATCCAAGCACACACTGCCTCAGCAGACAATAAATATTGATCAACTGGTTGAAGTTTTGTGACAGAATTCCTCAAAATAAATAGGCAGGTAGCAGAAGTGTGTTCAACCTGGAGAGGCTGTAAGGCTCTTTGGCTCCAAAATTATACTCACTGGACAATGGTCCCTTGATGAGAGAAAATAGCTCTAGAAAAATGAGTTAGTAAAAATGAGCTCATTTTCTCCTTGAAAAAATGGCTTCAGTTCAATAATACCTGGACATTATATTTTACTAATATCCTCTGAAAAGTCAGGAAATAGGAGGCCATCTCTAAGGTTGTTTCAAAACTCATTCAGTGAGCTTTCAGTCTTCGCTTTAGTCAAGGCTGCAGTCACGAAATGGAAGCATCCATCGAATTACTGGACAATACAGACTGGAAGGACTTTTCCAACCCTATATGCATCCCCTCAGAAGAAGAAAAAAATGAAAACTTTGATTAAAGTAAAAGATCTGTGACCTAGTTCATTCTCTCTATTCAGTATAGTTCCCATATATTCACTGCATAATTTTTCAAATCTTTCCTTTACTTTGGTTAAGGTAATGTGATAGCTTCATTATGAAGTGTAAGCTTTTTCATCTCTGGTTATTACTGGATTAAAGAAATTAGATAAAAATACAAGTAAAATGGACGTAAATCCAGAAAAGGAATTGCTAACCTGAGGAAACCTATGCATTTTCCTGAATCTGGCAATGGACGTGGGGATTTATAAATAACTATTATTAAGCTATAAGTGGTCGTGAAGACAGTTGTTTGTAGGTTACGGGCACGTAGCCACCTGAAATATAAAAGCAATGACTTTTGACTACAGTCAGATTATTTAGTCAAGACTTTACTAATGAGTAAAACTTGTCAAACTATGGCTTTCTGAACACTCATCCTATGAATAAAATAGGATTAGATTGGATATTTTAAGCTTTAGCTACTGTGACTATTTAATTGTATGCAATATATTCAAGTAAGCCAATTCCAAGTGGAACTGAATGATCTCTTAATGTTAACTGTGGTTTTTATTGACTCATTTCCCTCTATGTTCCTTAAATATTTTATCATTCTGTTTCCCTGTTGCTTCCTATGCATATTTTCAAATAGTTCAATAGTTGTCTTGCCCTATAATCTTTTAAATTAGACCATCATGTTACTGTACCTATCAATATTGGAAGTAAACACTATTATCCCTGTTAATATAAATCGATCATTTCATTTATGGTATAAAATTCTATTAACTGTCCATTAAACTCCCTAAACAAGAAGACCTTAATCTGAGACATCTTTCTTTTATATGTAGCTAGAAAATACTGCCAAATTCTCTTAGCACTTTAGCGCTGTGTTTAGAACCTGGATGTGATGAAAGAAAAACACTAAATGGATAGGATTTGTCATATCAATTAACAGAGCTTTAGGAAACACTCATAAAATGGTATATAATGAAATTCTCAAATAAAAGAAAGATATATTTTTTAAAAAGACTACTGCTAATTATTTTTAACTATTATAGAATAGTTTATAATCAAGAAATTTCCTATTTTATGATATTTTTAAGCTGAAATCTGAGGATAGTTTTTAAAAACTATGTGGGCATTTTTCTGGCATTTATATAACCTATAAATCAAATTCTTTGAAAGTTCCTGTTACCTAGATTGATTCTGATCTGCGTAATACTGATCCCTTGTTTTTTATTAAGTTCATTTTATTTTTTTAAATATAGAAGTCACTGTACAGCTCTTCTTACATGGCTTTGCTCTTGTAAGGAACATGAAATTAAGAGACTCTCTGGATAAACTCAGGTGTGATAGGAAACTGATTTCTGTATCAGAGTGGCTTATTGGATCTGTTTCCATGTTTGTTTTTCGGATTCAGTGGCTAATTTGGTTTCTAATCATGCTTTTGACCCCATTTCCAGACTGTTTGTGGTATGGGTAAAAGAAAGGCCCTGCAGTAGGTAATTAAGTCAGCAGCAAAGGCAGGGCTGCTTACTTTTCATTGCAGTAGATAATCAGAGTGCTGTTACTCAAGTGTAAAATGCAGAAATTAATGATCCTATATAATACAGATTAGGGCTTTCATTTTAAAAACTATCAGTGCAGAAGAACAAAGGTAGGAAGAACAGCATTATAGTTAGAATTCCAATATATAGTAAAGCTTGCAAATTTTGAAAGAGGTTTCTAAGCATGGGACTAATCAAAATTCGCCTTGTGTCCTAAGGTGATTGATTAGTTCAGAACTCACATATATGACTGACCCATTGCATCTTTGAAAAGGCACAGTTAGACATATTTGTCCATGTCTTTTCACTTGTAAACATGCCCTATTGTTCACTCAGATCAAAGGGCATATGTGAAAGCATTTAGCATGCTGAGTGCCACATAGTAGGTACTCAACAAATACGGCAGTGTTTGAATAAAAAAAATTCCATAAAGCGGTAACAAAGCGATATCCAAGAGCCATGAAAATACCATGTACACTTGTAAAAAACACATACTCTCAGAAAAACGTTTATGTACTATTATTTACCCAGATATTTCCACCGTTAGGGCTCAATAGATTGCAAAATTACTCCTGCTGTAGAAGGGTATCCGTTTACAGTGTACCCTTCATAGAAGGAAAACTGACTCTTCCAACGAAACCCCAACTGCTCCCCCCAAAAATGCATACATGGTACCACATGATCCAAAGATTCCATCCTCAGGGAGTATAAACATACTGACGTATTTCAGCAACATGATCAATTTAGTCAATGATTAAATCAATAGATTTTCCATGTTCTTTTCCTAAATCGTTAGATCATTGGGATAACACATTTCCCCACGTTTTTCACTCTTAGTCATTTTCTCAATGATTTTTTCCTACGAAGTTATTTCTCATTTGTCATTGGTAATAATCTGGTTAATCTGGTAAATACTTCATTAAGGTAATGAGAATGATGCTATATTCTTCGTACTACATACGGAGAAACTTAGACACAGAGTGAAAATAATAATACAATTGTCATTTATAGGAACGGCCCACATCAATTAAAAATGGATCATTTTGTTCTCTAATTCATACAAGTTCTCTTCAGGTCACGCTCCGTGACTCTTGGATCAGAGAATACAGTCACAGTGCCTCTGAAGTATTACTTTAAAAGGAAAAGTTAAGGTGAGACTTCCAAACCAAGTGATTCAGAATGAGACGGCATCGCTCGCTCCCTCTCAGCAGCCGGGAGAACAGTTGGTGTGTTGATCTGGTACAGTTCTGAGCTTGTATTAGAAAAATCATGAACACATGAAGAGCAGCATTTGTTGCATATTGGTAGCCATTCTAATCTATTTATAAAATATGCTAGGAAGCATTGTTTTCTAAACAGAGAAAAGTGGATCTTTGGCATGCCTTCTGCATCTGATTTTAAGTGGCAAGAACATGGTTTGAAGCAACCCCAGAAGTTACAATAATGAACTCTCCGGTCAAGCACTTGTGCTTTGCAGTTCAATTTTCACATTGGCCAGGTCCCACTCAAGGGTTTAGTGTTTATTCATCGTGACCAATAAATACAGTACATTTCAATACAATCTTGCCTTCCAAGTTATGTTCAGTAACGGCAATGCTGTCACCACTGACAACAGGAGGAACCAGAATCTCATCACACCGACACTGCAAGATCACGCAGATGTTTACAGCTGACCTATTCCTCCCCAGATGAATTACGCCAGTAGGTGTTTTGCCTTAGAGTTTTGCCGAAAGCAAAATTAAAATTACTCTTCAGTCATTTTGAACCAGAATGATGTTGTTAAAAGTGGGATACTACCGTATGCTAACACATATATATGGAATCTAAAAAAAGAAAATGGTCAGAAGAACCTAGGGGCAAGATGGGAATACAGATGCAGACCTACTAGAGAATGGACTTGAGGATACGGGGAGCGGGGAAGGGTAAGCTGGGACAAAGTGAGAGAGTGGCGTGGACATATATACACTACCAAACGTAAAATAGATAGCTAGTGGGAAGCAGCTGCATAGCACAGGGAGATCAGCTCGGTGCTTTGTGACCACCTAGAGGGGTGGGATAGGGAGGGTGGGAGGGAGACGCGAGAGGGAGGAGATATGGGGATGTATGTATATGTGTAGCTGATTCACTTTGTTATAAAGCAGAAACTAACACACCATTGTAAAGCAATTATACTCCAATAAAGACGTTAAAAAAAAAATGTGGGATACTAACAACTATTGAACAAGCTGGGTTCTCAGCGAGTGTCTCTTCTTGCTCTGCTGCCTGGAAGTGGGTGGTCTGGCCTCTGACCTACGGAAAAAAGCCAAAAGAGGGACCTGAGAGGTTGACGCTCTGATGATGAAAGACAAGGACCTGGGGTCCTGACTGACTACTCCAACAGCTTCTCAGGCTCCGTTTTATACTTTTGATATTCCCGAAAGATATTTTTAGTCAAAAAAAGCCCCCAGCCAATTATTCATTGGCAAGTCCAAGCATGTGAAACAATTGCTCTTCCAGGGTCCAGCAAACAATTAGGAACAGTCAACACCTGGCAGCAGAGTGGGTCTGGATTCAGCCACTTTCATATGCAATATGAACTGGCAATCAGAGTGGGCATAGGAGAGAACAGAGGATTGCAAGCCAAAGATAAAGGATTGAGGAAGAAAAATCATTCCTATTTCCCTCTCTTTAAGGCATCAGTTTATTCACATCATTTGGGTTGAGATTCAGGCCTATTTTTCTAGTTACCAGAAAATAAATAAAAGCAAAAAAAAAAAAAAAAAACAAAGGACTACGATGTTGGAGTTGCTGTTTTGTTTTTAACGTCCACTGCCAAGGTTTTTTTCTTAGATCTAAGCATCCCTACAGGTGGACTTTAGTATCTCTACCTTGTAGATGAGGATAAAAAGAGTTAGGTTAAGGGACTGGGGAATGTTATTTGGCCAGTAAGTGGAAAAGCTGAGGTTGGAATGCTCGATTGGAAAACTGAACAAGTCCAAATAAAACTGAACTTCTTAAAAAGAAGCAGCATGGTAGAAAGGTAATGTCCAGTTTTGTTGGCATTTATAGCCACTCTCTACTCTCCCATAGTAAAGGCTACAAAAACTGTGTGAAGCCACTCTTTTTCACGCTTGCAATTTATCCTGGATGTTCCTCTGATTCTTAGCCTTGAATCTTCTCTTTCTTTCTTATTGATTTGACTGTGTTCCCCAGCTAACCCTATGAGTGTATGACAAACTTGTATAGCCTGTTTTGTCTTTGTTTTCTCTTTTCTCTTTTCTTTTCCTTTCCTTTTCTTGTCTTTTCCTTTTCTTTTCTTTTCTGCCTCTATCAAGAAGAAGCTTCTCAGATCAACTGCTCTATATTCGATGCAATTCAAATGAAAGTAAGAGATACCCTAGATTGGACCCAGAATCCAGGCCTTCATATCTGTCAGTGAGATTGAATAGAATTTATCTTACTAAGTAATCAAACATATTATAAAACTACTATAATTGAAAGATTTTGACCCTGAGGTAAGAATAGTCATTTCAACATCTCAGAATAATTAGACCACACAGATGTTACTATTTTTATAAGAATTTAATATTTAATGAAATTAACATGATACATCAGTATGGAAGAATAATATTCAATAAAGTATCTAAAAATGACTTTGAAGATTGGGGAAGGATGATATTTAAGATTCTAACTTCATCCTATATATTAAATAAACTCCATATCTATTAAATAATTAAATAAGAAAAAAAAATCATATCCTATCACAGAAAAGACTAAAAGAAGCAATGGGATATTTAGAAACTGCTGAAAAGTTGATTCTGAATTAAAAATATACTGAAGAAATTAGAAATAAAATAATAATCATACCAAAGATTGGTGTGTATTGGTGCTTGTTTTGTGTCAGGCTTGGTCCTAAGAACTTCCCTGTGCTACCTTATTTAATATCCATATCTCCTATGACAAAAGTAATATTACTATTCCCATTTTACGAATGAGATAACAAATGCTAAGAAAGGTTAAGTAATTGATCCAAGATTACCGAGTTAATTTCAGAGCTCATATTCACTGCTGCTGGCTCCAACCCCTTGGCACTTAACCACTACATTGTACAGAAATATTTTGAATATTAATGACTTCTGATATATATATATATATGTCTTTACCTTTGTTCCATTACATATGGTATGTCAGAAAAGATGGGGAAAATATCTTTATTTTGTAGAAACTTATTTTAATAGATGTTTTAAAAGAGAAAAATACTTTTAAACTATCAAATTAGTGGAAGTAAATATGATCATTATTTCTTTGTGGGCACTGTGACAATGACATTTCATACATTAGGAAAGCTTCTCAGTTATATACAAAACTCTTTAACAGTGTTCACAGTAGATTTCAGCAGATATGTGTTTAAGAAATGGCACTTTGCTCAGTCTATCCCATCGTATAAAGATAACTTACATGGGGAAGAAACAAAATAAAAAACAAAAACAGAAAAAGAGACCAAAAGTTACTGACAGCCAACTGCTGGACAAAATCAAAGAGATTTTCATTAACCATGAAGTATATATATCCACATAATTTTAGAATGAAACCTGATGACTCATTTAAAGTATTCCATCTCAAAAGAAATAAACTTACCAGTTTAAAGGAAGATGATGAAATCTAGTGTCTTTTCTGAGATGCCCAAGCCCACCTCACCCTAGACACCCATGTTTTTCTACTAATAAAGCCCAGCCAACCATCTCTCTCCTACTTTTTGTTCCCTTTCTCTCTTGGAAATTTTCTTTCCACGTCTATCTGGAGACTATAATTTCCACAAAACGAGGGGGCAGAGAGCACAGTCACAGCAGGGTTGTGTGCTGAGAGGCCTCATCCCCAATGAGTAGGTTGCTAGAAGGTGAATAGCAATGGAAGCAGCCCAGGTCTGAGCGCATCCCTGGGACTGTAGTTTCCCAGCAACTCCATTGCATCAGAGTAAGATACCCAGGCAATGGGAATAGGAGAAAATTATACCGCGGTGCTATAGAAGCCACAGGATAAATGCTTGCCGATGCTGGAAATTCGTCTAGGAGGGAATGTATCAAACTGCCCTCCAGCCGCATTATGACAAGGAGACCTACTGAGCACCCAAATGAACAGAGGGAGACTAGGATAAGCATGACATTGGGATGACCTTCTCACTTAAGAAAGAATAAGCCTCAAATAATGAACAAACAAAAAACAGCAGCTCTTTGAAAAAGAAAAGCAAAAAAATTCAGAACAAAGGAAAAGGCATATCATCTTAAAAGCCCCCGTGGACTAACAGGACTTGGGTAGGGGACAGCGATCCAGGTGACAGGAGGGACCAATGTCAACCAGCTGGGCACATCTCTTCCTTCCTCTGAAGTTCAGACTGGCTGCAGCAAGGTTTGCTCTTGAGCTCCGCGATGAGAAAGATATGGAAAAACGTGCTTAGGGGAATGTAAGCTGGCTATGGGTTTTGATATCCTGAAATAAACACCTGCTTTTGACAAGGTCAAGACACAGTCCACTCCTGCCTGTACCAAAACACAAAACTCACAGGTGGACACACCCCAGGCAACTACATAGACCTCAAACTCAGCTCTGCTGTTCCGAGAAAAGCCTAATTTACCTACACAACTTGCAAAGGAAACCCATGACAGCTACTATAGTATCACTCTAGAATGCCAATATGTAACAAATAAGAGGAGTTCCAGAAAGAAATTGTAGCTTCCGGTTACGTAGATTGCTTCATAGTTACGACATAGCCACTAGGCATGAGTTACAAGGGAAAAAAATGGAACTACTCTAGTAAGAAAACTATCCCCAGAGGATATCAAAGGCTTCCAAAGACTTTCTTTCAAGAAGAAAACAGATTTTATTCAAAATGTTATATGAAGAATAAGCTGGAAGAGCTCCATGAGATGGTGAAGATGACACATACCTTCCCCATCCATTAAAAAGCAAGGAAATTGGAAATGCCAGGGAAAGAAGTTGTTCAGTAAAGTCATGGTCCAAACATGAAGTGAATGAACTTATGCCAGAATAAGGGTAGTCAATAATAAATAATTGATTGTGAATAATAAAGTTATTTCATTTGAATTTGATGCTTGGGACATGTTCTTTTTCAAGCAACAAAAATGGAAAGATGTGGAATTACATTCCCTCTGTACAGACCCAGCAGGTACTTTATTCTATGAAGAATATTGTTTACATAACAACTTTGGTTTATGAAATAAGATGGAAATTTTAAAATATTATTTAAAACCATGAATGAAATAATTTAGAAACAGAACATTATGTAACTAACAATTGTGGGGATGGTTTCAATGAGTTGAAAGAGTAGATATGTCTTAAGTTGAAAAAGTAAGACATCGAATAAGAACAATATTATTTAGAATTATGGTGGGGGCCAGCAGAGCAACTAAAATCATGAAAATGATGGAGAGCGATGGCTTCTGAAGTGCACATTGGAGGGATAGGAATTAAAGCTTTTCTTTCCGTTTATATCTTGGGGATTTTAATTGTTTTCATGGTATACATGTTTTACTTTCGTGATAAGAATAATTTTTATTAAAAGATTTTAACCATTCAGAATTTTAAATGGAATACATTGCTTACAAATCTCACAAAGACAAAAGGAAACAAGATATTTTGAGGAGTGACTTCCCTACCATTAATTACTACCCTCCAAAATATGAAATGATATCCAAAAATACAAAAGAAATCATTAACTCAACAGAATTAAAGATCAGTTTAGACTAGAAACCAAATTTTGTAGAAAATATGTAGAAAACATGTACAATTTAATATTACAAAAATAATGTTCATTTTATTTATTTATTTTGTTTTTTTTTGGCTTTTCTTTGTTGTTGTTGGAGTATAGTTGCTTTGCACTATTATGTTAGTCTATACTGTACAGCAAAGTGAATCAGCTATACGTATACATATATCCCCTCTTTTCTTTTTAAAACATCTATCATCTCTAATTTAATTCGTAAGAATTTTCCTTAAAAAAATCCAAGTATAGAAAAAGCTATATTCATGAAAATATGTATTGCACCCTTATTTAAAATAGCTAATCATTGAAAGCAACCTAAATTTAGAGTACAGGGAAATGGGTAACTTGTGTTAAAATGTTCTCCACCGCTGAGGAGAATCAGAGCTGGGGATGAGCAAAGAGGTAAAGGGTACAACAAGATTCAGCTGGAAAGAGTAGATTCAATGGCACCCCTCTGGATGGGGCTAATGCTCAAATACTTTCTCTCTTAGAACATCTCCGGAAGTTTGTAAGTTCTTTGAAGACATCGCCTCTAATTGCTGGAAATCTCTACGGTTTTCTGATATGCACTGTGCCCAGTGGGATGTTGGTGAAAAGTTTAATAATTGGATCTCTGGGGAAAAAAATTCTGATTTCCAGGATATATATACTCCTGTCATGGTGGATTTTAACCCATCAACCAGATGTCACTAAGTGGGGAATAGCACAAAATTTTATAGTATTTCCATCTTAAACACAAGAATGTAGGTAATAGTAAAAATGTAATGAAATAAAAAGAAGTAATGAATTTTGAATATGTATTACCTTTTAAAATAGATTTTATTTAATTGAAACCAATAATGTAATTGATTTGAGTATATAATTAGTTTAAATAATGGCCCTGTTTAACAATTAGCTCACAAAATTCCTAAAAAATTAACAATTGGCTATTATGAGGCCATGGGAGCTGGCTCGCAGGACCACGTTACTTCTTATTCTTCAGCTTCTAGCTCCAGAAATTTCAAACCTATATTGTGCCTTTATCTGTTTTGGGGAGGGGTTCCTCTTTTTTAAAGTAATTAATTAAGTGTTTTAATTGTGGTGAAATACAGATAACATAAAGTTTACCATGTTAACCATTTAAAAGTGTACAGTTCACTACATTTACATTCACGCTGTTGTGCTACGATCACCACCATCCATCTACATAACTCTTTTCATCTTGCAAAACTGAAACTCCGCGCCCATTAAAGAATAATTCTCCATCCCCTTTCCCTACAGTCCCTGGCAACCGCCATTCTATTTTCTGTCTGTATGAATTTGAGTACTTAAGGTACCTCATGTAAGCGAAAGTATATTGTATTTGTCCTCTTGTGATTGGCTTACTTCAATTAGTGTAATGTCCTCAGAGTTCATCCATGTTGTAGCATGAAGAGAGGTTCCTTTTAGGATGACCAATGATCCTTGGCAAGCTTCAGAAACACCAGGTATTCCCTGTGCAGCCCCCCTGTCCTGCTGGCCCTGCCGGCCAGAGGATCCCTGTCAGACGATTTTCTGGTGAGAGTCAGGTACCAGCCGTTATTGGAAATACACATGCCAAGCTGTCGAGGTTCCCCTTGCTTGGGTTTGGGTTTCCCTCAAAGAAATCCTATGTTGTCCACTCTTTCTATAATAAATACTCATCTTCTCTGATATAGTCTGGAAGGGGTTAATGAATGAACTTGGACAAACCGTTTTGGGGCTGTTTGCTACAGAAATCTGGGAGCCCTGAAGGACCTACTCTTCTCACCTCTGAACCTCAATCTAAATTCTAACGAAAAAGAGTCCAATTTTAACACTTTTCATCTATTCTGATAGTCTTACATCTCTATCTCTAGCCCATGTTACATCTCTATCTCTAGCCCATGTTTCTCCAATCCAATATCCAATAGCTATCGCAAACAGTAATACCAGAGCAAATACCTGTCCCCTCATAGAGTTCTCTACCTTATTTCCGTGTCAATACGTCCAGCCACCTCTGTAGTTCATACACGCAACAGCTGTAGACCAATCTAACCAGAGTTCACTAAGCAGTTTCCCTCTAGTTGTGCCTCCCTTTGACCATCTGCTGCTTTCTTACCAGGGTGACGTTACTCAAATACAGAGGCGACTGCCAGCTGTGGCGCTCCTGGTGGTTTTACAAACCTCCTCATCATGCCCCTACTTACATTAGACCTCACCTCTGTTTTGCAAGCTCTCTACACCAGAAGCTTCTCTGAGAATGACTGTCTGCAGCGCTTGCCACATTGTGTATTCAGTCTCCTCGCTCATTCGCTCCTTCTGTCTGAAAGTTCAACTTCTCTCGCATTTCCCCAGCATTGCAACCTCACAAACTTGTAATCGGCCTTCAAAATAAACTTTTCTTCTTCCAGTTTTATTGAGATATAACTGACATACTGCACTGTGTAAGTTTAAGGTGTACGGCATAATGATTTGATTTACATATATCATGAAGTATCACGGTAAGTTTAGGGAACACCCATCATCTCATACAGATACAAAAATAAAGAAATAGAAAAAAACTTTTTTTTCTTGTGATGAGAACTCAGATTTACTCTTCACTTTCATGTACAACATAACAGCAGTTAATTATGTTTATAAAGTTGTACATCATTAGTACATATTTCTCAACTGGAACTCTGTACATTTTGACTGCCTCCCCCCAGAAAATCAACTTTTTTAGAAAAGAAGCATGTTGCAACCCTTTCTCCAAAAAAGGATGGACCATTTCTCTTTTTTTTCCAAACAACTTTCTCCATAAATCTACCATTGTACCTATACAATCCTATTGTACTTCCTTGATTATATGACTATTTTCCTCCCCCCAAAGCTATAAAATATTGGAGACCAAGAACAAGTTTTATTGTATTTTCATTCTTAGAGTGTAACATAGCACCTGACAAGCATTTGTTATTCAATTCTTTTAAAGGAATAAATGAATAAAACAAGCTGTAGATAAAGTACTGTACAGCTATCAAAATAGATTTTTAAGGTATGAAATTATATTACAATGTATAAAAACTATTAATAGAGCAGGAAACAAAATTGTATTTACACCATGCATATAACTTGGAAAAACACATGTACTTAGAATAAAACCTGAAAGAAAATATACACAAATTGCTAAAGTTTGTTCATTAGGATATTAAAATTTAAAGTGATCCTCATTCCCTCTCTCTTTCTCTCTCTTTCTTTCTCTCTCTCTCTCCACCTCACCTCCTCTCCTTTCTTTTTGTCAAAAGTTCACATTTCTTTTATAACTATATATATTTATATATAACTATTTTTTTTTATTTTAGGAGACAAATGGTTACATACGATTCTCAATGGTATACCTGTTTTTATATGTATCATTTCTTTCACAATCACATGTATATATAATCCTAAGAAATGCTTTCTCATAAAGACAAATTGAAAAATGGTCGAGTTCTAGTAAAACCACACTAACTCAATTATACTGGTTGCCAAAATCAGGTTATTGGTATCCCATCTCTGTTCCCTATGCTGTCCCCAGACATTCCAAGGCATCACCCACAACTAATCAGGTTTTTTTAAACTTTCCTTCCCAATATTTCTCATTCATTTTTTTCCTAAAATTTTTTTCAAAGCAGTTCTTCATTTTACAATAATGCATTCTCACAGCGGCTATGTAGTTCAACTAGTAGGCAATAAAGCAAGAACACATTTGAATACATGGTCAAAATGAGATCTGGAACTTCATGCTCTTGTTGACTGAATAGCCTCTGTATCAGATAAAACCACATGGACAGAATTCCTTTCCTATCTGTAAAGGCAGAGCATTGACTAGGAAGCTCAGTAGTTCTAAACAGTGCCCTTCTACCCCAGGCTATAAGCAATTAAAAGACCAGAATGTAGATGAGGCATCCCTACATCTTTGGTGCCTAGTACATAGAAGTTGTGTAATTAACATGTGTTGAGTGATATAAGTGATAAATGCAGAGCCATATCACAGCTTTGTGAGATACAACAGGGGAAGCAGCCACCAGCATCAATAAGAAAAATGGTGATTAGAAAAATAAAATTATTGTTCACTGTTTTGGTATTTACTTTTTGCAGAAAGGGAACGGAAAGTTAGAAGAAGCTAGTTGGAACCCAATTTATGCTACGCACTATGATTTTTATACATATTCCTTATATATGTGTTAGATTAGTGATTCAAAGAGCAAACACTGGTGCCAAAATACTTGAATTTGAATCCTGGCTCTGCCACTGTATAACTGTGAGACTTTGGACAAGACACATGGTAACTCTACTCTTCAGTTTCATCACCTGTAATCTGGGGGTGATACTAACAGACCTACCTGATAAAGTGGTTGTGAGAATTGAATTAATACATATAAAGCTTTTGCACAGAGACTGGAACATAAATGTGATTTTTCTAAGTGTGATTTTTAAAAAAATTTTATCATCAGTTAACCATTATATAATCACTTTGAGGTGGGTATTACTACCGCCATTTTGCATCTAAGGAAACTAAATACATAAACTTGTCATGCATTACAGTAAAACAAACTTGAACTCAAGACGGAGAGATTTTTGTCCATGTATCACAAAAGATGCTTTTATAAAGCACTCTTTCAGTAAATATAGGGGAAAAAAGTATATTGTATTTAAACACTGGCTGAATTCCCAATGGACTAAGCTTTTTCAAATAGCATAATTTTTTGGATAACCAAAGTTTAATCTCTATAAACACAACGTTCTTTTGGTTTCAACTATTTATGTTGGTCAACATGTACTTAATATAACTTATTTTATTCTTTGTGATTCAGGTTCATCACTATTTTTATCAGTTATTGTACAGAGCTCTAATAGCCCATGTTTCATGCTCCGGAGAGCTCGTGAGTTCTGTTGAGCCATTTGCTCCTTCACTTAATGGCCCTGCCCTGCCTACCTGTTCCAGTTCCTATATCTGTGGTTCTGTAGTTTTATTCTCTCCTCCTCCAGCCCGTGTGACAGCCTTCAACAGGTCTGGGCTGGCAGTGTGCCTGCCAATAACAGTTCCCTTCTCCTGACGATTTTTCCTCTGATCATTCTATGGAGTTGAGAGAAATAAGTATATACAACCAGACTGAGAATAATCATGTATGAAATCAGATTAAGCAGAATCTGAGTGAAGACCTGACGGGCATAATATGAGTAACATTCAGATGCTATATGCGTGAGCATTGTAGCATCTATATTGGCTCCCCAGAGACTGCTCGCTAGCTTGTGTTTCTCTGCACGTTAGTCAGGGTATTTGTTCACGTACTTAGTTAATTCATTTAACTATACCACAATGTTATTGGAATATTTACATCCCCAAATGGAGATTTATATAGAAAACTGTTTGAAGCAAGAGGACTGTTACTTGCTGAGCTGCCTGTGCGGCGGTGCTCTGCAAAGTTAGGTGCTAACAAGATATTGAATAGGTTAGTTATTAGATATATTTTCAGGAGTTTTACTTGTGTGTTTTTCATCTGCAATGTCTCCCTAGGAAGATGAAATAAATATTTCAGACAATCACTTATCTGAGAGGAATCTGTTTAAGGATGCTTTGTGTAATGCACAAAGCATAATACGTACAATGAAATGTTACAACTTTTTCTTGCAATCCAATCTAATCCTTAATTAGAAGAGAAATGGTGACCTACTTTCTCTAAACTCTATCCCTAAATATTTTCTTTCTAATTTCTTTCTTTTCCCTTCCGGTTTTATTCAGCTATAATTGACATTCAGCACTGTGTGAGTTTAAGGTGTACGGCATAATGATTCACATACATCACGAAATGATTACCACATTAAGTTTAGTGAATATCCACTACCTCCTATGAATACAAAATGAAATGAAAGGGAAAAAGAAGTTCCTCATGATGAGGACTCTGGGTTTACTCTCTTGTTAACTTGCACTATAACATACACAGTGGTTTGACAGCTTCACAATACTGAATCTTCTAATTAATTAACATGGTGTGATAGGCATAATTCTGAGATGACTCCAGGATTTCCGTTCCTGGTATATGCATCCTGAAAAATCTCCCCTTGAGTGTGAATTGATGGATTTATTTATTTATTTTTTAACATCTTTTTTGGAGTATAATTGCCTCACAATGGTGTATTAATTTCTGCTGTATAACAAAGTGAATCAGCTATACATATACATCCATCCCCATATCTCATCCCTCTTGCGTCTCCCTCCCACCCTGCCTATCCCACCCCTCTAGGTGGTCACAAAGCACTGAGCTGATCTCCCTGTGCTATGCGGCTGCTTCCCACTAGCTAGCTATTTTACATTTGGTAGTGTATATATGTCCATGCTGCTCTCTCACTTCATCCCAGCTTACCCTTCCCCCTACCCATGTCCTCAGGTCCATTCTCCACGTCTACGTCTTTATTCCTGTCCTGCCCCTAGGTTCTTCAGAACAATTTTTTCTTTTTTTTTTTAGATTCCATATATATGTGTTAGCATACGGTATTTGTTTTTCTCTTTCTGGCTTACTTCACTCTGTATGACAGACTCTAGGTCCATCCACTTCACTACAATAACTCAATTTCGTTTCTTTTTATGGTTGAGTAATATTCCATTGTATATATGTGCCACATCTTCTTTATCCATTCATCTGTCGATGGACACTTAGCTTGCTTCCATGTCCTGGCTATTGTAAATAGTGCTGCAATGAACATTGTGGTACATGATTCTTTTTGAATTATGGTTTTCTCAGGGTATATGCCCAGTAGTGGGATTGCTGGGTCATATGGTAGTTCTATTTTTAGTTTTTTAAGGAACCTCCATACTATTCTCTATAGTGGCTGTATCAATTTACATTCCCACCAACAGTGCAAGAGGGTTCCCTTTTCTCCATACCCTCTCCAGCATTTACTGTTTGTAGATTTTTTGATGACGGCCATTCTGACTGGTGTGAGGTGATACCTCATTGTAGTTTTGGTTTGCATTTCTCTAATGATTAATGATGTTGAGCATTCTTTCACGTGTTTGTTGGCAATCTGTATATCTTCTTTGAAGAAATGTCTATTTAGGTCTTCTGCTCATTTTTGGATTGGCTTGTTTGTTCTTTTGATATCAAGCTGCATGAGCTGCTTGTATATTTTGGAGATTAATCCTTTGCAAATATTTTCTCCCATTGTGAGGGTTGTCTTTTCATCTTGTTTATGGTTTCCTTTGCTGTGCAAAAGCTTTTAAGTTTCATTAGGTCCCATTGGTTTATTTTTGTTTTTATTTCCATTTCCCTAGGAGGTGGGTCAGAAAGGTTACTGCTGTGATGTATGTCATAGAGTGTTCTGTCTATGTTTTCCTCTAAGAGTTTTATAGTGTCCAGTCTTACATTTACGTCTTCAATCCATTTTGAGTTTATTTTTGTGTATGGTGTTAGGGCGTGTTCTAATTTCATTCTTTTACATGTAGCTGTCCAGTTTTCCCAGCACCACTTATTGAAGAGGCTGTCTTTTCTCCATTGTATATTCTTGCCTCCTTTGTTAAAGATACCAAATATTCTATTTTCCTTGCCTCTTCTGGTAAGCCTTCTTGGTTTAACCACACCTAATTTTTGCATATTTTTTAATGTGGCTCTGGATTATTTATATTATTTGTGCTGCTGAATATGTTTTAAGTTTTCTTTTGCCTTTCACATGAGTACATGCCCCTTTTTCAAAACAGGGAGATAAATCTATTGCCAATAAGCATTACATTTTATCAATTCTTATTTATCTCTTTAGGCCAAGATGTATTTTCTAAATTTTACATTCTTAGTAGTGTTATTGCTTGACGAACGATAGAGGAGCTTGGGAGAAAGTAAAAATGGTAACATTCTATTGTACATTTTACAAACTTCTATTTCACTGTTTCTTAGGTATTTGGCTAAAATTCATCAAAGTGAAAGTTGGAACAAGTGTCAGAGGTCATCAAGTCTGATCTTATATGTTACAGTTAAGGACTCTGAGGCCGAGAGATGTTAAGAAATATATCTAAGGTCAGCAAGCTAGTGAGTAGCACGAAAATCTAGGCATTTGATTTTTAGCACATGGCTTTGGGCTCTGTAACAGTTTGCCACCCCATATTAAAAGAGTACTTGCTGTCCAAGTGCTATTTTAGCCATCCATATAGCATGCCTGAACTCTGGGTGGCTCAGGGACCATGGCCCTGTTTCACAGATGTGCTGGAACAAAGAAATGTTAGGTGCTGACCAAGGTAGCAGAACAAATCCACAAAGGAGTCAAAATAGAACACACTTCTGTGTTCTACTGATATTTCTCAGTGTTATTGACGAAACTACTCTGCCTTTGTGAGAACAAATTCTGTCTTCCCCAGAGGCTACGTAACTCCCCAATGGTAGATCAGTCACTGAGGAAGTACGTTAACTCTTCCCAGCCACTGGGGTATCATTACTTGGAAATCCTCTGTTTCTAGGCCATTGGCTGTGATGATAGTAGTAGTCTGCGCTAAATGGGACCCCAGTGGCCCGAAAGAACTAATGCACCTTCCTTAGTGCTAAACTTGCTGCAAAGCTTAGGGATGTTCCCCAAAACCCTTCACCTCCCAGACACGTAAACATTTGTTAAGGTTTCTGGCCAAGGCTGGCACCATATCAAATTGTCTTTGAGTTTATTTTAACTTCAGAGGTCTCGCATCTGCTCTCCCATCCACCTAGTATCTAATTCATCCAGGGACCCAGAGTCCTCACACTGCCTCCAGGTGTTTATTCTTCCATGATGAAATATATCAAAATTCAGTCCCATTTCCATTGGAGTCAACATAGCCAGCTTTTCTTTTTTAATTGAAGTATAGTTGACATATAACATTATATTAGTTTCAGATATACAACATAACGTTTCAGTATTTGTATATGGCGTAAAACGTAGAGCCAGTTTTTATTAAAAGACAAAATAACTCATATTATGGTTTTAATAGTGTGAGTTGCTTAATAATGGTTTAATAATTAATCATGAAACCATTCAATAAAGTTAAACTATTTAATAATGGTTTTAATAGATAGTAGTGAATTTATGTATTCCCCTCTAAGATATGCTTTAAAATATGTAATTTATTTCACTAGACCAAGAAATGCATTGATACTATAAGAAATTCAAAAGGTACAAAATCTCCTTTCCTGGCCCTTAGAGTCCAATTCCCCCTTCTCTAAGGCCACTTATCCTACCAATTAACTGTGCCTTTTCCCACGGGTAATCCATAATATAGGTATGTTCACATATATGCAAATATATTTATATAATTCTTTTATACGAATGTTAGCTTTTTAGACATATTCTTATACACCTTGCTTTTTTCACTAAAACGTATAAAGTGGGATGATTCTATTTTAATACATACTGAGTAGCAGCGTTATTTTGAACAGATACATAGTTTTCCTTAGGATGGAAATCTCATGATTTATTTAATCAGTCCCTAGTGATGGACATTTAGGGTTTTCTTCCCCAACCTTTTGTGATTACAAACAATGCTACACATGGTACTTAACTGATTTTTATATGTATGTATTTATTTTGCTGCACCGTGCCAATTGCATGATTTTAGTTCCCCAACCAGGGATTGAACCTGGGTCCTAGGAAGTGAAAACGTGGGGTCCTAACCATTGGACCACCAGGGAATTCCCTATATACGGTATGTTTAAAATCAGCCTTTAAACATAAGTGTGAGTATATGTGTATAATAAATTCCTAGAAATGGAATTGTTGAAATAAAAGATATATGCATTTTTAATATTGATAGATACTATTAAAGGGCCATCCACAGAATCTGGAACAATTTACGTACCTTGACACTATATTGTGATATCATGCTTTAATGTTGGTCAACTTAATAGGCAACAAAATGATTTCGCATCGAAGAAGTTAACACAGCCGACTCATGGAGTCAAGCAAGACTCACAATGATGACAATCAGATGCCTAAGCCATCTTAACCTAGTTACGTCTTAACCTAGTTACATCGTCTTAACCTAGTTACGGAGACATAGTCAAGAAAAGGGTTTTCTGTATAACCACACGAATGACAACACGTTTGTAGACACCTGTTTCCTCTGGCCTGAGAAGTCAGGAGTGAAAGGAAGGGGGGTCTGAAGTATGGGTAAGCACAGGTGTAAGAGAACAGCCAAAATACAAAAAGAACAGGAAGAGAGAAGAAGCAAGAGTCACCGCTGAAATAGCACAGCGAAACTTCCGAGACACCATCAGGACACTCACCGAAAGAGGGGGTGGTGAGGCGGTGAGTGGCAGTTAACACAAGACGGAGCTTTGACGTGACTTGACAACCATAGTTACCTCTCCTTGGTCCGTCCTCTAGATTATTTATTCTTATTCTCACAATGATATATTTACAGGTTTTGCCTTTGAAACATTCATAACAGACTTTTCACTGTATACATTCAGCAGGATTTAGTACGAATCATGTCTCTCTGGGGTTTGCCTTTCTTTCTTTTCATTCTTCCTTCCTTCCTTCCTCCCTCCCTCCCTTCCTTCCTTCCTTCCTTCCTTTCTTTCTTTCTACATTTCTGAATTATTGTATTTGAAGCAAAGTAAAGAGCCCCTTATCGCCCACCCAACTTTGTTTTCCTTTGACAATATTTAAAAGGAAGTGGATTTTGCTTGATTTGACCCAGGTGGGTGAATTATTGTATTTGAATCAATGGAACTAACGGTAAGTAAAAAGTGCCCCAAAGACTCTCCTTTCACTAAAAAAAAAAAGTTAAATAGGATAAACTGGTCTTTTCCAATAAGAAGAGAAAAAAAATACCCAACCCAACATAATAGTCTTTATAGCCTCATAAACCACAGTACCACCCAAGATGTTAACAAGCTGGCATGTTTTGAGCATCAAAGATAGAGAGGAAACTGTGTTTACATGTTTGGCACAAAAACTAATGAGGAAAGTCAATTGGCCCTTTGTCTTGAGGGTCTGAAGCGCTGAGCTCTAATGTTTGGTTTCTTCGTTGGCACTTGTTCAAGTAATCACTCGTGGCCTGACAAAGCCGCACTTGTGTTTTATTAGTGGCCATGCTGAACTCTCCCGCTTGGGCTGTGTTGTCTCTCAATAGAGTGCTGCAGCCCAGGGCACACTTATTTGAAAACACTAAATCAGAGCATGATGATCTTTGCCCAACCAGAGCAACCCAGGGAACAACAAAAAATGTGCAGAGTACTGTGCCTTTTGTTTGCAGAGGGAGGGAGGCGAGGACAGGAGGAAGGTAGAACCGGAGCCTGTGACTGAATAATTTGGAAATGGGAGCTATTAGACCTACTTTGTAAAGGAAATCTGTTCCCCTCCTCATCACAGGGGCTACGTCAACATCAGAACCTGCCTTAATGCACCACGGGGCGCGATCCATGAGATCTCGACTCAAGCCTGCAGTGGCAGGAGATGTCAAGGTGACCCCAGAGGTCTTTTCTTCCTGGAATTCTAAGGTGTCGTGAAAGAGTAATCATGTTACTTGGTGAGGAAGCTGACTTTGTCTTTGAGAATATAGTCTGGTAGAAAGGGAAAGTTCCAAAGTAGGTCAAAGCACAGTGTTTGTAACGTTTCTCATTAGGTTGAATTTCTACCCTCCTTCTTGCCTTTCTCCTTCCTTTTACTATTGCTATTATTTTTTTCCATTTAGAGATAGGAATGCCTTGGACCATCCCGGAGTTTTTATCTGCATCACTGAACAAGTATCCAAACATTTGGCTGCTATTTTCAAAGTTCTGAACCAGAAACGAGGACTCCAAAATCTGGTTGCAAACAACATTTTTTAAGTGACAGTTTTGGCAGTCTTACCTACAGATCCAGTAAAAATAAAACTTAGAACAGTTTGTTCTTCAACTATTTCTAGTACCAGTACTGTGAAGAAAGTACTGAGCTCCACATAATTAAATTTATTTTTTTAAATGCCTGAAATTTTACATGTTCAAAAATGAGAATTTGGGATAGGTTAAGAGATGTTCTTGCCTTTGCCAAATCCTTGAAGTTCTCTCTGGCTGTCTGCCTCCTATCAGATCTTTTCATGAAGGGTGTAAGTGTACACTCAGCACAGTTTCTGCCACTGAATAAGTCTGAGTGATGCCTGCGCTGAGAAAATGCTAAGTGAGAGTTATTCCTTGGGAAATCACACGATGTAAAGTTAAAAGTTTAGAATATACAGACTTAATGTAACTAAAGTGTCATCTCTCTACCTTTAAATAAGCAGTATTTTCTTTGCTAATTACTTCTTAAATGTTTACTTTGTAAAATGAAGAGGATGCTCATCACAGTAATGTTTCTTCTGACAATTGTGTAGCACTTTTTATATAAGCCTCTCAAGCTTTCACGGTTCCTGCAGAAAGGAAAGCATTAATTCTACATGCAGGTAAGGTAATTCCAAATTCCTATTCCTGTTGTTAACAATGTTTACTCTTATGTAATGACCAGAGTGTGCGCCAGAGACACAAATGACCTGCTGGTGGTGGTAGAATAAGTAAACATGTGGAAGCTTCCTAGAAAAAAGCAATCTGTAAGGGGGAAAAAAAAAGAAAAATGTTGGTGGGCTCCTGGCCTTTGAAATCCACCTAAGGCGATGGTAGTGAAGTCACCGTACCTGAAGCCCACAGCCCTAGCCAGTGGAGGGAAGCAATGTGTTTAAATAGGATGTGCTTGTATTCATAGGAGGTTCTATTCTCGGCCTTGAGATAAAGGGAGATCTCGTGGGAAGAGATAAGACCCTTCTGCACCCCAGGTCCCTGCCTGCCCCAGCTCCCTGCCACCTATCTCTCCCTCGGATCTTCCTGTCCCCTCCCAGCCCGCAGACACCAATATTGTTTCTTCCCGCAGGCTCTGCTGCAAAAATGTCAGACATCACATCGCAGCTCACACGCAGAGCTCAGATTGCTAAACGGAGCCAGGGGATGGAGGGGGTGATGGAAAAGAGGGACCGCGATCCTAAGCTCCTTCTCCGCGGAGGAGCTGTCCACAGCCTGGGCTCAGGATGGATGTGCTGGTGCTGCCGAGATGCAGTTTCTGGGAACCGCCCCACATCCCTACCTAGGGAAGCCGGCTTCTCTGTGCAGAAGGACATGAGGGCGTCCTGACCCGCCTCCTACATCGCCCACTTTCTAGGGGTGATTCACTCAGAATCTATCAACGTGAACGTTAAAAGCTAACCACTATTATGCTCTTTTATGGCAAAATTTTTCCCCCACTGTAACATGTATGCTCTGCCTATAAACCATTTACAGTTTTTAATGCATGCAGGACTTGTTTTTTTTTTTTTTGAAATAACACACACTAAATAAACTTATTTGCCACCTAGAGTGGTATATGTGCATATCTATGAATACAGTCTAAACATATCGTAATGTGTATTGTATTTGCTATATTTTACAACATATATTCATATGTATCATAATGTATACTTACATGTATACTATTATGGTCCATTCTTTGTGTAAACACATCAGGCTTCAGAATTAGCTTAGTCACTGAACAAGTGTTCCATCTTCGATACTTTTAAGTCATGGGGCGGGGGCAGCTTCAGTCACCAAATGTGTAAGAAGAATCAAAGCCAGCCACCTGTAATAATAACAAAAATATATGAACCAATGTGAATTTCACAGTGGGAACCATACCTCATAGAATAAAGATGATGGCTTGGTACTTCAGAGTCCCTCTATTGGCATGTGCACCATGCTATCGACCTTAGGATTCCCCAGGGATGATAAAACCTAAGGCTGATGTATTGCACTACTTAGATGAGGGCAAGACATTTAAACTGTGAATCAGGTGACAATGTAGTATTCACCTATTCAGAGAACTGGAGAGGTAAAGCAAACTGTAGGCAGTGGGAAAGAGGAAGAGAGGGAATCTTGGGTAATTTCCCTCTAGAGGTGAAATATTTTCAGACAGTTGTTCAGATTACAAAATGAAAGTTGTTTAGAACCAAGCCCTTAAATTTGAGTAGCACTACGAAAAGTGACCCTGAATGGTAATGAAAAAGAAAACACCTTATCATCTCCTGAATGTATTTTCACAGTGATCAAAAGAATTATCTTGCTTAAATAACTTTTTTTTTAATTGGGCCTTTATCATAGTTATAAGAGAATGAAACCAGAAAGCACTGATGTATGCAATCAACAAACAGTGGATTGCGTACATCACAGAGATCCAGAGACTTAGTAAAACAGTTTCACAGTCAATTTTCTTGGAGGACCATTGCTCTCTTGTCTATCAATTTAAAGACACCAAGGTAAAGAAATAACCCAAAATCGTACGTGCTATTTAAACACAGATTGAAGATGTTGATAGCATCATTTTTTGGCAAATAAGATTTGTGCATTAATTTGTAAAATATGATTTTATAAGCATTTAATGATAGTTAATGCATTTTATTCAACACTTGTCAAAATATTAACCAATAACATCTATTGTTTAGTTTGCAAATGCTTAATAATAGAATTGTCATTGCTACAATGGACTTGAATATCACAATTAAATAAGTTGGCTACCTGGTGCTGTTGATACTGGCATATTGTGGAAGTCTATAGGCTACTTCATCACTGAAAAACATTCAACTTAAAAAATTTAACAGAGACTGAGTTTCTTCAGTTGTTTTAAAATAGTTGCAAAGATAATAAGTTACCATCTTGTAAAAACTTAGAAAGTTCTGGTAAAAAGTTAGAAATGTTCCTAATAACTTAATTTGACATAATTATGAACTGTCATTAGTCTCAATAGAAATTCAGAAACTATTACCAGAGATTTTCTTATTTAAAGTTTACAAATAACAAATTTATGACATATTTTACTTTTTAAAAAATAAAAAAATGATAAAAATGTTTATCATCTTATTTTGCTGAATTCTGCCTAAGGTCATCAATATTATTGTATTATGATATCCAAATAGTAGTAGTGGATTTCTCTCCACTGTCTCTGTGCTATTATATTGCTTCCAACTCTATTCTGAACTACTACATTTCTCAAATTAAAGTTTTTAAAAATGTTAGGATATGAGGCTACTTTATCATTAATTATACTTTTACCATTTACAGAATTCTTTTAATTTAGGGATATACTGTATTGGGTGTCATCACTTATATATGTTATTTTCCCCTGTCAGACAGAGATGTTTGATTGCTAGGCTGGACATAAAGCAGAAGATCTGCTCGGCATATGGTTTAGGATTTTTGCTCCCTTGGTTTTATAATAAAAAAACAGGTATAGGGCTTCCCTGGTGGCGCAGTGGTTGAGAGTCCGCCTGCCGATGCAGGGAACACGGGTTCGTGCCCCCGTCCGGGAAGATCCCCCATGCCGCGGAGCGGCTGGGCCCGTGAGCCATGGCCGCTGAGCCTGTGCGTCCGGAGCCTGTGCTCCGCAATGGGAGAGGCCACGACAGTGAGAGGCCCGCGTACCAAAAAAAAAAAAAAAAAAAACCAAGTATAGTCATCCCATCTATCAAAAAAAATGTGAAAGCACAAATATTTCTGAAACTATTCAGAGAAATCATCACACAGTCCCATTCATAGCTCTTAGAAAATAAAAATATGGCTTTAAAGTTGTTGAGTTCTTCCCTTAATTTAAAAACTGATGTTTTAATATAGATCTTGATGACCCGATGCTGTTATCTCTACGTGGTACAATTATTTGACCTTCAGAATTATTCATAAGCCTCAAATGTAGCCCTATGTCTTAAGCATGACTTTGAAGTCTCTGACTAGATTCAATGTTTACAAGGATTCTCTCTGCATGAATTGGGTCCTGTTGTTACAATACCATGTCCTAAAACCAAAGAAAAATGTCATCATGTATCAACACATATATGATTCACCCTAGTTCTTAAGGATGAAAGGATAATTTGACTCAGCATTTTAGGAACTGTTAAAATATAGTTATAATTTAATTGAATTTTTCTAGGTTGACTTTTTGCAAGTATCTAATGCAATGTTTCTTTGGAAAACTTAAGACCCTTCCTAAAAATCCAAGAGGCCAATTTGGTCATTTCAACCATGCAAATAGAAGATAGATTTTCCTGTCTCTAATTTCCAGCAATTCCAAGGGTTCCACTGAATAGTGAGATAATGCAAATGGACCGAAGCTCCAAGCCAGGCTTCTGCAGAGAAAATCTGAGTCCTGCAAGTTCGATTAAGCTAGTTAATTTTCAGTCCAACAAGCTAATTTCCAGACAGACTCTTCTGATGTTTTCCCTCTGTTTGTAATTTGCATCATTAAATAGCTCGGTGTTTCAAAGCAGCCCCAGTACTAAGGTCACAGGGCTTTGTGCTAAATAGCAACCACCTCGATTTTTTTTTTATTTTTTTAAAGGAAGGAACAGAAAGCAGCTGATCTTGCTATAGCATGATTTTCTTTTTTTCTTAGTGGGAAGAGGTTGAAGTGTCTTGTGGATCATAGAAATTTCGCTTTGGTTCGGGGAACAGCTCTCCTCAGTGCCTTTGTGTTCCAGAAAGCAGCCCAGGATCACAGGTGGCCTTGATTATCAGGATTTTTTTTTTTAAATAGTGTCCCCCTCCCTTTCATGGAACAGCAGGACATCTCCCTGACATGAATATCTCATTTTTAGCGGCACAAAATTCAAAAATCTTAAAGAGATATCCAAAACTTAAATTAAAAAAATAAATCTACCCTTGAATTTCAAAGGGTAAAATTGGTTAAGAAACATTACTGGTGCTACAGAAGGGTTATACGGGCAGATGTGTAGAGTTATGGTTTCTCATGGCCAGTTTTCCCTAGAAGGTTTTCAAAGGACTGCTTCTAAAATAACACACCAAATACAGAGAAAAGCAGGAAAATACCTCTTCACCCTTACCTGTACCTCTCCAGGATAAAATCATTTCACTTTGTCTCTCTGGTCACAGGAGTGTGTACTTTGGCTCACTGGCATCCCGGGGCACTGTTTCTACCCTACGTGCTGACATGGGTGCTAGTATTAAAAAATCTTCAATCGTATAACTCCAAGCCATTCATATTAACGTGCCTGAGTGAAATTACCCTTTCTATTCTGCAGGGGGAAGAAAGACCATAAAACGCTCTCTGCATCCATCAGGGCAACCCCACTGGTACAGATGGGAGTTTTGCTCTGAAGCGACAGCAGTGCTTTCCTGAAACATGACCTACTGATTGCAGAGAGTTTCTTTGGAAACCCCATGTTTTGTCATTGACCCCTCTCTACCATATCGCACACTCCTGAGCCATCCTAGAGCAATGTTCCCGGGAAGTTACAGATGGCTCAGAAGAAAAACAGTCATCTCTAACAAAGAAATGCAATAGATGTTTGTCGCAGGGAAAGGCCTAATTCAATCGGCAGTATCTCCGGGTTTCTATTTTGACTCGAGTTGTTTTCAGCACATTCCCTCTGCATTACCAAAAGTTAGAAAGTGTATTTTAAGAAATGCCCCCATTTTTGATATTGACTGAGAATGACGCGCTCAGGGATTTATTTCCCTGAAAATATAGCCCAGAGAATTTAGAAACACACAATGTAGAAGAATTCAACATGTTGTAGGGTACCACAAAAACGTAGCAAAGCTTTTGCCAGTAATGAGACCTGAATGTTGTGAGGTATATACACGAAAATGTCTGTCTATGTTCTTTCATTGACACTAGTTTTTATTGTGACAGGTAAACTTGGGGATTATAAAACATTCCACTGTTAAAAGGAATACTTTCTTTTTTTTTTTTTTTTTAACGTATAGTTCACGGATGCCAATCTCTTTCAAGAGTAATACTGTTCCCTACTCTCTGGTCCCTCAGCCATTGGCTTCTGGATTAAGTGTTACACTTACCCCTTTGTATCATACTATCCCTCTGTAGAGTGTGATCAGCTCATGGGAAGGGACTGGTTCATGTACAGCACTAACACAATACCTGGCACATTTGCTGAACAAATCATACATGGCATTAAAATATATTTTATTTTTCTTTTCAGAACTGTGTCATAGTATCTCATGACAACGTTTCAGTTATTTTGAAATTCCTTAATTTGATGGGAGAAAGGGAGGAAATGTCCTTCCAACAAAGACAAAGTGTTAACAAAATCCATCAGCAAAGTCTGAAGAAGCAACAGAAGCCAAGTATTCACCTATCAGCAGTGTATACAAATTTTGGGTGCAAACAGACCTATGGTTATTTAAATGGATGGATTCTCACATGAATTTACTATCCATCCTACTCTAGGGATGTTAGGAAAATGGGAACAGATTTAGTTATCTATCTTTACTTGCCTACTGAGATCCCATGGAAAAAATATGAAAATACTTCAATAAGTGATGCAAGAAAGTTTCTCTGAGTACGTTCCAATGTGTGCACACATGACATATTTGATTAGTATTATATTCCATCTTTTAGAAGACACCCCAGATTTGAGATATGATAATTACCTTTTAACAACTTACAGCTGCTGACTTCTTAGGTAACCAACCATAACTGTTAATGGTTCTCGGTGCACACAGCAATGCAAGTCACACAATAACAAAACCAGAACTGGAAACTTACTGTTTTCATACTTCTCCATGGAACCAGGCTAACGAGCGGTACACCTATGTCATGAGTTCATGTGGCTCAAAGCAAAACAAGCTTGAACAGCTGCTTAAACAGATCTCGAAAGGACTTGTGATAGGTGACAGATGTGTTGTAAGGAGGTTTTGCTTCTCCGTTGCACTTAGGTTGAAGAGAATCACCAGGCTTTTAATTTTGCTCAAGAAAACTAGTTAGTCTTCAAAACGCAGTTTTGTGGCCCCTACTCTGTCTGGTGGCACAGAATTTTCAAAGCAGCACAATGTTGTAAAAAAATGCCCTTTTAATCAGATTACCCTTGGCGAATGTCCCAAACCCAGGCTGAAGTGCAGTGCTTGTGGTTTTCTCAACAGCTTACACTAAGCCTGCACCATGGAAATAATCTACTTTTAAAACCCAGGAAACAAATCGACTGCACTAAGGACATAAGTCGCTGTCATTAGGGAGTGATTAGGCTAAACATTTTTATACACTCCACCAGCCCACTTTCAGATTCTGTATCTCTGGCCGATAAGAAAAACGGTACTTCAGGTTAGTGTTCAGAATGACCATGAAGAAAAGTTAATAAATCCAAATGAATAGAACAGCAAGAAGAAGAGTTAAAAGATCAGTTTCAACTTTAAACTGTTAATACCTAAATCAGGATCTTCCGAACCGAAAATGGAGAGTTGGGTCATGTATTGCACACTCAAAATATTTTTCTTTTCAGCGTAGAACATTTTCAAGACTCAACACAACACATGTCCCTCATTTATTTTCGGCCAACATGTTTCCTATTGCACACTTTATATAGGAAATTCTGTGGGGATTAAGAAAATACCATTTTTAGAATTTATTGTCAGACGATTCATCTTTTTATGTATTTATTTTTAACAGGGAGGGTTAGGTTGGGGGATTTAGTGACCCATCCTGATGTTATACTGTGGAATATATTCAGAAGTTACAGCAGGGTCCTAAATACATCCACTCCTCTCTTCCCATAAGTCCTCCTTCCACACACACGTACCCCAGTGAAGTGCTCTGGAAATAGAAGATTTAGGATCCTACGTTATATTTGGTGTCATTCTACCCGTTAACATGTTTATACTCACTAATGAAATTCTTAGCATTGAGTTTCTTTGTTTTAAAGTCACTTTTGAGGTTGTTTTCCTCTTTCTTGTGCTTTTAGTTTGTTTTTGAGAAAGATAAGTGAAAAATATTCTGCCAAAAACAAGTAGAAAACATAGATTTCTTTAAGGAAAGAAGCTGAATATATGTTCTCAGCCAGTGGATATGGGAGGTTTATTTTTTCCCCCACGAGATTGAAAGGGATTGGATTTAAGAACGGGCTATTCTACTGGTCCAAAGCTCTTGCTTGAACAATGTTTGAGTCCTACTTTGGACATTCTGCTGATAGTTTCATTTCTAATTTATGAAACATTTCATTAATCCTCAATCTCTCAGCTCTTTCTTGATAACAATAGAGGCTGACAGACAAAAGATTAAAATTTATTAAATACTCTACACTTTAGAAGTGTTTGAAATGCTCTGTTCATTTTTGTCCCCATTTCACCTAATTTTAAACAGACTATGCTCTTCCTAATTTCCTCAGAAAGCAAGCAGACAGCACAGCAAAGCAACGTTTAAATACCAAAATATATAACACTGAATCCAAACATACACCAAAAGATCAAAATACAGCTACTCTTGAGCAGAATTGCTGGCATTCACATTAGAAGCATCTCCCATCCCAAGTATTTCAAGCATATATTTTTTGTATGTTCTTCTTCTTCATCCTCTCAGTGCTTCACCCCCCAACCTTTTCCAATCTCATAAATAATTCATGAACTGATAAATATGCAATTTCAAAAAGTGCAGACAAGGCAGCACTGCATTAAAAAAAAAAGAAAGAAAGAAAGAAAGAAAAGAAAAAGAAAAAGAGCTTGTGCTTTTTACACACAAGTCCTGTGCTGCACTTTATGGATGACAAATTTCCTAGTATTCAAACCCTGTATTGTATACATGATAGGAGTGTGACTGTGTTTCTGGTCAGATACCTTGCTAGATACATTATAAACTATTTGAAGAAGGCTGTAATACATAACGTATACACATTTAAAGAAATTAAGTGAACAGTGTTTTAGAGCCTGGCACTTTACAGTGGAATTTTTGAATAAATAGTTTAATTGTTCACGCTATCAAGTAAGGAGAGCAAGGATGTGCAAGACTTGCACAGAGGATAATTCTCTACTGATAACACCACGGAGATCTCGAGCTCTAAGGTTTCTGCTAAGCGAGAGTCGTTTCTTTGATATCGTAAGAATATTCTTCAGAGGCCAGTTTAACCAGATCAACAGTAAACCATTCTGCCTGGGCTTTCAAACAGGTAAAACTACCCATCTGAGAGCCAGGATATAGAGCAGAGCCGAGAACCTCCATTCTGTGGGCTAATTGCGTGATTTTCAGCCTGAAACAAAATGGAGGCGAGACCTTTTTAAGGCAGCTCAGGGCTGATGTATCAGAGGGAAATGTATGAAGGGGGTAAAAACGTCCCTTAAAGAATATTAGTTATCCAATCAGATAAATAGCAAAGGTAAGGTAATCAATACAGATGACATTGTACTTATATACTGCGAATAGAGATACTAGATAGGAATACTCACTGAAAGAGAGAGATTCTAGTATAGCAACAGTTAAGTTTTTGAAAAAGAAACCTGATTTCCGCCTGAAATGTAACCTTTCAAATGAACACTTAAATTGGAAAACACCATGGGTAAGAAATAGACCACAGCATTTAATTTGGACTGGCTAGTTGGAAGCCTATATTTACTGTACTATAATTTCAAATTTAATTAAGTCACACTGCTGACGCCAGTAGCATCAACACAGTAAAGATGATTAATTGCATGCGTAAATGAAATATAAATAGCCCTAAAAGTAACATTAATGCAGAAACTTGCATACAGAAATGGTATGATAAATTTAAGGATAAGCGCCTACCTGCGTCTTTGAAACACATGCCAGAATGGCGATGAGGGCCCTGCATTTGAATGGAATCACTGTACCAAAAATATAACCTTTTACGGATCATTATTTTTCTAAGACATGTGTCCAACCTCCCCTTTTCCTCTCCTCGCACACCTCGACCCCCAACATGATTTGTTATCTTCCAGAAGACTCTTCACACTATTTGCATTGTCATCTTATGGACTGGCTACCGGTACACAAACGTGAGCTGACACACAGCAATGGTGGGACTGGGCTGTCACAACAAGGCAGCTGGACTGTTATATATTCCACTTTGCTCTCATTGTACTTCCATTCACAGCAGCAGTGGGACAAAGGGCCTGACAGAGCTAACCACGGATTGTCACCTTGATTTGTCCAGTCTAGCAGATATGCAGAAATGAATTATATTCTCCTGCCTTATGAACGCAACCCAGAAGCAAATAAGCTTGCAAACAGCATCTTCCAAACCACATTATCTAAGAAACATCAAGCATCTTCATAGATACTACACGCTGCCTTGCTCAGTAGGTGAGGAAAAGCAGAAAGAACCACCCGATTAGTGAAGACACTAAAAGGCTTTCCTCCAATAATATATTCCTGACATTAGAGCCTCAACTCTCTCTGATTGAGAGATACGTAATTTGTATTCTGCTTAGCTTTATTTTTGATGAATGCTATCACAATGCTTCAAACGCAAACTTGAATCATATTTTTCAAAAAAATGTGCTATGTGAGACCTAGTAAATAAAGCTGTTGTTCTTTTAAGAAAAACTGTGTTAAATTGAAATACTTTTCTTAAAAATGATAAAATGGATGACTACTCCATGTCTGTTATAATACACTCTTTGCTAAACTCAGAGCCTGTCTTATTAAAATTTTGTCGAAGCTCTAAGCCTGAGACAACTATTTTGGGTGCAAAATATTTGTCTGCTAATGAGAAAATTTACCGGAAGGTTTTTTTTTGTTTTTTTTTTAAATGCCAGTCATTTAATTTACTACTTTATTGACAAGGTGTTTGTGTGTGTTTGAGATCTAGGCAGTTTTAATAGCCACACATGGATAAATGAAACAGACAGGGTCTGGTCATTTCTTTATGAAAGGATGCCTTCAAAATTGGAGAAAAGGGGAAAACTGTTTTTTTTTTTACCAGCTTTTTGAGATAAGGATGGTAAAAGAACATTTCTCCGTGAAGCAAGGAAAAAAAAATTGTTGACCTTTTAATAAAAATGATGTAGATAAAGATTATTTCACACACACATATACGTGCCCTTACAAATTCTTTCCATTTCTGTACACAAAGCAGTGTGCTTGCTGATCCCCACAAAGACAACTTTTTGTAAAACCAGAGCCTCCTGTTTAAGAACTCTTTGGGCTACATAATGTAACGTAAAGTTTGTTTATTATTATTTCTTAATGCTACCCACCTTGACGGAACATGCAGAGTGCTTGGCTCTGAAGAAAAGCCTTGAGAAGCATTTCATTTTTTGTTTTTCCTTTTTTTAAAAAAAAAATTTAAGAGACAGGGTTAATCTGAAGATGCAGCATTTAAAAACCAAAATATCGCATTTTGTATCTGAGCATATATTTAAAATATCCATAGTAAGAATATGTTCCATTCAAAAGACCTATTAATTTTGAATTTTAAATTGCACTATCCTATTGTCTTCTGCTTATACATATGGATTCTGTTCACAAGGCGACACTTGGTACCTAGTGTTTTAAATGGTGACTAGCACGAACCAACATGATACACGAACCAACATGATACACGTAGTAGACAGTATGTATGAAAAGAACACAAAACCCGGCCCCATACAGAAATGCAAATGATACTTGATCAAAAGGCTGCACGTTCTTAAGTGAAAGATTCAGTCAAAATAAAACCTTCACTTTAGGAGAAGGCAGAAGAAATTCCTGCACGCTTTGTTTCCAATTGATTTAGGAAAAATCTAAATGTATCAAAAAGTACTGTTGATTATTGTCCAAGGAAAAATTGCACAAATGTGTCTTTCCTCGGAATTCTCTGCAGCCAGCCATCAGAGCTCTGCGGCCGTGCACCTGACTGCAGCAGAATCAGGCTTGATGGTTACGGTGGGTGACAGAAAGGGGCCACTGCAAGTGCTATTATGCAGTTTGCACGGGGAGATTTCAGCATATTTCAGCTTTGTCTAGTTATGCTAGGTAGTTGTGTGTGTGTGTGTTTTCCTTTTCTTTTACGAATAGTTATGCATGGCTTCCAATACTGAAATCCAACTTGGACTCTGTGACCACCATTACAGCACCCTGTGTTTAAGATTTAGCATTATTTGACAGATTTTCAAGTTGCTTTGGCATTTCAATCTGCTTTAGAGTTGTAAATAAAATTCACACATTCATGCCTTTGTGCCTGTGGTCCTCTTTGAAAAAGATGTAATTCCACTTTATCCCTTTATTTTAATTGTAAGCTCTGAGAACATTTTACAAAATACGAAGGTTTTCTCCTAATTTATAGTAGAAATACATGCTCAGTTTAAGGCTTTTGTGAAAATTATCGATATTTAGGACTAAGTGGATTCCTCAAAGCTTGTCTTTTGTGTTTTGAAAATATAACATGTACATTTTTCTTTAAAATTGAATGTGTCTTATTACACATGATTCTGAAATTTGGAGTTATTTGCAATTATTTTATAATAAGTACAATTAGATCTCTGCATAAAAGGTGGAGGAACATTCTACAGACATCAAAGAGGAGAAAAAAAATGCCAAGATTGAAATTTTAAAGGGTTAAGATAAACACATACAACCAGTTATTATTTTTTTTAAAACAGTAATTATGCTTAAAAAAATGTTTTAAAGCATTTCACAGAGGACACAAATAAAATATTTGGAAAACTAAGATTTTTGTCCCAGAAAATCTTAATTGGTCATCTTCTCTCCCCATTGCATTCTCACCCCACACCAGAATGTTCTTTTGAAACATAGGTTAAAAGGGATGATGGGGCCTCACATCACTGTTCCACATTGCCCTAAACTTTCATTACATTTAAGAGAAAGGCAAGCCACACAACTCTGTTCCCTGATATATTGTTGAGTGGGCCGTCTAAGGTTCTATTTTCCACGTAGGGTCAAGACTGCTGACATGGGATTAATCAGCTACTCCTCCTAAACCATGAATCAGAACAATTGCTTTCAGTTTCATATGGTACAACTGCCTGGAAATAGAAGAGTTGGAAAGTGAGAGAACATACCAGGAATGTAGAAAAGAAAATGTTAATGGATAGTTGTAACTCCAACTTGGCTCCTTGTGATTTGGTACAGTAATCAAGTTAAAAAGATGAAATATATGTTCAACCAAGTGATTTTGGAACATCTTTCCCACCTTTTGTCTTTTCCCTTCGAGATCTAGTTCTTACCTCAATTGTGACATTTTATAAAAACTTCCCACTCGACTCTCTTTTGGTAGGCACCATTTATGTTCAAGTCCACATTTAAACATGTCTGCTGACCCAGGGTTAAATTCAAGGAAGCCTGTGCAAAATGCGTGCCGCTCTTCTGCATACATATTGCAAAGCCAACACTGTATTTAACCTCTCTGTGAATGTTTGCATTACAGAATTGGAAAATACTAGGTGCAAATGTCTGTGTAAAGGGAAACTGAAATCCTTCACTATTAGAGAGGAGTGTGACAAGCTTATTTTCATACAAGGACACACTTACATTTAAATGGCCTTCCTCCTAAATGAGATTGCTTCTTTTACTAAAAATGATATGAAAATGGATACTTAATGATCACGTTTGGAAAAAATAACTGTCTTTTGCCTTATACATGATATTCAGAGAAAACCAAGAATTATTTTTCTTGGGGATAAAATATCACATGCAAAAGCTTTTTCTATTTGTTAGCATTAGAATTGGATTTTCTCAGGAAAGCAAGTGTTAAGACTGTGTAATATAATATACAACCAGGCTACATGGGCAAAAGTGATTAAGAATTGTGCCATAAAAATGAACTAATATTTTATTAGAGAATAGAAAAACATAGGGAATTTTTCAAAATAAAAATTTATTCTCAATTATTAAATTTAATATTATTCAATAGCAATATTTGTTAAATTTTGAGATAGCGTTCCCTAGAAAATAGTCCTGCCATGATTAAAAAAATGAAGAGATGTTTTTATGTTGACAGATTTTTTAAAGTTGAAAGAATTTGTTATTCAAAATGTTAGGAAAAAATTATATATGAATATAATAATGTGCAAATAGTCATTTATAAATGTAATTATTTCCTGTGTACCCTGAGATCTACTTTTACATAACTGAAGACAAAAACTTATTCTGATGTTTTGTGATGCTACCACAAGGGTTCATAGCATAAAATATAACACAAAGAATATTCAAATTGGTAGTAAATACTGCAAAAATTATGTCTAAGAACCAAATGCATTCACCATAGACTCGAATTGTATTTTATCTTAGCCACATACATAGTACATATGGCAATTAGAGGTATGTAATTATTAAAACATACTGCAGAATTAATGCATTAAATGAAATGGAATTATTCCAAACGAAATGTATGTAACATTAAAATTACAGATTTTTATTTTAACATGCAATAGTAAATACTCATTTTATACCAAAAAAATTCTATAGTTATTTTAAATGCAATATTTAGTCTATCTATATTAAAGAAGATAGAATGACATAAGAAAGACGTGAAAGTATCTGTAACCTTGTCATAGGATTTCTTCTTCTCCAAAAGAATTTTCCTATAACTCTAAGACATTACTTGGAAACAAGTGTATAGCTGTCATCATCACCTCTTTAAGGTTAGAAGAGTATTCAAAGTATTTTTGTAAATATAAATATTTATTCAATTAAATAGTATGGGGATTGAAATTAAAGCTATATTATCTCTTCAGTGAAAAATACTTTTGTTTGACAGAAAAAAGTACAAAATGATGTGAACATAAATTAGCCCTGCATAAGTAATTACAAGAAGCACTGTTTTTGGAAATAGCTGACTTATTTTTATCTAAATGGCATAAAAGATTAATGCATTTGATAATTGATGAAATATTTGATTATAAAAATAATTGGTTATAGTGTAATTCAAAATGACTGTTTAACAGAACTCTGACAGTGATTTATAAGATGTTTGATAAAATTACTGCCAAGTTTTCAAATTGTACAACGTGGTCTAAATAATTGGTAAAAGGCTATTTAGAATGATTTTAATCTTTCTTCATGTTTTTATTAATATTTGTAATAAAAGTAAAAACATGATAAAAGTATTTCCAAAGAACTCCATAAATGGACCTAGGTTCTCTGTTCTCTCTCTCTCTCTCTCTCTCTCTCTCTCTCTCTCTCTCTCTATATATATATATATATATATATATATATTTTTTTTTTTTTAACATTTCCAGAATTCATTCTAATTTGGAGCATTTAATGCTGTTCTTTTTATTTCAAAAGAAAATCCATAGTATCAATATTATTGCCCTAATACTTGAAGGAAAGCATCATATGACGTGATTTATATAACAAATGGTATTCTGATCCTTTTTTTGAGAATGAGAATATTCTGCTTATCCAAAATCAAACAAAACGTGCTATACATATTTTTAAATGATTTGATACAGTTGGTCAGAGATGAAAACACATGCCATGAATCTCAGAGTAAAATCAGGGTAACCAGGTACAAATAAAGATGAACAGGTTTAAGGCTTCGTATTATACCTGAGTACAATTTCTGCCAGACAAAGTCAAACTGCTGCAGAAATACAGAAGTGCTCACAAAGGGTGTGGTGTCGGAGAGGCGGCAGGAGAGAAGGGAAAAGGGGGCCTTGATAACCTTTAGGAAGGCAACCAATTCATTGATGTGACTCCTACCTTCCTCCACAGAATGATCTGCACTGAGAAAGGCTGGACATCTAGAGCAAAGCCACACTCAGCCTCTAGACCCTTCCTACCTTGTCCTCAATTATAGATGACCTTTAGGCAAAGAAGGAAAAAGAAATAATTCTTTACCATTCAATGGAACAAAATTAGTATTTTCAAATTGCTGTGTATACATGCACAACTGGACTGCAGACCATTTTTACTTGCTGTTTCTTTACCTACATTTTGTCTGCTTTCTGCATACAATTTGGGAAAAGAATTTTTAATTATCACGTATACCTTTAGACAATATAATCAATACTTAATATGCTTTACAAATTCTGTTTTAATCTACATAAAAGAATCAAGAAGCATGTGTGAAAATGATTTATAAAGCAGATTTTTTTCCTGTAAATAATTGAATTGGTGTAAAACCTTGATTTCTTTTAACGAAAATAATATGAAAAGGGTTGCTAATCACAGTAAATCCAAAATATTATTATCTCTACTTGGGAAAAAAATCCCTTAAACTATTTGTTTAGCAAATAGATGAATGATACCTTGCAATTAGAAAACTGTACAATATAATTAGAAGAAGAGAGAACTCTGCTGGCCAACTAAGAATCTTTTTAAATATGTATCTAAAAAGGACTTTAGTATTATTAAAATCACCTTTAGCTTTATGTACAATTTTTTATTTGTAGCACAAATAAAAAAGCTTTTTAGTTAAATGCTACTCTAAAAATCCACATGAAAGAATCAGAACTATCACCTGAGAATAAACGTATTGTCAAACAGGAAGAATTTTTAAATATCAGCACACTACATATAGGTAGTATTTGGTCAATACAATTCCTCTTATAATTTGGAATTTACTCTCAGAGACTCTAAATCACATAAATTATCTAGTCTGTACTAAAATCATTGTTTGAATCTGTTAAGAAAAAAATTTTAAAGGTTTTATATCTTTAAAAATCATTTATGTCTTTCTTGCCTTATACCAGAGAGGTAACACTTTAAAAGTTTTCACAGAATCCCTTTTGTTCAAAGAAAAACATCTTTGTAATTATTTTTTCCATTTTTTAACCCACTGTGTTAAATCTGAAAAAAATAGAAAAAAAAACGTGTAATAAGAAAACACGTCATCTACGATCCTAACAACCATAGGCAACTACTGGAAATATTTTGGAATATTTCCTTCCAGTCTTTTTTTTTTCTAGGATTTTGCTTTTTATATAAATTTAATATAATAAATTTTACCTAACTTAGTATCCTATGCTTTTATTCCAAAGTATGTTATTAGAATTTTCCCACATCATTGCAAGCCCTTTATAAAAAAAATTGTAAAGATTCTATGATAGTCAATCATACGAAAATGTTAGGTAAATCACTTTTAAGGGAATAAGGAAGGACAGTTGTTATTTGAACAATGTTATGGTAGATACTTTTGTGAAGATAATAATTACCCCGGGTTCTTTTTTTTCTTCCTTTTACAGTTTAGAATTTTGTCAGTGATTTAAGACAAAGGGGAAAAATTAAAAACACTGAGTTATAGTGAAAATGTTTATCAGATAAATAGCTCAGCTTAAACAACACATCTTGCCAAAAAGCTTGCAAAGCGCTCCTCAATTGGGGGCATGTGAGAAGGCCTGTAATAAGACGAGCTGAGATTTGCTGGAGCCAAAGCTTACAGAAAGAAGTATCTGCAGGTTTAAAAGGTAATGCTATAATCTTACATTTATTCGGAGCAAACCACAGATGTGCAGTGTGACCATTTGCAAATGTCATTTAAAAAGGATACATAGCTATGAATTCCATATTCGTTTCAGATAACCTTGTTGTTTTGTATGCTGAGATGATATTTGTGTGTGTGTGATGTATGTACATCCACCTTAAAATGTTGTAGAGAATCAAAGTCACAGGAACTGCTAAATGAAATAATGAGGAAAATGTGCAATCAGGTGTATAGACAATGTGTCCATTTTTAAATACTTACGAATGTTTCAGGTACATAAAGATCTTCTTTCCTTGCCCACTTTCTCACTATAAAAAATTCCCCGGAAGAAAGCAATGGCCCTTTTGTATCAATGTGGTTTCAGAGATATTTAGGAAACATCTTGCCAAAAAACCAACAAAATCCCGTCTTTATTAGATGGTATTTATACATATGGGCAAATATTTTTTTCTCCTCTTTCACTGATCACTCTAATTGACTGAAATGACTTGATGCTAAAGATACGGTGGAATATCTTAAAATAAATGTAATGATCAATTTAACGATTTGATTGAATTTTTGTTTAATTGAACAGTTATTTTGCTTAATTGATCATCTTAGTTTGGGGGATGTATTGTCTCTGTGTGTGTGTGTGTGTGTGTGTGTGTGTGTGCGTTGAGAGAGGGATGATGGGTAGGAAAGCTTCATGCCTAAGGAGAAGTAGAAATGATCACAGATGCAGAAAGTATTTAAAATAACGCATGCAGGCATCTCTGAAGCCTTGATTACAAGTGTCAAATGTTTCTCACATGTTTCAACTATAAAATGATCCTGGCTCCATACTTCAGAAAGCCAAAATATATGGTATTTGCATGTTTAAGATCTAAGTGAGGTATTAATTGTGCTCTTTCTCATTGGAGTTTATTTTCAAAGCAAAGTGCACAGGATATATTTAGAAATATGGTTCGATATATCCATGCTTGCAAAGGGGAATTAGGTTGATTTAAATGATTTTATAAAAATGAATATGTCCTAAGATGTGCCCTCTCAGTTGTTTTGCTGGTTTATTTTAATATGAAAAAAGTAATCTAATCTCTGCTTGTTAAGAAGATTATGTAATGTATTAATTTATTTAAAATCAGGATACTCTTGATATCATGTGAGTTCCAGACATGCAAAGCAGAGAAAGAATTATCAGCCCAAACACAAAGAAAGGGTTTAAGCTTGAGTATCTGTTTTATTGCAACCCTCATTTTGTAAAGTAACAAAAGTTGTCATTCTTCAGTTAATGAAAAAAGTAATAGTTGCCATTTTTTTCCCAGCAAATCATCAAATTGAAGAATGAGGCGTACTAAATTTGAAGGAAAGTGAAAACTAAAGATGTTCCTTCCTGTTTTCTTTGGGGGTGTAAAGACAGATTGTCCTTTTCCAATTTATTTTGTACCAGGAAGTTAACCTTTTTGTGTGGATAATTTAATTACCTTCTATACCTCATGGATTTAGAACATTTCGAGGAATGTCTCCACTTTCCTTTTCCCCTCCATATCTCACATAGGATGTGTGATAGAAATCTTTGAAACCCTAGTGTTTTCACATGAGGCTAATTCCTTGAAATTATAATCTTTGTTTTTCTAAGGGAAAGTATGTGTGAATTAAAAATTCATATCTTAGTCTAGTAAAATATATTCGACCCTCTTAAAACACTCAGTATATACTTGTTTCCACTTAGTTACTTCCTTCTAAGATACTACAGTCAGTTCCACTGGCAGATTCCATTCAAGCACCATATAATTGTTTCCTAATTTGGGCACCAAAATTATATAAAACATAGAGGCCCGAGTATAAAGCAATAGAAGCAATCTAACAGAAAAACCTCAAACTTACATTTTCAAATAAGTCTTTTAATTTAGAGGCATCACATCAGGAGCCTGTATTTATTGCATTTGTGTGTCATTCTTCTCTTTAAAATTACATTCTTGGTGGGCGTCCTGCTTGTAAATCTGCAGTGAGGTCAAAGTATTGTGTATGGAGAGGATCTGTAATATCATTCAGTGCCAATACTGGTGGACAGACAGGTGATCTAGCTTGTTTTAGGTCATGAAGCAGAAGAAGAAAAGAAAGATTTTAAGAGGCTGGTGATAGAATCAGTGACCAGTCTTCTTGTATGAGTCATGAACATATTCAGAAGATAGTTCTAAAAGATGAGTTTCAAAACAAGTTATGAACAAAGACAGTAGAATGTATGGCTCCAGGATGGCTCATTTAAAGGACAATACTCATTTGGTTATGTGCATATTAATTTGCTACTTTTAAATGTATCTACTCATGACTTTACAGCAACACTTTGTATGACTTTCACTGCATTTATATCTTGAAAGAGAAAAAAATGATGAGCAGAGAAGTTAGAAACTGGAGTGACAGTATATTCTGTAGCTTGGGTTCCAGCCAGTTAACTATTTTCTCCCAGGACTGCCATTTGTAAAGAGTGAGCTTTTGCACTTCGTCCCACCTCACTGGCTTTTGCGTACAGAGTTCTTTATTTGGTCATTTCTTCCATTAGTCACACAAGAGAGTCAGTCTTATTACCTAGGCATCACAGTTTTAGACCCCGAAAATGGTATGACCCAGTTTGGAATGTTTGGTTTATGGATTAGACTTGCTTTGAATGAATTATCATTCTTCCTCAAACCAAAATAATCCTCAGAGTAAAAAGGTTCTCAGTCTTTGATGGTAGTCTATAATTTGAAGAACATTTCACAGGTTGTGAAAAATAATTCCAAAATTCGCTTTTAGTAATATTTTGATCAATGCCAACTCACTGGTTTTAGATGACTTTTTGAAGGGGATAGAGCCCTGAGTGCCCAGTTCCTGATGTGTGTGTCTAAAACATTTTCACAACATTTTATTTCCAAACACCTATTTATTGCAGAACATACAGTTATGAAATTTTAAATGTAATAACTGTAAATCATATGATTGCTTTGTCTCTATGAATAATCCCTTATTTAGGGCTTAAATTCAATTCAGAATAAAAACTAGATTAAAGGACACACTAAAACTAACTTTAATTGTAAAGTAAAATCATTCTAAGATGTAATCTTTTATTACCTTTTGCCCCTCCCCCCCATTCCAGGAAAATGGGTTGTTAAAAATATCATTTCTTGTTGGGCTCAATTGTTATTTTTGACCATAAACGTTTAGAATATGAAAGAACTAATGTATTTCACGAAGCCCTGTGGGAGACGAGTAAAAAAAAAGCACCTCAAACTTAGAAATATTAGGTTTATCTACATATAATTATGAACATTTTATCTACTGACTTAAATTAGTTAAATGTCCATGTATATAGGACGCTGTCTGTCCAGGGAGCCAACAAATGCATTGAGGCCAATTTCTTTTGCGTAAGTTTGGATATTTTGAAAGGTAAATATGTGGAACATTTTAATCCTTTTTAATTTCCTCTTGCTTTATTTTACTTAGATGGAGAAATCTACAAATTACATTGGAAGAAAATTGCTGTGAAAATTCTTGTGTTAATCCATTATTCTACCTCCTAACCATTAAGGCTTAAAAGCCAACTTCAAGAACCACCGCTACTATGTGCAGGGCTCCAGAATTTTCTGCACATCCTGGCAAAGCTTCCCTCCTATCTACCACCCCCCACACACCCTGCCCACCCCACCACTTCAGAATTCCTATAACACCAAACATTATCAGGCAAAGTTCTAAAAGCTTTGGGTAGGTTATTTTCAGAGCGAGAAGAATTGAGTCTAATTCCATATTCTGTATGTGAGGTAACCAAGACCCAGATGTGGAAGAGGTGATTTGCTCAAGGTCACTTAGTTGGTATCTTTAAAGTGTGAGGAACTTTTCCAAACAGTACCTCTTCGGACACATCACCCTACTCCGTGGATAGTGGAAAGAGAAATATAATCTCTCTCTTCTTTTGCATGTATCTCTTTGTATTTAGCTGATCCAATGCTGTTTACTATCTAAAGAGATTTGGAACTCATTTTGGCTTTTTTTTTCCCCTGATCATGCAAAGATACATTTTTCTCAAGGGAATAAGAAAGAAGTCAAGACTAAAATAGGTCAAGCTTTGAAACCACCAAACTGGAGCTGATTCGAACTTTTCCAAAGCAGTCAGTGCCCCCTCTCTACCAGTGGTGATGGTAGCCAGGAGCAACTTGTCTCGGGAGCCCCCACCAGCAATGCGGCAACGCGGGCGGGGGCTGGGGGGCTGTGACGGGGCAGCGGCTGCCTGCGCAGTAAATCCTTTAAGGAGACCACAGGGCTTTTCAGGATGTTCATTGCGTGCTTCCTTATTTGGAATTCTGCTTATGCTGCTAACATTAGCATAGATTTTCCTTAATGAATGCTTTCCAGCTGAAAGATGGTGAAAGATATACTATGTGAATCTTTTTAATATTAGTTCATTAAATTAAAACAGTTCTGACTTGCAATGAGGCCTTTTCCTTTTGATGTTATGCTCGGGTTTGCAGATAATGTCCATGACAATACATGTGTGTCCCACAAAGATGATTTTTTTAATCAAAGTCATTTAGTGTTAGCACTCTTGTATAATAATTCGAGAGCTTTTCTGTCAAGTAACACAAAAGTTATGAAATAAAACTGTGGCTATTCTATAATGTGGATCCAGGCAGTTAGTTGAAATCATTTCTTTCCCTAAAACTCGTTCACCAGCTGCCAAAAATATATATACTTTGCTTCTTACCAGCATTAAGTTAAGCTATTTCCCCCATTTGCTTGTAAATTATGGTTGGGGGGAGACTTTCTCAAAATCCCCCTATGCAAAAACCAAAGGGAAAACATCACCACATTCTTGATGATTGTATTTACTAAATCACTCCCAAATTAGACGCTTTAGAAACCACATGCTACACAAATAGCAAATATTCAATTCATGCATTGCCTGAAGGCTTTGGACTGCATTACCCTGAATATCCATCACAGAAACAATAGAATAAAATGATTCTGCAAGGTTAGAGAAATCAAACCCACTCAGCCACTTGTCACAAGGAATATTTGGATAACCAAAGCTTGATGCAAATATTTGTTACTAGCCATTATGACAAGCTGGGGACATTCCACGATCTTATTAGTATCTAGTCATTCACAGTTTGCTTCTTCTGTATCAAAACATGCACACAGATAATAGGAATAAATTGTTTATTTCCCATGTTACTAGGCAATTATAAATATTTCAGCAAAAGGGTTATATGGTGCCAAGGTTAGAATCTAATAGAATAATTCAAGATGCAAATGCCATCGTCTAGTAAGCTAATGCCAGTGTTCCCAAATAGTCCTCATTTGATTGGCTTCTAGAGAAAAGACTTAGAATAACGTATGCAGTAGCTTTTAGAAAGCTATCAGCCTATCACTTATCACTTCCATGGCATCTCTTTCATTTGTTCTTCCCTGGATAGTATTCATAGGCAATCGTGTTATATACTGCCCACAGCTATTAACAGCTGAGAACTACTTATTTCAATTCTGGAATATTTTAAACACAAAATTTAAAGAGTTACCAAGCTACCGGTTTATCTCACCACTTCTCTTATATAAGAATTTTAGGAAACTCTGCCTAATTTAGCACGGTAGGCAACTTTTGCTACTATTGTTTTTCATAATTTCTGGAATGCTTTGTGATAGCAAATATGTAAGGATTTATTAACAGGTTAGATAGTCTCTGAAAAATAAAAATATTGTTACAGAATCATGGAAATAGAAGGGGCTTGAGGACTTACTGAAGCCAACCAGCTCACTCTGCAGGTCAAAGACAACGTGCTGGTGAAATAAAACAAAGTAGATCTTTGGCAGTAGACCCAAGACCAGCACCAAGGCCACATGATACAGTGGTTGATGCAGTGGTTTTTATACCATATTACTTTTTTGCCTTTTTCTTTCCAGAACTAGTGTTTGTGCGTTTGTTTATTTGTTTGCTTTTTCAGGAAGGGTGAATAAGGAGAGGGTATTTAAGTGACTACCTACCCCTTTTCACATTCAGCTGTGTCACTCATAATCCCCTATCCCTATAGAAACACTCAGCTCTTCTATGCCCCACAATCATTGCCTTTATCCTCTACCCTTTTCATGACATTTCCTTTGGTGTTCTTTCCATTTTACAGATTATAAAAAGGATTCTTAAAATGCTGTGGTTCTTTTTCGGAGGTTCTGGGATACACAGAAGGATTTATGATATTTCAAAACAGGAATCTTTCTTCAACTTCTAAGAGGTGGAGCAGACAGAGGACAGGACATCCTTCTCAGCAGTCACTGGGATTTACCTCCAGGATGAAAATCAGCAGTAGAGTTTTCCAGAAGGCCTAGGCTATTTTGTGATTAAATTTTAATCAGTAAACACTTTATCAGTTAAAAATAGTATGTCTTGTGCCCATTCTGATAGAAGAGTTATAAGAGATGAAGAACAAAACAAACTCTCCTCTTAGGCAACAGTTGAAGGAAAGAAAATAAAATAGAGGACCAGGCCAGTTGTTCTAAATCGTAAATCTAAGAAGCGTGGACAGAAACAAAGAGTATATTTGTGTCACTTTAGTATTCATGTAGCATTAATTAATAACTCACATTAACACTCATATATATTAGTTCAGTTGGTGTGGGTGTGTGTATGTGTGTGTGTGTGGTGATAGTAGTGAATATCTCATGTGTGTATCTTGGATTTACAAAAGTTCAGAGCTACTCCAAGAAAGAGCACTTTTTATTTCTTTCCAAAATATTATTCCAAAAAGTGAAAGAGGCAAATATGTCACTCGTGTGCAATCGTCAAAATGAAGAAAAATCCATTTAACTGGTGAAGGTTGTTCAGCTCAATAGTGGTAGATCCCAGATGGGAATACAAACTTCTGGAACACATCCTTTAAAGGGATAGCATCCAAAATTTAAAAATATTAATTAAAACAGTTCAGCCTTTGAGATTCACATTTTTTGCATTTTTATATAGTTTGTTTATTAGCATAATGCTTTTTCTGGGCATATCAGTATATATATATATATATATGTAAAATATGTTATAAATGCAAACACAATTGTTAATCAACATAATAAGATGAAAGAGCTAAAACTTTATAGAACTTTATTCCACCTCTTAAAGAAAAAAAAAGAGATTCCAGACTAAAGGCACAAATGGTACAAAATAGGCTACTATGGAGTACTCAGAGACTGCGCCTGAAGCCCACTGTATTTAACATTTCCCTTTAGAGTGGCAAATATATTTTAGTAGGGGTGTTTCTTGATTTTTAAAGGCATACAAGGGTTGGGACACCCAATCTTTAATGCGCAATAAAATGAAATGGCAATTTTCCAAGAGCTCTAAGACTGCTGCTAATTAGCACATTAATTTATATAAATGAAATTCTCTTTGCTGTTCCCCAGTGCTCTGCCTGAGAAATGCAACAAGATGAATGAACATGACAAATCCAAGTGAAATTTACATGCTTAAAAATAAAAAAAGATACAGAAATAATCCCTTGACCTTATTCCAACTTTTCTGACCCTCCGTCATGGGTGACATTTTTCCACAGAGCCCCTAGATATGAACTTCTCATTCTGTCAGACTTAAATTCTAAAGGCAAGTTTACAAAGAAGAGTACACCCATCTCTTTACTCCTGGAGTTGGACACTCCTGGCTAGAAGGGCCAAGGTCACGACTCAGGGGAATGACTTTCATTTATTCTTGCATTCACTTTTAAGTTTTGTCACATACATTTTCTTAACAAAAATAAAAACTTTTATTTCTGTTTTTTTTTTAATTTTTTTCCTTCATACAAAACCTATTAATTATTTTTAGTTTTAACTAATTTTTATGGTTAACCCAATTAAAAGAATGAATCTTTTCTCAAAGCCAAGTCAATACTTCAAAAGAAATTGCTGGTTGAACAGAAAAGCAAGGCTCTAATTTCCAGGAACGTTAAATTCAACTTACGTTTTCCTATAACCTTGTTACTCTGAAAATAAATTTAATATAATAAGTACTTTCAGATATGTGTGTATGTACCCACTCTTATTTTTACATAGATACATATATCTGGCTATAACCCCTTGGGAAGGATACAGCCTGCGAAACCATAAGTAGCGACCCTGGTTATAACCCATTACTAAGTGGTAAAATCAATTTTATGAAAAATAGAATAAAACAGAAAATAAGAGAATTCATTTCATGTAGTAAAGATAAGAACTGTTCTGTGATGTGTTTATCAGTTACGTGAATGTGTCTCAGTGTGTGTATCATGATGTATTACGTATTTGTTACTGTGAATTATGGTCATAACAGTTGGGAAGATCTTCTAATAAAGCAGCATAAAAGGAGCATAGAGGGCTTCCCTGGTGGTGCAGTGGTTGAGAGTCCACCTGCCGATGCAGGGGACACGAGTTCGTGACCCGGTCCGGGAAGATCCCACATGCCGCGGAGCGGCGGGCCTGTGAGCCATGGTCGCTGAGCCTGCGCATCCGGAGCCTGTGCTCCGCAACGGGAGAGGCCACAACAGGGAGAGGCCCGCGTACCACAAAAAAAAAAAAAAAAGGAGCATAGAAAAAAACAGAGCCTAGATATGAAATGAATCACTTAATTCACGTGTTCAATAAATATTTATCACTGGTACGACAGTGAAGAAGACAAAGTTTGTGGAATCATGAAACTTATGTTACAGTGAAAAATCAGAAAATACACCGGTAAACAAAACGTATATGTGATATAATCTTTAGTGATAAGTGCCATAAAGAAAAGAAAAAAGAGAAGAGGCTTAGAGAATGAAACCAAGGGTAGGAAGGGGGTTATTGCAATATAACTGTAAAGGGGAATCACGGAGGTGATGTCTGATCAGGAACCTGAACGGTGTGAGAGCATTTCAACCGAGGGCACAACAAAGCAAAGTCCCCAAGGTAAGAAAAAGATTGGCGTGTATTGAGGAACTGCAAGAAAGTCAGTTTGAGTGGACTGGAGTGACTAAAGAGGAGAGTGGTTGAAATGACACAGAGAGAGATGCAGCTGCCGGCTCTGTGGACACTTGTTAGCTTTGCAAAGAACTCTGGATTTCATCCTGAATATGATGGTGAAGTTGCGTGTAGAACTAAGGCAGGATTTCCATTTCTTATAGAGCTCTCTAGGTACTACGTGAAGAATAGACTAATGTGAAAATGGTAGAGAAAAAAGAGAGAGAGAGAGACTAGTATGAAGCCTATAGAAGTAGAGAAAAAACAAGATGACGAGAGCTAGGAGGGCAATGATGGAAAAATGAGAAAACAGCTTGAGTCGGAATACATTTTGCTCAACAGGACCTGCTGACAGAGTAAGTGATGAATATGAAGGAAAGAGAAGTAACAACAATGAAGTTTTGATTTTTGATCCTAACAATTCTGTAAATGGTGGTGGTCTCATACTGATATGTAAAAGGCTTGAGGAAGAGAGGATTGGGGGTGGGTGATTGGGTAATTAGACACTTGTGCTTTTTCCTCCTCTTAATATATTATCATTATGATAGTATTCAAATAAATACTGATTAAGAAATTGCTAGGATCCAGGCTCTGTGATAAGTGTTGGGAATATAAAGTCAAAATAAAACCACTGTTTATGTAAAGAAAACAAAAACAAAACTAGAAACTTTAGTATGACATAACTTGTACTATCATAAATATATGAAGAGGATATTTGAGCAGCAGAGAGTAAAGCATTTATATGAGTTTGAGAGATTATCAAGTATCTCCAATAAAGATGAAACTGGAGCTGCGTTTTAAAAGATGAGTTGAAATTAACAAGAATAACAACTCGTAGGAGAGACAGAAGGATGCTGGGGATGTGGAGAAGTGTATGGGCAAATGCATACAGAAATAAGGTACAACTGTTTGGAAAACTAGAAGCTCACAGGATGGAAGGTCTGTGCTGAGTATTGGCAAACGAAGAGCTGAAATGCTGGGCAGGGACAAGATCATGAAGAGTTTTGTCTAGAGAGACAGGAGTTTGATTTTTACTGCAATCTATAAAAATGCATAACAGGATTTAAATCAGGGGGAAACAGTATGATTAGGTAACCTGAAGAGGATGAAGCTAAAGTCAGATAATACAAAAAGAATGCTTTTACATTAATCAAGGATAGAAACGGTGAGATCCTAAAATAAGGCCCTGATAGCAGGGATTGGGAAAAAGGAAATTAAGTTCCCACTCTGTTTAGGAAAATAGGCACTGTAAGATGAGGGATCTATGAGAGAGGTAGATTATATCAATCAGTGGGCATTGAGAGTGCAAGCAGATTACACGTCAGATCCATTTTATGCCTGGTCAGGAAGTACTTAAAGAGGTCCAATCATAACTACCTAAACAGATCACTTGCCTAGCTCTAGACTTCTCTAACTTAGATTCTTCCTGAGTCCTAGAAACTTGACACTTTGGGCTCTTAGGTCCTGATTTCTGCTATAATAAGCTGTCTGATCTTCATTTTTCCTTTGACCTGTACACTTCCTGCTGCTCCATCACAATTAGTGTGTGGTAGAGTCAAGAACAGTGCCAGTGGGCTTCCCTGGTGGCGCAGTGGTTGCGAGTCCGCCTGCCGATGCAGGGGGCACGGGTTCCTGCCCCGGTCCGGGAAGATCCCACATGCCGCGGAGCGACTGGGCCTGTGAGCCATGGCCGCTGAGCCTGCGCGTCCGGAGCCTGTGCTCCGCAACGGGAGAGGCCACAGCAGTGAGAGGCCCATGTATCGCAAAAAAAAAAAAAAAAAAAACAGTGGTGTAGACCTCACACCTGGTTGCCAGATTAGCCAACCAGCTATCTGACCTTCAACAGATTTCAACCTTTTCAGAATATAAGGGTTTTCATCACAGGGTTATTTGTCACTGTGAGAAGTTAGAATCATTCAAAATGCCCAATAACATGTGCCCAATAATTTATTTAAATAAATTTTTTTAAATCTTAAAATATAATGCTGCATTAAAAGTCATATTTTAGAAGATTTAATAATACAGAAAATGTGCATGACATAGTCTTACATAAATACAAAGTATATTTTGCTTTAAACTATGAAAAAATAGATATATATTATAGACAAAAAACTTCGAAAAGATATTTAACAAAATATTAATGCTTATATCTATGAACAGTGACTATGGATAATTTTTATTTTCCTCTTTGTAATTTTTCTGTATTTTTTATATTTTTTCTAATAAAAAATAGGTTGGGCTTCCCTGGTGGCGCAGTGGTTGAGAGTCCGCCTGCCGATGCAGGGGACGCGGGTTCGTGCCCCGGTCCGGGAAGATCCCGCGTGCCGCGGAGCGGCTGGGCCCGTGAGCCATGGCCGCTGAGCCTGCGCGTCCAGAGCCTGTGCTCCGCAACGGGAGAGTCCACAACAGTGAGAGGCCCGCGTACCGCAAAAAAAAAAAAAAAAAAAACCAAAAAAAAACAAACAAACAAACAAAAAAAATAGGTTAACTTTATAATCACCAGAAAAGTCATTAAAATAATCTCTGGTTTTCTCATCCCAAAGAACAATTTCAAATACAGTGTAGATCTGATTAGGGTATATTCAGCAGCAAGTCCCAGAAGACTCAACTAGAAGTGCCTTAGACTTCCACTCCCACTCAGGATAAAGACAGTTGCAGGATAACATTGCTTCCATTCTAACAATGAGAATATCGCAGATAACCTATACAACCATAACTTTGGTTTTTTGTTTGTTTGTTTGTTTTTAATCAGACCTCAGGATGCAAAGGAATGTAAATAACTGATATCTAGAAAGTGGCAAGCTCTTCCTAGGAGAAAAGAGATCCAGAACTTGGAGGAGCAGTGAGAGTAGAAGGACAGGGGTAAAGAAAAATCACTAAAATTTTTAGAAATTTTTAAGGCCAGTATGGACAGGCATGACAGTTTAGAATTCAATGGGCAGTAGCCGCATACGGAATCTGCACCCACCCACCAACTCTTTCACTTAGGCTCACCTTGATCACTCACATAGAAGGCTGAGTGGAGACAAGGGCCTGATGAAACATTGAGGGCAAGGTAGACTATCCCGTCCCCCAGAGAGTATGAATTGGTGGCTGCCTAAGGCTTGGGGAGGGCAGGAGAGCTGCGAGAGACCACCTTCTGATGACCAAGCAGGAAGGGCCAGCCAAACCTGGGGGCAGCGCCAGAGAACTGAGAACCACCCTCATGGGCACTCCAGGCCTTCACCAAAACTACCGCTCCAGCCCTCCAAAACAGGGTACATGCAAGCAGGGTAGAAAAAAGTGTCTTAAGGCACAGAAAACTGGGGTCAACACTGGAGAGGAGAGAACACACCACAACCCAACCAACTGGCAGCATGCTGTGAACATGATGAGATCTCCCATGGCTTGAAAGCTGGTGGTGGGCTACAAAGCACAAGAGGTACCTAGAGTCTCCTGGGTGCTTAGATCTCCAGCTGGAATGAAGGGAATGTCTTGATGCTGATCTCAAGTCATTTGAGGTCAGTGGTCAATTGACTCCAACTAAAACGACAACAGTCTCAGTTCATCTATAAATTAGATTGACTCTACTGACCTAAGAGAAAAATAAGCCTGCTTTCTTCTGAGTTTTACTATTATTTACTTCAGTCTCTACTATCCTTTTAGACACAATTCCTTGCATACAATTTTAAAAATTATGACACATATTAAGAAGCAAAGAAATATGACCAGTCAGTAGAAGCAGAAATGGAATAAATACTGGAATTCTCAGACAAGGACTTTAAAATAATTATGACAACTGTGTTAAATGAAAGTGGAAAAACTGGACAATAAGTAAACAGGGAGGAAATTTCATCAGAGTCCTGGAAATCATTTTTAAAAAGAGTCAACTGGAGATAGTAGAAATGAAAATTATGATATCAGAAATGAAGGATTCATTTGATGTGTTTTCCAGTAAATTAAACACAGAATAGAATCAGTGAATTAAAGACAAGTAAACGGAAAAAATCTAAGCTGAAGCAAAAACAGAAAAAAATAGGACAAAGCATCTGAAATCTGTGGGACGATAGCAAACAATGTAATATATGAATAATTGGAGTCACAGAAAAAGAGAAGAAAGAAAATGGGCTAAAAAGAATATTTGAAAAGATAATGTCCAAGAATTAGCTGAAGTTGGTAAAATAGGTCCACCATAACCCACAACAAATCCATCCACCTATAAACCCCAAGTACACTAAATACCAAGAAAATCGTGCCCAGGCACATTGTAATGAAACTGCTGAAAGACGACCATTTTTTAAAAAGCAACATATAAAGAAAAGAAAATGTATTGATATTATCACGTATCCTAAGATGTCTGGAGATGGAACAGTTCTAGAAATGACTAGCTCAGCATCTCACCCAAGACGAGAAAGATTCTTTCCATCTTTCCTTTTTACCTTATTTAACAAATAGTCTGCTCACCCTTTCAGGATGCAAATAGTCCTGCATCCTCGAAGATGTTTACGAGAGCACCAGGAAGCACATCATTGCACATGCCCAAACACCAGAAGAGAGGAAGGGTCTTTTTCTTATTTCCCTTCTTAAGAGTAATAAAACCTTCCTAGAAACTTCTTGGAAGATTGGCTCCTCCTGCTAAAATTGTACCACATGCTCATTCCTAAACTAATCACCAGCACAAAAGAAATAATTGATTGGTATAGATTAGTTAACAGGCACTCTTAAAGCATCTCCTCAAGTACGTGGCCCTTAATACCTTTGCCAAATCCAGACTTCTTTTAGCAAAGAAGCAAAATATACACATTACTCTATATCAAATATATAACCAATAAAGACCTAGTGTATAGCACAGGGAACTATACTCAGTATCTTGTATTAACCTATAATGGAAGACAATGAAAAAAAGAATATATATATACATATATATATTATTGAATCACTTTGCTGTACACCTGAAACTAACACAACATAGTAACTCAAATATATTTCAATAAAAATTTTTAAAAAGAAGTAAAGGTAGAGTATGTTGTTGGATAGAAAACCAGGAGTATTTGTCATTCATTAAAATGAAAATTTACACATGCAGTAGGAAAACTTTTCATACTTTAACAGAGAAAGGATGAACATAATCTTAAATCTTACAATTGTATTACTAATTATTTCACTACATCTTTGAGTAGTTCATATCACTATCTGATTATTCTTATATGCTTACATTTTATTCTATAATCTCTACTGGGTGTGGGAGATACTGAAAAGGCATTGTTTGTGTTCTCAGAGTTTGCTTTGTAGTTTGGGAAGACAGACCGAAAACAAGTAAGTACCATTGGAAGACATGAGAGCAGAGCAAGGATCTGACTTCAGCTCCTTCCCTTACTAACTAAATTACCTTCAACAAGGATCTGTGTCAGTGAAAGGAACTAATATGTATCATATTTATATAACTGTGGTGAATTTTAAATAGATAATCCATGCAGTGATTAGCAAAAGTGTTCAATAAATATTAGCTTTCATTACTATTGTTTCTTAATGTGTTTACAGAGTTTAGTAAGTGCACACAAAAAACAAAACAAAACAAAAAAACAATGGTTGAGAAAGTTAACATTAAAATGGTAAAGCTTGATTCTATCTGGATACAAGAGCTGTTTACCTATCCTAGAAAGGATGGAGATAGTAATGAAAGGCATTTCTGGAAGAATGACCAGGATGGGAAAAGTTATAGAAGCATGAAAAATTAAGGGGTAGAGGTCCTAGAAAAGCAAATAAACCCAAGTGTAGGCTTTAAGAGTGGAGTTTAGGGCTGAGAGATGAAGATGTGAAAGAACACCATTAAGTGTTAGACTCTATTCTCTAGGTGATAGGGAATCATTAAAGGTTTTAAAGGTTTTTTTTTAAAAAAAGGTTATAATAACAGATGCCATTTCCAAAGATCATTACAGTGACAGTGAGTTTAGATGGACAGCAGGAAAGAGAGAGACCAGTGAGATACAATGTCTGTGCAAGAGAGACCCCATGACACAGAAGACTTGCAATAATCCACCTGAGAACTCAGGAAGGCCTAAGCTAAAGCCATTAGAAAAGAATGGAAAACAGGGAGGCAGTAGGAGACGTATTTTGGAAAAGCTTAATTTTTAGGAGAAAGATCAGCTTGAACACTATAAAGTTTGAAATTTATGAGAAAAAAAAGTGTAAAGTTTATGGAATGACTTTCATTTACAGACAGTAACATAAAAGTACTATTAAATAAAGTGTTGTGTATATAGTCTGCAAAATGTTTCGATTATTAGAATAAACATCTGAAAAATTATTATTTGTAGCCAGTAGGTGCTATTAAGCTACTTAAAACCAGCCTGAATGTTCAAGCAAGATAAATGTTTCTTTCTAGAGGAACAGAACAATTTACTTTATTAACTTAATTAAGAAGTCTTTTTTTTTTTTTTTTTTTGTGGTACTCGGGCCTCTCACTGTTTTGGCCTCTCCCGTTGCGGAGCACAAGCTCCGGACGCGCCGGCTCAGCGGCCATGGCTCACGGGCCCAGCCGCTCCGCGGCATGTGCCATCCTCCCGGACCGGGGCATGAACTGGTGTTCCCTGCATTGGCAGGCAGACTCTCAACCACTGCGCCACCAGGGAAGCCCCCCACTTTTTTTTTTTAAGACACGTGTCATGTTAAAGCTCAATCCGTTTCTGGTTAAACTGTTATTATAAATTAGCATATTGTGAAGTAACAAGATTTAAAAATATCTCATCAATCTCTATTGCTTAAATTTAAATTTCTCTCTTACTTATTTCTTTTTGGAGATAAAATAAAACTGCTTTAACCTTACATTTAGGATATGGTTCTAATGAAAAGCACACATAAGTGTCCTGGATTCACCGCTTAAATTATAAGTAAATTAACATTTCCTCTTGGACAATTCTCTTCTCCCATTAATCCTAGTGTTTTGACAATACCCTGAATCCCTTTTTCAAGTCTTTTCCAATCATTTTAGTGCAGTCTTCAGTGTTATTCATTAATCCTCATTCCATATGAAGCAAAGCAGTCCTAGGCTTTATTCCCATTTCACAGATTATTTATTTATTTGGGCAAAATTCTCTAACACATAAGGCCATTCAACAGTAATTTTTATGCAAAACTTATTACAGGTATTCTTGGCTGTCAATCATAAAAATGGAAAACTTTTCTGCTTTCTATGCTTTTCTGCAACTCAGTTAAAAACACTTGAAGCTATAACCTGAAATGCTGTACATTGTTGGTGATTTAGTTACATTTATCAAGTACTGAGCAATCCCATACTATAGTTTTTTTAATATTGTAATAGTCCAATCTCTTTATTAAAGTATTATATTCTAGGATCATTTTGGCTTTAAGAGTCTAAGGAGTATAAAAGACAGTGTGGACCAGTTAGAAAGATATTTAGACCAGTAGCAGGGCTTCAGTCTTGGTTCTGCCACTGCTGCACTTCTATGGACAGTTCATGGAGAGCTTTCTGCATCCACGTGCACATCCCTAAACTGGAGAACACAGTCCCTGGATCTACTTTATTCAAAGGATGCTGTGTGAATGAATGCAACGATTTGTCTGCAGATAATGAATGAAAGAAAAATGAGTCTTATTTTATAACCACAATGCAGAGGACCTCCTATAGATCCTCTACTGGTTTTCATAATAAATAAAGAGTAATTTCTGAATCTCTATTTTTCACAATAACTTATAGTACTAATTCCTTTGATTAACTGCTTCCTAATCCTTGTAAAATGCTTGGATTAGCTGGTTTCTGATCTCTGCAAAATGCTCTAGGTAGCCACAGAATTTCTTTCAGCTGCTATAATTTCCTCTTTATTTTGTGTTCATATACAGCAAAGCTAATGCTATCCATTAGAGGTGAAGTAACTAAATGTGTCTGCTAGATACTTGGATCTAAGGTACAAATAAACTACACCTTACTTCCCTCTGACAATTGCAATCATTTAGAATGCCTCCTCTACTCTCACCAGAAAGGCCACTATTCAAAAACAGCTATATAAAATATGGAAATAAATGATTTGAAGGTGGGCTTCTCTGCGCTAAATTAAACACCATTATAACAACCAAATTAAAATAAGAGCAAACAACAAGATGAATATATATATATATATTTACATAGTTTCCAAATAGTGAATTAACTTTGGTAAGAGCTCTTAGACATTTCAAGATTCTGATATTTACATTCTAATCTGAAGTTCAAGCTGGGCTTATACCCTTGGTACTTTAGAGCTACTGCCAGGGCTGTAATAGGAGCCTGGTGTCTGCATGCAAGAACTTACTTTAAAAGCATGAGACTCTCGTTATTACCCAGGCTACAAACCCATACATATCTTTATTTGAAAGACATTAACAGTGTATTAATTTACAGTCTGCTTTTCTTTCATCTGTGAATACTGCATCTTCCATCATTCAGGCTGGACCCCAGGAGCCTGGCACATTATTTATACCAGAGTGTAAATGCGCATTTGGCCAAAGCAGAGCTGCCCTTGGAATCCACATCTCTGGCCCTAGTTGTGTTTATCCTTAGTATCTGGTTTCAGTTATCTTTTTGTTCCATTTTGGACTGTGATCTATTTGTTTCATTGGCTAAGCTCCCCATTATAGACTGTTGAACAGGCCAGGGCGAGGTGACACAATGTGGCCAGGCTCAGCCTCATTCCTCGCCCCATGGCACTTAATTACTACACTTTGTTTGCCAACTATTTCTTGGCATCTAATTTAATTTGGGGACTTGCCTAAGCATTTAATTGAACATGGAGAACTCCTTTCAAATATTTATATCCACTTCCTCTTTCTCCTCCTGCCCCATCATCAATTCTACACCACATTTTAGATCAGATCCACTTTCATTTTTTTCTAAAATACCGGCCATTCCTCTTTTCCTGTTAGGAATATTGCCTCACACCTTGGATCGTAATAAGATTTTGCTTTTTAAAATACAGTTTGCCCTCCTTTTCTTCTAAACCTCTTCTTGCCTCATTATAGCAGAAGGATTTTATACTTTCTCTGTCCACAAAGTTTTTATCCAACTTGTATCTCACCCCTCTGATAATTTTCTTGTATAAAAATAGGCAGCATGAAGGAAGTTACGATGGAGTCCTTATACATGAAGCCACATGAACTTCAAATTCTCGTCTCTGACTGCAACTCCACCCACTTAGTTCTTTTATTCTCTAAATCTCTCTAATATTTAACATACTCTTGATTTTCATCAATATCTACAATTGCATGACTACTCTTACTACTCTTCTCAGTTGATCTGTGTTCCCCAGGCTTTATGTCCTGCAGCCAGCCTCAGCCTCATATGTCATCATTTTGCCTAACTTTTTGTTGGTGCCTTCAAGCCCATATGAGTCAGTCCTGTTACTGCCACCATTTAAGTCTCAGTGCTGGAACAACCCAGTCATATCCCTTCTTCACTCTGATACAACTATACACAGTGCTGTACGGGAAAATACAAATCAATACCTCAATATGTATATGGTTTCCAACCCCCTTTGGAATTGCTATGCTGTTCATCTGTATTTTTCTTCACCCTTCATCGTTTTACCTCTCTCGTTGTTCCCACCTACCTTTTGCAGACATTGTTCAAACTCCCTAAACCACAGAACCAATACTTCCAATTATACTTTGAGCTGGAGATTTTCCCTACTAACCTCCAAATCCTTATGTTTGCAATTCATAAATAATGGTTTTATTCACAACACCTGTAGCATTTTAAAAAGTGTGGTACCAGTGCAAACTGTAGCAAACCAAATAAATATAACAATCTAGAAATAAATTCAATCATATGTGATAAGAAAATATTCAAATTAGTAGGAAAATAGATTGTTTAATAATAATATTAGAACAACTGGTTAGCCATTTTGGAAAAAATAAAATGGTATCTCTACCTCATTTCTTATATCTAACAACAATAACAAGAATATAAATGGTAATAATTCTTTTTGCATCAATGAAATTATGAATTTTTATCATGGAAAGCAATGCTTAAAATATCTATAAACTGGCTTTGGGGGAAGCCTTTCTAACCATGTCATAAGAACTAGAAACAATAAAAGAATAAGTGGTCAAATGTTATTACATCAAAATTCCATTTTGCGCAACCCATTCAAAAAGTGGGCAGAAGACCTAAGTAGACGTTTCTCCAAAGAAGACAAACAGATGGCCAACAGGCACATGAAAGATGCTCATTATTGCAAATTATTAGAGAAATGCAAATCAAAACTACAATGAGGTATCACCTCACACCAGTCAGAATGGTCATCATTCAAAAGTCTACAAATAATAAATGCTGGAGATGGTGCAGAGAAAAGGGAACACTCCTACACTGTAAGTGGGAATGTAAATGTTTGCAGTCACTATGGAAAACAGCATGGAGGTTCCTTAAAAACTAAAAGTAGAGTTACCATACGACCTAGAAATCCCACTTGTGGGCATGTTATCTAGGAAAGACAAAAACTCTAATTTAAAAAGACACATGCATCCCAGTGTTCATTGCAGCACTATTTACAATACCCAGGTCATGGAAGCAACCTAAATGTCCATCGACAGACAAATGGGTAAAGAAGATTTGGTACATATATACAATGTAATCTTACTCAGCTATGAAAAGGAATGAAATTGGGTCATTTGTAGAGACATGGATGGACCTAGAGACTGTCATACAGAGTGAAGTAAGTCAGAAAGAGAAAAACAAATATTGTATATTAATGCATATATGTGGAATCTAGATAAATAGTACAGATGAACCAGTTTGCAAGGCAGAAATAGGGACACAGATGTACAGAACAAACATATGGACACCAAGGGGGGGAAGGGGTGGTGGTGAGATGAATTGGAAGATTGGGATTGACATATATACACTAATATGTATAAAATAGATAACTAATAAGAACCTGCTGTATAGCACAGGGAACTCCACTTCGCTGTACAGTAGAAACTAACACAGCATTGTAAAACAACTATACCCCAATAAAAAAATTAATTTAAAGGAAAAAGATAAACATATACTTACAAGCAGAAAAAAATTTTTTTAAAGGGAGAAAAAAAAAAAGACATGGAAGCAACCAAAGTGTCCATCAACAGATGAATGAATAAAGAAGACATGGTATATATACACAATGGAATATTATTCAACCATAAATAAGAATGACATATTGCCATTTGCAGCAACATGGATGGACCTAGAGATTATCCTACTAAGTGAAGTAAGTCAGACAGAGAAAGACAGATATTATACAATATCAGTTACATGTGGAATCTAAAAAATAATAAAAATGAATTTATTTACAAAACAGAAACAGATTCACAAATATAGAAAACAAAACTATGGTTACCAAAGGGAAAAGGGTGGGGGAGGGATAAGTAGGTGTATGGGATTAACAGATACTTACCACTATATATAGCATAGGTAAACAACAAGTATTTACTCTATAGCACAGGGAACTATATTCAATATTTTGTAATAAGCTATAATGAAAAGACTCTGAAAAAGAATATATATATATGCATCCGAATCACTTTGCTGTACACCTGAAACTAACACAATACTATAAATAACTTATACTTCAATAAAAAATCTTCGTTTTGCAAAATAAGACAAACAAAAAACCAAGCAAACCAAAAACCAAGATGATACAATGATATTACCGAAGCATTATTTATAATAATGAAAGATTAAAAACAGTTATATTTTATCAAAAGGACTATAATTCATTCAATGTAATTAAATTACAGTATACACCTATTATAAAATGCTATACTAAAATTAAAACTGAAGTTGTAATACATAATGTAGTATACAATAACATGGAAAGATAGCCACAACACGCTATTGTCAGTGAATTGAAGGAAAGGTACAGTGTGGTATTGTGTGGGATTAGTGTATGTATGTGTGCGTGTATATGTGTATGGAGAGTGTATGCAATTTATGTGACTTTCTATAATTGACTTTCTATAATAGGAAGGTTGTAAGAACCTAGATCATTGAGTTAATATATCTCGCCCTCTACTATTAACATATTTTATGTGACAGGCACTGCTCTGGGCAATTAAAAATATGACTTTCCCCATTTTATAGACTGGAAATTGTCTTAGAGAGTGTGAGCAACTTTCCCTGAATAAGTCAGTAGGACAGTGATGAAGTCAGTACCTTACTCTTAGCCTAGTGTCTGATCCACCACATGAGAGCTGATCCTAAAGAGAAGATAATTAGTTCAATCCGACCAGTTATTTTCTATCTCTACTAAGACAGAGAAGGGAAATAATCGAAATTAATGTAGTGTAGGTATTATAAAGAATCTTCTTTTCCTTCTCTTTCTTTTTCTTTTTTTTAACCATAAAGAAAATCTGATAGTGAAGTATGGGAACAGGGATCAAATAAAGTCCCTCCACTTATTTACTTGCAGTGTTGCCTAGAAGGTAGCACAGCTAGTGTGCTTCCCAAGGATGACACCTGTTGCTTTAATATAGATGCACAAGATGGATGAGCGAAGCCTAAGATACATGACTCAGGTACCATCTACCTCGGCTATTTGAGAGCAGCTATTGAAAAAGGTCTTTTCTTCTCCAGCTTGTGATTTAATCTCACCTCAGCCCCCTGACCCCAAAGATAAGCTTGATTCACACAAGGGATCGAGGTAGGGTTAGGAGGGAGGGGGATGCAGGGGAGATGGAGATACTTGCTGCTTGTTTCCAAAGTGGAGAGGAAAAGCGGGATCACTGATCAGTCTTTATCCAGATGACTCTTCACACTTAAGAAAGAGGTGGCTTACTGAAGAGTTTAAGTTACAGTCAGAAGCTTAATTAAAAGAAGTGGGAATTCATACAAAATCCAGAACTATTGAATTGAAGCCAAATAGTACAAGTGTCACAAGTAGAATGTTCAAAATAAATTGGAAATGGTGAAGAGGGTAAGAACTTAATATTTATTAAACAATCATTGTGTTTTAAGCAATGAGGTGCTTTATACACATTACCTGCCATTTGAATCCTCACAAAAGAGTTAAACTGACCGGAAAGCTGTGCAGGTAAGAAGCCAGCTTGAAACATCCAAAAACAAAAATATGCAAAGCTACCTAACTCTCTTTCATTACTCATTTCACAGGTGACTATATAGAAAATCTCTGGCAATAAGACTAGATGGCTTCACAGGTGAATTCTATCAAACATTTAGAGAAGAGCTAACACCTATCCTTCTTAAACTCTTCCAAAATGTAGCAGAGGGAGGAACAGTCCCAAACTCATTCTACGAGGCCGTCATCACCCTGATACCAAAACCAGACAAAGATGTCAAAAAAAAAAAAAAGAAAACTAAGGCCACTATCTCTGCTGAACATAGATGCAGAAATCCACAACAAAATACTAGCAAACAGAATCCAACAGCACATTAAAAGGATCATATACTATGATCAAGTGGGGTTTATCCCAGGAATGCAAGGATTCTTCAATATATGCAAATCAATCAATGTGATACACCATATTATCACTTTGAAGGATAAAAACCATATGATCATCTCAACAGAGGCAGAAAAACCTCTCAACAAAATTCAACATCCATTTATGATAAAAACCCTCAACAAAGTAGGCATAGAGGGAACTTACCTCAACATAATAAAGGCCATATATGACAAACTCACAGCCAACATTGTTCTCAATGGTGAAAAACTGAAACCATTTCCACTAAGATCAGGAACAAGACAAGATTGCACGCTCTCACCACTATTATTCAACATAGTTTTGGAAGTCTTAGCCACAGCAATCAGAGAAGAAAAAGAAATAAAAGGAATCCAAATTGGAAAAGAAGAAGTAAACTGTCACTGTTTGCAGATGACATGATATTATACATAGAGAATCCTAAAGATGCTACCAGAAAACTACCAGAGCTAATCAATGAATTTGGTAAAGTAGCAGGATACAAAATTAATCACAGAATTCTCTTGCATTCCTATACACTAATGATGAAAAATCTGAAAGAGAAATTAAGGAAACACTCCCAATTCTCATTGTAACAAAAAGAATAAAATACCTAGGAATAAACCAACCTAAGGAGACAAAGGACCTATATGCAGAAAATTATAAGACACTGATGAAAGAAATGAAAGATGATACAAACAGATGGAGAGATATACCTGTTCTTGGATTGGAAGAATCAACATTGTGAAAATGACTATACTACCTAAAGCAATATACAGCTTCAATGCAATCCCTATCAAACTACCAATGGCATTTTTCACAGAACTAGAACAAAAATTTCACAATTTGTATGGAAACACAAAAGACCCCAAGTAGCCAAAGCAATCTTGAGAAAGAAAAACGGAGCTGGAGGAATCAGGCTCCCTGACTTCAGACTATACTAAAAAGCTACAGTAATCAAGACAGTATGGTACTGGCACAAAAACAGAAATATAGATCAATGGAAAAGGGTAGAAAGCCCAGAGACAAACCCATGCACGTATGGTCACCTTATCTTTGATAAAGAAGGCGAGAATATACAATGGAGAAAAGACAGCCTCTTCAATAAATGGTGCTGGGAAAACTGGACAGCTACATGTAAAAGAATGAAATTAGAACACTTCCTAACACCATACACAAAACTGAGCTCAAAATGTATTAAAGACCTAAATGTAAGGCCAGACACTATCAAACGCTTAGAGGAAAATATAGGCAGAACACTCTATGACATACATCACAGCAAGTTCCTTTTTGACCCACCTCCTGGAGAAATGGAAATAAAAATAAATGAATGGGACATAATGAAACTTAAAAGCTTTTACACAGCAAAGGAAACCATAAACAGTACAAAAAGACAACCCTCAGAATGGGAGAAAATATTTACAAACGAAGCAACTGACAAAGGATTAATCTCCAAAATATACAAGGAGTCCATGCAGCTCGATATCAAAAAAACAAACAACCCAATCCAAAAATGGGCAGAAGACCTAAATAGACATTTCTTCAAAGAAGATATACAGATTGCCAACAAACACATGAAAGGATGCCTGACATCACTAATCATTAGAGAAATGCAAATCAAAACCACAATGAGGTATCACCTCACACCAATCAGAATGGCCATCAAAAAGTTTATAAACAATAAATGCTGGAGAGGGTGTGGAGGAAAGGGAATCCTCTTGCACTGTTAGTGGGAATGTAAATTGATACAGCCACTATGGAGAACAGTATGGAGGTTCCTTAAAAAACTACAAATAGAACTACCATATGACACAGCAATCCCACTACTGAGTATATACCCTGAGAAAACCATAATTCAAAAAGAGTCATGTACCACAATATTCATTGCAGCTCTATTTACAATAGCCAGGTAATGGAAGCAACCTAAGTGTCCATCAACAGATGAATGGATAAAGAAGATGTGGCACATATATACAATGGAATATTACTCATCCATAAAAAGAAACGAAATTGAGTTATTTGTAGTGAGGTGGATGGACCTAGAGTCTGTCATAGAGAGTGAAGTAAGTCAGAAAGAGAAAAACAAATACCATATGCTAACACATATATATGGAATCTAAAAAAAAAAAAAGTGGTTCTGAAGATCCTAGGGGCAGGACAGGACTAAAAACACAGATGTAGAGAATGGACTTGAGTACATGGGGATGGGGAATGATAAGCTGGAATGAAGTGAGAGAGTGGCATGGACATATATACACTACCAAATGTAAAATAGATAGCTAGTAGGAAGCAGCCACATAGCACAGGGAGATCTGCTCGGTGCTTTGTGACCACCTAGAGGGGTGGGAGGGAGACGTAAGAGGGAGGGGATATGGGATATATGTATATGCATAGCTGATGCACTTTGCTATACAGCAGAAACTAACAGAACACTGTAAAGCAATTATACTCCAATAAAGATGTTAAAAAAAAAGAAAATCTCTGGCAAAAACAAGGTATCTAGGTCAACCTCCTTGTCCCCATGAGATTTCACTCTGTTAAGTAATGACACTGATTCTTCTCTTTCTGATGAGTCTTTGTGTTTGCTACCCATCTTCAACTAAAGTGGTCTGCAATTTCAAACTTGAGTTGATAAATGGCACTTTTACATTATAAATTAGATAAACAGTGAAAGGTAAGAAGAAAAAGTTAAATGCAGCAGTTCCACTGGGCATGAATTCTTCAAGCATATAATGTTGGCTGTGTTATTTTGCAGACTGTGTGGTGGATTCAGTGCAGCACTGCCAACCACTGCTGCTGTGCAGAAATTCTTCCTTTTTGCAACGCATTTTTTATTACTGGAACAGGTCTATTAAAGTAACATATGTTTTAGATGATGCTGGTAATAAAAGTACATGATAGGTGAAGTATAGCCAGGACTCAAGGTTGAAGTCACCATTGCAGATACTTAAATGAATTATTTAAATAAACTGATTGTCAGTTATTAAAAAAAAAATGTGCAAGGATCCTCAAAGCTTGCTCTTTCTTCAGATTTGATGACTGGTTTTAATGTTCATATTAGAAAACAACTGTACTGGGTACAGATACTTGAAGTAGTGGATTTAAATCTCTCAGTTTTAAACATCAAGTGGGTACAATACATATTCAAAATATGTTTTGACCATCTAGGCTAGAATTTTCCTTAAAAGAAACAGAAAGACATTCATAATAAGAATAATTTCCTAAAATTCCAAAATTACTATATATATTATGTATGTAGTAGATACAGAGCTGTTGTTGAACTATGGATATCACAATTCCCTAAATTGAAGGAGGCAATATAAAAATGCTACTAAAATATCTGTATGGCTTTTTAGTCATTTGCAAATGCAAGATATTGGCATTATATCCTGAACACTTTATCTCTAAGTTGGGACTTGGACTCTGTTCTTCTCTGGTTATAAAATCACATACATGAGATACCCCACCAAGGTGAGTTTGTCTATTGAAAAGGTTTGAAGCAGAAATACGTTAACATGGAAAGTATTTTCTCTTTGCTCATTTTAGACTTAGTCACATGGTCCACAGCTGAAATTTATGCCAGACATTCTCAGAAATCTTCTGGTAGCCATGTTATTGCTCTCTTCGAAGACAACGGGTGAATGGGTAAAGAAAATGTGGCACATATATACAATGGAATATTACTCAGCCATAAAAAGAAACGAAATTGAGTTATTTGTAGTGAGGTGGATGGACCTAGAGTCTGTCATACAGAGTGAAGTAAGTCAGAAAGAGAAAAACACATACCGTATTCTAACGTATATACAAGGAACCTAAAAAAAAAAAAAGGTACTGATGAACCTAATTTCAGGGCAGAAATAAAGATGTAGACATAGAGAATGTACTTGAGGACACGGGGTGGTGTGAGGGGGAAGCTGGGGCGAAGTGAGAGTAGCATCGACTACCGAATGTAAAATAGTTAGCTAGTGGGAAGCAGCCGCATAGCACAGGGAGATCAGCTAGGTGCTTTGCGATGACCTAGAGGGGTGGGATAGGGAGGGTGGGAGGGAGACGCAAGAGGGAGGGTATATAGGGACATGTGTACGCCTATGGCTGATTCACTTTGGTGTACAACAGAAACTAGCACAGTATTGTGAAGAAATTATACTCCAATAAAGATCTATTAAAGAATAAATAAGTAAAATAAATTAAAAAAAAAAGACAACGGGCACATTGCCTACTTTCCAGCTGCTTTTGCAACAACGTACAGCTCATGACACACATCCCCATTTTTAAAATGTACTTTACTAAACAAGTTTTCTGTTATAAAACAGAACAATATGAATACCATCTATGCAATCTGCTGTTCTGCGTTATCAGTTATGTCTTTTAAAAGAAAAACTCTATAGCAATCAGTTACGTGACATAGTGAGGTCTCTTTCTTTAAGCAAAGAATATCATATTTCATCTATGAAGGAGGCAATATAAAAATGCTACTAAAATATCTGTATGGCTTTTTAGTCATTTGCAAATGCACGGTGTCCCACATTTGCTGGAATAAGGTCTCAGAATACAGCTTGTCAATTTGAACAATTGTGTGGGGATGGGACAGATGGGCAGCTGCTGCTTTTTTTAATCCCAGATTTTGTTCTTTTACTTTAAATAATGTTGAAAAAAACAGGCTTTTTAAAAAAGAAAATAAAATGGTAGATATTTAACTATAATGAAGGAAAGACAGCTCCTGTTGCTTAGATTAAAAATCTCTAGTTTATTTTACTGAAGACAATAGATTTTACTGGCTGTACTGTGTTGATACTGATCATTATTTATACCATAATTGATATGACCAACTGTCTTTTCAGTTTTATAGGAATAGAAAAAAATACTGATTAAGTCAAATTTGAATAATCAACTGGGCATCATTATTCCTCTGTTAGTGCTTATGGATTTTCCACATTTTGGTCCCAAATGTAAACTCCTTTCTTAGCTGTACACTGCAATATAAATTAATCCAAACTAAAACTATTTTTAAAACCCTTTTGTTCATGTAAAAAACATGATAAGAATGCCTCTATTTTTAAATTGGCATTTCTTTCTTCTATCATAATTACTTCCCCATATTATGAAAGAATAAAAATTTAACTAATGCCCTCAGTAAATTGGCCAAAGATTATAAATAATGACTTTTCACTAGGCACAAATCTTCTGTAATTAGAAAGAGAGGAAAATAATCTGTAATGAATGAACTGTATTTAATATATAAGTACTGAATATTGAACACAGATGCCTCTATATGAGTGCTCAAGTGAAAAAAACGGAACCACATTTATATTCTTTCCTGGGCAGAAACCCCATATTCTGGGAGGGTAAAACACTCAACTCAGAAAAGTACCACCAAAAAAAAGTAGAATTTTAATTAGCTGAAAACCAAAGTGCCCTTAATAGAAAGATTTTAAATAGCAAAATGGTCATTATCCCATTATGTTACTTGAGAGTATTCCAGGTAATATAGCTGACCAGAAACTACTTCTGCATCCTACTCAGAAATCTGAAATTTTTTTGCCCTTCAATTAAGTAAAAAATCATTTCATTGGTCAGTTGCATACTATGCAGCAACACTGACGTGTTGCAGTTTTATGTAGGAAATATAGTTCTATTGAGTGTTTTAATGGATTGGATCTGTTCATAGAGCAGTGGTTGATTAAAGAACCTACTTTAATATCTTAACTTTAAACAAACTACAATGCTTTATAACTCTAAATTGTTAGAACCCATTTTAAATTTCTTTAAAACTGATAAGCCTTTCTGCCCTGCCCCAATTTCACATGTAATTAAATCCACAACACAACCACACTGAAGGGAAAGGCCAGTTTTATTTACATAACATAACAATAGCAATAACAATGAATGAATAGCACTAAACCAACATCAGTCTTAAGCACAAAATATTACTCTTGACTTCTTAAATGAGCCACCTTTTTTCTACCCAGCCAGGAATAACATTCAATTTTGTATGAAATATCTACGGTGATGGAACTCACAAATGAACAAACATATTTTTGGAAGTAAATCCCCTAATTTACTTCCAACATTCAACATCAAAATCATCACTATTAATATTTTTTCAATAACAGAGGAATACTTCATCTTAACCCACAATACCAGCAGTGCTTATATTTTATCTTTCTTAGATACTATAAAAATTACCCATGTATTAAGCTCTTAGGGTGGGCAATGAGGAAATTAAGGTACAGATTACAAAAACCCGGGGCATCAAGAGGTTAAGGGGGCAAGATCAGAGAAAGAAAAGTGGTAGAGCCAGGGTTTTCAAGCAGTTCCTTTTCTCCCAGGTTATATTCAGACCCAAGGCCTGCCTCAGGCAGAGTCAAAGGAGGAATTTGCCTGCAGCAGCTAGCCTAGTGGGAGAGCCCCAGCACTTTATTAACCAAGCCCTGACTGTTAACTGCTACTCAGTTGGAGGGCTTTCAGTCTTTGGATTAGATGTGCACTGGCCACAAAATCACTCTAAGTGCTTCCAGATTCAAACACATGCATTGGATATTTGGGAGTCAGAGTTACCAAATTTCTGAGAGGCTTCCACAAAAGTTGAAAGGCAATTCCCAATATCGGTTTAATCTCAGTTACTGGAAACTATGTTCTCCACATAGTGATTTTTCAGATCATCCTAAGAGTATCAGCCATTAGTTCAATGTGTTCACTGTAAGCCAGCAATCCTCTTCCTGCGATTCTTTTTAAGTCACATATGTACATGATGTCTACTCTCAGAGTAAAACTTGACCTCCTTTGTTTTGGATGGGGTCCATTCTTCTAAAGAGATCACATTCCTATACTAGAGACCACACTTTCTCCTTTAGTCTTTTCTTTAACTCTTTCATTTCTTCTTGAATTGTGTTTGACTTTCTAAGATCTTAAAAATTCTTTCTCTTTGAAACCACTATTCCATTTTAATTGCTCTCCTATCATTTGACATTATTTTATAGCTAAGCTCCTCAAACAAGCAACCCACCTCCACAACCCACTACTCTCACTAGCCATCCCATACTTCCTTAAACCCCTATACTCTGATTTATGGACCCATCAATGTCTTGAAACTGCTCAATTAAATAATTTTACAAATGGAATTGAGTTTCTTCATCCTGACACGCCTCAAAATCCCCACTGTACTTCACATAGCTTATTTTGAGTTTCCAGGATAATGTCTGTGATTTTTTTCTCTGTATCTCTCACTAACTGGGCTGTTTCTTCTCTCTCCCCCATCAATTTAGTGATTCTCTTTGCTGCCTATCTGCTGACTTTCCTCTAAACTTATAGAATTTATACATTTAAATGTTTTAATCATCTCCTCCATACTCACGACTCAAAAATTCTTATCTCCTGGACATCCTATCTTTTACTTTCCCTCCTGTCCCATTTCCCCAAATTATTATAAGCTCTTTAATCATTCATTCAAAACAAAAGTTGTTTACGCTTCTACTTTATACTAGGTATTCTGTTAGGCACTGAAGATAGAGAAGTGATTGAAAAAAATACCTGCTCTCATAGATTACGCATACTATTGAAGGAAATAGATAATAAACATAATAAAAAAGTAAAATATTGATATCATGAAAAATGAATGTTGAAGAAAACATATAAAGCAAAGAATTGGTATGTGAAATATCAGAGGTGGGCTGAAAAAAATTTCAAATAGATGTTGAATGTAGACTATGGGGGCAATGCAGAAGCTAAGAGACCAATTTAAAAAACAGTGCAATAATCCACGAGACAGACGATAATCGCATGGAGAAAAACTGTGACAGGGTTGCATTCCAGATCTATTTTGAAGATAGAATAGACATAATTTGTTGTTGCAGCAGATATGAGAGGAAGGAATCAAGATTGATACCAAAGTTTTAACACAAGTAACTGGAAGATTGTAGTCATTAACCAATATAGGTAAGTGAGGAAAGAAGTTGTAGGTATACAATTAAGAGAAAAATTCTAGATGGAGAATATGAATTTTGCTGTTGTAAACATAGAAATGGTATTTAAAAACCTGAGGGGAGAACTGCATCACTTTGGAAGTGAATATATAATCTATAATCAAATAGACTTGCAGCCATATATAGAAAACTCCACTCAATAATCCCAGAATACACATTCCTCTCACAAGTGCACATGGAAAATTCTCAAAAATAGAACATAAATTATGTCAGAAAATAGGCTTCAGTAAATTTAAAATAATTGAAATTATACAATGTCTTATGGCTATAAGAGAATAAACTTAAAATCAAAATCAGAAATAAATTTGGGAAATTCCCAAAGATGTGAAAATTAAACAACACCCTCCTAAATAATCAATGGGTCCAGGAAGAATCACACACATAAAATTATTAAATACTTTGAGATTAATTCAAAAAAGATGCATCATACAAGATCTTACCAGATGTAGGGAAAGCAGTGTTGAGAGGGAAATTTATAGCTATAAACGTCTATATTATAAAAGACAAACAAAATACACAAACTTTAAACTAGAATCACCAAGAAAAAAAGATAGAGGACTTAAATAAATAAAATCAGAAATAAAGGAGGAGATATTACAACTGATGCCACATAAATACAAAGGATCATAAGAGACTACTATGACCAGTTATATGCCAAAAAATTGAACAACCTAGAAGAAATGTATAAATTCCAAGAAACAGAAAACCTACAAAGACTGAATGATGAAGAAATAGAAAATCTGAACAGATTGACTAGGAGTAAGGAGACTGAATCAGCAATCACAAATCTCCCAACAAACAAAGTCCAGGACCAGATGGCTTACTGGTGAATTCTACCAAACACTTAAAGCGCTAACGCCAAATCCTTCTCAATCTCTTCCAAAAATTAGAAGAGGAAGGAACATTTCCAAACAAATTTTATGAGGTCAGCATTACCCTGATATAAAAACCAGATAAGGACACTACAAAGAAATAAATTAAAGGCCAATATCCCTCATGAGCATAGATGCAAAAGTACTTAACAAAATATTAGCAAAGAGAATTCAGCAACACATTAAAAGGATCATACACCATGATCAAGTTGAATTTATTCCAGGGATGCAAGGATGGTTCAACATCACAAATCAATCAATTTGATACATTATTTTAACAAAATGAAGGATAAAAATCATATGATTATATCTTAATGGATGCAGAAAAAGCATTTGGCAAAATTTAACATCCATTTATGATAAAAACTCTCAGTAAGGTGGGTATAGAGGGGATGTACCTCAATACAATAAAGGCCATATATGACAAGCCCACAGCTAATGTAATACTCAATGGTGAAAATCTGAAAGCTTTTCCTCTACAGTCAGGAATAAGACAAGGATGCCCACTCTCACCACTTTTATTCAACAAGGTATTGGAAGTCCTAGCCAAAGCAATTAGGTAATAAAAAGAAACAACATGCATCCAAATTGAAAAGGAAAAAGTTAAACTGTCTATTTACAGGTGGAATAATATATTCTATATTCTATATTTATATAAGAAAACCCTAAAGACTCCACCAAAAAACTGTTAGAACTAATAAACAAATTTAGTAGAGTCAAAGAATACAGAAATCAATACACAAAAAATCAGTTGCATTTCTACACACTAATAATGAACTCTCAGAAAGAGAAATTAAGAAAACAATCTCATTTACAACTGTATCAGAAAAAATAAGATATATGGAAATAAATTTAACCAAGGAGGTTAAAGACTTGTATGCTGAAATCTATAAAATAGTGGCTTAAAAAAATTGAAGAAGACACAAACAAATGGAAAGATATGCTCATGGATTGGAAGAACTAATATTGTTAAAATGTCCATACTACCCAAAGCAATCTACAGATTCAGTGCAATCCCTACCAAAATTTCAGTGGCATTTTTCACAGAAATAGAACAAGCAATCCTAAAATTTGTATGGAACCACAAAAGACTCCAAATAGCCAAAACAATCTTGAGAAAGAAGAACAAAGCTAGAGACATCATGCTTCTTGATTCCAAAGTATATTAGAAAGCTAGAGTAATCAAAACAGTATGGTATTGGCATAAAAACAGACATAGCCCAACGGAACAGAATGGAGAGCCCAGAACTAAACCCATGCATATATGGTCAATTAATTTATGACAAAGGAGCAGATGATATCCAATGGGGAAAGAATTGTCTCTTCAATAAATGGTGTTGGAAGCATAGCTCTTCAAGAGATGGTGTTGGAAAAACTGGACAGCCATATGCAAAAGGATAAAACTGGACCACCATCCTATACCATACAGAAAAATTAACTTAAAATAGACTAAAAACTTGGACATAAGAACTGAAACCACAAAACGCCTAGAGGAAAACAGGAGGTAAATTCCTTGACATTGGTCTTACTGATGATTTTTTGGATTTGATACCAAAAGTAAAGGCAACAAAAGCAAAAATAAACAAATGGGACTCTATCTTACTAAAAACCTTCTACACTGCAAAGGAAACCATCCACAAAGTAAAAAGGCAACCTATTGAATGGGAGAAAATATTTGCAAATCATGTTTGACAAGATGTTAATATCCAAAATATATGAATAACTCATACAACTCAATAGCAAAAAAAATCCAATTAAAAAATGGGCAGAGGAGCTGAATAGACATTTTTCCAAAGAAGACATACAGATGGCTAACAGGTACATGAAGAGGTGTTCAACATCCTTAGTCATGAGGTATTGATAAATGCAAATCAATCCCAAAATCACCTCACATTTGTTAGGATGGCTCCAATCAAAAAGAGAAGAAATAACAATGTTTACAAGGATGTGGAGAAAAGGGAACACTTGTGAACTGATAGTGGGAATGTAAATTGGTGCAGCTACTATGGAAAACAGTATAAAGGTTCTGCAAAAAATTAAAAATAAATTTACTATATAATCCAGCAGTTTCACTTCTGGATATTTATCTGAAGGAAAAGAAAACACTAAGTCAAAAAGCTGTGAGTACCCTTATGTTCATTGCATCATCAGCATTATTTACAATAGCCAAGATGTGGAAACAACCTATATGTCCGTTGAAGATGAATGGATAAAGAAAATGTGATATAGATATAGGTAAAATGGAATATTATTCAGCCATTAAAAGAAGGAAATCCTGCCATTTGTGACAACATGGATGAAACTTGAGGGCATCATGCTAGGTGAAATAATTTAGGCAGAGAAAGACAAATGTCATGTGATCTCACTTGTAAGTGGAATCTAAACAAACAAAAAAAAGCAAAACAAAAAAAGAACTTATAGATAGAACAATTGATTGTTGCCAGAGGTGGGGGATGGGCAATAGGCAAAATGGGTGAAGGCAATCCAAACCTGCAGACTTCCAGTTATCAAATAAATAAGTCCTGGGGATATAATATATAGCAAGGTAGCTCTAGTTAATAACACTGTATTGTATATTTGCAATATACAATATATCTCTTAAGATAATAAATCTTAAAAGTTCTCATCATCAGAAGAAAAAATTTGGAACTATGTGTGGTGATGGATATTAACTGAAACAATTGTGGTGACCATTTCACAATATATACATATATCAAATCATTACACTGTACTCCTGAAAGCAACATAATGTTATACGTCAATTATACCTCAATTTTAAAAAAATAACATGGCTGGGCTGAGTGTTGGCAACAGGAAAGAGAACTAATTCAATAGATATTTTATTGCTGGTATTTACAGGATTTGGCAATTGCTGACATACAGATTAACCCACTATCTGAAAGTAGATTGTTCCTATGAAAGCTTTCATAAGCCAAAATGGTGTAAAGCAAAGAAACAATTACCTTAGGACACGTCTTGCTAACAGATGCACAAAATAGATCAAGATAAAGCACAGATGCTCACAGACATAGTTCAAAGCTGTGGTGGCTTGGTGCTGAGATGCTGAGTGTAGCTCTTGGGGAAGGAGCTTGGGACCACTCTTGCTGCTGTGCTCCAATGCATGCTGCCTCTATAACGACCCATTGCAAAACAAATGATGAACGCTATTTTCACTTTTTTTTATAAGAGGGAAGATCCTCTTCAGATTTCTTTTGTTTAGTGAAAACAGCAGGTCTTTCATTAAAGTGAGGTGGTGTAAAGTGAACATTCAACAAGTGGGGGATGCCAGTATAAATATTAACTATATATATTAATATAAATAAATATTAATATTAAATATTAATAATAGTCATCCAATTACAATATATAAAGGCCTTTTCACAGTAAAAAAAATTTTTAAGAAGAAAGATCTCAAATTAGTAAGCTAACTTTCCACCCTAAAATACTGGAAAAAAGAACAAATTAAACCTAAAACAAGCAGAAGGGAAGAAATAATAAAGAAAAGAATATAAATAATGAAATGGAGAGTAGAAAAGCAATAGAGAAAAATCTATGAAATCAAATGTTGGTTCTTTGAAAAGATCAACAAAATTGACAAGGCTGTAGCCGGACTAAACACAGGCATGAAAGATGGTACATTACTACTAACCTTACAGAAATAAAAGGATTATAAAGGAAGACTATGAATAATTACAGGCTTAACTAATAATTATTAGTTAACTCTGATGAAATGAAAAAATTCCTGGAAAAAATTAATTGCTATAACTTACTCAAGAAGAAACAGGAAATCTGCATAGGGCTTTAACAAGTGAAGAGATTGAATTAATATTTTGGGGGTCCCTAAGACCGCCCTAAGGATGGGTAATTCACTAGGAGGACTCACACACAGGATTCAGCATGTAATTGTATTCATGGCTATGATTTATGTTAGTGAAAGAGTACTAAGCATGATCAGCAAAGGGAAAAGGTGCATGTGGTGAAGGAGAAAAAAGGCATAAGCACCTAAGGGTCATCACTCACTAGAGTCACACAGACGTGCTTAATTTCCCCACCAAAGGGTTATGTAAATATGTGTGAAATGTTGTGACTCAGCATCCAAAGAGCTGGTCATAGAGACAGCCTCTGCCTGGTACAGACCAAAATTCTAGACTCCCAGAAGGAAACAGGTGTTCGGCATAAACCATTGTTTGTACAAACAGGTAAAGCACAGTGGGTTACTCTTATCAATTCTGGGGATGGTGGGAATCCTCTTAAAATCTGAATTCCCAGACACCTGCCAACTGTAAGCTAAGCTTCCTGAGGATCTTGGGCCTGCTATGTTAACTTTTTTCTGTACTATTAGAAAATTTAAAACTCTCTACAAAGCAAAGCTAAGACCCAGTTCTTTTCACTGGTGAACTCTACCAAACATTTTTTAAAAAGGCGTTAATATCAAATTTTCACAAACTCTTCCAAAAAAGAAGAGAGAACACATCCCAAGTCATTATACAATATAAGGCCAGTATTACCCTGATATCAAAACCAGAAAAAAAAGCATCATAAGAATAGAAAACTACCAGCTAATTCTCTAGTGAATACATATGCAAAAATTCTTTAAAAATTCATTTTCTTATTTTTCACAGAAGTTATATACTATAAAATCACTGAGAAACTGAACTGGGCCATTGCTCACTAAAGAAATATAGGGTTAGGCTCTTGAGTGCCTCTGGTCACAATATATTCATCAACTGATCAATAATAGCTTTGCTTTATGTGTATTTCTGCTTAAAGGCATCCTATTTAATATATATCGCTGATTCATTAACATTGAACTCATGGCCATTTGCACTATAACTCATGCCTGAACAAAGCTCATCCGACAAACGGTTTTCTATGGAAGGCACAGCACAGCCTCCTTGCTCTTAGAAACACTAGCCAGGACTTCAGAACTAATGTTGTGAACCTTTTTAAATACCAAAATCAACAACAGAAGGCACAAATATGTGGAAAATGGGACAGTTCTTGGGCCGTAAAAAGGGCCCTTTGTTTACAGTATAAGAGCTGAAACAAGAAAGCAGAATATCCCCTTTTCCAGCTTCAGCTGGGAATGTGTACATTGGGCAACTCAGATTCCTCACTGTTCTGCGCATGTCCGCAAATGATCATGAAAGTGCCACCAATATTGACTTGGTGGCTACAAGTACGTTTTACTGAGTAGGTGAATTCACAAATATGGGAGCTGCACAGGATGAGGATTGATTGTAGTAGCAAATAGTAGCTAGCAACGTGTAAAAAGGGTTATATGACATGACCAAGCAGGAGGTATCTCAGGAATGCAAGTTAGTTTAACATCCAAAAATCAATTAATATACTGGGGGTGCTCCAAGACGGCAGAGGAATAAGACGTGCAGATCACCTTCCTCCCCCAAAATACACCAGAAATACATCTACACGTGGAACAACTCCTACAGAACACCTACTGAACGCTGGCAGAAGACCTCAGACCTCCCAAAAGGCAAGAAACTCCCCACGTACCTGGGTAGGGCAAGAGAAAAAAGAAAAAACAGAGACAAAAGGATAGGAACGGGACCTGCCCCTCTGGGAGGGAGCTGTGAAGGAGGAAAGGTTTCCACACACTAGGAAGCCCCTTCACTGGCAGAGACAGGGGGTGGGCAAGGGGGAAGCTTCAGAGCCACGGAGGAGAGCACAGCAACAGGGGTGCGGAGGGCAAAGCGGAGAGATTCCCGCACAGAGGATTGGTGCCGACCAGCACTCACCAGCCAGAGAGGCTTGTCTGCTCACCCGCCAGGGCGGGCGGGGCTGGGAGCTGAGGCTCGGGCTTCGGTTGGAGCGCAGGGAGAGGACTGGGGTTGGCGGCGTGAACACAGCCTGCAGGGGGCTAGTGCACCACGGCTGGCCGGGAGGGAGTCCGGGGAAAAGGTCTGGACCTGCCGAAGAGGCAAGAGACTTTTTCTTCCCTCTTTGTTTCCTGGTGTGCAAGGAAAGGGGATTGAGAGCACCGCCTAAACAAGCTCCAGAGACAGGCGTGAGCCGCGGCTATCAGCAGGGACCCCAGAGACGGGCATGGGACGCTAAGGCTGCTGTTGCCGCCACCAAGAAGCCTGTATGCGAGCACAGGTCACTGTCCACACCTCCCCTCCTGGGAGCCTGTGCAGCCCGCCACTGCCAGGGTCCTGTGATCCGGGGACAACTTCCCCGGGAGAATGCACGGCGCGCCTCAGGCTGGTGCAACGTCACGCTGGCCTCTGCATTCCGTACCCCTCCCTCCCCACAGCCTGAGTGAGCCAGAGTCCCTGAATCAGCCGCTCCTTTAACCCCGTCCTGTCTGGGCAGGAACAGACACCCTCAGGTGACCTACATGCAGAGGTGGGGCCAAATCCAAAACTGAACCCCAGGAGCTGTGCGAACAAAGAAGAGAAAGGGAAATCTCTCCCAACAGCCTCAGGAGCAGCGGAGTAAATCTCCACAATCTACTTGATGTACCCTGCAACGTGGAATACCTGTATAGACAACGAATCATCCCAAAATTGAGGTGGTGGACTTTGGGAGCAACTGTAGACTTGGGGTTTGCTATATGCAACTGACTTGTTTCTGATTTTTATGTTTATCTTAGGATAGTTTTTAGCAATTGATATCATTGGTGGATTTGTTTATTGGTTTGGTTGCTCTCTTTTCATTACCTTAAAATTTTTATTATTTTAATAATTTTTTAATTTTAATTACTTTATTTATTTTATTATTTATTTATTTTTCTTTCTTTTTTTCTCCCTTCTTCTGAGCTGTGTGGCTGACAGGGTCTTGGTGCTCTGGCCTGGTGTCAGACCTGAGCCTCTGAGGTGGAAGAGACAAGTTTAGGACATTGGACCACCAGAGACCTCCCAGCCCCATGTAATATCAATCGGCGAGAGCTCTCCCAGAGATCTCCGTCTCAATGCTTAGACCCAGCTCCACTCAATGACCAGAAAGCTGCAGTGCTGGACACCCATGCCAAACAACTAGCAAGACAGGAACACCACCCCACCCATTAGCAGAGAGGCTGCCTAAAATCATACTAAGTTCACAGACACCCCAAAACACACCACTGGATGTGGCCCTACCCACAACAAAGACAAGATCCAGCCCCATCCACCAGACACAGGCACCAGTCCCCTCTACCAGGAAGCATACACAGTCTCTGAACCAACCTTACCCACTGGGGGCAGACACCAAAAACAACAGGAACTACGAACCTGCAGCCTGCAAAAAGGAGACCCCAAACACAGTAAGTTAAACAAAATGAGAAGACAGAGAAATATGCAGCAGATGAAGGAGCAAGATAAAAACCCACCAGACCAAACAAATGAAGAGGAAATAGGCAGTCTACCTGAAAAAGAATTCAGAGTAATGATAGTAAAGGTGATCCAAAATCTTGGAAATAGAATGGAGACAATACAAGAAACATTTAACAAGGAACTAGAAGAACTAAAGAGCAAACAAATAATGATGAACAACACAATAAATCAAATTAAAAATTCTCTAGAAGGAATCAATAGCAGAATAACTGAAGCAGAAGAATGGATAAGTGACCTGGAAGATAAAATAGTGGAAATGACTACCACAGAGCAGAATAAAGAAAAAAGAATGAAAAGGATTGAGGACAGTCTCAGAGACCTCTGGAACAACATTAGATGCACCACCATTCAACTTATAGGGGTCTCAGAAGAAGAAGAGAAAAAGAAAGGGACTGAGAAAATATTTGAAGAGATTATAGTTGAAAACTTCCCTAATATGGGAAAGGAAATAGTTAATCAAGTCCTGGAAGCACAGAGAGTCCCATACAGGATAAATCCAAGGAGAAACACACCAAGACACATATTAATCAAACTATCAAAAATTAAATACAAAGAAAAAATATTTTTCAAAGCAGCAAGGGAAAAACAACAAATAACACACAAGGGAATCCCCATAAGGTTAACAGGTGATCTTTCAGCAGAAACTCTGAAAGCCAGAAGGGAGTGGCAGGACATATTGAAAGTGATGAAAGGGAAAAACCTACAACCAAGATTACTCTACTAAGCAAGGATCTCATTCAGATTTGAGAGGGAAATTAAAACCTTTACAGACAAGCAAAAACTGAGAGAGTTCAGCACCACCAAACCAGCTTTACAACAAATGCTAAAGGAATTTCTCTAGGCAGGAAACACAAAAGAAGGAAAAGACCTATAATAACAAACCCAAAATAATTAAGAAAATGGTAATAGGAACATACATATCAATAATTACCTTAAATGTAAATGGATTAAATGCTCCAACCAAAAGACATAGAATGGCTGAATGGATACAAAAACAAGACCCGTATATACGCTGTCTACAAGAGATCCACTTCAGACCTAGGGACACATACAGACTGAAAGTGAGTGGATGGAAAAGGATATTCCATGCAAATGGAAATTAAAGAAAGCTGGAGTAACAATTCTCGTATCAGACAAAGTAGACTTTAAAACAAAGACTATTACAAGAGACAAAGAAGGACACTACATAATGATCAAGGGATCAATCCAAGAAGAAGATATAACAATTGTAAATATTTATGCACCCAACAGAGGATAAACAAAATTGATAAGCCAGACTCATCAAGAAAAAAAGGGAGAAGACTCAAATCAACAGACTTAGAAATGAAAAAGGAAAAGTAGCAACTGATACTGCGAAAATACAAAGGATCATGAGAGATTACTACAAGCAACTATATGCCAAGAAAATGGACAACCTGGAAGAAATGGACAAATTCTTAGAAAAGTATAGCCTTCCAAGACTGAACCAGGAAGAAATAGAAAATATAAACAGACCAATCACAAGCACTGAAATTGAAACTGTGATTTAAAATCTTCCAACAAACAAAAGCCCAGCACCAGATGGTTTCACAGGTGAATTCTATCAAACATTTAGAGGAGAGCCAACACCTATCCTTCTCAAACTCTTCTAAAATATAGCAGAGGGAAGAACACTCCCAAACTCATTCTATGTGGCCACCATCACCCTGATACAAAAACCAGACAAAGATGTCACAAAAAAAGAAAACTACAGGCCAATATCACTGAGGAACGTAGATGCAAAAATCCTCAACAAAATACTAGCAAACAGAATCCAACAGCACATTAAAAGGATCATATACAGCATGACCAAGTGGGGATTTTCCAAAGAATGCAAGGATTCTTCAATATAAGCAAATCAATCAATGTGATACACCATATTAACAAATTGAAGGATAAAAACCATATGATCATCTCAATAGAGGCAGAAAAAGCTTTCGACAAAATTCAACACTCATTTTTCATAAAAACCCTTGAGAAAGTAGGCATAGAGGGAACTTACCTCAACATAATAAAGGCCATACATGACAAACCCACAGCCAACATCATTCTCAATGGTGAAAAACTGAAACCATTTTCACTAAGATCAGGAACAAGACAAGGTTGCCCACTCTTACTGCTGTTATTCAACATAGTTTTGTAAGTTTTAGCCAAAGCAATCAGAGAAGAAAAAGAAATAAAAGGAATCCAAATCAGAAAAGAAGAAGTAAAGCTGTCACTGTTTGCAGATGACATGATATTATACATAGAGAATCCTAAAGATGCTACCAGAAAACTACCAGAGCTAATCAATGAATTTGGTAAAGTAGCAGGATACAAAATTAATCACAGAATTCTCTTGCATTCCTATACACTAATGATGAAAAATCTGAAAGAGAAATTAAGGAAACGCTCCCATTTACCAATGCAACAAAAAGAATAAAATACCTAGGAATAAACCTACCTAAGGTGACAAAGGACCTGTATGCAGAAAACGCTAAGACACTCATGAAAGAAATTAAAGATGATACAAACAGGTGGAGAGATATGCCATGTTCTTAGACTGGAAGAATCAACATTGTGAAAATGACTATACTACCCAAAGCAATCTGCAGATTCAATGCAATCCCTATCAAACTACAAATGGCATTTTTCACAGAACTAGAATAAAAAAGTTCACTCTTTGTATGGAAACACAAAAGACCCCAAATAGCCAGAGCAATCTTGAGAAAGAAAAACAGATCTAGAGGAATCAGGCTCCCTGACTTCAGACTTTACTACAAAGCTACAGTAATCAAGACAGTATGGTACTGGCACAAAAACAGAAAGATAGATCAATGGTACCCACAGATAAACCCACGCACATATGGTCACCTTATCTTTGATAGAGGAGGCAACAATATACAATGGAGAAAAGACAGCCTCTTCAATAAGGGGTTCTGGGAAAACTGGATAGCTATATGTAAAAGAATGAAATTAGAACACTTCCTAACACCATACACAATAATAAGCTCAAAATGGATTAAAGACTTAAACGTAAGACCAGACACTATAAAACTTTTAGAGGAAAACATAGGCAGAACACTCTATGACATACATCACAGCAAGATCCTTTTCAACTCACCTCCTAGAGAAATGGAAATAAAGACAAAAATAAACCAATGGGACCTAATGAAACTTCAAAGCTTTTGCACAGCAAAGGAAACCATAAACAAGATGAAAAGACAACTGTCAGAATGGGAGAAAATATTTGCTAACGAAGCAACTGACAAAAGATTAATCTCCAAAATATACAAGCAGCTCATGCAGCTCAATATCAAATAAACAAACAACCCAATCCAAAAATGGGAAGAAGACCCAAAATAGACATTTCTCCAAAGAAGATATATAGATTGCCAACAAACACATGAAAGGATGCTCAACATCACTAATCATTAGAGAAATGCAAATCAAAACTACAATGAGATATCACCTCACACCAGTCAGAATGGCCATCATCAAAAAATCTACAAACAATAAATGCTGGAGAGGGTGTGGAGAAAAGGGAACCCTCTTGCACTGTTGGTGGGAATGTAAATTGATACAGCCACTATGGAGAACAGTATGGAGCTTCCTTAAAAAGCTGAAGATAGAACTACTGTATGACCCAGGAACCCCACTACTGGGCGTATACCCTAAGAAAACCATAATTCAAAAGGAGACATGTACCACAATGTTTATTGCAGCTCTATTTACAGTAGCCAGGACATGGAAGCAACCTAAGTGTCCATCGACAGATGAATGAATAAAGAAGATGTGGCACATATATACAATGGAATATTACTCAGCCATAAAAAGAACGAAATTGAGTCATTTGTTGAGACGTGGATGGATTTAGAGACTGTCATACAGAGTGAAGTAAGTCAGAAAGAGAAAAACAAATATCATATATTAAAGCATGTATGTGGAACCTAGAAAAATGGTACTGATGAACCGGTTTGCAGGGCAGAAGTTGAGACACAGTTGTAGAGAACAAACGTATGGACACCAAGGCAGGAAAACCCTGGTGGGTTGGGGATGGTGGTGTGCTGAATTGGGCAATTGGGATTGACATGTATACATTGATGCGTATAAAATTGATGGCTAATAAGAACCTGCAGTATAAAAAAACAAAGAAAACAACTAATACTAAACTTTCTTTGGGTTATTTGTATGGAAATATGTTAATATAAATGTTTCAGACATTACATGAAATTTCTAAAAATCTTATATGTTCTGGTATAATGTTATAAGTCATAATTCTATATGACTTATATGACTATATTTATAACTCAATAATAAAAAGATACAATTTCAAAATGGGCAAAGGATCTGAATAGATATTTTTCCAAAGAAGATATACAAATGACCGATAAACACAATAAAAATTGTTCAACACTGTTAGTAGAGAAATACAGATTAAGGTCACAGTGAGATACTACTTCATACACACCAAGATGGCTAAATTTTTTTTAAAGGCAGATTGTAGCAGATATTGGCAAGGGTGAATATTGGAACCCTCATACACTGCTGGTTGGAATGTATAATGGTGCATTCAACTTTGGGAAACAGGCTAGCAGTTCCTGAAAATGTTTCTCTAAACATAGAGTTACCATATGACTTAGCATTTCAACTCCTAGGTATATACCAAGAAAAATGAAAACATACGTCCAGCAAAAACTTGTACACAAATGTTCATAACATTATGAAGTCCCAATTATTCAAGACAGCCAAAAAGTGGAAACAATCTAAATGTCTACCAACTGATGAATAGATAAATAAATGTGGCATATCCATACAATAGAATATTATTTGCAGTAAAAATGACTGAAATACTGATTCATGCTACAGGATGGATGAACATTGAAAACCTCATATTAAGTGAAGGAAGTCAGTCACAAAAAGCCATTTATGTGAAATGTTATATAATCCCCATTTATGTGAAATGTCCAGAATACACAAATCTGGAGAGAGAGGGCAGTGGCTATATATGGTTGAGGTATTGAGGAGAAATGAGAAGTTACTACTAAAAAGTACAGGTGTTGTTTGTCCATTTCTTAGGAGGGATGAAAATATTCTAAAATTAATTTTAGTAATGGTTGCAAATCTCTGTGACTATACTAAAAAGTATTGTATTGTATACCTTAAATGGGCTAAATGTATCCAGTATAAATTGTCTTGAAAACACAGCTATATTATTAAAATCAAGTACTTCCTTGTATCTGTCCATGTCAAAGTCTCACCATACCTAGCTAGCATGCCATCTCTTAGTGCATGCTCTAATCACTCCTATGTAGGTTATGACAATAATCTACTATAGAAGCTGTTTCCAGTTTCTATGAGCCATCTGTTGCAATAGATTTTTATTAAAATACTATTTTCATTAAATCACTCCCTTGCCCACTATCAGTAATTCTCTAATCGCTCCATTCATCCATTTAAGGCCCATCATCAACCGGGCTATGTTACCCATTGTGTTAGGCAGAACAGCCTCTCAAAGAAGCCCATATCCTAGCCATATCCTAATTCCTCCAACCTTCAAATATGTTGCTTAACATGGCTAAAGAGACTGTGCAGATGTGATTAAATTAAAGTCCTGGAGATGGAGAGATTATCTGGGATTATCCTGTTGGGTCCAATGTAATCACAAGCTAAGTGAAACAGGGAAACAGGAGACTTACGAGCCCAAGAAAAGATGCAACAAAGGAAGAGTGATGTGGACCACAGTCTAAGGAATGTGGGCAGCCTCTAGAAACTAGAAGTGGCAAGGAAAAGGATTGTCCCCCTAAAGCCTTAAGGAATGCAACCCCACTGGCCCATTTATTACTCTGACATCCAGAGGATAATAAATTTGTGTTGTTTTAAGCCACTAACTTTAGGGCGATTTGTCATAACTGTGATAGGAAACCAATACCCCCATGCAGCAATCTTACTATGATTCTCTGCTTTTCTCACATCACAGATTTGAATAATCCTTTTTCACTTGTCTGGAGATTCCATTCTTCTCACTGCCAACACAGCAAGGACAACTTGAATACTAATATCCTCAAGACATTTCCTTCCACTAATCCCACCTCTATGACTTTAATTCTGACTAGAGCTTTCTTCAGAATAAATGTGTGCCATCTACAAATGACGAGCACATGCATTACCTAGGGGCGATCATCTGAGTTTAAGTTGTACATGGAAGGCACTTAGCACATTGCAAGGAAACAGTGGTGTGCTGGTGAACCAATTCAAAAAAACAAAAGCTCTGATTTATGTTGTTTGCCTATTAAATACTCCCAACAAGACTGATTTCAATCAACATGTTGTACACCTTAAACTTACACAATGTTATATGTCAATTATATCTCAATAAAGCTGGGGGAAAACTGGTTAACTGTGAGTTTAGGGGCAACTCTGAGTTCATTTGCCCTTTGTAATGGGCAAATCAAGCACAGTAAGAGGAAGTCCCACAACAACCAAGATTGTCTTGAGAGTGACATCCACCCAAATGGATACATTTTCTGTAGGTCTTCAGGAAGAATTAAAAGACAGTTACTTGGGCTTCCCTGGTGGCGCAGTGGTTGAGAGTCTGCCTGCCGATGCAGGGGACACGGGTTTGTGCCCCGGTCCGGGAAGATGCCACATGCCGCAGAGCGGCTGGGCCCGTGAGCCATGGCCGCTGAGCCTGCGCGTCCGGAGCCTGTGCTCCGCAACAGGAGAGGCTACAGCAGTGAGAGGCCCGCGTACCGCAAAAGAAAAAAAAAAAAAAAAGACAGTAACTTTAAGTGTGTAGCACTGGAGCAATATTTGACTCATGGTTGAAATAATATTGACACATGTAGAAATCATTGAATTGTTTCCTTATTTGTCTAGTTTATTAGATGGTTTTAGAAAATGAAACAGTGTGGTTTCCTCTAGCCACAGTTATATATCTTATGTTTTTGGTTCCTAGTATTTGGATATCATTTTTTTAATGTTATTTTTTATGACATTGTTTTTCTGCAAAACATTAGGATTTTTATCAGATTTTTCCTTTACCTTCAGAAAAATGTTGATTTTTTTTTTTGTTCTTCCATTAAATGCCAGTGCAATTTAAAACTCTTTCTACGTCCTCAGAGCAATTCACCACAGTTTTAGATTTTATGAACTAGAATTTGCTATACAGTCATCTCTTTTTTACTAGTTTTGACTTAATCCCTTGGAATTGTTTTCTTTTTTAATATTGTGGATGATTTAGGACACTAAAATAAAGTAACTAAAGTAATTGCACAATTTGCTCAAATAGAGATTGGTATGTGGCTGTGAGAGTTAAGGGGAATTAAAAAAGAAAAGAATAAATCTATAGTAACAATAAATACATACAATAATTCAGACAGATTATCCAAATAAAAAGTGTATGCCTTAGACATAAGTTTTTCACTTTAGGTACTGAAAAACTGAGGGACACAATGTATTGAAGGTATGATAAGTTTTGTAAAATTAGTACACCTTCAAAGTGCACTGCAACTCAAATAGAAAAGGCAATCAGGGGATGGGTGCCTAATTAATTAAACAAGAGAAAAAACAATCACTTATAAAATTATTATGATACCCCATTATAAATAATTTTTACCCAATAGCTATAAACCTCATTGATGCATCATGTAGTAACAGTAATATATATTTTTTTACTGCTAGAGAATTTGTTTAAAAGATAAGGTGAGCAGATTCACTGAGGCTACAAAGATGGGAAAAAAAGAGAAAATTAGGAGCAGATACAGGGTTACACTAAATTTGCCTATAAATCTGAACTGGTAAAATAACTGTCTTGAATATAGACTTCTGAATATCACTGGCTACTTTTTATGCCCCTGTTTGGCTACAACAACTTTCAGTATCAGCTGTATCCCAATAATTCCCAGAGCAATAACTAAGCTTGGAATAACCCCATGATATAGAGGCATGTCTACCCAATTGCCTATGGGACACTGCTACTCAGATTCCCAAAGGGACTTTAGATTCAGTAGGGACAAAACTAACTTTTTAATCTCTTCTCTGCCCTGCTTGACCAGATTTTCTCCTTGTTCTGCGTTCTCTCTCTTGGAATCTCAAACCAGCATTGACCCATCTATGCAAGGTGGAAACACAGAGGCCATCTTGCATTCCTCCTTTTCCCTCACTCCTCTATCCACCCTGTCATAAAATTGTGACAATTCTGCTTTTAATACATCTCACTGGTCTGCCTACCTTCATATCCTATGGGCCACTGGCTTCTAACTCAACTACCTGCTCTCCTTTGCACCAGTCCTCATTTTATTTTGCATATTCCCCGTTGGGCTATTTCCTACAGGTAATCTTTCATGCATGTTTTCTCCTCCTATGTTTTCTTTAATGTTTTCTCCTCCTATCTGTTGATAAAGACCACATCCCTTTGCACAGAAAGCTACTTGTAATCGGCTCTGACATCCCCTCTCTCCAAGGCTCTCATGGAACCTACGCACCAATGTCAGGGAACTCTGCTTGCCTTTCTCAGATCAGTAATGCATCTGAGGCTTTGTGAAAGTCATTTTTCTTTTCCAGAAGACCCTTTACCTCTTTTCTCTCTGACGAATTTCTAGCCATCAAACAAATCTCAACCAGCACTTCCTCTGGGGAAACCTCCCTAAGGCTTCCAGTCTGAGTTCATCTTTACATATGCACAAGTGCAATGCACTGACCACACTGGGTTGTAATTTCCTGTTCCCCGTGAGCCACATGAGGGCACAGGCTATGTCTTCTTCCTTCCCCCCAGGAACCCTTGCTGCCACAGAGGTTCTAGCATGAAGCAAAGGTTTAATATTCATTGAGAGAATGAAATGTTTGCCAGAGTCAGATTTTGAAGGGCTTTGAATATAACCTGAAGGGGTTTTGTTCTATAGGCGCGGCTCTGAAGCACAGGCGGACAATAATCAAACCCATGTGTTAGAGAGAAAACTTGGGGAGAGAAATGGATAGGCTGAGGATAGAGGGTGGGGTATAAATACATGAAGATGTATTTGTGGTAGGGTTTGCAGAAACGTCTGGAGACACAATTATGGATTTATTGGGGTATTAGGTTGAAGAATGGGGATATAACTTATGTAATGTTTTATGTGTAGGCTGAATTACATTCTAAATGTACAGTAAGGAAAAGAATAAAAACTATTAATCTGCTTCATATCCATGACATAGTCTACCCAGTACTGCAATTCTGATAACAGATATTCGGCAGAAAAGCATGTTTACCACACTTAATGTTAATTAAACAGATAAGGGGCTTACGCATTTATTCCAAAAATATTTCTAGTTTCTTGTAATACCCTAATATGATTGGATCAATCATAAATTTACAAAAACCAAGTTGTACTTGTTTATATTTAACTCCAGGAGCAATATATTCCACGGTGTATTTGACACTGTATATGGAAATTTTCTAAAATTCTCCTACTTAGGGCCTTATGATAGCCACATGATATTCCAGGATTTGGTGGAATTGTCCATGAAGATGAAGAATAAATATTGCAAAATATGTTTTTCCTCTAAATTGGTGAAAGAAAATCACCAAATTTTCTATAATGAATCATCGTATTAATGTCCAGTATTTCTGCAAGAATGTTTTTAACCTCATCTCAAATTTTCTTAGATATGAGTTGTAAGAATTTAATCTAAATTAAATTCTGCTCTAAAGATGAAATCTCAACAAATGTCAGATAATCCCACGGTGTTTTCCAACATTTTATAACACTACCAAATTAAAATACCATCTGGTACTGTTTTAGAGAATTAAAACTTTTCTGAAATAGTAAGGCCACAGGTATGGCTCATACTTCCTTTAGGAAATGGATGAAAATACAGTAAATGTTGAGCAAAGGCAATAAAAATTTTGTTGCCTCACGATATCCAAGTTATCTGTCAGAACATATTTAAAATCCATAAGATTTTTTTCTGTGAAGTAAGTATAATTAGATGTTTTATCTACTTCACACATGTAACATAAAAGAATGAAACTTTCATAAAATTCTAAACTTAAGATGGAATTATTATTATCACCATTATCTTCATTTAGGAGAAAAATAGACTGTGGTGGGGAAGGAAAGGTTAAGATAACACATTAAAGATGAAATATGGCAAAAGAGAAATAATTCTCCTAAATTATAAAACCTGTGAGTAAATATACAAGGAACAGGGTAACTGAATTTCAAGGGCTCAGCACTGAATGTATTTTACTTCATGAAGAGTAGTTTATGACAATCAATATTGCCACTCATTTTTGATGATCTTTTGTGTCCTCTGTGCCTCACATTAAATGCATCAACATGTTTGATTTTTAATTTAGCCTTGTTAAAGTAACTTAGTTCAACCTTCACTGAGGAAATGCTGTTATTTGCAATGACAGTGAATGCTATTTGGCCTCTTAGGGCAAATGGGACTGTCAGCCTCATTGTCAAGTTATGAGTTGACATAGTTAAGGAGCCAGTGAAGAGGGAGAGCCGTGGGTTCCAGCTTCTAATGGCATTGGTGGTGGGGCAGGGGAGACAATGCTTTTTAGTTAGTTTTTGTGGTTGTGTCTTTTATTTATTTATTTATTTTGTGTGTGTGTGTGTGGTACGCGGGCCCCTCACCACTGTGGCCTCTCCCGTTGCGGAGCACAGGCTCCGGACGCGCAGGCTCAGCGGCCATGGCTCACGGGCCCAGCCGCTCCGCGGCATGTGGGATCTTCCCGGACCGGGGCACGAACCCGCGTCCCCTGCATCGGCAGGCGGATTCTCAATCACTGTGCCACCAGGGAAGCCCTGGTTGTGTCTTTTAATTCATTATCTGTTTTTTATTCTGTGAACGCTTCCATTCTTCTCATCCTTTAGGGTCAAAATCTCAGTCATTTTGATACTCCTAACTTCCATACCACCCATCCCAAATCATGTTAATCCATATTTTATGTCTCACCCTAATTCAAACTATTCCCATTTTATAAACTGTGTAGTTTTGATAACATCATAATTGATCCCTCACCTTTAGTACCTCTGTAAGCAAAGCCACCAAAGAGACTACTGCAATGTTAATCTTTTAAAATTTCATTTCCAGTCATGTCTCCCCCCCCCATATTTTTTTATATGACCTACAAACTGAGGTCTAAAATTCTTTGCCTAGTACTCATTCTTTTCATAATTTTGCCAAGCTTTACAGTCTCCCTACCATGATCAACAGTCTCTTTACCCAGGCATGTCTCTCCCTTTCTCTTCATGCGACCCCTTTACCCAGAATGTCCTCTCTATTCATTCCAGCTCTCTGCGCCCAGCCTTCTTCAGGATACATCTCCAAGACCAGTTCCCCATTTCCATTTATCCTCGTCATTTCATTCATTTCGTCTGAAACCCAATGGTAGTTCTGTTTTTCTACCAATAGTTTGGTCCCTGCATATACTTCCTTGAATTAGTCATTGTGTCTTGAGCTGTTTGACAGCAGGGGTTTTACTTTCTCCTAATCTATGTTCAATGAGCATATAAAACTTGTACAGTCAGAAAAAATACTTCAAGAAAAGGTAGAATGAACAATAATCATCTATTTTTCCTGGGAGAGTTAGGTTTATAAAGAAACAAAGCACGTCATATTCAAACTCATTCATTAGATCACTGTTGTATTATTCATTATTCTTTTTTTCCCCTCACAAATCGATAAGAGAAGGGAAGAAAATAAATCTCTTTCAGACCATTATATTTTCACCTTATGTAGTTATCCACACAGAATGAAATCATTGCCCATAACAGGAAGTGAAGGTAGAGATGATTATTATATTTTCTTTGTGAGTGTGTTCCACATATGTATTTTAACAAACACTCTGAAAAGAAAAACCCTCATATTAGAGAATTCTGAAAGTGCTTTAATTTATAATTTACCTATATTTGTATTTTCTTCAAAGAATTTGCTCCATTTAAAAATATTTAATTAGCACTCCTTTGACCTCTGAGTTTTTCTACCTAAAGTTATTTAGAGATCTTCAGAATGTGTGTATGTTTGTGTGTGTGTTATGTGCATGGGCATAATACAGGAATATTGAATAATCCTTGCCAAATTGAGACTATTTTAATTCTACTTTTTTAAAAGGAAACAAGTCATATTTTGACAAGTTCCTCCTCAGTTACAATGCTGAAGATATGGCATGTTGACTCAATTAAAACAAAATTGGTTGAAGATATATATATGTTTACATATTTAATATTTAATGTATTAAAATATATTAGTCTGAGCTGAAATCTCAAGTCATACAAATCTATTCATTTCAAAACACTTACAAACCTGTAGTTTGCTGAAAATTCCAAATGGGCAATTCTGAACGAGAGTCCATTTTTACACGTAAAATTTCAGTATATTTTCCAAAATTCTAAAATAAAATTGCTACTGGGGCAAATGGTTACAACATTTTATCTTATGTAAGACATATTAGGACATTAAAAAATTCTTAGTTCTAAGATGAAAAATCAAATCTCTGTGATTTTTGAATGCCAAAGTTTAATGTATTTTACTATCGATACCATAGGAAATTCAATATTCTTTATATGAGTGAGAAGAAGCAAATCATCATCAATAAACTTGTATTCATCTGTAACATCCTTGATTAACAAAATCTGGGGTTGTTTACCATTTTTGTAATGCTAGAATTATTCTAGGAATAGTGCTACTTAGGTTCAATATTAATTCTAAAAGCATTAATTTGATTACTTTCTTAGGCACAATAATAAAAAAGACATATAAGAAATTGGAGTTGTGTTCATTTAGCAGTTATTAATTACAGCCCCTATAATTTAATATATAGTAATATTGGGTGGTAGTTCTAAACCATCTCTTACTGAAAGCATATTGTCAGGGTTCCTGAATAAATAGGCATGATGGAAAGGGAGTCCCCATGGCAGAAATTAAGAAATAAAGAACAGGAAGGATTAACCTCCAGCCTCCCGTGCTTTTATCTTTAGCATGCCTCAAAACCAAAGAGAGAATGCCTAACCATTAAAAAAAGATTAAAGGTGTTAATTAGACTAAGAAATAGAAACCTATCACCCTTATGTCAGGCAGACCAGACTAAATCTTCTCATGGATTAAAACACACACACACACACACACACACACACACACACACACACACACACACAAGTATCTGGTCTCTGAAATTTTGTTGATGATAGTCTCAAGTGTATCTTTGTGAACACTTTTGTTGAAACTGATTAAATTTTGAACATTTTTATAGACAGTCATTACCACTATTACTATTGAAATTGTTTTTAACATTCAATACTAAAATATAACCAACAGGATCTAGGAAGAGTAACCAAACTTCATAATAATGAAATTCAAAATTGCCAGTTTTTACATCTCCTTCAGTCGAAGCCATGACGAAGTTAGCATCAGATTATGTAGAGATTCTTCCATTGTTCTTTCAGGAGGAACGCATCTCAGGAGTTGAGCTGGGGAAGCAAGCAAACTAGCCACAGGCTTTGAAAGAGGAAGCTTAGCACTGGGTGGGGCTCCAGGTGACTCTAGCTGCAGCTCTGGCTCTCCAGCTGCAGGTCCAGAGGTGGCTCCTCCCCCACTACGCCCGCAGCGTTAGGTCCTGTGTTGCTACAGGCTGGACCACCTGTTGCTCTTGGTACTTCTCTCGCTGAAGTTGCCGGGCCAGTGGCAAGTCGTTGAGACTCAGTGTGATTGGTGGCTACTGCTGCAGCTGCAGGGACAAGGCGAGCAGGTAATCCTGGTCCACCTGATGCTGTTTTCTAGGGAGCCATCCCACCTTCTGCTCCGCGGCCCTTCCGCGGGGCATGACTTAGGCGTCATCAGAAGCAGCTGTCTTCATCCACATCGTTCGTGCTCTCCCACCCCACTTGCTCCTCCCAAAGAAAGCGCTGGTTGGTGACAAGTAGGTGCACGTGACTCGTGTGTTTAATCATGGTATTAAAATGGTTGTTTCGGGAAAAGATGCTAAGTCTGCTTTGGCTGGCAGCTGCCGTTAGCTCACACAGACCGTGGCGGTCAGCTGGCCGCTGTCATGTCCACGGACTGCTCTGACATCGGGCTTTCTGTCACAAGGTTGTTGTCGCTGGACTGCCTGCAGGTCGTGACCATCTCTGCCGGCTGGGTGTAACTCAGTTTCCCAACTGCGCTCACGGCCTCAGGACTCTGTGGATTAACGAGCCAGCCATGCGACAGAGGTACACTGAATAGGTCAGATATGGCACTCAGACGGAATACTCAAGGTCAGAGACACCTGTGAACTTGCACATGGACACCCAGACTCTGCCCAGCTTGGGCGGAATGTGGCACCGCCCACATTCTTCTGAAAATGAAGCTGAAGTCGCTCTGGCTTCTGGGGCGGGATGGACAGGAGGCAGTCTCCAAGCTGGGCCACCAGCCATCGAATGTGACCACTTCCTCCCAAGGGAGCAGTGCGCGCACGCGCGTACACACACGCACATGCACACACACGCGCACGCACACACATGCACACTCACACACACGCGCGCACACACACGTGTATATGCATAGATATGGCCTGTATATGTGGCATCTTTACATAAAATTGTTACCTGGGTCTTGTATTGGCTCTTACTGTGTGCTCAAAGTGGGCCTTTAAAGTAATGTTTTCAATATTCCTTTTAGCAACTGTCTAAAAAATGGGTAAATGCTGTAATTTTTTTTTTTTTTTTGGATGTGCTGGGCGGCTGGCAGGACCCTTGTTCCCTGGCCAGGGATTGAACCTAGGCAGTGAGAGTGGAGTCCTAACCACTGGACAACCAGGGAATTCCCCTAAATGCTATTATTTCATATAACTCATTTTTATTTCTAGTTTCATCTTCTTTTATATTACCTTTAAGGTATGATGCAATGAAAATATTTAACATTTGAGAGAGAGAAAGAGAGTAGAGAACATCTTTACGTAAGAGAACCTGAAATATGTGTGTGTAAACGTGTGTGTGTATACAAATACACACATACATCCACACACACTAACATGTAGTAGGCCCAGATGTTCATCACAGTGCTATTTATAGTAACAAAAGTATAGAAACAAACCAGATATTCAATAATAGGGTGGTTAAATAAATTATGATGTATGCTTTAAATAAACATAGGCAACTCTTTATAAGGATGCTGCATAAATATTCCATGGAATATAAATATCCAGGAAAAATGACTATATTATTTAGCGAAATAAAAATAGATTATAAGATATGACCCATGTGATCTTATTTTTGTAAATGTAAATTTGCACGTACACATACTTTATACCAGAATATTAGTAGTAGGGATCACTTCGTGATGAAATTTTATTCTCCTATGGTAATTTAAATTTTTCTTATTTATTTGTATTTCTAAATTCATACAATCCCCAATTTTGTTTTGTTTTGTTTTGTTTTGTTTTTTTGCGGTACGCGGGCTTCTCACTGTTGTGGCCTCTCCCGTTGCGGAGCACAGGCTCCGGACGTGCAGGCTCAGCGGCCATGGCTCACGGGCCCAGTCACTCTGCGGCATGTGGGATCTTCCCGGACCGGGGCTCAAACCCATGTCCCCTGCATCGGCAGGCGGACTCTTAACCACTGCGCCACCAGGGAAGCCCTGTTTTGCTTTTAATATTATTTATAACTAGGTGCTTCTTGGTCCCTAAGGAAGGTTCCTATGTCTGTACCTAAGGCATCGGTCGCCAGATAAATCCACTGCGAGCTTTATTTAATTAGGGAGGAGCGGGCCAGGTTTTTCTTCATCAAGTTTAGTTGAAAACCTGAGACTGGAGTCCTCCACTGACCCAGAATGTTAGTGTTTTTGCTGTAGACATTACAGCATTTGTACTTCTGTTATCTGCAGGAAAAGACCCGGAAGGTCTGGATTTTGAGATAGTTTCAGTTCTTGTCCAACCATTGGTTCCTAACTAACAACTCAAGTCTAACCAACCAGTTCTTCCTTGTGTCTTTCAGCTTTTCAGGATGAGAAATCATCAAAGGCCAAAATGAGCTAACACTTCTTGAATGCTTACTATATCAAGGTTTGAGTTATCTCATTTCATCCTCACAACATCTCAAGGCAGTAAGTACCATTCCTATCATCTTTTTACAGATGAGGAAACTGAGGCACAGAGGGATGTAGTAATTCACTCAAGACTACCCAGCTAGTCCATAGCAGAACCGATTGTCTGATTCCAGATCCCAAGCTCTTAAACCTTCTACCACAGCTTCAGCCCATATACTTACACACACAGATACACACACACACACACACACACACACACACACAAACCCACAAAAAAACCCTAGCTATAAAAAAGAGATAACAAATGCCACTATAACAATATACGTTAGATGATTTTGTGAAACAAAAAGCGCAAGAAAATATGATTTAGATACTAATTCAATTAATTATATTGAAAAGAGGTTTCAAAATATTTTAGATCACTTCCCTTATTTGAATGCAAATGATCAAAGAATTTTTACCTAATTATCTTAAATAGCTTTTTTCTGTCTGGTACACTCAATGAGGTGACCAATGAATTAAAATTGCTATAAGCTGAAAAATAATCACCATGAGTTTGACAAATTTCTTAGCTCATCAACTTACACATTTACAGCATGAGGTCAGTATTGGGTGCAGAATTCAGTCCATCATTTTACTAACAAACGTTAAAGACCACGATGATCAGAATTTTTGTGCTGTGTAAATTTACTATGTACTTTTCTGCATAAACTAATCGTGGGTGCTGCAGAAATACACAGGAACCCAGATGCTGCTGACCTTTATCGTGGCCGGCTGCTCTAACCTACCATGGTTCTGATCGCTGGAACCCAATGGGCCAGGGAGATTTTGTCACACTTGAACTCACTTTCTTACCCTGAGCCTTTTGACTGTTTCAAGGGCTTATGCTCAGTTGGCCAGGCCTTCCAGCCAGTGATCCCACATTGTGAGATAACAATTAAAATACAGCAGGTACTCTCATTTTAATACGCTTACCTTTATCCTTTAGGGAGGACCTCTGCTGATCGACACCCAAGAGAAATATGCTTGGGTTTCTCTTCTCCCTTTTATCTGTCTCTGACTCTTGTACCCAATTTGACATTACACATGAAGATAAAAGCCAGATCGTATTCACAGGGATTGTAAACTTCCTGATTTTCCTAACGAGGAAAGGAAAATATAATACACAAGGCCTAATAAATCTCAGGCCTCTATTTGGGACTTCAGTTTTGCAATAATAACACCGTTGCTATCAATTTGCTTTACGTATATGATAAAATACAACTCTTTTGAGCAAATGATGGAAGATATTTTTTTAAGTGAACATTTTTCTGGTATTGTCTGCCTCCCACTTAACAGCCAACCGCTTGGAGAGCAGTTTCCATTCACAGTTTCCTTCACTACATTTCTCAATCCACAATGCTTCTGCTTCTGCATTCACCTTCATTAGGATTGTTCTCAAAAGCTCATGTTTGTCGGGCACATTCATGACATTCATCGATAAATTCAGTGATTTCTTTTAATGCTTATTTTAATTGGGATGTGACAACTCTATAGGATATAGCTCTGTTGGTAATTCTTGCCTTCTTGAAACACTCATTTTTCATGGCAACTGGACAACTGGGTTTTTATTTATTTTCTGGCTGCTTCTTCTAAGCCTTCTTTTTTTGATTTATTTTCTCCACCATCCCCTATAGGAATGGTTTCTATAGAATTCTGTCTTTGAATCTGCATTTCATCCCTCTTTTCCCTTCCCTTCCATTCCCGTCGTTTTTTCCCTCTAAATTTCTCCCTCTTTTTCTGTCTCTCTCCTCTCTCTCTCTCCCCCTTCTCTCTCTCTTTCCACCCCTCTCTCTTTCCATCCTTCCTGGTTAATCTCATTGTCTTTTATCATTTCATTGGTCTGTGTGCATGAATAACACCCATATCTATATTTATAGCTTAGGTCTTACTTACAACATCAAATCCAAATATTTAACTACTAACTGGGCATCTCTACCTAGATTTTCCATATTCAACTACAACTCAACATACTTCAAACTGAGCTCACCTTTTTTTCTTCCAAAACCTTCTTCTTTTAGCACGTCACTCATTGTAAATTGTTCTGCTATTTACTGACTTACATAAGACAGAAAAGAGGGAATCACTTTTTACTCTTTGCTGTCTCTCCAAAATCATTCAACTGTTAATTCTGACAAATTATTCAATACTCCACTCTTGTACATTTGTTACCTTTACTAGAGTCACCCATATCTTTCACCTACAATTTTTCACTGGCATCTAACTTTCTATTTTCTACTGCAGCCAGAGTGACGTTTCTAAACTTCCAAACAGTGCGTGTCTTTCTGCTTAAAATTCTGCACTAGTTTCACATTGTTCTTGGGATCGAAATCCTTAGCTCTCTGTACTCTGTGCCTATTATATCTTCCTCTTAGGTCCCAGAGCAACTTTTCCATTCCCATCCTCATTTTCCCAAATACCTTTGCCTTTGCTCATACTATGTTCTACTCATCTTTATGTTTACATTTAGACATGAATGGGATCAATAAATCTTCCCTAATACCCAAGCCTGAATGAGGGAACTAAATTTGATTCCATATTTCTCCATAATAACATTCATCACACTAAATCCTATTTGCCCCTCCAGTAGGTCACAGCCCTTTAAAACAAAGATTGTACACCATACTTGAATGTCTAGCACGCACTAAGCATTGAGTCAGTATTTAATGACTGGCTGAATGGCTGTCCAGTGATAACTGGGGTGGGGCAATAGTTTGTTTCATACATGGATGGCAGGTAAGACTGCTCATTCAGAAAAATGTCATTTTCTGCAAAGCTCTTTTCATTTAATATGTGAATTTAAATGCTGGAACAACCTGCCAAATGACAGAAACTTGGCAATGATGTAAGCTGGCTTGATTGAGACATATTATTTAGTATGAGCACCAACATTTAGAAAATTGAAATCTCCTTCAGAAATCTTTTAATTAGGTAGTCTTTTTTGTTTACATATGATATTGCACATCCTGCCACTAATAGAAATTAACTTGCATTCCATTTGGAAAGCACACTGGTAATTATTCTCACTTCTCAAATAAATGCAGCAAAGGATAGCAATGAAAAAGTTTCACTTTAAAATTGAAGTTGGTGAAACTCCGAAAATCCTGAACATTCATTACAGGCCCATAAATTACGTCATTTTTAAAGATTACAACCAGGACTGAGGACCTTATCAGCTATTTTTTACTTCCAAGGCACCAACAAAAACTCTTTCAGTCATAGTAAGCTGTCACCTAAGCTACAATTTTATCTTATTCTAATCTAGGGCCTCTTAAGCATTCATGGATGAACTTGAAGCATTTTGTGAAGCCCATAAAATTGTTTCTGAAATTGTATGTGTGTTTGACCTTTTATCTAGGATAGGGGCTAAACATTTTGTTGGGCTTTTCAAATTGATTCACAACTCCAAAGAAATGAACAACCATTGGTAATCATTCTATAGGTAAAAGAAAAAAATTGTAATCCACTTAAATATTCCCATATATGAAAAGATAATCTTTGGGAGAGAGAAAAGTTAGATATTTGTTGAATGAGTACATTAACTAAAATTAGATAGTTGTATTTTAATTTCTTTCCTAGCATATCAGATTATAATTTAGAAATAATAGAAATAAGGGAAAATGCCTTTGGAATTTCAATTTTTATGTGCAAGTGAAGGCCATGGAAGTGACTCTGTCATAGAGAGTCTTATTTTGTGTACAAGAACAAAATACGTCTAGAATATTTCAAGAGTCCTTCTGCTAGCCCCTCAATGGTAGTTATCTAGTACCTTCCTCAGACAGTGCCTCATTCTTCTCCTTCTCTGCTGATAAATGAACCCCTCATAACCTCTTCATCAGTCTCTCCATTCCTCTCTGTCTTTGCAGATTGAATATTCCGCTTGTTCTTATGGTCTAAGGCTCATTGATTGAGCTAGAGTCTACTTAGAGTCTAAGATCAAATGAGCATGGAAGTGATTAGGGATTAAAAACAAATTATCCTGAAATATCAAAATTTCTGCCTTGAAAACATGAACTAGCATCTGCTCTCAGAACTTGTGCCTCAAATCTCAGAAAATTCCCTAAACTGAAGAGAAAATGACATCGATCAGCTAAAATGTCCAGAATTCCAGAGTACTCTCGAAAGGGAAATATTAGTTTTAAATGATAATTTTAGTAATATGTTATTAGAATATTCCTTTTTTTAGTTCCAAATAAATCTCTAGAAATGACTTTGCAGTGAAATCTGATTCTGGATGTGACTGTGTCTGGGGGACTTTTTAGTTAGTAAGGATTTAGCACATTATTTTGGTTAGCATTTCAAACAGCTTGGCTACATCTCAGCAAATAGCAGGAAGTAATGAGTTTTCACAAAAGGTGAAAGTAAGTATATACACCCTTCAGTTGGAGACAGTTTCATTTTTGCTAATCCTATTCTGGATGACCATCGCAAAGCTCCAAGGCCAAGCCACGAAGGAGGCATGGAAACTTCCTCTGGACTACCTCGTGCTTTTCACTAACTTTTATGGAGACGACTTTGATCACGTCCCTGAACTCCAGTGAGATAGTTTCCCTGTCCTCCTGAGTGCTGTGGTACAACTCTGATTCTGAGTCTAAAAAAGAAAAAAACAAAAAACTGCTGAGAATAACGAAAGGTTTTGAGAAGAACTTGGAGGACAGGGAACAAAAAACAAAATAAACAGACTAGAAACCCAGGTTTTGGAGATGTTTAAACAACGGTATTGAGTGATATAGCTGCTATTCAAATTCCTAAAACTTCATGGAAAACGATTTCTTTTCAGTAGCACGGCCTCTTCTAAAGGAAGGTTTTTAAGAAACATAAAACTTTATTTACAACGTTCCAATAAACCACTTCAGCCTGCAAACCAGATTGAAACTAATTGTTTTAAATGTAAGAATTGTTCATTCCAGAAAGTGAAGAGTAACACCCTGAAATGAATGATTCCACTTCAAAGAGCCGGCTAACTACCTGTGAGATGATGGAGGTGAGGACTAGGGTTGGTGATGTATCAGATTTCACAGGCACTTTTGTGCACTCAGATAATAACACCCCTAGGTGTATCACTTTAAAACATGCAGGACAGGGCTTCCCTGGTGGCACAGTGGTTGGGAGTCCGCCTGCCGATGCAGGAGACACGGGTTCGTGCCCCGGTCCGGGAAGATCTCACATGTCGCGGAGCGGCTGGGCCCGTGAGCCATGGCCGCTGAGCCTGCGCGTCCGGAGCCTGTGCTCCGCAATGGGAGAGGCTACAACAGTGAGAGGCCCGCGTACCGCAAAAAAAAAAAAAAAAATGCAGGGCAATGAGTAACGTACACATACTCAGGCATTCACTCACACACACACACACACACACACTCAGATATGCTAGGTAGTTCGACTGATCCAGAGTCTGTTGACCTCCATACAGTTCCGGGTCCTTCAAATATTGATTCAGTTCAGTCTTTCTTTACTGAAATGAAATATATACTCTGTATTACACTGAGGTTTAGGCTATAGATGCACTTCTGTAAATTGAAATAATAAATTAAATACATTTTCTTTAGTTACAATTGGATAGAAAGGTGGCTACTTTCCAGTGGAAGAAGATATTAAATCTCTGTGTAGCTTCACCCTTCTTTAAGCTGAAAAAAGCTATGGGACGTTTGAAAAATACTGACTAAATTCTTCAATTCTTAGGACCATTTATTTAGAGTTTGCTAATGCTCACATATAAATTATGGCCTATCATTACAGTTCTTGATATTTTAAACCAGTCGGCTCATCAAAAGAATGGAGAGAAAATGAGAAAGCAGAAAAGTCCATTTTACTAACCAATTTGCACCAACATCTAGTTTGAGCCTAATGCGAAGAGAAGAAATATCTGGATGCATCTTAGAGGGCTTTAAAGCAAGTGAGAAAAATGTTTCAACCCTACCTTTCTCTTCCAGTTCTTGAGGGATTAATGTTTTGTTTAGCCATTAATAAGGGATTAAAAATGCTTTCACACTCTAATTTTTAAATCTTAGACTTAAAAAATTATTTGATTTAAACCTTTGATTTAAAATCACTACCAACATTTGTCCTTTGCCTTTTATTGAATTCATGGAATTAAAGACTCAGAGAGGAAAAGAGGAATGTAACTGAGGCCAATGGCTCCCCAAAGTAGGCCTTACATCAGGGACAATTCACTATGTTTTTATTGGCTTATGAGAAATTGAGAGAAATAAGAATGATGTTCTGGGTTTTTCTTAAAGTTACATTTATTAATATTAACAGACTATCCTCTATTATGAGACTATGTCTACTCTATTTTATTGTGAAAACATTATTACATTTATAAAATGGTAATGGTAGATAGAATTATGTACTTATTTTTATTTATAATGCTAAAACAATGAAAAATATATTTTTTTAATATACAGCTAAATATGTGCTTTGTCTATCATTATTCATTTAATTCTTTCCTCTGGAGTCACAAAAAACAAATATAATCTTGCTTCATAAGAAACTGACAAAATCAAAAGAAAGGTAATGCTCCCAAAAGGCTTCTCTAGCTTGAACTTTTCCAGTTTCCTTAAACCTTTCTCCAATTACATTGTACACTAAAGACCTTCCAAAACGCATTACTGAGAAATAGACACATTACTCCAAATGTGGCCTTACCAGTCCAGCTATACCATTACCTTTCATTGATCTGTATTTATTAATGCAGACCATAGTTACCCTAATAGTTTAGTGATGTCTATGCCTGCTCTCCTAAGCTGTGACTAAAGTTGCATGACCTTCCTTTTAAGAACACCTGCTTAGCGCTATTTCTTTGAGCACATGGACAACATTCAGTCCTATTCTGTAAAAGTGACTTAATCCCCAGACACTAGTGATAGCGAGAAGGAAACCCTTGTCCTCTAGGAGAAGGGCTGTAAACACACAATCTCAATCAGTGTTGTCAGTGCCATGATGGAGGTACATCCAAGGTGCTTCATGAGCAAAGTCGAGGGGGTGGAAGGGCACGGAGACTCAAGGCACATAATGAGATACAACCTTCACTTCCTTTGTTCTCAATGACCACAAGAAGTTTGTCCTGCTAATAAACCATCTTAGAAGAAAAAGGAGACATGATATGAAAAAATGAGCCAAGTCTATAATTGACCACCTAACTGGATTTTGTTAAAAGATGTGTAACTGTTGGCCATTTTGAACCATGACAGAAATACTCTTAGTTCATTAACCCTTCTCACATTGACAGTATTGTACTACCTGCGTATCTTTCTCACTCTGTCCAGAAAGTTTATCAGTTTGTAAAATGGAATTTAAAATAATCACAAACTACATATGTCTCTCACATGTGTATTTATTTGGCATTTATGGAGCTATCTATAGATACACTTACTAATTTGCAGAGTTGCCCACACTTGCTTTGGTGGCTTTTATTACAATCTCCTAGAAATGTAGGTCCACATGTATGGGATTCTGCAACAAAAAATTCATGGTGAGCTGCAGAACACAGACAGCTTGGGACTTTTGTCTACAAAGCTGCCTTTGACCTGTATGAAATTCACTGAAGTTAGCCTTACTCTGCTCATTAACCACAGCTCAATTCAATTTCTTTCTTGGATCAACCATTTTGAACTACTGCTGGCTTTTGCCTGCTCTCATAATATGAGTTTTTCTTAACTTGTTCTCCTGAAACTTAAGAGTATCAAACCCAAAATTTTCTTGGGTGGAATGTATTCTTGGCAGAGACTGCCACTTGAATTCGTGTTAAGCTTTTCTCCTAAGGACCTCAAAGTCTCTATAAATCTCATATGACCTCAGAACATCATTATCAGAAGATGGGAATTGGACAACATTATTCCTGTGGTCATGGTCACCCCAGACTCTGAGAGCTTAAGCAACCGTCACAGGGTACCCAGACCAGGGCAAAAAAAATACAATATTAAAGAAAAAACCTATATTAATTGTATCAATCCTCATATGAGGAATAATCTTTTTCTGTCATTTGTAGGACCTTAGGATTCCCTTATCTGCCTTCACGCATTCATTCATTGATTTACTTACTTATTTGCTATGCAATATCTGAAAATATGCCAGAGTAGTATCAATTCTTCAAAGGTTTTGATCTCTATTAAAATAAAAACAATAATAATGAAAGGCAGGAAAGCTGAACCACTCTAGCCATTAAACACATCTTGATTTTCTTCAGAAATAATCTTCATTTACTTTTCATCTGCTTTAGACAGAGGTCAATTGAAAAGTACCTGGCCTCTAAGGAATCAACACAGTGCTTTCCTGGTGGCACAGTGGTTGAGAGTCCGCCTGCCGATGCAGGGGACACGGGTTCGTGCCCCGGTCTGGAAAGATCCCACGTGCCGCGGAGCGGCTGGGCCCGTGAGCCATGGCCGCTGAGCCTGCGCATCCGGAGCCTGTGCTCCGCAACGGGAGAGGCCGCAACAGTGAGAGGCCCGCGTACCGCAAAAAAAACAGAATCAACACAAAGTTGTGGAAAGCGTTCTGGCCTTTCTTGGAGAATAAGTTTTAAAATAATAGAATCCAAACCTCCTCTACAACCCCATCTCCCCTCCCTATCAAAAAAATTGTCAGCTGCATTCAATTGCCAATATCTGCTATCATAGATTATGTCTACTACTTTTACTTTTCCACCTAAGCATTTTCTAACAAATACTTTTGCTTTCTTCTGGGATATGTCGAAAGATACATCGAAAGTGATGTATATCCTGCCTATGATTCCATTTACAGGAAAACAATGAAAGCAGTTGGTGATGTGATGGTGTTAATATATTCATGCAATACATTGGTAGACATATGGGGATCCAGGTTTTTTCTGTGCCTGTGGAGTTTAAAAGGAACCTTCTAGACATGCACTTTATGTACATAAAATATAGTGTTCAAATAGGGACAACGCATGAGAACATCCGTACCTGTCAGCTCTGTGCTGCCAGCAAGGATGAGGTTTCCGTGTGTGGGATTTTAGAGTTCATTATACTGTCCCATGGAGCATTCCCAAAAAAGCAGCAGGTAGAAAATCAGGAGCATTCAAACGAAATGATACTCAAGGGGGTGAAGACTGTTTTTTCCCCTCAAATTGTCTCTGTTGACAGAGTTGACTTCACTTTGCCATTAAACTGTGACAAGGTGATTATTTTTAAAAACCAAAATACGGTGCATAATACATTTTAGCCTGAAGCTGAAAGTTAAGTGTGAATATTCATTCATTTTTTTTGCTCTTCCATGAAAAAAAGAATGTGACCTGAGTAGCAAACAAAGTGTTAAACTCTATCAATTCCATGGAGTTAATGAATGATGTTTAAATGGAATCATTTTTAACAGAGAGGAATTCTTTTGATCTTGAGGCTGAGATTTTGTTGAAGAAGAAGAAATTAGTTTTTTATTCACAGTAACCTATCAATTTATCAGGAAAAAAAAATCGTGAATTTAAATATACTAAAATACATTGTATCCACAAACAGGTTCCACATACTCTCACACAAAATGGACAAAGTTAAGTGCATCCTGTCAGTAAATATATGATCATATGGTCAGAAACTTGTGCCGAGAATTTTAGACTAACTTAAACTAATTTTAAGGCCTAGCTCTGTAAAATCCTCCCTGAGATGAAAAGAATGTAGGGTTCCTTTGTGTTGATTCCGCAAGTGGCCAGAATTATAGTCAGTGAATGACTTGGCCAAAGACAGGCAATAAGTCAGTGGATAAGCTCACCCCCGTGTGCTTTGTGCTGTTGTGTGTTGCTCATCAGGCCAGGCTTCCAAGCCTAGATAGAGTTTTAAATACTTTTTTCAAGAAGAGCTGATTCAGAAGGTTGATCCGGTCAAATTTTAGTGAATAAGGTTCACAGAGACCTACTGACCTTATTTGTTTGGAATTTGTGCTTAGCCTAGTATCTTACTTTTTTTTTTTTTTAAGCCTATTTTTAAAAAATAACTTTTCCATACAAGTCTACAGGCAGGAGCCCACAAGTCTTAGCTAATATAATTTCTGGTTATTTGTTCTCTTCCCTTTCACCCACCTGGGTCAAATCGAGCAAAATCCACTTCCTTTTAAATATTGTCCAAGGAAAACAAAGTTGGTTGGGCGCTAAGGGGTTCTTTACATCACTCCAGATAAAAAAAATCACGTTATTAGATATTGCAAAACTCTTCCTTTAAGCATCAACGCATCTTTTCTCCTGGACACTCCAAATATCAGTCCTCCTTGTCCCATCCTCAGTCACAGGACACTGATTCTGCTTCTGTGGTTAATCTTTCACTTCTGACTCTGGTCATAGAAATGTGCTCCCTGAAATCGTTTTTCTTTCATAAGGAGTCAAAGTTACAACAAAGTTCTTACTTTCATATGAGTAGGATAAAGTGCACTGTTAAGTAATTCTCTCCCTGTCTTTTTTCTCAACATTACTTATTTTACAATATAATGTTTTATATAGACTGTCAGAAAAAAACAAACAACAAAATATACTTTTATTCCATATCAAAATTCACAAATTTAATCCTAATTTAAATGACTCCTTCATGGAGTCCTTTTTAAAATTTTACTTAAGGATTTGTTTATCTTTTTATAATAACACCAAAAGGAAATTGGCTGGCTACATGTAATTTAATATACACCAGAGGGAAGGAAAAAGTCAATATTTGGAATGTTATCTATGCTGAACAAATTTGCTTTATGATTTTATTTATTTAATTCTCATTAAATTCAAGTTTGTTTAAACAATTTAAGAATTAGATTAAAGTTTCCCTTTTTTTTCAAGCTATCTTTAAGGCTGAAATAAGATTGGAGAAAAATCTTACATGATTTAAGGGGTCCAACTTACACTTGGACTGTGTAGGTTCAATTTGCTGAAACCCATACAGAATGCAATTTGGCAACGTCCATCAAAATTAAAAGCTCACCATCTTTTGACCTAGTAATTCTGCTATTAGGAATTTATCCTATGGATAAACTTGATCACATTCAAATAACACACAGGCATCCTCATGACAGAATATTTTCTACTAGGAAAGTAGAAGGAACCTAAGTGCTCATCAACTGAGGACTGATTAGATAAATTATATCCAGAAAATGGAATATAATTCAGCTATAAACAAGAATAAGGAAGTTGTTTGTATATTGGTATGGAGAGAACTTGAAATATTTTATTTGGGGAAAAATAAGGCACAAAACTGTGTTTATAACATGCCACCTCTTGTATTATAAAGGAGGGAAATACATATTCACATTTTCTTATAAATACTTATGTAAGCCTAACATATCTTTGGAAGGATACAAAATAAAAGAATGACAGAGGTACCCATGGAGAGGGGAACTGGATGACTAGGGGAGAGACAGGAAGGAAGCTTTTCACTTTTTAATTTTGAACCATGTGACTATGTTATTGTGGTACTGTGATTTATAATAAGGAATATGTATTTGCTTTTAGTCCCCATTCCTGGCCCCAAAACCCTTGAAATATCCTAAGGAGGGCAGAAAAGGTGTCTTTTGTTATGCTGGTGACTTTTGGAAAGCCCCAGGAAACCTAAGGATGGGGGATGATTGCCAATGAAGCCAACATTGTGATGAGAGGGTTAGAACTTTCAGTCCCACCTCCAGAGAGTGGAGGGGCTGGACATTGAGTTCAAGCACTGGTGGCCAATGATTTAATCAATCGTGCCTACGTAATGAAGCCACTGTAAAAACCCCAAAAGACAGGAATTTAAGAGCTTTAAGAGGGCTGGTGAAGATTTGGGGAGAGTGGCTTGCTCAGAGAGCTTGGAAGCTCTGCGTCCACCCCCATACCTTGCCTTACTTATCTCTTCCATCTGGCTGTTCCTGAGTTATATCCTTTAATAATAAACTGGTCATCTAGTAAGTAAAATGTTTCTCTGAGTTCTGTGAGCTGCTATAGCAAATTAATTAACCCCAAGAAGGGGGTCATGGGGATTTCCTATTTATAGTTAACAACATGGACTTGCGATTGGCATCTAAAGTGGGGGACTTTCCTGTGGGATTGAGCCCTTAACTTGTGGGATCTGATACTACCTCCAGGTAGATAGTGTCAGAATGGAGTTGAACTGTAGGACTTCCAGCTGATGTTGGAGAATTGCTTGGTGGTGTTGGAAAACCGCACATGGGAATTGATATCAGAACTGGAGTTACCTACTGAAAAAAATTCTAAAACATCATTCAGAGTCTCCAGAGAAGAGAAGATTAGCTCTGAGCTTAACAGACACCCTGTGAACTTGCTGTTGAGACTTTATTCTCCCTTGATTCAGTCAGTGTTCTATAATGTGGCCTTATTTGGAGACAGGGTCTTTACAAAGGTAATCAAGTTAAAATGAGGTCATTGGGATTCTAATCCAATAGGATTGGTGTCCTTTTAAGAGGGGGTATTTTGACACAGACACATGCAAAGGAAGAACATCATGGGAGGATGAAGCCAGAGATGGATTGATGCTTCCACAAGCCAACGCTAGATGATTTCATTCACTTGTATAGCTTGAAATACTACCCATTTGCCAAGAAGTCTTCCATTTATATATCCAGCCTATATCTATTCTCAATCCAAGTGCCAAAATGAGATCTCCAGCTACATGTCTTACAAGATCACAAGCTTATATCAAAAACCATCCTTGATCATCTACCACTGCCCCATCTCTTCCTCTTCTAGTCTTCCTCATCTCAGTTAATAGCAACTCCTTCCATGCTCTTACTTAGACCAGAATGCTGGCAGATCACCCTTGATGCTCTGACATCCAGTCACTCACTAAGTCCTCTGTCTATTCAGGCTCCAGCATGGGTCCCACACTTATTCAATCCTTGGCATCCTACTTACTGCTGCCACTATTGCCATCTAAAAATGTCTGTTTCCGTGAAATATCAAAAACTCATATGTGCTATACTAAAAACATTGGAAGAGGACTAGGTTTTATTCAAGATTTTAGGAATGAAGGTTACTTTTAAATGGTTGTCTCTCTCCTTTTCTAAGCTCCCAACATTGGCCTTAAATGAGGGCTATTTTAAAGGGACTCCCCCTCTTTCTTTTTTTCCTGTTGTTTATTATCTTAGTTATCATTTTCTTCTTTATCCTGTATAAGAGCACAAGGGTTTGTTACTATATCATGGTGAGATTACTGAAGGTACTGCCACTTTTTAATTTGTTAAAGTATGAAGCGACGAAAGCAAAATACAAGGAGTATAATTTCCAATTTATACTCCATTATACAAGGAGTATAATGTCCAACATAGGAGACAGGATTGGACATCCATTACGTTCTAAAAAAGCATTCAGATACACAGATTAAGAAATGCATAAGAGAATAATAGTTTTTCTGAGTTTTAAATTCACCAACATACCATAGAGCTCAGAATCTGTGAATTCTAAAGTAAATAGGCCACGGCATTCCTCAAGAGATGAAGCTCTCACAATAGTCTTTAGCCGTATCCTTAAATAGAACGCAAAGGTGTCTTCACCTGGCCTGTGAATCACCCAGATAAGTTTCACATTACGAAGGACCCACAAAGAGATGCCACACGAAAAGGCAGACAAGTAAACCAGATAAAATGAACATGTGAAGATTACTCGATGGACTCAGCATCAGTAAAGCGTAGCACATTTATGATCTGGAATAGAGCTTATGGATTTCACTAAGACATCCACATTTCCTCCGTATGACATCCTTGTGTAAAACTGTCATACAATTTCAAAATGGCCACTGGGGTGCAATTTGGGATAAAAAACAAAGCAAAGCTCCCTGCTTTACATGGGGAACAAACTAATTAGATTGGTACCATTAGCACAGACCTTTAACCAAATGTGCTCATTTAACTCCAAATTACACAGGAAAATGGGGAGTCATGTTGACCGTCTTGTAGGACACAGTATACATGAATATTCTGAAACTTCACGAATCTGACTTGAAATAGAAAGCACTTGAAAGAGAATAAAATGCAAGTCAAGTTTTACCACTCAGTGTGCCTAAGAAAAAACATCATTGTATCTCTGTATCTCAGTACAATGAAGATGAGAATTGTTTTCTACACTTATAAAAAATAATCTGTCAATTACTGATGTCTTTGTAAGAAACAGACTGTATTATAATTACTATTATCTTTAAAATTAATTCAGCATATTTTAATAGATCCGAGTGACTAATCAATTCTTTTTCCCTTATTAGTAGCTCTCATATTTTAAACACTATAGTTTTTAAATCCAGAAATCAAATGCCCTCCAAGCTTCGGTTAGCTTGGATTGAAACACCAGCTCCACAAGCAGCGTCCATCTTACCCAGTTGCCCCTCTCAAACAAGTGCCCCAAGGAGTGACATTATTCACTAGCCATTCTTTCTTCTACTGCCTTGCCACCCTGTAGCTCATAGCAGTCTGATCTCTGCCCTCATAGTTGAAATAATTCTCATAATCAGGCCATTCATCCTAGTATTTATTGCGTGCCAACTACAATATTCAGGCACAGTTATGATTGCAGCAGTGAACAAAACAACGTTTGTTCCCTCATGAGCTTATGGTGGGAGTGACAAGAAATGGAAAAATAACCAAGTAAATACAGAGAGTGTGAGATGATATAAAATCCAGCAAGGATAAGGGAATAGGCAAGGCCTGAACTTGCAGAGAAGAGGGGTGCGTTTTTAATGCGCTGTAGTCAGAGAAGACCTCACAGAGAGTCAGCGTCCCAGCTGTGAATCTAAGCAGGAGAATGTTTCAAGGAAAAAGCCAGAGCAAGTCCCTGGGGTGGAAGACTGCTTGGCATCTTCAAATAAGAGCAAGGGGGTCATGGTGCCTGGCGCAGAGTAAATGAAGTACAAGGAGGTCAGTAGGGCAGCAAAGGCAAGATTGTATGGGACTAAATACTTTAGCTCAGAAGGATTTTAGATTATATTACGTGAACTCAGAGACCATTAGAAGTTTTTGAGCAGAGGAGAAACATATTCTGACCAAAGTTTTAAAAATCCAATGCTAATGGGCAATAGGAATATAATTTTTAAATAACATTTATAAAAGCATCAGTAGTATAAAAACTTAATGGCAAATTTAACCCAAAAATGCACTCAAAACTACAAAACAGTGTCATGTGAAAGTTAAAGAAAGCTTAAATAAATGGAGTGATATACTTCGTTTGTGGTTTGGAAGACTCAACATTAATAAGTTGTCAGTTTACCCCAAATTGATGTATACATTCAATTCAATTAAAATGTCAGCAGGCTCTTCGAAGAAATGTAAACGCTGATTCTAAAAATTTATATGGCAATACAAAAATCCTAGGATAGCTAAAACAATTTTGAAAAAGCAAGAACCATTTGGAGAACTTTCAATATTTAATATAAAATGAAAATTACCAAAACAGTGTGGAATTGGCATGAAGATAGACATATGTATCAATGGAAAAGAATAGAAAATCAGAAATAGACCCGCATATATAAGGTCCATTGAGTTTGGATAAAAGTTTTAAGGCAATACAATGTGTAAAGAATTAATCTTTTCAACAAGTTGTTCTGGAACAACTGGTATGAAAAATCCAATAAAATCAAACCCTACCTCACACCATACATGAAATTAAACTCAAAATAGATACGAGAATGAAACATAAAAGTACAGATGTAAAATTTCTAGAAGAAAACAGGAGAAACTCTTTGCAACCTTTGCAACTCTAAGCAGGGATTTCTTTAACAGGACACAAAATACACTAACCACGAAGGGAAAGAAATAATAAACTGAAAACCTCTGTTCTTCAAAAGACACTATTAAGAAAATGTAAAAACAAAACACAAACTGGAAGAAAATATTCATAATACATACACCCAACAAAAACTTTGTGTCCTGCATACATGTAGAACACAGCTCAGTAATAAAAAGATAATTTTTTAAAATGGGCAAATAAATTAAACAGATACTTCACAAAAGAGACACAAATTTCGATAAGCCCAAGAAAAAAGGGTCCAATATGATTAATAATCAGAGATAAAGAAGTTAAAGCTGAGGAGGTATACCTCTACTTACTGCTAGGATGGCTAAATGAGGATGTGGAACATTGAGAACTCTCTGATGGAAATATTTGCTCTTCGGTTATACTCTTTAGAAAACAGTTTGACAATTTCTTATACAGTTAAATATACACTCACTATATGACTCAGCAAAAATCATCTGGTGAGTGTATTTACCCAAGAGATAAAAATACCTATATAACCACAAAAAGACTGGAACATGAATGTTCACAATAGCTTTATTAGTAATAGCCACAAAGTGGAACCCCACTGTCCAAACTGTGACATATTCATACAATAAGATGCTAGTCATCAATATGAAGAAACAAACTATCGATACACAAATAACATGGATGAATCTTAAAAACATGCTGAGTGAAAGAAGCCAGGCATAAAAGCATATATACTGTATGATCTATTTACATGAGGTTCTAAAAAGGTAATATTAACTTATAGCGATAAAATACAGATTAATAGCGCCTGGGGAGGGCTGGAGGGGATTCCCAGGAAGGGACAACAAGAAGAGCATGAAAAAAGTTTTTGAGATGATTATATGTAGTATAACTTGATGAGGGTGGTGGTTATATAGGTGTAGACGTATATCAAAATTCACCAAACTATTCACTTAAAAATGAGTGCATTCAGTTTATTGTATGTGAATTAGAGCACAATAACAGCGATTTAAAGAATCCAATGGGGCTTCCCTGGTGGCGCAGTGGTTGAGAGTCCGCCTGCCGATGCAGGGGACACGGGTTCGTGCCCTGGTCCGGGAAGATCCCACATGCCGCGGAGCGGCTAGGCCTGTGAGCCATGTCCGCTGAGCCTGCGCGTCCGGAGCCTGTGCTCCGCAACGGGAGAGGCCACAGCAGTGAGAGGCCCGCGTACCGCAAAAAAAAAAAAAAAAAAAAAAAAGAATCCAATGAAGAGTTTATTAAATATTTATTATATAAAGCATTTGATAATGACTAGATAAGATGATATCCTGGTTTCTTTTTTAAGACTGCAAAAAAGAGTGCACACAGAAAATGTAAATTCAATTTACAGCTTTCTGCCATAAGACATAAATTAGTGTGTTTATTTAGAAAAGAACACTGATATTTTACAGGCCTTATATTTAATGTAAAAACTTTTACTAAATGAAAAAAAGAACAATTATGAATAGTCCCTCCAGGGAATTGTTATATGTCAGTTTTTTACTTCTTCATGTTAAATGAAGTGAAGCCACTGAGACCCCAGGCAACTAACAGCATCACCAGAAAAGGGTAGAATTAGGAATTCTTTTTTTATCTGGACAGTAAAAAATATTGCTCTGTCACCATAACTTCTAGTTTGTAATGAGGCAAGACTTTATAACAGACTCATTTTAAAATGGGTAATGCAATTAAAAAGTATATCCCATATCATGATATCTGAATTTTTTAAAGTACACTCAGATTGAAGTTTCCGTACCACTGGATTGATATGTAGCTTATCTTTATGGCCTGCTATGCTTCAAATGTCAAAGTGAAGTTAGAATATATTCTGTGTGTCTACTAGGCTCAGCACCATTCTGGGGTCAGTGAACGACATGAATGAAGTTTGTTGTATGATTTCTTACGAAAGGTGAGGGTGGGCTCCTCATGATACCAGCTTGCATTCCACAAGTGCTTCAGAGCACTTTCAAATTCAATCTGATATGTATCAGTCTCAGGGTTTGGCTGGCAAGTGAACTTTATTATTTACTGCTGATTAAATTAAATTCAGGTAGCTTAATGAAGAAGGTTCTGATAAGCCAACAGTTTATCTACAACAATAGAGTGTAATCTTTAAGTTTTATACATTATTTTTAAGACCCATAATGATGAAATATTTTCATCATATGAAGTAAATTATCGAAGACCCCAGATACTAACTCTTCCTAATTTATTTCCACAGGACCTTTCCCCTTGCTCCGTAGGTCTGATAAATATCTGAGATCCTCAGCATCTTGTTCTCAAATCTCTTCACTTTCCCTGAGACACTTCACCCATACCCTGGGTTTTGACAACTCATGAAATGCCATTCTCTCTCAAAAAGCTTTCTCAAATCTCCCTCACTCTCCCATTTTTCAAGTCCTGTAAGTCCACTATCAAATATTTGTCAATTAAAATTCATTTGTTTTCACTCATTTTCTACCTTTTCTAGCATCCCTACATCAAATATCACATATATTTCCAAATTGATGACTCTGCCGACTCTTGACTCACTCCATCTCATACAACCATTAAAATATCACTTCAGATATATTAATTTGATCATGTTGCCTCTGTTTTAACCTGTAACACTTCCTCAACCTTTTTAAGGTTGAGCCCACATTCCTCAACAGAGTATCGAATGCCTTACGTCAAACTATCTTTTGAGATTGACGTCAAACTATCTTTTGAGATTGACCTCCAACACTCCCTTCCCCTCCTTCCCTCCATGGCTATAGACCCTCCTGCTGCTGTCTGTCTATCTATCTATCTATAGATACATTCTTATAAAGTTTATACTTTTAAAACATATTTTCTCTGATTATGCAAATAAAGGTTGGGAGTTATTTTTATTTAACACTTTAATGTTTTTGAATTGGTGTTTGGACACTGGCTCTCTCATCAGCTAGCTTTGTGTCAATGGCCCAGTCAATGCATCTCTCTGAGCGTCAGTTTCCATCTGCAGAAAATAAAGGTTGGATATCTATTTCTAAGCTTCCTTTCTACTTTACAATCCCCCTAGATTATAACTTTCATGAGACGAAGACCCCAGTCTGTCAGTGTGAGTGTCTAAAATAATGCCTAGACCTAAGAAAGTACTACAGAGTAAATTAAGTAATTTATATTTGTATATGTTGCTTTACTAGTGGATTGATTCACACACACATATATATGTATACATATACAATTATACATGTATCTTATCTCTGAATTATTTAAAAATACGACTTTGCCTAAGCATGGAATTTCATCTTTTCTGTGTATTATACTTTTCTTCTCTTGTCTAGATTTTAATCAGTTTATGTCACCAACCTTTTTAACTACGTCGTTTTGGGCTCTTAAATTTCATATCCGTTTTTCAATTAACCACCAATGATCAAAATTCTTTACACAATTCTTTTTTTTTTTTTTTTTTTTTTGCTGTACATGGGCCTCTCACTGCTCTGTCCTCTCCCGCCACGGAGCACAGGCTCCGGACGTGCAGGCTCAGCGGCCATGGCTCACGGGCCCAGTCGCTCCGTGGCATGTGGGATCTTCCCGGACCGGGGCACGAACCCGCGTCCCCTGCATTGGCAGGCGGACTCCCAACCACTGCGCCACCAGGGAAGCCCCTATACAATTCTTTATAGAATTGTTATAGTCATTTTGAGGAAGATGAATTATGAAAACATTATTCAAAAAATAAGCATTTCATATGAAATTTTTCTATAGTAAAATTTACAGTAATTCTACTTTATACAAAGAGTTTATTGACAACACATCTACATATCTTACACTTTTTAAATATGGCAGATTGTTAGCTTCAAAAGGACTGCCTACCCCTTGTACTCCAACCAGCTGCTATGAAGGAAATAAGTATTAATGGACCTACCACACCCTCAGCCTCTTGTCTCCAGTCACCGTGCTTAGCTGCAGGATTCCCATTAACATTAATGGGAGTTCCATGCACACATCACCTGGAGAACAGACCCCTCGATGTTTGCTCGTTATCTTCCCAGACAGGTAGGAATGGCATCAATCAGGTATCCAGCTTAGTTTCACAGTAGGTACTATTAAAGGCATCAGGGCAATAAAAACACAGCTTTCTAACACTTTCTTTATAAAACAGTAAAAACGTGATGAACAACAAAAGGAGAAGATTTTAAAAGCATACAAGAAGTACATGGCTTTCCTGCATATCTTTTTATAATTACAAATGACCTAAAACTGAAACGTACACGCTACATCCTTGCTAAGGCAGCCATAATGGGATAATAAAGACAAGCTTCATTATATAAAGTGGATTTGATTTACTATAAAGTAGCCAAATAGGGAAGGGGCAGTGGAGTTTACATAGAAACTGTTTGACCTCTGGACTTCTTTTCCTTTTAACATTTCCCCACCATATCATTAATAAATCAAATACTTTTATGCGGTTAGAAAGAAGACAACATGAGTGATTAGTACAAGTATGTGAGCTCCAGCATGTTGGAGGGGACATGATGAAAGTAAAGACATGTTTTCAGTTCTGATTTTACTGTACACTTAGTAAATTAGGAACAGCAACATAGTGAAAAGGAAAGAATGAAAAGGAAAGCCTGGGTGAGGCGTGGGTGAGGGAGACATGGTTTGGCCTTGAGACTGTGATTTTAACAGTGACGCAACCTTGGATAAACTTTTTGAAGTCACTTTCTCGCTTTGTAAAGTGAGTATAAAAACACCTATATTGTAGACCAATTAAGAGGCTTATATGAGACATACAGCATGGCTAATGACAATTAGTTAAGTGTTTAAAAAAAGAATGACTATTACCCTATGTGTATGTATAACTGTTAACCACAAATGGTCATCTGCTAATATAGAACAAGCATTAGAGTCAGATAGACATGAATTACAATCCCACGTCTGCTACAAACTGACCTTATGATCCTGAGCAAGATTGCCTGTACTTTTCTTTGTACTTTTTTCTAAATATGTATTTGTAACGCTTATATGTACATGCATTTATATACATACATACACATACATATACAATATCATACATATATATTACATATATACCCACACATATAAATATATTTAGCTATATGGACTTTTATCATCAACTTAGTTCCAATGGTTCACAATTTGAGCTTTATATTGGAGTTCAGCAATATGGCTCAGGTGCTAAATTTGTAGCCACAATTTAAATATATAATCTTGTAAAGACTTATATTAGGGAATCAGAGTCAGAGGCAAGTGGCTCTAAGCACCTTCTCCTGATGCCTGGCCCTTGCTGGCCCTTTCATGTGTCTACTAGTTCATGGGTACCTGCCATGCACAGAATCTGGAAGTTCTATTTTCAGGGAAATCCCCACCTACTGGCGGCCTTCCTCCTTGCTTAACCCACATTTTTCATACGAATAATCAACTCCAGGGCAGGACTCACTCGGAGCGTGGAGTGCTTTATATTTGGAAATATCTGACTTAGCTGAATCTGACCTACCATCTGAATAAGATTTTACAATAGGATTGTAACCAGCCTTGAGCTGTCTGGAGACTAAGCAAATTCCACTGACATCACTGAGGAGAACTGGGTGAAAAGTAGAGGAATAAAGACATAGAAAGAATATTCTCATTTTGTTGTACAGCTATTTGTCCCTGAAAATTCAGTCTTATGCCCTTGTCTAGTCAATGTTCAAGAAGCTCCAAGCGGGAGGTATTATCCCACTCTAACAGATGAGGGAACCAACATTCAATAAAATTAAGTTACTTTCCAAGATTACACTACACTGAGTGGGAAAATCATTACTCAATGATTTTGACCTTCTAGAGTTCTTTATCCTTATTGAATAAATGCAGCTTTAAAATGGGGATGACAGTGGTATCAACCTCATAGTATCGTTGTTAGGATTAAATAAAATTGTACCGACAAAGGGCTCAGAATGATATCTGACACATAATATGTAATACAGATAATATATTCAATAATTATTATCATATTGCAAAAAACACAAAAAAGCTATTAGTCTAAATCTGTACACATTTTTACTCAACTATTGGTAGAACATCTACCAATTTTTCAGTGGAAACAAAAAAAGGCCTAGTGGGGAGACAAACAATAAACAATTAATCAGGAAGTAAACACATAAGCAGTAAGTAGAGCCTATAGGGGAACAGGGTGCAGGGAGCCGATTAGATAGGATGGTCAAGGAAACGCCTCTGAAGTGGTGACACTTGAGCCAAGATCTAAAAAAAGGAGAAGGGAAAAGCCTCAGGGGAGGATTGAAGAGAGGATTCTCAGGGCAGGGAACAAGGGTACAGGCTCTGAAGTAAAGAATCTGCTATGTTGCCCCTTTTTATGGTATGGGAAAATGGTTTATCAGCTCTTTTGGATGTATACATTTTTAACTTAAAAAATAAAACATCTCCTTCGAGAAAAAATAAAACAAAATCTGCACGTCTATGGTGTTGTTAAAAGTCAAATACTTTCTCTCTTATGTGCATTTTCTGTGGCTTGGGGCCAAGTTCACATCTTCCTGTACACTTCAGTGGACGTGTGGAGGGAGATGTGAATCTGGAACAGCAAAGGAGCCTTTTCCCTCTAGTTGGCAACAAATATTGCTAATGAAGGGTGCATTATGTGTTTTGCCACAGGCTTATGGAAAAGAAATATCATCTACTCTAAATATAAAAGCATGACATACATAATATCACATTCTGATATCTAAGTGATTGATTTGAATAGCAGTTGTTTTTCTTCCTTGGTCTTTTGGAGAAATCATACAAGCAACACAGGAAACTTTGAAGGAATGAAATAGAGCTTCTCTCTCAAACAATGGCACACAGCTAAAATCATCCCAGATAGGAATATTTGGTAATTTTCAGAGCATTTCACAAAGTGGGTTAATAGAGAGTTGAGGTTACTTTGATGACTCACATTTATGCTACTTCTTTATCTAGTTCCCTACTTCCAATACCTAACCTCTTCATTCTAGCACTATTATGTCTTTGAGTTTTCTTTGATAAATGTAGTGGCACTAAAGTCTCGAGGCCTGGATAAGAAGGAACATTATTTAGCATTTTCTCAGTGTATTTCAGGAGTTGTCAGACCCCAAAGAATATTTCTCAGCAAGAAACCCTACTAGAATTATGTATTTCCTGTCTGCACAATCCTAGCTTTGAAACATGTTATTTCATTTAACTTTCTCAGTGACTTTTGAGGTAGGCATGACTATCCCTATTTTATAGATGATGAAATTGAGACGCATAGAGGTCACACAGTTTGCCCAAGTTTACACATCTTGATAATTGCAAAACTGGGTCACATACTTGTGAAGTTAGATCCTGTGCTTGTTTTTCACTGTATGTTTGCATCCAACGATAACAGTTTCTCATGCTGGTATTATGCTTTGCCATTTTCCAGGTGCTTTTACAAACAAAATTCATGCTTCAGAACTCTGTAAAGTAAGCCTGACAGAGTTAGCTGATCGTACAGCTGAGCATACTTGTGACTGGGTATTAAGTGAATGGGTGCCTGATTTGTTGCTTCTTACCTGACAAAAATGTGTTCCTTCTGTGTCCAGGATGTTCTTCTGGAGAAAGCAGTTGGACTGGGCAGTTGGGTTTTCAGACATGGTTTATGTCCACCCCTTTCTGTTAAGCCCCTCTTTTTTTTTTTTTTAACATCTTTATTGGAGTAGCATTGCTTTACAATGGCGTGTTAGTTTCTGCTGTATAACAAAGTGAATCAGCTATACGTATACATACATCCCCATATCTCCTCCCTCTTGCGTCTCCCTCCCACCCTCCTTTTCCCACCCCTCTAGGTGGTTACAAAGCACCGAGCTGATCTCCCTGTGCTATGCGGCTGCTTCCCACTAGCTATCTGTTTGACATTTGGTAGTGTATGTATGTCCGTGTGTTAAGCCCCTCTTATCCACTGACCCCAGCTGTGTAACTTCAGGGCACTATGACACCGACAGAATTTACCCCCAAATGCCATCTGGATCAGGACTCTTGTGAGCTGTTTCCCGAATGGAAGAAAGAAGCCTCGATGGCCTAAGTTTGAGACATTTTTCCACATACTATGCTTCAGTTTTGACACTCAGAATTTATTCAGCATATAAAGGTTCTGAAATGTACCGCATGCAAAAAAAAAAAAAAGGGGTCAAATTCATCTAAATAGCACACCTCAACCTCAGCAAATTTCAGAGGAGATTTTTAACATATGAAAACTGATTAATGCCATGTGGAATAATGCATTACTTTTTGGATAGAGAACATTGAAGAACGATGGAAGGATAACAAGACCACGGCAAATACAATAAGGAATGAGCTACAGACAGGAAGGTTAGATGCAGCGTAGCTGTGAGCGCCCAATGCTTTCCTATCACCTTAGCACAGTTTGCCGTGCAGGGGAAAAAAAGATGAGGTAACTATTTCTGAAGATAACTTTTAGGATTTTTAGAAATGGTCTTATAATTTTATGGTATTTTATCCTTATTTTAGTATCGTAAGTGGCCACACTAGAAAACCATGGGCGAGAACAGCTAATGTAGAATGCCAGTACACCAGAGTGAATTGACTGTATCCATAAGAAAGCCTGCTATTTCTCTTCCTGTTCTTTCCTCTCATCCTCTCCCTTCTTCTTTCCTCCTTCCCCCTCTTTCTTTACGTTTTCATAATACAGTTGTCAGCCAAAGGCAAATTCCCCAAACTTAGCTTGTTGACTCAACCATGTTTCCTTTCCCTAAAAATAAAATCGTAAACTACAAAATACAACTGAACTCCATATCTCAAGAAACTCAATTCCAATAGTGAACCACAGAAGGCTTCAGTTATCATGGGGACTTATGAGGGAAGTGACCAGCGAACAAAGGGAGAACATACTTTTTAAAGCTGGTCCGTCTGGGATCTGTCCACAACGCACCTCGCTTAATAACTGCTACTGTCTCTGATGTTACAGAGGGAAAATTAATATTCTTCTTACACGAAGCTTAAAGCAAAATCTCATTTAAGAACATAAACCAACAATTTAATGAATTGATCCCAATATTAATTTTCAAACTTCTAATTTTAATGAGGTTACTAAAGGAACATAAAAATAATTGAATCAAAAAATAATGAACTATTGATTCTTTTGTTGTGAACTCATTCTGCTCCTTGAGACCACAGTGCATTATATGAGCAAATTACAGTACATGAGGAAGAATGTGAAGCAGAAATGACAGCTATGATTTTCTCATTAAAACCAACCTAAAACAATGTTTGCATTCAGAATTAACCAAGCCTTTTTAATATGTCTTAATTTTACAATACTGACTGCCACCAGAAATCTATAGAGTATATAAGCTAGAAACCCCTCAATGTCACTCAGAATTTTACCAATATTTCCTTAATGATTTTGAACAAAGCAACATGATTAAAAATTGAAAAGATGCAAAGGAAATACAAAATTTTTGCCGAAGTTCCAGAATTCTCCCATCCTCACCTTTTTGCGTAGATTCAATAAGAACAAATGGAGGAAGGAAAATGATGTTTTTTAACCCTCCAATCATATGTTGACAGCAATTTTTAAAGCAAGCTGCTTAAAGCAGTTTATTGCTTAATTTTGTATTTTACTTCTGTCCTGGGATATACCTGGGAAATCTTCCTATTTCTTTATTTCAGCTGGTTTCTGCAATAACTGAAGTTACCAAAAAAAAAAAAAAAAGAACCCGTCTTTCATTCAAAGAGCATAATATATGGTTACAGACTTAGTGTGTGCTAAGTCAAACAATATATGTCCTTAAAAGGCAAAATGTGAAAGGATATCGATTATCTTTTCTCTTTCTTTCTTTTCTTTCCTTTTTTGTTTTGCTGTTTATTGCTTTGCGTGTAGGGGAACTGAACTTTGAACTGAAACATTTTCCTTCTTTCCTATCTCTTCATTACAAGCATCCTAGCTTTCTTAAATATCAAAAGGGCCCAGACCTATACCTGAAATAAAAACTGTTTTCTTTTATGTAATTTTCAAGGGGCTTTTAGAGTATCTTTCCCCAGTGATTACAGGGTATTTCCACATAGGCTGTCATTTTAAGGTGAAAAATTTGCAAGGACAGTCACACCATCTGTCATCAACTGGGTTCTCTGACACCCCGAGCTGCTCTGAAATGGCCAACGGCCTCCTGCATAACAAAGACCTTGCCCCTTGGCATTGTTTGTTCCCTGACCTGTGCTGAGAGTCCTTCAAAAGGGGCTTTCCTGCAACCGTTTCAGGGCTGCTTCTCAGGGGCCGGATCTTCAAAAGAAAAAAATTATTTATGCATATAGGAAATCTGAAATGCTCCGGCCTTACATCTAAATCAATAGAATCAACCCTAGAAGGAGTTTGTTCTTAGCTTTGTTTCTGTGATCCCTGAATGAAAACCTACTTAGCTTTATTTTTTATTTCCTTTCTTCTTTTGGAAGTTTCTTTAAGATATAATTTATGTGTTAAGCAATCCATATATAAAGCCAGAGTGTGTAGGTTAAATGTAACTGGACCATTCAAATACAGAAGCTGTGTCATAATAAGTGAAAAATACACCTCTGACCAACAAAACCCCAGTGCCCCTCGCCGTGGAAGTCACAGACAAGCTATTCTTACTGCCATGTCAAGCACCACTTACGACTTATAAATACAATACAGTACAATCTCACTGTAGGCCACTTGTGCCCAAAGAAGGATTACAGCTGTAGCTCACAATATTTATGAAAGAAACATGCAGAAAAAGAGAAAATGTCAACTATTGTGAAACAGTTTTTGCTAAGAAATGTATACTCCCATATGCCTGACCTGTGAAGACATAAAGCTGAGGCTCCTCTTTCTTTTAATTTGCCACGGCTGTAAAAACGTGTGTTCCTCAATTTAGGGAATCTAAGCGAGGATTCTCTTTTAAGAGACTAAGGTTTGAAAATCAGGCAGATCACTGTTAAAAGAAGCTTCAGCCATTTCTAGGAATGAATGAATAAACAAAAAAGGATATTCCCTCTGTCAACATAATTATTGGCAAGATTTTATGAGCTTCATTTAGTCCCCAAGACATAGTTATATACAATACATGGAGTGTGTGTTTATGTGCACCATAGTATAAATATGTAAAAGTCACATCATTAAATCTTTTATATGTCTGTATTCATAATACACAAAGCTGTTTTTAAATTATTTAAAGATCTATTCTCTCGTCCATATACATTAATACTAAGAAGAGTTGCCGTCAACATCAAAGGGAAACAGACCCCTAATTAGAGTTCCAATCTGCCCTGAGAGTCACATTGCAGAGCGAACAAATATGGAATAAGTTAACATTAGAGAAACTAATAATCAGTCCTCATTCTCAACTTCTGATTGTTGCAAGAATACAGCGATTTCTTAACAATAAAATGCAATCACTTTCCATCACAATTTGTAAACATAAAATTTCATATGAACAGCTCCCAAAGAAAAAGATAACAGTTAAAACAGATAAAGCTGTGATGTCTCCATGTTAGGACATGGGACAGTTACAGTTGCTCCAGAAATTTGAAATCGATCTCAAATTTCGAATTTTTGATATTACCTAATTTTCTTTTGCTTTAGCTGTTTTAATTATCGTTTTTGACACTAGGCATGTGGTTTTTCAAATGGAAAATTCCCTATTGAAAGTCTGGTTTCATATGAGGCTGGTATTAAAAGCATCAGTCATTTATTAAACAAACATTTGGTGAGAACTCTCTATGTACCAGAAAATTTGCTAGATGCTGAAAATACAGAAGCGAAAAACAGCTTCTGGCCTTGTATTGCCAAGTGGTTAAAGAACGAAACAATTAAACAGACATAGAATTAAGTATACAATGAGAACTATTTCTGGATATCAAAGTAATATATGCAAATGTTCAAGGGTCTCAAATGAAAAAGAAAATGTACTCTGTGACTTTAATTTGACTGCTACTTTAATTTTCCTGTCCTGGATAGACTCTCAAAATTATTATTATGGCAAATTTCATACATATACAAAAAGAGTAGTATAATGGATTCACACGTATACATCGCCAGCTTCCCCAATTATCAGCTCATGGTCATCTTGTTTATCACATCCTCTTTCACATTACTTTTAAGAAAATCCCAGACACCACATTATTCCATCCATCAATATTTCAGTACGTATCTCTAAAGATAAACACAGGATTATTATCAAACCTAAAATTAGCAATAATTCATTAATATCATCAACTATCTCATCAGCGTTCAAATTAAATAGATTTTCAAGTGTCATACTTAAAATTTATTTACATAAGAACTAAATAAGACTCATACATTGAGTTTGGTAGGTAGGTACCTAAGTCTCTTTTAACATATAGGTTCTAACCCTTCCTCTATCTTCTTTTCTACCTCTTTCAATTTAGTAGTTGAAGATACTGGGAATGTTATTCTGCAGAATTTTCCCACAGTCTAAATCTTGCTAACTGCATTTTTGTGGTCACATTTAGAAATTGCTAGGGTACCAATAACTATTCCAAAAATTATTAAATAAGTAGAAAAATAATCTATCTATCTTGCCTTCCTGGCATGAAATATTCGATCATAGAAAATTCTTCTCTATAGAAGAATTACAGTTAATAAATACTAGAGAAATGGCAGAATAGGAAAAATTGTCATTTTGAAACTTCTATTCAAATAATATATCTAAGTTTGCAATCATCAATGGCTGTTAAAATAATTACATGAGAAGTTAATGAGGGACTTTATAATGGATAGATGAGGCTGACAACACCTGAACCCACAATTAATATTAACATCATCAAAATGGGACAAAAAGAAATTCCATGCCTTGTGATGTGACCCAAGTAATTTACACAGCATCATCTATGAAGTATTCTAGCCAATAAGTAATTAACCAAACTGAATCAGATCTGTAAATTCACTATCATTTTACAGGAAATGGGGGGATAGTAGAGCATATTAAATAACGTCATACAAAGATGCCATCAGCATGTCCAGAATATGGGAAATGTTATCGAAAATGAAATAACCCAGTTTATTCAACAACAAAAACCACTTTGAAAATAAAGGAAGAGGAGTAACATATATTTTATACACGCTTAAGAGATAGGTCAACATAAAGCAATGTAAAAACCTTGTGGGATCCTGATTCAAATGAATTAACTATGAAAATACATTTTTGAGACAATTAGAAATTCTGACCTTGTAATCATGGCACTATGCTTATTTTTTAGAATTTTTATTTGTTAGAGATACACATTGAAGTCTTTATGGACAAAATGATAGATACGTGTGATTTTCTTTAAAACACGCCAGCAGCAGAGGTAAAGTGAGGGGGGCTGCAATGGATGATGAAACAAGATTGTAAAATGTTGTTAATGATCACAATTGCCTGGTGGGTATATGAGTTTTCATCTTACGTCTGAACATTTTCATATTAAAGTGTATTTTTAAAAGATAATAATTTATTTTCCAACTGGAAGTATCTTGGGATGCTTATTTACCCTGAGATTGAAAATAAATTTGATCAGATTTTAAACACAATTCTTTGAGAAATCCCTATATGTTTTAGGGAAAGTGGTGTACACATCATATTGAAAAATCCTGCAACTGTGCCCTGACCCTCGTGAGTCAAGGTGTAGTCTGTGGATGAACAGCACTACCAATACCTGGGCACTTGTTAGAACGCAGGATCTCATGTCCCCTCTTGACCTAATGAATCAGAATCTGGATTTTATACAAGATCCCTGGTTAACTCTCCTGTACATTAAAGTTTGAGAAGTACTGGTCTAGAACCTATTCTCCTCATGGATCTTTTCTCATTAATTATTTATTATCTTAACCTATGTTCAATCTTTCCCTTTCACTAGTTTCTTAACAATGTAGAAACAAGCTTCATTATCTCTCATCTTTAAAACAATGAAATAAGTGAACAAACAAAGCGATAAAACTGTTTCTAGTTCACTGATGACCTAGAACCTTGGGTTTCCACAAGAAACACACGTACACTTAAACCAAATCCCCGTCGTTTTTCTTAAGTTCACATGAGTAGGTTTCTGTCACCTACCACCAATAGAATCCTAACACATCAAAGATGGGGTCCATCTTTAGATCCTTTCTCATTCTCTATTTTCAGTGAAATTTTGTTCTGCCCACATAGCTTCTCCTGCTGCCCACAAGCTAAGAGCTCCTACATCTCTGTGTCCACCACTGTCCCTTAACCCTGGGGCAGATCTGCTATTCTAGTTCCACAGTCACCTCCCACCCAAGAAGTTCAAAACTAAATTTGTTATCTTCTTCATTAAACTTTTTCCTTTTTCAAGCATGTACAATTTAGTTGGTCACAGCACCAACTACTCAGTCACCTTAAACTGAAAGCTAACAGTGATACTTGATTCTTGATACAGTGATACTTGATTCGTATCACTGCTATAGTTCAAACTCTAACCATCTCCAATTCATCAATACCGTCCTGTGATGGTTAATTTGGGATGTCAAGTCAAAGGGTGTTTTGGATGAGATTAACATTTAAATTTATTTATTTATTTATTTTTGGCTGTGTTGGGTCTTCGTTTCTGTGCGAGGGCTTTCTCCAGTTGCGGCGAGCGGGGGCCACTCTTCATTGTGGTGTGCGGGCCTCTCACTATCGTGGCCTCTCGTTGCGGAGCACAGGCTCCGGACGCGCAGGCTCAGTAGTTGTGGCTCACGGGCCCAGTTGCTCCGCGGCATGTGGGATCCTCCCAGACCAGGGCTCGAACCTGTGTCCCCTGCATCGGCAGCCAGACTCTCAACCACTGCGCCACCAGGGAAGCCCCAACATTTAAATCATTGAGCTTTGAGTAAAGCAGATGGCCCTTCATAATGTGGGTGGGCTTCATCCAATTTGTTGAAGGTCTGAATAGAGCAAAAGACCACTTGACTGTCTTTGGACTTCGTTTGTACCATCAGTTCTCCTGAATCTTAAGACTACCAGTCCATACTGAAGATTGGGACTAGCTAGCTCCCATAATCAGATGAGACAATTCTTTATAATTATTAATTAATTAATTCATTTCCCTTGGGTTGTGTTTCTCAGGAGAACCCTGACTAATATGGACATTAGTATCAAGAACTTTAGTGCTGTAGTAACAAATATCCAAAAAAGTGGAAGTGGCCTTGGACTTGGTAATGAGTAGAGGCTGGAAGAGTTTGGGGGTACATGTTAGAGAAAGCTTAGATTGCCTTGAGGGGACTGTTAGGCACATGGACATGAAAGTTGATTTTGGTGAGATCTCAGACAGAAATGAGGAACACATTGTTGGAAGATGGAGGAAAGATGATTCTTGTTATAAAGCAGTGGAGATTTCGGCTGAAGTGTGTTCTGTGCAAAGTAGTTAATTAAGTGATGAACTTGGATATTTAGCTGAGGAGATTTCTAAGCAAAGTGTTAGAAGTATGGCCTGGTTTCTCCTTACTGCTTATAGCAAAATGTGAGACGTGAGATACATTGGAGGAATTGTTAAGCAAAAAGAAACCAGAATTTGAAGATATGGAATGTTCTCAGCCTATATCTATACTGCAAAAAAATGAGACTGTGTGCTGTGAAGAGAACACCAAGTGTGTGACTGGGCAGTCACTCCATAAAGAGGTACCCACGGATTTAATCAAGCATCTCTGCAGAAGCCAGGAATAGAGATGGCGCTGTACAAGCAAAGATATTCCAGTTCACACTAAAGGAGACAGAGAGAGAACAAAATAAATACAGGCTCTCCGGATTTCTGAGATTCTACAGGACAGGACATTAGAGTTATCCAGCTGCAAACATGCCTAATCCTCCAAGAGAAGGGAAGAATGATCCTATAAGTGCCAATGCCCAGGGGCAAGGCTGTTTTCTCCTGAGTTTTAAAGGGTGAGGCTGTCTCCTCCCAGGATTCAGTGGGCCAGGCTGCAGCTGCTCAGTGCCTCAGGTGCAAGGCTGCCACCCAGAGCCACAAAAGCAGGGCCACTTCTGAGGACCATAAGGGCATCACTTCTGCCCCAATGGGCCAAGAGAACAGAGAACTGAACCCAAAAGGATTATTCTCAAGCCTTAATATCTAATGAAATTTGCCTTGCTAGATTTTGCACTTGCTTAGAACACATGACCCTTCTCTTCTTTCCAATTTCTCCACTTTGCAACAGAAATATCTATCCTATGCCTGTCCTACCATTGTATTTTGGAAGCACATAAACTGACCAGTTTCTCAGATTCACAGCTGGAGAGAAATTTTGCCTCAGGAGTAATCATACCTCAAGTCTCACCCATGCCTGATTTAGATGATATTTAGGTGACACTTTGGACTTACAGTTGATTTTAAAATGAGTTAAGATTTTGGGGATGTTTGGGATGGGACGAATGCATTTTGCATATGAGAAGGACATGAATTTTGAAGGTCCACAGAAAGGAATGTCATGGAATTGTGTCTGCCCAAAACAGAACTCCAAATACAGTCATATTGGGGGCTAGGGCTTCAACCCTAACTTCCAATATGACTGTATTGGGAGTTAGGGTCTTTAAGGAAGTAATTAAGGTTACATGAGGTTACAAAGGTGGGGCCCTAATCCAATAGGATTGGTGTCCTTATAAGAAGAAGAGACAGTGGCGATGTTGACACACAGAGAAAAGGCCATGCGAGGACAGAAAGAAGGCTCCCTGTAAGCCAAAGAGTGAGGTCCCAGGAGAAACCAAACTTGCTGAGACCTTGTTCTTGTACTTCCGACCTCTAGAGCTGTGAGAAAATAAAGTTCTGTTGTTTAAGCCGCCAAGTCTGTGGTATCCTGCTATGGCAGCTCAAGCAAATGAATTCAAGCCCCAAAGAGCCTCCCTGACATGCATCTCACTACTCTCACTCCCTGATGCCTTATCCACAGTGTTTACAGGCTGAGTCTCCTGAAAGGTAAACTAGATAAATTTCTTCCTGAGCTCCAAACATCTCAATGCCCATCCTGTCCACAAGATGACATTCAAAGTGCCTGTCATGACACGCAGGACTCGGTGGTCCCTCCAGGGTCATTTCCTGCCAAATATAGGCAAACAGCCAATGCTCTAGAAAGACAGACCCAAGCACTTGCAGTTCTTTTAAACTGCCATATGCTGATTCACAGAACATAAGGTTGCCGTTCATGAGCAAACCCCTCCCCAGACCACCAAGCAAGCTGCTGCTCTCCTCAAAAACTCACACGAGTCTTGTCCTCAAAGAGACATTCGACTTCCCTGGACTGCTGATCACACACTTTCTTGTGCTATTGCTGTACAGACTGCATTTATACCTATGGAACAACACTTCGCTTCAATTCTTTACTACCGCTCCGCTTTGAGACTGTGGAGCTTTCAAGACCACACTTCATTTATCTGTATATCCTCTGTACTTGTCACATAGATGACTCAATTACTAACTGAAAGAAAAGAATTGATTGATTGGTCAATCGATTGATTGATTAATGAAGCATATGAAGTATCCTTTACTGGGTCCAGATCATCCCTAATGCAGAAGATCTATAGGAGATCAGAATGGAAGAATATTCTAAGAAATGGAAGAATGCTGAAAGTAACATGATTTGAGAAGCCAAGGAGGCAAGGAACAAATTATTGATAATTATAATTCTACCCGGGTCTCCCCAGACTCTCAATTTCTGTATTCCTTATCATAATCACAACACATTCATAATAGAACTCACTTTATTGTATGTTTAATTTACTTATTTATTATCATATAAATCATTTTGCTGATTCCTGAAAGAAGACTCATTGTGTAATGGAAAAGCAGTAAATTAGAAAGTAGAATACATGAGTCCCTGGCTCTGTGACTTGAGAAAAGTCACAGTCTCTAAAGTGTCATTTTTTTCACCTGCAAAATGGGATTTTTATAACTAACCAGTTCAACTCATGGAGTGGTTTTGAAGGTCAAATGGGATGATGATGTACAAACAGCTTACAGACGTCATTCCATAAAGGTTTTTTTTCCGAGTGAACTGGCAGTGTTTCTGCATATCCCCAGCACTGCTCTGCATTCACCCCAGCCCTTCTCATTAAGTGACATTAGACAGATCATTTAAATTTTCTAAATCTTAATCTCCCTAAATCTAGAAGTGGAATAATGTCATAAAATTTTTCTAAGGCAAATCTAAAGTAGTTTGTACTCTCATATCTCATAATTTAAGGTATTTTTATTATCCTAATTGTGTGACCTTGGGTGAACTATGTAACTACATTACTTTCCTTGTGAATAAAATGAAAATATAATAGGCTTGTTAGGGGATTGAGACAATGTGTGGAATGTGTTTAATGTAGCACGTGATTGGTCAGTATTATCAATTATGATAATCGTTTTGTAAATATCACTAGCATCTGCTATTGTGATATTACTGCTAATAACAGGTGTCCCTGGAAAACTGAATCTGCAAAGTTTTCCATGACTTATGACACTTTGGGCATAGCTTAAATATTTTCATTGACTTACTAATACCTAATATTGGTTTCATTTCAAAGGATGACAGCTAATTATATAAAATAGTATAATTGGTCATTAATAGACAAAATAGATACAACTCTCATAATAAATATTTGCTTAATAAAGGACATCTGTAATATCTGGCGATTGCGTATGGTGTCCTCTGGAGAATACTGGTCTTTGACCTTTGCTCCCCAGTTAAATCATCAAGCTTGATCGACTCACTATTCTCTATGTTAGTTATTCCGCATGTTTTGGTGCCACTTACCAAACTGTAAAACATCGCCCTTATACTTAAACAAAACCATTACTACTAAAGCTGTCAATGCAATACCAATTTCTATATATGAGCCATATTGGTGAAGGTTATTTTAGAATATATATATTTACATACACATGTATTTACTATATATGTACTTATATATTTAATATATATGTGTGTGTGTGTATATATATATATATACACACACACATATATATATATTTCTAAAACAAGGTAGAAGGAAGGATGAGAGGGAAGAACAATGGAAAATAATACCCAAACTGACTACCAAGTTTTGTAGCTTTAAAAAAAACCCTGAAGTTATTCAAGTATAATGCCAAACATGATAAAGATAAAACATCGATTTCATTTTATTCCTTTAAAATACTATGTTTATAGCATAATGGAGTTGAGTACCACATGTCTTCTGAAAGACTTACTTTAAGAAAATAGTGTGCTCACTAGATACATCAGGTTTAATTTTCCATCTATATTTCTCACCAATTTATAAGTCTGAATATTTAGGACCCACAGATAGCCTCCATCTGAGAGAAAACAAATATTCAAGAGTCAAGATGCTCTTGAGACCCCAAAAAGAAAAAGAACTTGTTCCCCAGTAGAGGGAATTTATATGAAAACACTGCCGTTAGCAGTAAGATAGTGGTGCTGGAGACTGGTAAGTGTATTTCAAGATCGTCATTTACACATGAGCAGACAGAAGGCAGACCAATCTTCACTGTTCATGCAACATATTCTAATAGGGTAAATATAAAAATCCAGTGGAAATCAATTTTTCCAAATCAGTAAAATAAATTAGTCTAATGTTATAGAGACAGTGAAATGGGTAAGGGGTTGCTTTTCTCTGAAGGATGACTGTCTCTGCTTAAGAAAATAATTCATGACATAACAGATAAATAAGAGATACTTATGCTCATAACTAAATATTTTCTGTAAGGTACAATTCTCTTAATAGAGCAGGATGCTACTAAATGGTGATGTATTTGAGTGTTGTTTTGATAGATTATTTATTATGTGTGGAGAGCAGGAGAAGGGAGCACTTTAAAACATGCTGCAGCTCACTTCCAAGTGAACCCATATTTTTCCTTCCACTGGGTGTCTTCTACTGCTCTTTAAAGCCACATGTGGAGTTAGGGTGATACCTAAAGCCTGCCTCTGATATGCGGAGGGAGAGGTTTTGGAACCCTCACGTTTTCTGATAACCAGAAAATTTTTCTTATTCTTTAAAATAAAGTATTTATACAGCTGTTACTTATATTCTTGGGAGTCTTGATTTGATCTAAAATTATTTGGTCAGAGACACAAGGAATTTACAAATATAGAAGACAATGAAAGAGTAAATTCGGATAATAGAGAAAACAACCAACTCTGTACCCAGCACAACGTAATGGTATCCATTTATTGATGTTATTTTTGGCTTATTATAATATTCTAAGTAGAATCAATTCCTCAAATTATCAATTTTAGCATGCTCATTATACTACCTTTAGATAAAATTAAAGTAATTTAAAATGTTTCCTTAGCTTGCAAGACATTTGAGAGTAGAAAAAAGAATCCAAACATCCTTTGACAGATTTTTTAAAGAAACTTGGATCAATGAAATTATTTCCTAAAGTATCTTCCAAATATCCTAAAGTTCATAAACATTATTAATATTTTAATTTAGCCGTTGTGTTTGACACTCAACATTAATAAAGGTCTCTATTTTTTAAAAAGATAACAAGCAAAATGCTTATTATATTATGTCATTTTTGTTTATTAGTAGGTTTATTATTTATTTTATCAATATTATGAGTTATGGGCCAAATTCTCAAGCATAGAGTTTTCTTTTAACCCTCATATGTACATTTTATTGGACATTTGGGCTCATTTTATAAATAATGTGAGTTGGATATTTATGCTTGTTTTATATAACTAGCAGCAGCTTATTTTTATGATTTTGCATTTTTATAGATGTTTATAGTTGTTTTATAGTCGCTTTTATGACATAGTATGTATAAAATCTATGATTTGTTTGGTGCTGAGTACTTGATTAGGGAGAAAACTATGCTTATAACATTGTGATGAGGAAATATTATCCAGTTTATCAAAATGCACTCCATAGCACTGCTTCTTGGCATGCGTTACTGAGTGAAAAGGGATCAGTGTCTTTATTAAGTGAAGTACAAATCATGTCAAAATCACATTCTACAGTACTTTCCCTGACAACTCAGAACTAACAATGCCTTTTTCATGAATCAAAATTGAACAAGATTACTGGGATTTTTGTTCTCCTAATGAACTTATATGGTTTTATAATGGGATGATTTTTTTCTTCCTAATCTCCATACCTCACCACTATCACCTCTGCCCCATGCATTCACACAAATGCATTCATACCTACATCTTTCTGGAACTGACATAACACAAGGGGGCCTTATGTAATAAAACTCAATCCTGGGAGAGAGAAAGAGGAACTTCCTTGTGAGTTTTCTCATAGATTTAGTGTCTAGTGTTTTTTTGAAAATTCAAGCTTCCTACATATCTAGTAATTTTTTATGGTTTACTAAATTATAGATTTTGGATTCTTGGTGGGTATTTTCTTAAGTCAAACAATAAATTTTAAAGTAGCTTTTTAATGTGCTAGTGTCCAGGAATATATATAAGCAAATGCAAAATTATCAGCAGTTATTCAAGTTTGTGAATTTATTGGAAACTTTTGAACACTTTATGCTATATTGGAGAGGACTGCCATAGGCCAAGTTTGAGATAATTACAAGTCAAATTATAAAGCAGCTTTTTGAAGAGAAATAAGTCATTAAAGTCAGAGCTACCTAATACTCCCAAAGCCTCCTCCCTAGACTTTACCTTAATTATATACTCAGGTCAATTGTGATGCTTATTTGTAACTTTACTATCAGGTATGGCCAGATGTTTCATTTAAGCTCTAATATAAATAAAACATCTGATAAAGTTTTGCAGTGCCTTTGTAAACAGCTGCTTGATCTGGAAACTTACTGCTAGAATCGCTACACTGATCTGGTCACTCTCTTTACATATTGTCAAAGTAATTGTGTTGATCCTTGGGAAATCCACTGCTGTAGGTGATATAGTCTTTCATTATAGCATATTAGATCTCTTTCAACTGGCTAATGTCTAGTCAACACATGTTTAGTCTACCCAACAAGAATTTATTAAGTATATTAAATGTAAAATTGCTGGTCTGTTTCTTTGAGAGTGAAAATGGAAGTTGAGTGCATTGTTAAGGCAATTTTATTATATACTTAACATTATAAGACAATGTTTGAGAGCCCTTATACTAAGGGCACTGAATTACCACACACTATGTAGTCTTCTCCAGGTTTATTAAATACATCTAAGAATGATACTCCTTGTGTCTTTCTATTTTTTATTCCTTGGCTAACACAGGCATAGTTCTGACATTAGTAATTATTTCATGTGATTAAAATAATTAATAGGATGGTAAAGAGTTGATGCTTAAATTGCTTAAAACTAAATTAAGATAATATTTTGGACTTGTATAAAATATTCAGCATTTCTAGAAGGACAAATGTCTAATATAAAATAAATAAGCTGGGGACTTCCCTGGCAGTCCAGTGGTTAAGATTTCACCTTTCAATGCACGGGGTGTGGGTTTGATGCCTGGTCGGGGAGCTAGGATCCCACATGCCTTGTGGCCAAAATACCAAAACAAAAAACAGAAGCAATATTGTAACAAATTCAATAAAGGCTTTAAAAATGGTCCACATAAAAAAAAAAATCTTTAAAAAAATACTCTATTAAAAAAAATTTTTAAAAATAAAATAAATAAGCTGGCTTATTTCAAAATGTTAGTAGGTAAGCATTTATGGTCCATTCTAATGAATACTGACCAAGCTACCTTATTTTAGACTTCTTATTTAATGACTAAAAGGTTGAAGTGTTATGTGAAAGAAGCTGCATGCAAATTAGGAAGAATTATTTTAGTATTAAACAATTCAGAGATTTTTGCTCAATATTTGTAAAATCAGTTTTATTTAGATATTTTCATTTATGTTCTAACAGACTTTAGTACTATTAGGAACTTAAACATTTGTTGGTTTAATGAATAATCCATGTTTTTTCATGTACATTACATTGTGGGTTTTCCAAATACACACTCCTACACATTTTTCTACTTTCAGCTACATGGTTTATTGTTTTTCAACCCAAGTTTCTTAGCCTTTGTGCCTACATTTATTATCATCTGCATGCAGAAGAACAGGAACCACTCGCTTAAAATACTTTACAAGGTACAATACTTATATATCTCACTTTCTGTTTTGAAGCTGTTGAGCCATTTTCCCCCAGAGGAAAGTTTCTCCATGCACCCTGTAAGAAAGCAGAATCTTCTAGGTGGTGGCATAGCCAGCCTCAGCCTCCTGACAAACTTTCATAGCTGTCTCTGGAGTTATAGGGGTTTCTGTCCTACAGCTTCAAGTTAAGGGACTTCCGGAGTTTCATATCCGGAGACATGGTGTTGTCTAAGTCATTAGCTTATATGAAGCTAAGCCAAGTGATTTAAGATGGATTCAAAGGTAACAGAGAACTGAAGCTTTGTCCACCAGCAATGAGTTAGAGAGAAGACACCTTCTAAAATGCAAACTTAGCCTGGATGACACTAGACATGAAGTGGAAAAGGTAGCACTCCTGAGCAGTGCAAGCCGGGAAGGATGCTTCATTGTACTACACAGGAAGTGTGCCGGCATTAGACTCTCATATACGCATGTATGCGTGCGTGTGTGGATGTGTGTGCTATATATTCCCCAATGGGGAAAATCCGTTTTCAGCTTAGATCCCATTTAGTAACTTACTCTTCCTGCTGAGCTAAGTGAATTGAAACCACTCCTTTCATCACCACCACAGAGACTGACTAGAGTGCATGAGGGTGAACACAAATATTGAGATGAAAGCTGCGGGCCACACAAATATAAACGGAAGCCAATCCCCAATAATAAGCACATAGGAGCAAGCATTTTGAAGAGTACAGTAGAGGTAAGCAAAGGCTCCTCAACAACACCACTGATGACATCCTGCACTCGAGATGAGCTTTGAAGAAGTCCATAATTAGGAAAAGAACAAGCTCAATGATGAAAGGGAGGAATCAGACCAAATTAGGATGGTTAGGAACGGTCAGCCAGAATGTGAACAATTGAAGAAGAGAAACATGAACCAGACAGGGTGATTTTTCTTAGCTCTGCTTGGGTAAGGAATATTTTTCACTAACTTCTAATGACGGAGTATTGGAAATGACCTCAGAACCCTCGTGTATTGTTTATGGCTTATTGTTATTTAAATAAACTCTACCTATTGACCATTCCTGACTGTGGACTCACAAATTCAATCCTAATTCAATCCTAATTATTTTGTTAATGTTCAGAGATAAGAGTTCTTTCAGGAAGACTGTAAACAGACGACTGCAGTCAAAATTCTGATACTCATGGGTGGACCAAATAAATAGCACTCTTGAATCAAACCGTGTCAGGGCGCTGCTACCCATTACACCTGCAAATCTGTGAATTATCTTCCGAGTAGTCACCTTGGGAGGATGTGCACTGCTTTGAAGAACAATGACATCACCCAAGCCATTGTAGGAAGATCTCTTCGGGAATTTCTTTCAGAGTCCCTGATGTATGTTTTTGACTTTTGTGACCAGACAACATTTTCTTTTGAGGGTAAATTGAATAGCTAAATGGCATTCTGAACCAATTCTAATAAGCAAACTGTGTAATCATACTAGGAAAGGTACTCATTTTAATAGGTAAGCTCTATCATGCTTCCTAAAAGTCAGTCACATTACCTCGTATACACACTTGTGACCGTGTCTGATTACAAGGAGTGTGGCTTAGAAAGAAAGCTTAAAATTATTATAATCACAAGACTCATTTCCATTTTATTAGTGGCTTTTTAGACTATTGGGGGTCAAAAGAGTAAAGTGAGGAATGATCCCCAAACAAAGCTTAATAAGAGAAAGAAGTCATTTAACATTCAGAGTGAGCCTTTCACAATGAAAGCACTGAGAGGTTCTTTGACAGTCTGCCGCATTATCTTTCTAACTGCATATTAAGAATAAGTGCATCTGAATCCTCCTGCAGGACTTTGGCTCTAAAATATTTTTCAGAACTGCCTAGAGAGTGAGTATGGACTCCAGAGCCAGAAGACCTGAGTTCTAATCCCACCTGTGCCTCTCTTAGCTGTATGATTTGGGACAATTTATTTAACCTCTGTGCCTCAGTTTCCTCATCTTAAAATGAAGATAAATAACATCATCTAACTCATTGTGTTGTTATAAGGATTAAACAAATTAACATACGTACAAGCACTTAGAACACGGCTTAGCACTTAGTGCCCAGGAATAATAATAATAGCAATAACAGTAATTATTACTATTTTTTAAAAAATCAGACTCATGTCTTTGTGGCAGTAGTTGTTTGTTTTCTTTTGTTAAAATCCAAAATGTCCTTTGGGAGTAACCATTTTGTTCATCAGATGTCATAAGTATTACATAAACACATTTCACTTTTGGAGGATGAAGGTCTATAAAGAACATGTTCTAGGCTCGTCCAGCATTTGCCAAGTAGACATTTTAGAAATAGTTTGGGCAATGGTGGTCACATTAATGCAACTGTCACATTAATTAGATTTTTTAAAAGCTATAATATTATTATACGAACATCCTGCATAGTAGGAAATCTCTATGGATTTTTATTGTTAACATATACATTTCCACCAAACAATGTGTGGTAAGCAGAATAATGGCATTCCAAAAATGTCCATGTCTTAATCCCCAGAACCTGTGAATGTGTTACTTCACATGGCAAAAGGAACTTCGAGGATGTGATTAAGTTAAAAATCTGGAGATGGAATGATTATCCTGGATTATCTGGCTGAGCTCAGTGTAATCACAAGGGCCTCATAAGAAGGAGGCAGGTATGCCAAAGTCAAAGATGTGATGATGAAGCAGAGGTCTCCGTGATATGGCCATAAGCCAAGCCGAGGAATGCAGGCAGCTTCCAGAGGTTGGAAAGAGCAAGAAAATGGATTAATAGGAATGCATCCCTGCCAATTCATTTCAGCCCACTGATATTGAAGTCAAGACCATAAATTTGAATCTTATTTCTGCCTATTTGTAGAATATTTCTGCTAGGTTCTGTGGATATAAGCTACACTCCAAATTCCCAACAATCAAGAAGCAGCTTGAGGGCTTCCCTGGTGGCGCAGTGGTTGAGAGTCCGCCTGTTGATGCAGGGGACACGGGTTCGTGCCCCGGTCCGGGAAGATCCCGCATGCCGCGGAGCGGCTGGGCCCGTGAGCCATGGCCGCTGAGCCTGCGCGCCCGGAGCCTGTGCTCCGCAACGGGAGAGGCCACAACAGTGAGAGGCCCGCGTACCGCAAAAAAAAAAAAAAAAAGAAGCAGCTTGAGTGTTTATAGTCTATTATTTTTCCTGCATGTATTCACCTAGCAGAGTGCTTTGCATATAACAGCCAGAGAATAAGCATTTGTTGAATGAATAAATGTGTCTCATACATGTGAAACATTTGTCATAAGGGAGTGACTAAACGGCTCAAATCAACCATTTATATCCTACTAGGTAATCAATACACACGCGAATATGCTGTCAATACATTTATAGAGGCTACTACAACACAGAAGGAGAAAGTAATAAAATCAAAATCATTCAGCATAAAACTGTGAGTTAGAAGGATTAAAAATTATTCCTTCATTCCTTTCATAGATGCTGTAACTGAGGCACACGAAAGTGAAATCCTTCTGAGTGGTTTGCATATCTGAGAAGACCGCGAATTCCAAACTCTGGCCTTTTTCAGGCGTCTTTTGTGGAAAAAAAAGAAAAGTCTTCCCAAGATCTTATGTTTTGCTGACCGAGTAATATTGAAAGAATTAGAAGATACATGGAAACCTTTGAAGCAGTCATCTGACTTTCAGAAATAAACTTCATCTCTGGGACCCCACTAAGCAGAATTCAGAGTAGAAATCAGTATTTCATGTAAATGTACCTCTGTCTCTCAAGAAGTAATAAAACTGGAATAGGTGGACCACACTGCCAATGTATTTGATGATAATAGAATCAGTGATACAGCCCAGTATCAAAATTGGGAACCTTTCACAGAAAGAATTATTTCAACCACTGCAAACAACTAGGAATCAGAGTAAGGAGAGAAATCACATTCTGCTCTCCTTTCACAAAGCAGCTGAAGAATATTATGTTGCTATTTCAATAAGAATAACAGTACACTGATAACAGACTCTCTTCAAAATTTAATAAAGCATTAGTCCCTTAATCAAAACATGACTATGAGGCTTGGACTGTCGCTGGAAAGCAGAATAATACGAACAAAAGAGAAATGGAACTGTGTCTGAATAGCAACTCTACAAACAAATAACATCTCGTTATACATGCAGCAGTTAGAGACAGGAATTGCAAAGCCAGTCTCAACTCATCTTCGCCACCCAGGGAAAAGCTTAAATCAGGTACTCGAAGTAGGTACGTGATTAAACATCAGTTGATCAATCAATCAAATGCGATTACACATACATGACGATACATGCATTTTAATTTTTGCTTAGACCGAAAAGATTATCTACATTAAAAATATATATGTATAAAATAGCCACCAAAATTTGCAATTATAAGCATAAAGAAAATAAACTTTGATTTTAAATTGTATATGTAATTCATGTAAAACAAAAGTTTTTCCTCTAATTCAGCATATGCAATGGCTAAAGAAAGTTTTCTTGGAATCAGACTGTCTGGGTCTAATTCCTGACTCTGCCACTTATAGATTTAGGGCAAGAGAGTAAAACAGTTTTCTCATGGATAAGATTAAGATAATAATTGTTCCTACCTCATAGAGTTGTAAAAAGTTAATAAAGTAGTGCTTAAAACTCATACATTCACTATCACTATTCAGAAAATAGAATTCATTGAAAAGTTTTAGAAATAAAAGCTGTCTGAGAAAGCTTGAATTCCATTGATGAATATATCATAATTGTCCCCCAAACCACATGTGGTTATTTTGACTCATTTTAATCACTGAATAATGATTTTTAAAAGTCATTTACACCTTGGGTACTCAAATCAATGTATTTATACAGGTTCGATCAAGTTTTAATGGTGCCATGACAGCATCTGATGCCATCTTACAAGCTAATTTTCAAGTTCAGGCTGACAAGTCATATTAACACTTTTTGCTCATGTGGACCATGAATTGCGGTGGATTAGTAATCTAATAAAACACACGAGACTGATGTAGAGTTAATGTGCTACAATAGTTATGTATCATCAAATATGCATTTTTGAATTTTTTTGCTTTGATTTTATTTTTTATTTACAATATATTCTTTCAATTTCTGGAGCTGTTCTCCGTAAATGCTGGTGTGTCAGGTGGTAACTTTATGACCTATTTTCCTCTGACCTTCCCTTAGGACCTGGGCAAAGACCATAGTCTCTATAATCTTCATGCAACATCAACTCTTCCTATTAGGCCCTGTAAAAAGCACGGTGTGAGTCACCTTGGGCAAGAATCAGATATCAAGGAGACAAAGTGGAGAAATATGAACACAGCTACAGCCAACACTGCCAGGTAGCTGGGATCCATGGAGAGAGTTTGTGTGGCAAGTGGAGGTGAGAGGTGTCAAACTGAAGCAGGACTGGGGCATTCTCAGTTCACACAAAGGAAAGGAGGGCCTGAGCATCTGGAATGTGAAAGGGAGATCTGGCCTCCATTACAGTCAGAATCAAAGGGCTGGGTTCTTTGGATGTCAATGGAGAGCTTTGCTTCCCCTTCCTGCCAGGTTCCTAAGCTAATCGCTAGTCTCCTATTTGCTGCAATCTCATGGGAAGACAGCTATATTATATTTCCAACTCTATAGTTGTAGCTGTTCAACTAACACTCGTAGTCACTGTAGCTGTTCCATCCCCATGTCTCCTCTCATGCACTCTCCCAGGCTCTTCCAGCTGCCAGTAAACCTTTGACCTAAAGCCATCCCATCTCTGCAATCTCACTATTCTTTCCTAGGTAAGACGCTGTAAAGTTCCTTTCCTTAAAATTTACCCTGTCCATGTCCCACTTCTTCTGGGTCTGTTTCTATAAGATGATTCATCCACTTAACTATTCAGTCAGTCCATCAGTCACCCACCCATTTATTTAACCACAGAGCATAATCCTACGGGCCACTCAACTAGCCAGATGCTAAAGATGTTCAGAGACAACAGGACAAACCCCTGCTTTTATGGGCTTGCCTTCTAGGGACAGGATAATGGAGTCATTTAACTCATTTTAACTTAATTACCTCTTTAAGAACCCTAACTCTAAATACAGCCAATGTTATGGATTGTGTTGTGTCCCTTCAAAATTCGTTATGTTGAGGGAATTCCCTGGTGGTCCAGGGGTTAGGACTCGATGCTTTCACTGCTGTGGCCTGGGTTCAATGCCTGGTCAGGGGACTAAGATCCTGCAAGCTGTGTGGCACAGCCAAAGAGCAAACAAAACAAAACAAGCAAAAACTCCGTATGTTGAATTCCTAACCCGCAATGTGACTGTCTTCGGAGATAGGATCTTTACAGAGGTAATTAAGGTTAAATAAAAGCACAAGGGTGGGGCCCTAATCCGATAGGTCTGGTGTCCTTATGAGAAGAGGAAGGGGCACCAGAAATGTGCCGGCACAAAGGGAAGGTCGTGTGAGGACACAGCTACAGGCGGTGGTTATCTGTAAGCCAAAGAGAGAAGAATCAGGAGAACCAAAACTGTCAACATTTTGACCTTGGACCTGTAGCTTTCAGAACTGTGAGAAAATAAATTTATGTTGTTTAAGACACCCAGTCTGTGGCGTTTTGTTATGGCAGCCCTAGCAAGTTAATACAGTCACATTCTGAGGTACTGAGGGTTAGGACTTCAATATGTGAACTGGGGAGAAACAAAATTCAGACCATAACACATTGACTAAGGAGGAGGCAAAGCCAACCTGGCAAAGAATTTCAAGAAAAGTGTCCCGAGCAAAGCACAAGGTCCCTGGGGACAGGAGCGAGTTCCCCTTAAAGGCAGAATGGTCCATCTAGAAGTCCAGTGTGCTTAGGGCAAAGTAGTCCAGGGAGAATAACAAGGTCAACTTGGAGGCAAGGCCAGATTATATAGAACCGTGCAGGACATGGAAAGAGGTTTGAATCTCATTTAAGGGGTAGGCAAATTTGGATGGCTTTCAGCTGATGAGTGACATGATCCGATTTGTACTTTTGAAAGATCACCTTCTTCTTGATGTATAGGATGGGTTGTAGCTCGGCTAAAATGGAAGTGCCAATAACCGTTAGGAAGGGATGGGAAGAATCTAGATGACTGAAAATGGACTAGAAGGAAGTGATAGAGACAAAAAGAAATAGACGGACTTGAGAAATCTTTTGGAGGAAGGACCCTGAGGACTTGTTGATAGATTAGATATTAGGGATGAAGGAAAGCGGAGATTCACAGATCATATGTAGACTCTTTGCCTCGAATACTTGGGTGGATAGTAGGAGTATTTTACTGTGATAGGAGCACTAAGGAGGAACAAATTTGATGAAGGGTGGAAAATGAGCATTTGTGTTTAAATTGTTAAGGACAATAGTGTAAATATCCCTTAGTGACTCAGCTGACCAAATCACGTGGGGTTTAGTTGTTGCTTTGTTTTGTTGTTAGCAAACATCTGGTTCTTGAACTACAAGATTCATTGTTGGGCTTCCCTGGTGGCGCAGTGGTTGAGAATCTGCCTGCTAATGCAGGGGACACGGGTTCGAGCCCTGGTCTGGGAGGATCCCACATGGCGCGGAGCAACTTGGCCCGTGAGCCACAACTACTGAGCCTGCGCATCTGGAGCCTGTGCTCCGCAACAAGAGAGGCCGCCATAGTGAGAGGCCCGTGTACTGCGATGAAGAGTGGCCCCCGCTTGCCACAACTAGAGAAAGCCCTCGCACAGAAACGAAGACCCAACACAGCAAAAATTAATTAATTAATTAATAAACTCCTACCCGCAACATCTTCCAAAAAAAAAAAAAAGATTCATTGTTGATGGCTGTCTTTTAATAAATGTTATTTCAGTCCAAGTCTCATTTTAACTTTTCTTCCCTATTTTCTTTCTTTCATGATATGCACAGCCTTCTGGTGGTTTTCTAGAAGCATAATTCCCATATGTAATTTTGTTCCTGTGGAAAAGTCCGTTTTGGATTACACTATCCAAAATAACGTTCCAGGAATAGAAACTCATGCATCCTATACTTGAGTACTAGTTATATATATAAAAATTAAACATCCAATAATCTTCTTCTACAGAATGCAGTAGACTTTAATAATATTTGATACAAAATAGCATTTGCAGTACCCTCAAGCTTTTAAAGTTCATTCTCTTAGAACATTACGAAAGCTGTCCCATATTTAAGAACTACACGGTGCCGCTCACAAACATGCCCTTCGCTAGCATCTCTCTTCAATTTTCTCTTGAATTTCTGAATAAGTGTTCATTTGAAGGAAAGTGGTTATAAGCACACAGAAGAGAGAGTAATCCTTTACGTTGCAGGGGACAGGGAGATACTGAGACACAGGTGAGTGATATGGTCAGGTTCACATTTTAGATGGATGGATTTTTCTGGGGACTGTGGAGGAATGGTAGGAAAATGGAAACACTTGCAGCAGGGGATCAGTGAGAGAACCATGCCAGCACAGAAGGGCAGGGAGACACAGCCAAGAAAGACCTGAACTAAGGCAGGTGGTAGAGGTAGAGAGGAAGAAGACACTGAAAAAATATTTCTAACATAGAATGAGAAGCACCAGGTGACCAACTGCCAGTTTTCTGATTTGAGTGACGGTATATCAGGTAACGTCACCGACTGAAGGAAGAAAAAATAATAATAATAACATGTTGGAGGGGGACATATGTAATGGTTAATTTCATGCATCAGCCTGGCTGGACTCAGTGCACAGATTGAAACCTTATTTCTGGGTGTGTCTGTGAGGGTGCTACCAGACAAGATTAGCGCTTGAGTGAGTGACTCAGAAAGATAGACTGCCCTCTCCAAGGTTGCAGGGGCTGCAGGGGCATCATTCGATCCATTGAGGGCTTGAATAGGACAAAAGAGGGAGGAAGGAGGAATTTGAGAGATGTGCCCCTTTTTTCCTGCCTCACTGCCTGAGCTGGGACATCTCACCTCGTCTTCTTCTGTCCTCAGCTTAGGATTAACGCCATCAGCTCCCCCTGGTTCTCAGGCCTTCAGATTGAGTGTGAATTTCATCACCAGCTTTCCTGGATCTTCAGCTCACAGATGGAAGATTGTGGGACTCGTCAGCCTCCATAATCACATGACCCAACTCCTCATAATAAATCTCCTTCTACATATACAGAAACCTCTCTCTCTCTCTCTCTCTCAAGAAACACAAGGAAAGAATAGGGCACCGGTGGGGATGGATGCTTGGTGGCTGAGAAACAGAACAAAACAAAGCAAAACACAAGGAAATAACATACATACATATCTATCTATCTATCTATCTACCTATCTATCTATGTATATCTATATAAAATGAGATAGAGAGACAGAGAAATATCCTGTTGGTATTGGTTCTGTTTCTATGGAGAGCCCTGACTAATACAACACAGGAGTGAAAGTAATTAATTGTTTTTTGAACAAGATGAGTTTGAGGTATTTGTGGATGTCCAAGAGGAGATGCTTTTAGGTAGAATCTCATAAAAGAGATCAAGACTAGAAATATACATTTGGGATTCACTGGCCATAACCAGTAGATGAATCCCCAAGAGTGTGAGATTGTCAGGAGGGGTCAAATAGATTTAAAAAAGCAAAGGGCCAAAGACAGAACCTGTGAAAACATCAAAATTTAAGTGGTGGAGAGAGATAGCAAAACATCTGGTAGCTATTGTTTTAATATATAAATATACGATATATATTATAGAAATTCAATTAATAACTTTCATAATTAGACATTTATAAACCAGGAAAGGGAGAACTTTGCAATATGAAACCTGAAGATTTTGAAAGCATGATTTGACAGAAATTAATATCATTCTCCAGAAAACTGTATTTCATCTTGGTTTTAACATCAGTCCTAATATCAGTACTAATCTAATGTATAGCTGGAGTGAAACAAAACATGTGTATGCACACACATGCATACACACTGCTAAAGCAGTGTCAGCAAGAGTCTAAAATTCTGCAGCAGAGGCTTACCCTCATTACTATTATTATAGTCGTTTAAAAGATGTGATTCAGTGCAAAATTCCTCAGGGTGAAGTGCACAGAAGACTAGCAATCATACAGTACAAAGGAATTTGCCAATGGTCGGCAAGTTTCAGGACAAGAAACAGTGAAAAGCTTTGCTAACACATATTTAACAAATTCGAAATGTAAGTCTATGATGTTCACAAAATGCCAAATGTATTTAATAATCATTGATTATAAAGTGCTGTGCACGCACTTTCAAAGACTGTGCTGGTATTTTTTATCTTGAAAAACATATACTGTCTCATCTAAATGACATATTTGTTAACTTTAAAAATTTTCCTTGTTATGATTATGTTTCTTTAAATTCTTGATTAATTTAAATAAACTAGATTAGCTGTTCAAAGTTGATTCACAACTGCATTAAAAATATCAATAAAACAGCAATGTAAATATACTTACTCAAATTAATGTTTTAAATATAATAGTAAATAGAACTCCAGGGCAAATCTAAGATGTGAATCTGCAACTATGATGATTTCATACATGCATCCAAAAAATAAGAGTGAGATGAGAAAAATAAGATAATACAAAATACCTGAGGATTTCTTGTTTTACCTCTGGCAGCTAGACCATTGTCTGTTATAAAACTGTGACAATTAGTGGCAGGAAGTTATCAAAGCTTTATGCTATTTTCAAAGAAAACATAGTTACTCTTCTAGTAAATCACAACATTTTCACAAATAAGCATAAAATAATGCTCATTATTTGGAAATAATCTACAAAAAAAAACAAACATAAGTCCCTAATTTTGAAAAAAAATTTGTGAACCCCATCACAAAGATAGTAACAAATGATATGTTCAAGAAAAAGCATAAGAACCTGTTATTGTGGGAGCAGCTGGGGGAGAAGCTGTTCTAAGTCCCATCTTGAGAGCAGAGGCTTGGCTCCACACTGTTGGAGAATGATGGGAAGGATCACAACAGAAGAACAGGCCAAGCATTCAGTTTGAAGTAGACCCAGTTGTTCCCACCTGGAGCCTTTCTCATGAATCCACGTCCAGCAGATGGGCACATGAGAAAGGAAACAGGGTTCATGGGCTTCTATTTGCATTATCTCAGACAAAAGCTGCTTATTGTGAAGATTGAATGTCAGTATATGTAGAATAACATCAGGGAAAGGGAAAGAGTAGGAAATTCCAAAAACCTGTCCCCCAACACAAGCAGCAAATACACTGGCAAAAACAGTTGAAGTCAAGTTCATGAGAACTCTGGAAACGCATCAGATGTGAACAGCAAGCAGGTGAATGCTTAAATAAGAACAAAAGAGCTGAATCTCAGCTTTAAATTCTGAGAAAAATTCTGTCAAATCATTAGCTGTCTACTGAGCTAACAGAACAGAAACTTCAGTGTCCATACAGAATGAACAATACAGACTTTAGAAAATCAGTACAGAAAAATCACCATACAAACAAACAGCAACTACTCCACAAGTAGCAACAAAAAGCCTTGGGAAGGAGGGAGAATCTGATCTCCAGATTTATTATATTATAATATTCAGAATGTCCAGTTTTAAACAAAATATTACAATTTGTACAAAAAAACATGAAAGTATAGCCCATAAAAAGGAAAAAAAGAAATTACTTGAAACTATTCCTGAAGAAGCCCAGACACCAGACTTATTAAACAAAGACTTTAAATCAAGTATTTTAAATATATCCAAAGAGCTCAAAGAAGCCACATACAGATATCTAAAGCAAATCATTAGAAATCTGTCTCATCAAATAAAGAATATCAATAAAGAGATATAAATTATAAGAAGGAATCAAATAGAGATCCTAGTGCTGAAAAGTACAATAATTGAAATGAAAATTTTACTAGAAACTTTCAACCGCAGACTTGAGCAGATAAAATAATCAGTAAACTTCAGACAGGTCAATGGAGGTCATTTAGTCTGAGGAACAGAAAAGGAAAAGAAAAAGGAAAATGAACAGAGCCAAGAGACAGGTCAAACCTCCTAAAGTGTACCCTCATACACATAATAGGAATCTTAGTGGGAGAAGAGAAGAAGAATATTTGAATAATTGCTGAAAACTTCCCAAATTTGATGAAATACATAAATCTACACATCTAAGAAGCTCAACAAATCCAAATAGGAGAAATTTAAAGACATTTACACTGAGACACATTATAATCAAACCATCAACATCCAAGTGCATACACACACACACAGACACACAAGAAGCTGAAAGCAACAATAGAGAAGAGATTCATCATGTACAAGGGAACTTCAATGAGGTTAACAACTGATTTCTAATTAGAAACCATGAAGGCTAGGAAGCAGTGTGATGACATATTCAAAGTCCTGAAAGAACAAAAAAACTGTTAACCAATAATTCTATATCTGGCAAAACTATCTTTCAAAAATGAAGAAATTAAGACACTGCCAAAAAAAAATGAGAAAGTTCACCACTAGTAGAAGTTCCCTATAAGAAATGCTAATGAGAGTCCTTCAGTCTGAAAGGGCACTAGACAGTTTTTTGAATCCATAGGAAGAAATAAAGAACACCAATAAAGGTAACTACATAGGTATACTCAGTATTACTATATTTTTGGTTTGGTTTGTAACATTTTATTTTCCTATGTGATATAACATATAACTACATAAGACAATAAGATACAGATCTACACTGAAAGGCAAACAATGTACAAAGGGGTAATTTGTGACAACAATGAAAAGGGAGTTTAGAGCTATATAAGATTTTCTATCTGTTGAGAGCTATATCAGCAAAGATTTTGTATACTCTTGAACCTAAATTCAATTAAGTATTAATTTGAACTAGATTGTTATAAATTAAAATATTAATTGCATTAAAATGTTAAAGGGCAACCACTAAGAAAATAACTTAAAAATATTCAGTAAAGGAATGGGAAGAAAATCAAAATGAAACATTAGAAAAAATTCAATTAATCACAAAAGAAGGCAATACTGGAGGAAGTAAAGAACAAAAATAGATATGGCATTGGGAAAATGACTAGCAAAATGGTACAAGTAAGTTCTTCCTTATTAGTAACAACTTTAAATGTAAATGGATTAAAATCTACAATTAAAAGACAGAGATTGGAATAATTGATTTTAAAAATGATCTACATTTTTAAATGTAGTCTACAGAGATTAGTTTAGATCCAAGGACACCAATAGGTGGAAATAAAAAGACCATAAAAGATCATCCATGCAAACAGTACCAAAACAGAGACAGAGTGGCTTAATTAATATCAGATAAGAGACTTTAAGACAAAAATGGTTATGAGACAAAGAAAAATATTATATAATGATAAAGTGGACAATACATCAAGATGATATAAGAGTTATAAAAATATATCTCACCTAACAATCTCACCAAATGATACAAAGCAAAACCTGATAAATTTAAAGAGAGAAATTGAAAGTTTGAAAATAATAGCTGAAGACTTCAAAACCTCACTTTAAATAATGCATAGACCAACTAGACAAGAAAAAAAGGACAGGGAAATAGAAGACAACAAGACTATAAATCAATTAGATTTAACAGACAAATAGAGAACGTTCATTGCTTCCAACAACAGCAAAATACACATTCTTCTCTAGTGCACGTGAGAATGTCTTCCAGGATACACCATATGTTAGGCCACAAAATAAGGCTCCATAAATTTAAAAAGATTGAATCATATAAATTTTCTGACCACAATGGAATGAAATTAAAGGTCAATAAAAAAAGAAAATCTAGGGCTTCCCTCGTGGCTCAGTGGTTAAGAATCCGCCTGCCAATGCAGGGGACACGGGTTCAAGCTCTGGTCCAGGAAGATTCCACATGCCATAGAGCAACTAAGCCCGTGTGCCACAACTACTGAGCCTGTGCTCTAGAGCCCACGTGCTGCAACTACTGAAGCCTGCACGCCTAGAGCCTGTGCTCCGCAGCAAGAGAAGCCACCGCAATGAAAAGCCCACACACCACAATGAAGAGTAGCTCCCGCTCGCTGCAACTAGAGAAAGCCCGCAAGCAACAACAAAGACCCAACGCAGACAAAAATAAATTTAAAAAAAAAAAAAAGAAAATCTGGAAAATTCATAAATATGTTAAAATTAAACACACTCTTGAACAACAAATCCGTTGAAGAAATCTCAGGGAAAGTTAGAGAATACTTTGCAATGAATGAAAACAAAAACACTGCACACGAAAATTTATGGCCTGTAATGAGAGCAGTGCTCAGACAGAAATTTATAACAGTAAATGCCATGCTAAAAAAACAAACAACTCAATTATAAAATAGGCAGAGGACGTGAATACATGTTTTTCTAAAGAAGACATAGAGATGGCCAACAAGCACATGAAAAGATGCTCAATATCACTAATCATCAGGAAAATGCAAATTAAAACCACAATGAGATATCACCTTACTCCTATCATAATGGCTATTATTAAAAAGACAACAAATAACGAGTGCTGGCGAGGATGAGGAGAAAAGGGAATCCTTGTGCACTGTTGGTGGGAATATAAATTGGTGCAGCCACTATGGAAAACCGTATAGAAACTCCTCAAACAATTAAAAATAGATCTACCATATGATCCAGTGATTCCGCTCATGGGTATTTACCCAAAGAAAATGAAAACACTAATTTTAAAAGATATATGCACCCATTGTAGCATTATTTACAATAGACAAGATATGAAAGCAACCTAAGTGGTCATCAATAGGTGAATGGATAAAGTGGTATACGTATACAATGGCATGTTATCCAGCCATAAAAAAGAATGAAATCTTGCCATGTGTGATAACATGGATGGACCTAGAGGGTATTTTGCTAAGTGAAATAAATCAGAAAGAATGGTAAATACTAGATGATTTCACTTACGTGTGGAATCTAAAAAATAAAACAAATGAGAACAACAACAAAAAAGCCCAGAAACAGAGTCATGGGTACAGAGAGCAAATAGGTGGTTGTCAGAAGGGAGAAGGGAGGGGAGATGAGAGAAACAGGTGAGGGAGATGAAGAGGTACAAACTTTCAGTAACAAAATAATTGATTCACAGGTATGAAATGTACAGTGTGGGGAACAGTGTCAATAATTATGTAACCTCTTTGTATGGTGACAGATGACAAGTAGACTTATCATGGTGATCATTTTGAAATGTATAGAAATAGCAAATCACTATGCTGTGTACCAGGAATTAACATAGTGTTGTAGGTCAACTATACTTCAAAAATAAACAAACAAACTCATGAAAAAAGAGATCATATTTGTGGTTACCAGAGACAGGGGATGGGAAAAGTGAGGATTGGATGAAGGCAGTCAAAAGGTACAAACCTTCAGTTATAAGATAAATAAGTACTAGGGATGTGATGTACTACATGATAAAGATAATTAACAATGCTGTACTTTATATATGAAACCTAAGAGTTCTTATCACAAGGAAAAAATTTTTTTCTATTTAATGCTGTATGTATATGAGATGATGGATGTTCACTAAATTTACTGTGGCAATCATTCCGTGATGTATGCAAGTCAAAACATTATGCTGTACATCTTAAACTTATACAGTGCTATATGTCAATTATATCTCAATAAATCTGGAAGAAAAAAGAGAAATGTTCATTAAAATAACACATATAAATTTCTTCTCTGTTTTTTTTTATGATGGTTTTGTCATTACAGACTATACAACTGAATTACTGCCAATTTTTTTTCCTTTTTAGACGTTGTCTCCGATTGTACTAGTGACTTTTTTTCCCTCCATGTTTTAACCTTTTATACATTCACTGCTCTAATTTTTTATATATATTCCCCCTTTCCTCCTTTTCCCCTTTTTCCTTTTTTTCCATCAAATGATATAATTTCACTAAATGTTTGATATTTTTAAAAGCCTAAATTTGATTAAGATCTTTTTTCAGCTAATAGTAATCCTTTACTTTTACACAATGTTTTAGCGTTAACAAAAGGTTATCATGATTCACTTTGTTATAAAGCAGAAACGAACACACATTGTAAAGTAATTATTCTCCAATAAAGATGTTTAAAAAAAAAGAAAAAATAAATACTGCTTTTCAGATAGTGGTGCCTCATGGTCGTCAGACGTGGCAGGGCAAGGTCGGCATCCAGCCGCCCCACACACCTGGGGAGAGCCGGCCCGAAGAGACCGGCGCTTAGGAGGCCGAGGCAGCGGAGGGGTCAGTATTTCTGTGCTTCGAGGGCGGCCCCTGAATCTGCCTTGAGAACAACATGACATCATCTGGCTTCGTGGAAGTTTACATTTTTCCCTAATATCCCCCAAGTCTGGATAAACAGTATTTCTATTTCTTCCCTTAGAAAGCAGTTGATCTATTTACCTGCAGCAATTAATTTCATTTAAGGGGGCTGATAGAAATACTTATGATGTATCAGGATGAAAAATTTAAAAAAAATTTTAAAAAAAAGGTTATCATAATTGCACCATTTAGGATTCAAAACAAACTTGTGAAATAGATAGAAAAGACATTTGACTTCAGTAACAGCTCAGGAGCCAAGATGTAGTTTATAGTATCAGAGAAAGGGGCAAATCCAGACCATCAGTCATATAAAGAGAAATACAGCTGTCAGTCACATGCTTTGTAAACTCTACCAAATAGAACCAGTTAAGGGACGAGCAATACAATTATGAATAATTTTATTTTTTAAAAAAAAGTCATCTCGGTGAAAAGTATTCAAAGATAAAGTGTTGGAAAGTCTGCACTGAAAACTCAAGATAAAACTTTGCTTGAAGACTGGAAAATCAAAACGTCAAAGAGAACATATATAGCAAACAATAAAGGGAATGCTAACACACAAACTATATCATCCGAGGTTAACTGAGGATTTGTCCCAAGATGAAGGAACTGCAAATCAATAGAAATTCCACGCGATTCAACAAAGCGGTACATTTTCACAAAGGATGACTTTATAAAAACCTTACAAAATGATGCAAAGGATCTAAAAGTCAGAAACTAGATAAAAGCACCAGAAAAAAAGAAAGAAGCTCAAATACTCTGAACTAATACCTCAATTTATGCCCTTCAAAACAACCCCTAACAATTGGGAAGTGTCAGTACTGAGGACTTAACAGCATTCGACAGTTTCTTCTCAACTAAGTCATAGTCTGATTGTGGCCGGCAATTGCAATTAGGAAGGGAGAGAGGGAGGAAAGGAAGAAGGGTGGAGAGCCAGTGAAAGAATGAAAAACATGGAAAGAAGGGAGGAAGGGAGGGAGGGAGGGGAGGAAAGTAGCTAACCTGTGGCCAGAAGAGAACAGCTTAATGATTAGGAAATCAGATGGTACCACACCACCTCTCGCTGAAAATGAATGAGGTGAAAGCAGATGGCAGAGACAAGGATTTATGTGAGGAAAAGACAGTGGGAACAGTAAAAGCCTTTCCTAACGACACCAAAACTAGAAATCATTCTTGGCAAGAGCACGTCTAAATAAGTCCATTTTCGTCTCACGGTATCCTGTTGAGACCACTTAAAGAGTACATCACAGTAAATGCCCTCCACAGCTGAGACAGCCCTTAGTCTTGTGGGAGTCAATCACTGGTACTCCTTGGAACCCCCATAATCAATGTAATTCCAGGCTGTGTGTCTTTACAGTGGCCATTAATATACCACTGGCATGTTGAGATAGTTAGGATCTGTTTGCTACAGGAACCACTGTCTAAGAGCCAGTACACTTATGTTCAGTTCAAGTAAACCCTGGTGACATAGGAAAAGGATCCAATAACATTCAACCAAAATTCTAAAGCAAGTTCTACAAGCAACCTACCATTTATGGAAGAATCAAGTACTTGACAAATCAAAGTATTCTCCCTTTAAGTAAAGCTAAATAAATAATGTGTTGTGACCACGACTCCACATATCAAAGGAAATGGGAACTGAAGGAATTAGTAAAAAATATAATGTCGCTTTGGGCTTCCATTTTTCAGCTTTCTTTGGTCATAAAAGTGACTTAGGACAATAATTATGCTGTTATTTCAGTAAAAATACAGCTCTCTAAGGAAATTTGCAAACTTTTTAAAGAGAAGTTGTTCTGTTTGGAAGTAGAGCATTGATCAAAATTGTAACATGAAGTAAAATTTTAACTTTTTCAGAATCAGGATTAAAATAAACTCAGTTTCATTAATACGAGGATATTAAAAAGTTAGATTTTACCTAGGTGATGTTTGAAGTGTAATTTTATCCTCAGATTCTCAAGGGTTATCTGAGTAGCATTTCTATTTCTCTGAGAACCATTCTACCTAAAAATCTTTCTCTCATAAATTTCATGAATTTATTATGTTGATCCAAGCAAAGCTTTCACTCTACCCTTCAATCGCCAGTACTTCTCTTAATGATTACAGATACGAAGAACTCGGTTTTGGTTTGGTCATTGTTTTTGTTTTCCATTTACAAATGTGGTGCAGGCTCCAATTTCATGATGGATTCTAAACATGGAGTTAAATTTTAGTTCTCAACTCTGGTGCCCACCAGAATCACCTGGGAGCTTTAAAATGTATACCCAGGTTCCACACCAAAGATTCAGTTAATTATAGCCAGTCCCAGAAAAATCTGAGCATCGTTAGTTCTTGAACTTCTTCAAGTGAGTTTAGGTTGCGTCTAGGATTGAGAAACGCTGGTGAAGGAAACCGAAAGCCACACGTCCCTTTTTTCCTACGATGATAATGACCATAATAGGAATATTTCAGTTTGGAAAAATTAGAACTCAGGGCACTATATTGTTTAAGTCTGAAAAAGCATAAGACTAGAAAGGAGCATGCCATTGTAAAAAGACAGTTATTCATATATTATTCTAAAATCTTCCATATGTAAAATAACTCTTGGTAGATTCAGAATTAATTGCTATAGACCTAGTATGGAGAGACTGAACACAGCTATTAGCGCTGAACAAAATGGTGAAATGGACAAAATGGGTCTGGTGTGTGCTGCTCTTCCCTTTCTTCTCTCTCCATCCCATTCCCTCTGAATTTTCAATACTAGGCTCACCCCATAAGGCTTCTCTAGGAAGGTAAGTTCACAGGAAGATAATTCCAAAAGATAAGACAAATGACTCCTTCTCTGGAGTCAATTTTTTATTGTTTAACACACACCTGATAACACGATGACAACAGCCATGCAAACAAAGAGAAGTCTGATGAACAAAAATACATTACTAGTAAAGCAATTATACTCCAATAAAGATAAAAAAAAAGAAAAAGAAAAAAAATACATTACTAGATGAAATAGTTGTGCTTACCTTTAAATGTGGACATGTATCTCTCCTGCGGCACTACATCCATAAGTTTCCTGGATGATTTTCTTGGCTACAAAAGGAAAAACCATCTCTTTAGTTTTTAAACAAGGCAATAAAATGTGTTTGAAATTTGGCTGTGCCACTTTATGACCCTAGGAAAGAAACTTTTCTAAGCTTCAACTGTAGAATGATGAAATAATAAAATATAAACATTAGAATAAGGCATCCAATACAGATGAAAAATTTCAGTAAGTATTAACTGTTATTATGATAAAACTATTTGACGTTTCACCGTTTTCTTAAGAAAACATTCTTTCATCTCAAGATTATTTATAGGCCTTGTTTTTTCAAAGCACTTTAACTGCTATCATTTCATATTATACTTGGAGAAGACAGTCACTGGAGACACGACAGCAATTTTTAAAAATCGTATTAGACATGTGGGTGAAGTTTTAGGGTATTGCTTATCAAAGAATCTCATCAGAATCACTTGGAAACTCTTTAAAATACAAATTCCTGTGCCACCCACAGATCAATCCAATGTGAATCTCATGGGGACCTTAAGCTGCTGAAGCAATTCTTATGCACAGTAAGGTTTGAGAATGGATTCTTTAGGAAGACACTTCACAATGTACAGAAGATTGTTTACACTCAGAGCTGTTCATAGACAAAGGAGTTATCCTGCAAGGGTTTTCTGTCTCTGGAGAGCAGAATGGCCATTTGGTGCAAAAGCTAGGGAACATCTTTAAACATAGGAAGGGTAACCAACCCATGGGAGCTAGGGTGAAGTTCCCTCCCAATCCAGAAATTCAATTCCAAGCAAATTTTTATAAAGCACCAATTATGAAACAGAAACTCCCATAAACATTTCACATAATTCATTTAACCAGTCCGCAAGAGAGTTTTTAGCTAAGGAAAATAAATTCACAGAAGTTACATTTTGTCCAAGAAGGGATCCAAATCTCAGCTTCTCATTCCAAATAGAGGATACTTTTCACCACTCTAACTCCTCTGGGCATAAAAACACTTCCTCTCTTGACTTTCCTGTTTCTCCTTAATAATCCCATCCACTCAGTCTCAAGGCCACATGTTGTTATCCAGCATGTCTCAGAGATATGATTATATCATTGCTGTGTCTTCCTCAGCCCCGTTTTTAATCAATATCCTATTGATTTCACTTCCAAAACTGTCCTCTCGTATTTCCTTCTCTTCTGTCTTCCCAATCCCATGACTCCAGACCAAGTTCTATTATTGTATGGGCACCTTCCCCAGCCAATCCATTTTATTCATAGCCACTAAATTAACTTTCATAATGAAAAATCTAGAGTATGTTACTTCCTTGATTAAATATATGAAATACTCTCCCTTCCTACACACACACAAAAAACAGTCTGACATTTTTAACTAAATGAGTTTTCAAAGATTTTATATGAGAGCTTCCATCTGTGTGGGGAGCTCTGTTTCATACTATTCCTTTTCACCTACCATGATTTCCACCCAAATGGAACAATAGTTCCCTTGTGAACACAGCTCTGATTTTCTGGCCTCTTTCTGATTCCTCAGGTTGGTGGCCACCTGTCTGGTTACACCTCCCAGGCAAATGGGAGTTAGGATATCTGGTGTTCCAGATTTTTAGAAGCAGAAGCAGGGCAGTGTGGGGAATCAGGCAATATAATACAAGAGGCAATGTTTGGAGAAGAAAGGTCACCAAAATTTAGATGGAATATTGTCAATCTGAATGGGTTAAGCAGAAATAGAAAATTCTTGTAGTGACAAATGGGACAGTAACCTAAGCTAGAAGAGAATAAATAAGTGGGGGAGAGAGGGAAAAACATGGAGAAATTTCCCAAGCCAAATCCTAGGACTTTTCATAGACGCCTTTGATCTCAAGCTGGGTGGGAAGAAAGATGTTAACATTGCTATTGTTCATGTTTAGCCTGAACTTCTCTAATCCTGCCAATTTCTTAACAGTGATCTCATACCTATTAGTCATAAGTTTTAGCACAGATTACCATCAGGGAGACTTCTCAGTAGCTCCCATGAAAATGATCATTCCTTCCTCTGAGTTCCCATAACCTGCTGCTATTCTTATTTTTGTGACACATTTGATTCCTCCTATTTGATCATAAGCTTTTTGAGGACAGGAATCATTTCCTTGTCATTGTCGACTCTGCCCCGGCAGGGTCTGGCTGTTAACTAGCCCAGAACCTTCCCCTGTTTGTGTATGTGTGTGTTCTGTCTCTTCCTTCCTCCTCAGCATCTCCATTCACAAATGAAGAAAATTAGGTCAATGAATACTAACTGATATGTCCAGGGAAATAATCACCGTGGAATTTGATTTGCCTGATCATTCTGTACTAAAGGACTCTCTTTTACTCAATCTCTTATAAAGCTGTATTATTTCACCCAAAATGGAGCAATTTTGGAGTAACTTTTCCAAGGAATTAGGACAGTCAATCGACCTGAGTATATGAGGAATTTATAGGAACCGTAAGAAATAGGAAAGAAATTCTTCTTGTGAAACCCAACAGCTACAATTACATAAACTTTATAAAAATTTTAAAACATGCGTAACACATTTTCAGCCCTACATCCTGTCAGCTAGTCTGCATCTAAAACCAAATGCTGAAAACCTGCTTTGCCTTTTGCTTCCCCATTTTTGCCTCATGGTTTCTAAAACCCCGTGACAAATCTAGTGGTCTCTGTCTCTCCAGGAGCAAAAGCAAACCTAATTCTCTTCTCTCTATTGTTCTCTTGGTTTAGTCATCCATCAGCTACAGATTTGCTCTTCTTTGCTTCTCACCTACAGAATATTTTTTCATGAAGCAGTCCCACCATCCAATAAAGCCATTTGTATTGGTTGGTTCTGCTTACCTAAGGAGTGAATCATCAGTTGGTTTCTGAGGTTCAGAATCAGCAGTGCCTCCATATTATCTGTGGTAGATGAAGTGATGGTGCTAGAGGCAGACTGAGTGAACCAGGAAGGCAGGGAGAACTGCTCTAACTTTGCTGTGATTATAAAAGCATTGCTACTAAGGAAAGACGCAGGTCAAGATGAAGAATAACAGTGCTAATATTTTGGAAGTGGATTTAATTTGGTCTAGGTCAGCTTTCCTAAGGTATACATTTGTTAATATGTTTTTTAAAAATAAGGATTCCACTGTGAGATAATCTTAGCAAGCTATATCATGCTGCATATGCTAGAAAATTACAATGCACATTTTTTACATATTAAAAGCTTTCAGTGATTAACATTGTTTAATGCATGATTCCTCAAATATAATCGACTGTAGAACTCCCTTTCTAATAAATGTCTGATGTATATGCTCCAAGGAACACACCTTGGAAAATGCTAATTTGTTCATATGTTTACATTATTGGATCAGGTAGATCATATCCAGACTCTTATACCCAAACTGTTCCCATATGTCCTTGTGATGGTTAAATGACATCTCAAACTAAAGGTGGTCCAAACAAACTCCCTCCACTCCCAAACCTGCCTTTCTCAGTCTTTTCTATATGAGTTGTTGGCGAACCAGTATGATTAGTTGCTAAGTCTAAACATCTTGGAGTTATCTTTGATTTGTTGTTTTTCCCTGTACCCTACATCCCATCCATTAGCAAATCTTATCATTGGCACATTCAAAATATATCAGCCTCTTACCATCTACAATTGTTACTACTCTTATTTCTATGCTATCAGCATTTCTCACCTGGATTATCCCAATAGCTTTTTTTTTTTTTTTAACATCTTTATTGGGGTATAATTGCTTTACAATGGTGTGTTAGCTTCTGCTTTATAACAAAGCGAATCAGTCATACATAAACATATGTTCCCATATGTCTTCCCTGTTGCGTCTCCCTCCCTCCCAATAGCTTTTGAATAGATCTTTTTGTTTTCATTGCATCCCTTCAAGTCTACTTTTAACACAGCAGCAGACCAATCCTGTAAGAATGTAAGTTAAAGGGTGTCCCTCCTCTGCTCGAAACCTTCCAACAACTTCCATCTCAGTGAAAGTGAAAGTCACAGACCTTACAATAGCTTCCAATGCCTTCAAGATCTCCACCACCCTCTCCCAGCCCTGTCCTCTGACCTAATTATTTACCATCCCCTGCCACGTGCTTCAATTATCCTGACCTCCTCATAATTCTTCTATCTCACAGTCTGCCCTATCCCAGAGCCTCACATCTTCTCTGTCTAGAACACTTGTCACCCACATACCAGTTTGGTCAACCCCCTCACATTTTAAAAATCTTTATTCAAACATCATGTTATAAGTGAAGTCTTCTTTGGCCACCTTCTTTAATATTGCAACCTGCCCCAGGGCACCCTTCCCATGTCCTTGCTGCTTTTTTTCTTCACAGCATTTACCATCTGCTGACACATTGCATCACTGGCTTACTTAGTGTTTTTATTGGTTCTCTCCCTCCTTAAAAGGTAAGCTTCAAGAGGGCAGAATTTGTGCCTGTTTTGTTCAGTGTCTTGTGTGTAGCAGATACTCATTCCATGTTTGTTGAGAGTTTCTTTACTTACGTTTCAATAGAATGGGTATTCCTACAAATTTAAAACATGTTTGACAGTGAGATTCATGTTATATTGTCTAGAATAGACATTAACAGGCAAGAAAGTATTATAATTTATATTATTAATTAACAATGTAGAGCAAACAGGACTGGATTAGGGATAAACTTATCCTGGTTTTTGGGCTCAGTTCTGCCAGTAAAACTTTGTGCCTTTTGAACTTCTGTCTCCTCTTTTGAAATGTAAGAGTAATAAAACTGAGTTTCTCAGGGTAGATGTGGGAATAAAATGAGACAATGAATTAATTTATATTTTCATTCAAGTGTAACAGGCATCGTTCAAGGCATTAATGTGAAAGCATTTTGTAAATGCAGAAAGCCCAGGGTAAATATAAGGACATGTTCTTTTCAATAACAAAAAATTTTGTTGAGTGATTTTGAACAGCAATGCATTTAAAAGCTGATCATAAATTGCATACACATTATCGCTTCAAACTGTAAAAGTCGGAATCAAAACATTTATTAGTGAAATCTTATGCATTTTTTGAAAATACTCTGGAAACCAGAAAAATTAAAACTACAAAAACAAGCGATTTGGAGATGTTTTACCCACCAAAATGAAGTTTGAATAAATTGGCAACTTCTAAAAAATTAAACCTCAAGCTAAACTTAAAAACCAACACACATTACTACTGCACAACACAACAATAAAATAAGCTCAAAAAATCTGAATTTCCATAGATCTACCTTGTTAAAAAAGCATCAGATCCGTGCCCTAAATCATGTAGCTATGGGAAGGTTCCCATGAGATGTGCATCTGGCCCAGTATCTTCAGACCGCATACTGAATCAGAAAGACTTCCGATGGTGACAAAATGAGACCATCTTTAGCCCTTCCCCCACTTTTGTCTTATTTGGGTCAAACAAGATGGATATCAGAAGTACACAATCTTCAGTTTTGTCTGAAAATCAACTCAAGTGAATACATTTTGCTTCACTGGCTTCCATTATTGTTATGACAGGAAATAACTTTAATGAGATTTGAAACAACGCTTTAAGGGACTATATTAAAATTGAGCTGGCTGATTCTTTTTCATTTACAATAACATTTTATACATTAGGGATATGTCTGTCTGTAACACTCTTCAATTTATTATTTACATGGAAAAATGGAAAATTTTAAGGTCTTTAACCAAAATATTAAGGTCCAGAATTGAATGTTAAAAAAGGAAGAAAAAAGCCCTGTGTGATATTCACACTTGAATTCAAATACAAATTTTCAACAATTTTTAAATTTATATAGTATGGAGACATTGGATCCACTCTTTGAGGTATCACATTACATGAGGTCATTAATTAAGTCTTTAAAAATCATTTGTGAAAGTTGCCACTCAATTCATTAATCAAAGTGAAAACGATATACAGGAAAAATTAATATCCTGAAATACCTTTTTCAAAAGGAAAATTAGCAGCTAACAAAATATTCACAAAGGAGCCACCTATAAACCAGACGAAGAGGGTTTATTATGTAGCTAGAGAAATGATACAGTTTTGTAAAGGGAGGATTAATTTTTTAAGTCCCCATTTATACTTTAAATACCAAGAAGGCTTTAAACAGGGCAATGATAATTTATCACCTTCCTTAGACTTCAGGTATTTCATGCTATCTAGAGTGTTGCCACATTACCGTGTAGGTGCTCAGTAAAAAGTAATGGAACTGAGTTGAATTTTATGGCTTCTTGGAAAATAGCGTTTGACTGTAGACCATGAAGTGCTATTCTTTGAACAGTACAGATTTCCTGTTCTTTCCTCCATTTTGGTGACTGTGTTGAGCAAAAAATAAGTAAATATATAATGTAAATACCTAACAGTAGTTTGAACACTACGGGCATCCTTCTAACTGCCCAGCAGAAGCAACGAGCTCCTCAGCTTATGTGATAAAGTGAATGGAATAAATTCGGGAGCATCTTCGCTGACACTATTGAAAAGACAATAAAATTAGGCACTGATTTTTCTGAAAGTTCATTAACTCTAATGACTAAACCAAGAGCAGGATTCAACTATCACCTGATTGGAGAATAAATATGTGTGTGTGTGTGTGTGTGTGTGTGTGTGTGTGTGTGTCTGAATAAATAAAGCAATCCAAAGACAGCAGACCCATGTAAACCCATGTGATATCATTCTTCCAGATCTTCTTGTACGTGGGCCTCAGCTTTTCAGAAGCTCTAACATGGGTGAAGATGTGGAAGCAGAGACACACCGATTTTAAAAGAATGAGAAGTATAATCTCATATAAAACTACACTGTCTTTTAAAAAGTCTTTTGTGTCCCGCAAAGAAGCAATTTTTCATGTTTGTGTTTCAAGAAGAACTGGAGTGTGAACGGCTTAAAACCAATTCTATTTGTTGAAAAACAGAGTATCATAACTTTGACATTGTGAGATCCTAAGTAATTGAAACAATTGTGCCTCCCTTTAACTTTGACTTTTCTTTCACCTTGCCTAGAGTCTGATCACATTCCTGGATACCAAGAGGGAAAATGCTGATTCCTCTAGCATAGGCTGATGTTTTTTCCGCATACCAAGGGCTTAGTTCAGGTGAAACCGAAGACTACAGGACAACATTTAAAAGGAACTAATTCCACCCATCCCGCCATCCATATATATAAACACTTGTCTCCCCAAACACTGCAGGAGCAATGCAGTCTGTTCATAGATTTTTCTTGTGAATGAGAAAAGTAGACTTTGCTGAGTAAGAAAAATGAATGAATTCCTAAAGTTGCAGATTAAAGCAGGTGTAAAAAGGCCTCTGCTCCCTTGTGGTAAGTGTCACCAGTTGACAGGAAGCTTCTCATCCTGCAGCATTCCAAACCATTTGGTCTCTGCCAGAAAACAACAGCTGCTACAACCCAACTGTACCCTTCAGTGTCTGATGAGCACCCATATACAGCTAATTTCCATTCACTTTACAAACTGTTTGTTTCCAAGAGATAAATATTGGAAAGAGTGGGCTAGCAGACATTTGGTAAATGTGAAGTTAGATGCTTCGATATAGCAAATGGTGCTTTGTCAGATATCCATATATTAATGAACTATATCTGATACGTGTGCGTGTATATATACACATGCACCTATATCATATCTTATTCTAGAAATGGTTTAAGGTAACTAAATGAGCCCTGAATTTCTCTTTTTACTTTCATAGTCTAATTCACCTGCAGACCTTTCTGGGGGAAAGTTCCTGTGAATTCACAGAAGTAGAAAATATGACTAATGGCTTATCTGTCTTCTCTCTCAACTAAGGAAAATAGCAAGTGTTTCTGCCATCAAATCTCTATCTTGATTAATAAGGAAGGTTTTTGTTTGTTTTTAATATCCTAAGTCCCTAGACCAAGTCCACATCCTTTTCAGCAAGTGACTCCTCGTTTTCTCGGCCAAACAATTATAAATTCAAATTTTTCTTTGCTAAGGCCATAAGCATTCTTTGCTTGGCCCAGATTCGTTCAGTTTTCTTTCACGTGCACTGCAGTGAAATGTTAGCCCTGCCATGCATCCTGCCAACCTGCTAATCACATCCCTGCCACTGTCCAACGTCTTGTGCAAGACCTCAGCCACTCTGAGGGCTTTGTTATCTCCACCAAAGCTGTGCTGTAGACAGCTCAGGCTGGTTGCTGAGATCCAAGACTCTGGGAGCTAGACGATGTCATATTGGCTCACTGAAGTTGACCATGTTGGGAGCATTTCTACCATGGAAATCACCAAATGCTATAAATCAGAACTTTTATTTTTCTTTTCAGACAGCAGGTGCACCAGAACACTGCTGACAAATCTTTCTCCCAAACTATGACAGTATCATGTTAAACTGCCATGATCCTAATCAAACTACTTGGATCCAAAGACCCATTTTACTACATGACATTGACTAAGTTACTTAACTTTCCAAAATATTAGTTTTATCTTAATGGGGTAATGTTGGTTCCTATCTCATAGGGGTCTTCTGCGGATTAAACGAGATGATTTTTATAAATATCTAAAGGTACACAGTACTTAGTAAATGCTAATTGCTATTATCAATGTTTAGTATTATTTCTTATTTTTTTAATTTTTAGTAAAATAAACTTTTGCACCCACTCCCATCTACTTCTTGTAGGGAAATTCTCACTGTTGTCATCCAATAATATAAAAATTTATGCAATCTAATGATACAAAAATCTGGCAGCATGGAATCAATTAATGAATGGCTATAAAATAATCCCTTTTAGGAAGCAAAAGATTACTCGTGCAGGGTTATGTCTCTTCCACAGCAGTAGAGGGCCCTGAATGCTGGATGATGTGTACCTTTTCTCCATACATTTCTATTCTAGCAGCAGGAGAAAAAAATTCTCACAGAAGCCTGTTCTACACAGAGGAAAGTGTTCACCATGCACTCATTCATTTGTTCATTTAAATGTTAAGCATTTATTATGTTTGGCAACAGGCTCACGATCTTGGGGAAGTAAGAGAATAACAACTATAATTAACTGAGCATTCACAGGCACAACTGTATTTTACAAAGTCTGTAAGGTAGTTACCATCATCATTCTCACATTGCAAATAAGAAAACTGAGGAACAGAGAAGTTAAGAACTTGCTAAATCCATAGAACTGTGGAAACTGTCCATAGTTTCTGGAAACTGTTCAGAAACTGTCACCAGCCTTATCCCTATCTTTTGAGAGAAGAGAAAATAAATACAAAATGACTTCTTTCAAAATATACCCGGGACAGAGGAATGCAACCTATACCATATGCAATATACACTACAGTGCCATTCCAACGACTCCTACTAAAATTCTGAAAAGCTATAAGAGGAAAGGTCATGATACATGCTGATTGACTCACCCATGTTCATCCTCTCAACAGTTGTGTATGTGTTGGGGGGGTGGAAGGTGGCAAATTATGTGCCAGTCAACTGGTCATATGCTTGGTGATGGGGAAACTTCAATGAACCAGACAAACTGAATTCCTGCCCTAGTAGGGCTTATGGGTTGAGCATCAAATACCTATACAAGCGAACAACAAAATGTGATTGAGAGAAGTCTTCAGAGCCTTGTGACTTAAAGTGCGGTCCAAGGATGGTTGAAATCAATGTGTGCTTTGTGTTCCAGTCACAAAAATCAATGAAATGTATTAATTTTGTAAAAGAGGCCAGGAATACAACAGGATTAGAAACACTGAAAACCAGCAAAGCATGTGATAACTGGGCAGAGGCATTTTTTAGCAACAAAGATAGAAACACCAACGTTCAGGAAGACATGTATTTAGAAGTTATTGGAAGAGCTGTCTAGGAAGAGGGAACATTGACACCAGACTGCATCTGACCACAAATGGGCAATTTACCTCTGGCTTACCAGAAAAAAAATGTAGCAATCTAACAATCTAAATGCCCATTTAGACAAAGTCCTAGAGATAGTCACCATGTTCTCCCAAATCTATCCCCTCATCCCACCCTCAGGATCAAGCAAGTGCCTGTGTTAATCAAACTACCTGAACCAGGCAAAGGCAGGATACAAGCCTTCCTTCAAGGTTTCTGGCTTTTAAGTGGGCATCATAAAAGTATAACAGGGGCTTCCCTGGTGGCGCAGTGGTTGAGAGTCCGCCTGCTGATGCAGGAGACACGGGTTCGTGCCCCGGTCCGGGAAGGTCCCACGTGCCACGGAGCGGCTAGGCCCGTGAACCATGGCCGCTGAGCCTGCGCGTCCGGAGCCTGTGCTCCGCAACGGGAGAGACCACAACAGTGAGAGGCCCGTGTACTGCAAAAAAAAAAAAAAAAAGTAAAAAAGTATAACCGAACAGGGATTATCCATCTCTCTAATTTAACTATGTGGAAGGGGCATTCAAATTTTGGATCCAGCTCCAGGGTATTCCAGTTCTCTGATTGAAACAGAGCATGGCCCTGTGGTCTACGCCCCCCGTGTCCTCAGTCTGCCTTTTGTCTGTGGAAAAACTTAGCCAAAGAATAAGATTAATCAGAGAAGTAAGAAAATGCAGAAGCAAAGAAAAGCAGTCACACAGGACAAAATAATAACAGTTTAGTCATGAAGCAAAGCCAAGGACCTTCAGTTGCTCCTCAAGGGCTACAGATAATATTCTGAGCCGTGTCCCGTGAGCTGTCTTATAGGTACTGAAACCCCCATCAGGTGGGAGAAGTTAACTACATGATGAGCAGACTGTAGCCATGACATGAGCTGCTACAATTCCGAGAATTGGCCTCAAGGAAATGGGAACAAACCGATCCTGGAAATGAAGATTAACTATACTTAAAACAATCAAGATGACGCCGGTCAGACCACCGCAGGACCAGTTTCAAGATGACTGTCAGAGCTGCCTGTGCTGTTTCTGCATGGAGCCCCCTCCTTTCATCTGTGAAACCTCTTACCCCCTGGTTGCCAGTGGGGCGAGTCAGCCTTTGGACAGGAGTCCGCCCTTCCCCTGGTTGCCGGCATCCAAATTAAAGCAAACTCTCCTTTCCATCAACCTCGTCTCTTTAGTGGCTTTTGAGTAGCCGAACCCCACTTTTGGTTACATCATGACTATAGGCTGAAATGAAGTCGATCCTGAAGTGCTTTTAGTCTCAGGATTTTTAGCACATTACCAAACAGAAAATTCTAAATACATAAATGGACAAGAAAATGAATGAAAACATGGACCACATGTTTCTGATATGGGTTAAATTCTTGAAAGTCTTTTCCAAGGTCCATCCCGAGGGTCTATTTTAAATGGGCATCCGTCTTGCTCTCTTCCTCAGCTTCATCTACTCTTTCTTACTTTGTCTTTTCTCTGATAAAAGGCTTCAATGTGTTTCGTTTGTGAGGATTGTCTTCCGTTTGATCTAAAAAGATTAATACCAGACACTTCCAAAACTAGTGAATTACGAGATCAGTGGACTAATTGAAATGACTTGGTTCGTCTTCAGTGCTCCCAGACTTTTCCCTTTTATTCTTCAGTGGAATTCTATCACCTAGAGATGTGTGTATTTCGTTTTATTTGTGTCCCTTATTATAGTGTTAGCACCATGAGGGTGGGGATCATGTCTGTCTCCACAGCTGTCCTATCTGCAATATCTAGCATATTATACGGTATTGTAAATACTCAACAAATATTTGCAAGAAAAAAGTATCCATTTCTACCCCACCTGCTCATAATCTCAACAGAGCGCCTTTGGATACTTCTCATTCCTAAGAAAAGTATGTGTGTGTTGCAGGGGGACTATGTCAACGTTAAGTGGACGGTGGAATAGAACAGAGCTCCAGCTAGCACACGACTCTTCAGAATGGCCACTGGGATTCTATATACTATTCTGGAACTCTGTAGTGTGGACAAAGGATGGAAGTCTCTAGAACGGTGCCGTCCATAAAGCTTTCTGTAATGATGGAAACATTCTATACCTGCACTGGTCAATAGGGTAGACACCAAGGGCAGATGGATATCATGTCCAACTAGTCACCTGACAAGACTAGTTCAATTAAGGAATGTATTTTATTTCCATTCATTTAAATGAGGATTAAAATTGCCACATATGACTAGTGACTACCGTATTGGACAACAAAGCTCTAGGTTCAAAATTGGCACTAGGCCACGTGCTGACATTTGATGTCAAAGCACAGTCTACAATCATCCCAACCAAATACTTCAGAGTAGGACTACAGGACAGCCATTGGTTTTCCCAAAATTATTTTTGCTCTCTTGTGTCTGGAGGATAGAATACTACCTACTGAATGATCGTTCTTATTGACTCCAAGCCTCTAATTAATATAAACAATAACCTTCAAGCTAAATAATTTACACCTCTTTAAAATTTCTTAAAGGCCAGCACAGTCTTATCTGGTTGTCATGTCAGTGATGGGATTCAGAACATGCTTCCCTAAAACAATGACACCTTGGCATACTGATTAAGTTGAAGGAATTTAAGAAGTGGCAGGTGCAAGAAGGACTTTCTGGGGACTTCCCTGGTGGTGCAGTGGTTAAGAATCCGCCCGCCAGTGCCCGCCGGGGACACGAGTTCGAGCCCTGGTCTGGGAAGATCCCACATGCTGCAGAGCAACTGAGCCCACGAACCACAACTACTGAGCCCGTGTGCTGCAACTACTGAAGCCCATGTGCCTAGAGCCTGTGCTCCACACCAAGAGAAGCCACCACAATGAGAAGCCCACGCACCACAATGAAGAGTAGCCCCCGCTCGTCGCAGCTAGAGAAACCCTGCCCACAGCAATGAAGACCCAGGGCAGACAAAAATAAAAAATAAAAATAAAAGAAAGAAGGACTCTCTGAATCCCCCCTTCTCCCTTGAAGCAGGTGTTAAGACCCTCAGGCGAGAGGTGCTTCCTTGTACCTGAAAGAAAGGAGCATCCTTATCTCCGAAGACAGAGAGATGTTGAGAGGAATCAGAATGAACTGACTTCACTCATTTCCCCCCAGTTTACTACCCATAGCTTGTGCCCTTTTGTCCTATCATGTTTTTCCATAACGTTTTACTCTTTATCAAACCTAGTACAACACTCTCAGCTTAACTATTTCTTTGAATCCTGACTTCCTGATGAAGGCTCTCATGTCATAGAAAACTTGTGTTAAATAAATTTGTGTGCTTTTCTCTTATTAATCTGCCTTTGTCAGTTTAATTTTCAGGCCCAGCCAGGGACCCTAAAAGGGTGGAGGAAAACTTTTTCCTTCCTACACCAGCCTTCCAGGAGGCCTGGGAGAGGAAGGGTGTTGTTGCCTATGACAATGGTCTGGCTAAGATAGCCAGGGTTGTCGAGCAAAGTGTCAAACCAGTATCCTGCCAATCCCATTGTATTGAATGAGCAGGAACTATTGAGAGGAAGTGAGAAAAACAGTGATAAATGGGAAGAGGAGAGGGGAAGGTGTACAAGACAGAGGTGAGGAATGCCACAGCGGGCGTAACACCATGAATGTATTTGCAAGGTTGCCAACTCTATCACAAGTAAAATTTTAAAACTTCTTATCAACTTGGAGAAGTTTATCCACCTTAAACCCTAAGGTTGTCATCCTTGTCCTATTAACATCATTATGTGGTATTGGAGATGGGGCAACAGTAATGACAGGGACAGAAGAGTATGATCCCCATTGAGGTAAAAAGAGCCTTAGGGCTTCCGGTGAGCCTGACCGGAAAGGGAAGGCAGATTCCACAGCGCGTGTGCAGCCATGTTTTTCCAAGACTTCACTCCTCCTACGGAAATACTCAGGCTTAACCGTTTCTCTGAGTCTTCATCTCCTGATGAAGGAGCCCATGTCATGTAAAACTGACATTAAATAAATTTGTCTGCTCTCCTCCTGCTAATCTGTCTTCATCAGTTTAATTTTCAGGCCCAGCCAGGGACCCTAAGAGAGTTGAGGGAAATTTTTTCCTCCCCTCCACCAGCCTTCCAGGAGGGCTGGGGGAAGGGTGTGGGTGTTTGTGTATGAAGTAATCACTTTAATTTCAAACGGCATTGCTCCCTCACTGTTTCCTGCTCTTTAGCAGGGGGTCTCTAACCTGTTCAGAGGTAACAATACTTTAAACCAAAGAGGTATTTCCGAGTCTCTCCTAAAAATGGCAGAGCCAGAGCTCTCCCGCAGGGCTGGGCGCCCCTGGCCTCCCATTATTCATGGGCGGGCTGCTCAGAACCACTTCCACCATCTGTCTCCAGCTGTGTTGGTATAACAGAAAGTCAAACGTGCTCCAACAAGCTGCAAACCCACATTGATTGTAAAAACCACCATTTCTATTTCATTTGGCTAGTAAACAATCTCACACTATTAGGATGGTTAATTATAAATAACAGTCTAGACTCTTTTAATTGAAATCTACATTTATTCAGAGCCTTTTCATGAGACTAGAATTAAGAAACAAAAAAGCATTAGCAATGAATAGCAATGGACCACACTATTGAAAACCTCAAAATCTAAGCATTATAAAGTGTCTCTTACAAGTAACCTTACTTTCCATTTTAGCAGAAATTTTCCTCTCCTGTTCTTAAACGGCATCAATATTAAGTGTTCCATCATTCCTGAACTGAAGCAAGGGTTGTCAGTGTTACTTGGACACTAAACTGTACCTACAGAAGTAACTGATGGAGCATACAGGTGTTTTAAAGCGAAAGAGGAAATTCACGAAAATCCATTCTTTCCTTTAAAAATATTCATGATAGCCTATTGCACACAATTAACTGAGCTAAATGCTATATGGCAGTGATTTTGGAAATTTTGATTGCAATAAGGAACATATTTTATAATATGACACAGTATACACTTACAAATGTATTTATATGACTTAAAATTTTATGAAACAACATTTAATCTTAATATGTGTGATACCTCCTGATACCTTCTATCCTCTTCGAATCAATCATTTATTATTATAATTTGTTTAATAAAAACGATGATAAAGCCACTAAATTAATTTCAAAACTCACTAATGAGTTGAAATCTGCAGTATGAAAATCATATTGAAGAAATAGCAAGATAAATAATACTCCACTTCCTGTCCTTAAGGAGCTTAGGATCAAATAGCAAAAATAAAACAAAAATATTTTTAAAGAGAAATAATACCAATCAGAAGAAGGAGAGAAAAGGAAACAGCCTCAGAGTTTAATTACGGAGGGATTATATTAAGAGAATATTACAGGCAACATGAAAGTCGAAAAAAAAGAGATCACACTCCGTCAAGATGATGGTTTAATGGAGAAGCTGATGTTTATGATGGAACTTGAAAGCAGGTAGGATTTTGAGAGGCAGATATACAGAGGAGTAGAAATGGTATTCCAGATGGAGTTCACAGCATGGGCCAAGGCACACAGATGAATAGGGACAGGAGGGGCAAATTTCGGAAACACTGAGTCATCTACTTTGGCTGGAGAATAATGTTTAGTCTGAAGTAATAGAAAAGAACGTTGGAAGGATATAAGGGACATTGGGGGTCAGAGTAAGTATTATTTTAAAATTCACTAAACAATGAGGAAGAATGTAAAACTGTCCATCCATCCAAGCACCCAACAAGAATTTATTAAGCTGTAACAGGCAAGATCCTCTACAAGGTACAGGAGAAAATGAGTAAGAAACAACTCCTGTTCCTTTACTGTTTATATTCTTGCAAATGCATAAAACTATTAAGCAATTAGCAATAACACAAGAAGAAGCCATTTAAGAAAATTAAGCTGGCAGCCTCTTGGTGAAGAATTTTGATCTGTAAGCGACTGAAAGCAGGAAAGTCAATTACGAAATGAGAAAGACTAATTGTCCAGTAAGCTCAAAGGTGCAATGGAACTGTTTCTGTAGGTTTGCATGTTTTAACTCTGCCAGTCAAACTTCTTTTGTTCTTCTTTTACTGAGAAATTTGTATGAGTCTGGTGGCTCACTATCTTCAAGGCCAGTTCGGCATTCCTTGGCCATGATGTCCTTACAGAACCACCTGTGCATCCTCTATCACTCGTTTTTTTTAGGCACTATGATACGTTTATGTATATCTGTTTTGTCCGACAGGTTTCATCTTAATATCTTTAGAGCATCATTTTTGCCAGTCATAGTCTCAGCTGGAGATAACATACTCTCCCTCTTGTCTGCTATTTGCCTTGTTTCACGTTTTCTGTCATGGTGGATTTTATTAACACAAAAGGAAGGGTATTAAATTGTTATTAAACAGATTTTTATTAGCTCATTTCACCATTACATCCAGCCAACCCGTGCCTTGTACTTCTAAGTGCTATAGATGTTACAGTAACTCACGCTCCTCTAGCACTAGGGAAAAGGTAACCTTAGTTTTTAGCTGCGTGATTTATGTTTGGACGATTATCATCTCCTTTTCTCTTTTTTTCAAATCTATTGTATGTTTTTTCTCTTTTATTTTAAAACAAATACTTTCATCCCTTTTTACTTAAGGTGGTGGAATCGGTCATAAAAGGGGCCACTTGGTATCAGAACACCCTCACATATTTGCCTAATAATCCCTTTTAAGTAATCTGGCCCGTGGTTAATGGCTTTTTTTTAAGCCAGTCATACACTTAGAATCAAAATTAGCATCTAAATGAGGATGTTTTAAAACGCATGCCTAGGGGTTGCCGATTTCACCTTTTTTATAGTTTGCCATGTTAAATTATGTAAAATAGAAAGGGTATTTTAGTATTTAATGAGCTAATGCAAAACCTATTGAGACTGCCTCCCATACCCCCTTTTCCCTTCTACAGCCTACCAAATGCTCTTTAAGGTATGAGAAATGGCCATGAATTTTAAAGCTTGTGTCAGAATGCAGAGAACCCTTTAGTTCTCGGCAACTACCACCCCTCATCAAAAGCAAGGTATTACTAGGAAAACGCTAAGTGCCGGGGATCTGGTCAAACATTGTTATCTGATGTTGTGCACAATAAAATCAATCCATTTAGTATTTGATTTTTCTAGAAAATTTTATTCTGGTTTACATAATGTCACAATTCAGTTAGCCAAAAAAATTTTTTATGAGGTAAATCAAGAAATGATGACACAACCAGAAGAAAAATGAAATATTCGTTCAAAAATATCCAAAGAACATTAAAAAAATTATGGTCAGAGAAGTACATTATGAAGAGAAGTATAAAGAACGCAGGGGTTGTAATTAGAGACCAGTGTATTTTAGTTGGACATCAAGAACATTTCTAGAAAATTAGATCTATCATCTGGTAGTTTGGTCTTACAAGAGAAAGAGGAGCTCCATTGTTTAAGTCATTTAGAAATAGATGACACCAAGTGATAAGGACTATGGCATAGAAGAGGGAAGAAGGGAATGATTAGATGAACTGATATATTGCTTCTTTCTGTAATTCCAAAGATCCTGTTTCGTAGGGTAGAAAAATCAAGATAGAAGAGATTCTATGTGAGATTTGATAAAGATGATGATGACGATTTCTGCTTAAATAATAAAGCGATCTTTAGTGGAAAGATCCTAGGGAAAAAAATATGTGTATAGCAAAACCAAAAGAGCTTTGATAGTGATGAAGGCTTAAGCCATTAATAGCAGTCTGGAATTTCAAAGCACTGGGATCCAGGGTGATTATTTTACTCCATTTCTCCTCTGTTTCTCTTCATTTCCTGGGCTGTTTTTGGCTCCCCTCATCCACTCCCTCACTCCCTACACAATCTCTCCGCTCATATCTTTGAACCAACTTCTTGTTCACTTTACGAGATCAACTCCACTTTTCACTTAATTGTTTTTTGCTGGACGAAAGCTAATGTGACACCGTCTTCACAGAAAATCACATTTTGCCTCCTCTTCTGAATATTTTTTATTTAAAGTATTTTTCTTTTTATGGTATTTTCAGTGGATGATTAAATCAGACTCATTTTTTGTAATGGACAAAATATCCAGCTGTATCTAGGTTTAGAATTTAAGATTTTTCCATTCTTCCTGTATCACTAATCACTTCTTAGAAATGGCTACTAACAATATTTTGGTACATATTTTATGTTCATGCAAACATTCCCATGTATACATGAGTGTGAGTATACTATTTTTACACAATTAATTCTCTGCTAATGGATATTTATATTGGTTCCAATATCATACTATTACACATGGCATTCGGACTATCATCTTTGAATTTAAATATATGCTGAGACAAATATAAAATATTTATTGGGTTACATCTCTAAGTTTGATTTTTTTCCCCAAAAGCTTGAACTAATGGCCCAAGTGTATATGAAACTTGCTGTTTCACATTCATATTTCACCGAGAGAGAATGAGTATTATCAATCTTTTAATCTTGGACCATCTAATATTTAAAATTATTATCGTCTTAATTTGTGTTTTTCTATTATGTATAGCATTATGTTTTTTTGTGTGTTTATTCCTTTTCTTTGGACAGCCTTATTTAGACCTTTTGCCCATTTCATTGTTAGTTTCTCATCAGTGGGTGAGAGTTCCTTGTATATTACGTGTACTAGTTTTTTGTGTGGCAAACAATTTTTAGAATGTTATTTGCTTTTGAAGTTTTGTTTATTTTTATAGGGTCAAATTTATTAATCCTCTTTGCATTATTTTTTTATATGTATACATTTTTAATTGGAGTATAGTTGCTTTACAATGTTGTGTTAGTTTCTGCTGTACAATGAAGTGAATCAGCTATACGTATACATATATCCCCTCCCTCTTGGACCTCAGCTCAGTGCTCTCTGATGATCTAGATGGGTGGGATGGAAAGGGGTGTGGGAGGGAGGTGCATTATGGTTTCTATTTTTCATGTCATGCACACAAAAGTTTTCCTTGACATGGTGTTTTAATTTTCAATAGAATCACTTAGTCCTTGTTGCTGCCACTGTACTGTCTCTTCTATAGGACTAGGAAGTTACATAGTTATGTTTCCATCTCTAGATTGTGAGTTCCAAGAGGGCAGGGATTATGTCACGTTTGTTTTTATATTCTAGTTAGTTGAGAAGACAAAATATCATGACATATAAATAGTAGCTGGTAAATGAATAAGGAAATGAACATAAATAAATATAAATAAATGAATTAGTGAATGAATGAAATATGGTTTAAAGTTTCCCCTCAGCATGATCACCATGAAATGAACACATAACCTTGCTATGGAACTAATCACATTCACTTATAAAATCATAAAGTTTTAATTCCTCAAATTCACCATTATTCAATAATCATTTTCTACCGTGCAGTTTAAAATTTTTCCATTAATCTTTTCTATATCTCTAATTTTAATGTCTTTTGCCTGTTCCTTTTTTATTGTAATTATTTTTCTCATTTTATAAGTTGTATAGTCTTGTATTCTTTTTTATTTTAGGAGGCATAACATTTTATTAGACATAATGCTCTGTTAGTAAGCTGAAGTAGCTTTTAAAAAGTGCTGGACTTCCCTGGTGGTGTAGTGGTTAGGAATCCACCTGCCAATGCAAGGGACATGGGTTCGAGCCCTGGTCCGGGAAGAGCTACCCCACACACCGCGGAGCGACTAAGCCCGTGCGCCACAACTAGTGAAGCCCTGCGCCTAGAGCCCGTGCTCCGCAACAAGAGAAGCCACCGCAATGAGAAGCCCGTGCACCACAGCGAAGAGTAGCCCCCGCTTGCCACAACTAGAGAAAGCCCGCCCGCAACGACGAAGACCCAACGCAGCCAAAAATTTTAAAAAATTAAAAAAATAAATAAATTTTAAAAGTGCTGAATGCCGTGTCTAACGTTAATTCTACCCAAAGTAATTAAAAGTGGGGGGCACAGTCACTTAGGAACAACACAAGCCAAGTATGTGAAACAGTTAGGACTGTTTCCTCTCTCTGCTCTACTTCTACTGTCAGTTCATTCTCAGACGGGTCTACCCTCAATACTGTAAACATAGCCATTTACATCTTTTGGGTTCAATATGTTTAAAGCTTTGTATCCAGAGAAATTAAGTCTGTGTTAAAACAAACAAACAAAAACAAATAAAACAAGAGAATGATCAACTGGCCAGGCACAGGTCAGTGAGACACGTCTTGGGATAATCACTGTAGCTGTGGTGATGATATACACTGATTGGGTGATTATGGGCCCTGTGACCCCTGAAGAACAAATCCCATTATCAAAAAGGATAAAGCGATGTTATAAAAGTCTCAGCAAGTGCCCTGGTTAAAACCTATGCATCTGAAGTCAGACAGACCTGTGTCTTGCAATGCTTTGTAACTTAAACTTCCTGAGCCTCGGAAGCTTCCTTGAGCTTCCTTCCTCATCTGTCAATGAGAGTATTAAAAGTATAGACCTTAAAGGGATGTTATACAAATTCAGTGACATAATATAAATGCTTAGCAGATTACCATTCAGTGAATCTTAGCTATTATTATCATCATCCTCAACTTCACCCTCATTATTATCACTGCTAAATAGTCTGAAAGTTTTAGAAATGGGAGAACATTTTTACAAAGAAAAATAATTGAAAAAATAAAGAGAGCAGTGGACAATTTTGGCAAAAAAAAGTAAATTGTAAGATGCAAACACTCAAATATTTCAGATGCTATAGAGCCTCATAACAATAGTTATAAATCATTAGCCCCTTAGCACTGTGCTAACAGCCTTATACTATATATCATCTTATTTAATCTCACAACAACCCTAGGAAGCTCCTACTCTACAAATAAAGAAACCGTAGCTCATAAAGATAAATAGCTTATTAGAGGCACCTATAATATTAAGTTAAGCCAAGCTAAATTTGCATAAGATAGCTTTGCTCAGTGAGTTAGTTATATGGCCATTGGATATGATTCAGGAAAACTGTGCTCTATTCCTGAGCTTGCCTCCAGTAGCTGCGTGGATATAAACAAACCGTGCAAATTTTCTGAGATTTCATTTCCACATTTGTCACATCCAAATAATACCAAACTCTACCGGGGGAGGACAGTGCAGTACTCTGAGTGAGGACCCTGAGTACACCCACAGCCCTCTCCTGCACAAGGAGCTGGAAACCATTTACCTACCCTTGGGTGTCTGTATTAGAGATTCACATCTCATGTGGCATCAACACAAATAGGCTGGTCCATCATTCATGGACACTGAGAAACGCACAGGTAACACGACCAACTGAAGTCAAAAGAAACACAGAGAGAAGCCAGTGAACGAAACCCATGAATTGGTAGAAACCAAGAGTCAGCAGGAAACATGAAGTTCAAAGTAGAGAAGAGAGTAAATCCACAGGCAGAGAGCCACTGGGACAAACATAAATAGATGTCTAACCCCCATCACAACTACCAAGGAGGAAAAAAAAATCCTGCTTTTAATGGACCATCATAAGTGCATTAAATCAACTATGTAAATTTTGAAATCTAAGTTCCCTGACTTCTATTACAAGATTATTAAAATGGTTCCTTTTTCATTTCCCTATACATTCCCAAAACCCCCGTTAGCTGAAGTACCCTGATCATGTTTCTATGAATTGAAACCAGAAAGTCTGACAAGCAGCCCTATGAACTTCAAATAAAGGTAAAATTAAATATGAAAATGCTTTAAAATATAAAAAAAGACACAAAACAGGCTATTTTATAGAAAGGGATATAACAACTCTATGTATCTAAAAAGACCAAACTTCAATAAATATAAAGAATTACTTAGAACAAATAGGAAAAAAATAATTATACTATTTATATTTACAAAAAAGTGAATATAAAATATATTAGAAAGGCATTTTTAAGGTTCTGATTTCCTTGAGAGTTCCAATGAGGATAACTGTCAGAATATGTTCTCTCCCTCCAAAAAAAAAAAAAAAAAAATTAGCCACAACAGTTTTCCATTAAAATATCTCTATTTCTCCATAGTGTTCCTTGAGAAATGATCGAAGCTCCTTCACTTGGAATACTGGCCTGGAAAAAAAAAATCATTAAAAAATGCTAGAGGGAACTAGCTTGTACTATCCTGGGGATGGAAGAGTTGAATTAAGTCCTTTCATCTTTATTTAGACTCTTCTGTAATATATTTTCTTTCTGAGAAAGAATTTATCTCCATCCAGCAACATGCTGGGGAAAATGGCAATACCAAACTATATCATAATGCAATAATCTATGTAATTAAATTATTTCATGGATCAGTAGGAATGTGCAAAATTGTGAAAAACTGTGAAATGTAATAATGTGTCTGACATTATAATTTCCAATGGCTTATTTATTCTTCAAGGGCTTTCTACACTGATGTTCATTTGATTTCCCTGAACAAAGAAATGTTTCCTGGTCTGCTTTGGTTCTTCATTCCTTAGACAAATGTATGTAGAGAGCACATTCTGTGTAAGGCATTGTGCTAAGTGCTGTAGGGGATAAGAGGAAAAATAGGGCCTCTCTCTTTAAGGAGTCTACATTCTAATACACAGGCAGAAGCCGCATGGTATAGTGGAGAGAGAAGGACTCTGGGAACACACAGACTGGGTTCAGGTTCCACCTCTGCCCCTCACCAGCTGGGTCTCTGGCTCTTTAAGTGTCAGATCAGGATTAAAATGAGTGACTGTGATGTGAATGGGAAGGTAACATATATAAAATGTCTATAGCAAAATACTGGTATTCAGTCAATCAGTGTGACTTTCCTTACTCCTTAAATAAGCAAAAAAAACCATAATCAGGGCATTGTGTGCTGAATATATAAGCCAACTGGATCGAGAGCAAGATGGGAGCTTTGTTACATATAGTTTAACATAGTGATTTCAACCAGGAGAATGAGCTGTCAGAACATCTGGGAAGCTTTTTTAACTCCCCTTGAGCAGCCCAGCTACCCCTCAGCCCCACCCCCCCTCCCTACTTCACACATACATCTTAAAATGTATGAGAATCAGGTGTAGAGTAGGTCAAACAAACAGCGAAATGCTGAGCTCTGTCACTTCCTGCTTTTGGCCAAGCCATTCAATGCCTCTAAGTTTTAGTTCAGAGCAAATACCATGATTGCAATAACTAATAAGGACCTACTATATAGCACAGGGAACTCTACTCAATACTCTGTAATGGCCTATGTGGGAAAAGAATCTAAAAAAGAGTGGACGTATGTATACGTATCACTGATTCACTTTGCCGTACACTTGAAACTAACACAACATTGTAAATCAACTGTACTCCAATAAAGATTTTAAAAAAAGAAAGCAAGGGTTTTTCATTCCCAGTAACTAACACGGTGAATACCCTGTACTAGGTACCCAGCAAATGTTTCCCAATTGACTAAGTAAACTGTGAAATTAGCAAAATCGTAACTATATTACAGTATTATTGTGAGAAGTAAAATGATTTCTGTAAAACACCTTCTCAGTGTTGCAGGCGTTTGATATTTAATAGTAATTATCATGGTGGGGGGGAGGGGCAGCGAAGAAAAACATCTCAGAGGAAACAACGTTGAGTAGGATTCTGGTAGGCCAGAGAGTAGAACGGGCTAACTCCGCAAGCGCAGGGAGCCAGGGTCATGGTGTGTTTGAGAATAGTGGATAAGCTAGTTTGGCTGGTGTTTAAGCTCCACAGGAGCAGAGAGTGACAGATGATGCTGTAAAGTACATTTGTGATCAGTTTGTGAAAGTCCCGAAGATGCGGTTTAGACCGTAGTCCGTCCATCATGTAAGGAGAAGCAGATGGCGGTTGCAGCACAAAAGTGACCGGATCAGAACTTGGCTTTCAGAGGTTGAATCTGGCACTTCTGTTCAGGATGGGAAGGAAACCGGTGAGAGGTTTGCACAACAGCCCAGGATGCTGGTAGGAAGGGTCTTTAAATAATGGCAGAGGCATTAATGGAAGGGACAGGTCAAGGGACATTTCAGGAGAAGAATCCACAAAGCTCGATAACACTGTGAGGTAAGGAAAGGAGAAGAGAATGTTCTAGAATTAACTCAAAGTTTGGTAACTACGAGAATGATTATTCCATTTACAAAAGTAGAGATGTCAACAGGAGAGACTCTTTTGGAAAGGGCGAATACTTGGTTCACAAAAAAAGTATTAAACATTTTAATTTGGTTTTGAACTTATGTTTGAGGTATCAGGGAGGCAACCAGGGAAAATAAAAATAAAAGTTTTTGATAATCATTCCAACAGAAATAAAGAAAGGCCCCATCAAGAAGGATTAAGGATAGAGTATCAGGGAATATTCATCTTTCAGGGGCAAGAAGAGGAGATAAGCTTATCTATTTTACTAAAATAAAATTATTGTAGTCCCATAGTCAGATAAGACTATAACTCGGATTTTATTTGTCTATTAATGGCATTGCATTTATATGATAGGAAATTTTTTTGAAAACTACTGGTTGCTTTTATTTTCAATACAAGTTTTTATTTATCACCTAAAGCTTATCTTTCAGAAACATTATTTAATTCATATAGAAATGAGTCCCCAAATGGTCCTAGACAAGTTTTCCAGTTTATATAACTCCAGGAATCCTACATTTATTTTCTTTATGCTCTTACTTCTTTTTGCCACCCACATGGTGAAATACACATGGATTATTGTAAGAGGAATGATTCATAATAATTAAAATTCAGTTTGCAATGTACACATTGGAGATAGAAAGGGACCTGCATAGTCTATCATAAAACAAGTCTTTCTTACCCATTAGATTTTGACTTCACTATTAAATTTAACATTTAGTTAATGAAAATTGCCTTTACACAGAATCACACGTAAATGATACACATTATTCCCACCACTTAAGTAAGTTATGATGATATCTATGGTATATTTAAAAGCACAGCCATGCCTGGTGGTGACTAAATTCAACTTTCCCAGATAGTTCATTTCAATAATAAACTGCAAAAGAGCATTCAAGGAATTTTCAGGATGAAGGTTGAAATTAATGAGATGGTATGTAATTTTAATAAATTAATTTATTAAGCAAATATCTGTTAAGCCCTAGAGTGACCACAGTGAGCAATATTTCTGCCTTCACAGAACTTTCAGTGGCAGAAAGACTGACATACCAAAGTCAGTTACAGGGAAGGATAAAAGGCTACAGGGCCAGAGCAGGGGCAGCTACTTAGCTTAAAGGTATTCTGGAATGTTTCCAGTAGCAAAGTGAGATTTAAACTGAGGTCAAAAGAATGAATAGGAGTTGTCCAGGGGAAAGGAGAGGAAGGAAGCGTAGCAAAGCACTTTGCCTCTCTTTGATCCTCAATTTCATCATCTGTGAATTAGACAACACAGACCCAATGGTCTGGAAAGGCTTTCCCAGGGAAAAAACCCAATGCCCTGTTCTCTATACCCAGAATGCCCTTCCTTTCTTGACCCTTCCCCTATATGTCCGTAAAGACTCAACTCAAGGCATCTTAAGCTCCTTCTTGAAGTTCTTTATGCATTTTTGTCAATAGACTGTGAGCTCACTGAGGGCAGCTTATATTTACCTCCATGCCCCTAGCATCTGTCAACATCTAGATATAGTAGGGGTTTGGTTATCTTTTTTTAATTGAAGTATAATTGATTTACAATGTTTCAGGTGTACAGCAAAGTGATTCAGTGTCATATATATATATATATTCTTTTTCAGATTCTTTTCCATTATAGGTTATTACAAGATATTGAGTATAGTTCCCTGTGCTATACAGAAGGTCCTTGTGGTTAGGTATAACTTGAATCAATAAAGCCATGCTTTTAAGAACTCTCAAAAAAGCTTTTCTAGAAAAATGTGTACTTCTAAGATCGTTTCTACACTCCTATACCAAAAGAACTCAGTGGAAGGTGATAATAACGCTATTCTTTTGTCAGTTGAGAACCCTGTCAAGAGAGTTTTTCCATATTATGGCAAAATTTAGAGTTGGATAAGAATCCACTGGGACTTTGGTGATCCAGGTCTTTATCAGACCTCACAGTGGTCACTTTTTGAGGATCACTCTGCTTAAAAGTATAATCATCTGTTTGGGATAAATTACTTTTCCTTATTTTCATACTTCACCTTCATTTTTGTCATGAAACTACTTTATTATTCACAGTGGTTTTGAAATCAATCATGTTGATATAAGAACAATCAATCATTAATTAAAAGGGCAAACAAAACTGATTTATAAACCATATAACTAAAAACAAACATTTAATTGTGATGTTGAATCATACTTTTTTTTTTTTTTTTTTTTTTTGCGGTACGCGGGCCTCTCACTACTGTGGCCTCTCCCGTTGCGGAGCACAGGCTCCGGACGCGCAGGCCCAGCGGCCATGGCTCACGGGTCCAGCCGCTCCGCGGCATATGGGATCCTCCCAGACCGGGGCACGAACCCAAGTCCCCTGCATCGGCAGGCGGACTCTCAGCCACTGCGCCACCAGGGAAGCCCGAATCATACATTTTGATAGTAAAATGAATATGCCAATGTTTTATGTGACTGATGAAGGATTAAAACTTTGCTTATCTAATTCACTTTTTGATGATTAAAAATGTTATCTCCTAATATGAAGGTGGAGAGTTTTATGAACTGAATTAGCAGGTAATTTATATTAAGCATTGATTTAATACACTGGTTTTCCTTTTTTGCAGCCCCATGATATGCCTTGTATGATTCCTGAAATTCCTTTATCAACAATAGGCAGGTTTTAACATTTGCAGGAGTCCTTCAAATACCTTGTCAGACTAGTTTTCCCATAAAGGCCAATGAAAAATACGGTTGTAAAGAAAATCACGACCTTCTGGTTTTAGTTCATTTAGAGGCACTTGAGTGTTCAATGATGTGAAAGTGACATATATCTGTGAATTAAGGAACTTTAATTACACCAAGAGTGCACTTCATTATATTATACATAATTCAGGAGACAATCCCCTGTATTGAAAATTCAATCCAACTTCAGTGTTTAAATGTATCCCCTGCTTTCAGGCATATCCAAAACATCGTAACACAAGAGCAAACATTTTGAGGCCCCGTGTACTAGACAGAGTCAGAGCACAAGAGGGAGGTCCACTGTAATGGGTTTTGCTAAAATGATTTAAGATTCCTCAGACATAAATATAAGGGCGTTTCTTACTTTAGCACCACAGTAAACTCAAGGCAGAGCGTCTTAGAGGGATGCTGATTTCAGAGCCAGGCCTTTCCCACTATTAAACTACCTTCTGCCACTCTTCCATCATGGTTAAGTCTCTCATCGGGAAATATTTCCCCTTTCACCATCTTAGAAGCAAAGAAAGGATCGTTTTCAGTTAAACTGGTGGCTTAGTAGGGATTTATCAATGTCAGCGATTTCTAGGATTAGTGTTTAGTATTCACTGCTCGAGTCCAATGACAGAACCACCACACAGATATGCCCGGACTGAAAGGTGTGCAGATCCAAAAAGCAAAGATGTGAAATGGCTAATAATTGAGAAAGAAATAGGAACTTAGTTCCTTCTAGTTTAGCTCCTTCAGTGCAGGTGTGGGCAAATCATTTAACTTTTGGTAAACCTGCTCAGTGCACACACTTCATCTTTACCCGTTCTTTTACTGTTTCATTTCTTCATTCACTGTTTCTGTAGGTGTTGGTGAAATTCATTCTCGAGGAAAAAGGAGTTTACTCTCAAGAGCAGTCCCACCTGTGTTCCCTAGCACCTCCTGCCCTGAGAAGTTCTGAGAGGCCATTTTATTTCTGCCACACTCATGCGGCAGCCGGGTGCCGTCCGGAGATCTTTTTCTTCCTATTTAGTAAAAGAGTATCTAATATTCTCAGTCCGGGTGGAGACAGCCAGTGCCACTGTAGTATACCTTAAGAGACCCCTCTTAGTAACACACTGTGTAGTTGTGGCCCTGGGGAAAGAGAGAGCAAAAGCAGATCAAGTAACTCAGATCAAGTGTGTCCTCAGCTCGGAACCTTCCACCAGCTCCTCGCCTCTCAGAGGAGAGCCACAAAGCACCACTTCCCTCACTGCTCTCCCCAGGTCCTCCTGGTTTCCTGGGCCCCTCTCTCTTCCTCCAACACCAAGGCCCCCTCTTGCCTCTAGGTCTGTACACCTGCTCCCTCCCCTCTGCCTCGAATATTTTATCCTCAGATGTTTGTTTCCAATGCTTGTATGGCCCACATTTTCATGGCATATTTCTATTAATTCTTCAGATCAAGCTCAAAGACATGGGAAGGCATCTGAGAGCTCTCCCTATAAGCAAAGTGAGTGGCTTCCAACTTTGGGATTCCTTAGTTCCTTGTGAGCCCTCTATTACTGGGATCACTGTGTAATTTCACAATATTTTTATTAACATGATTGTTTCACTAGGCTCTGAGCTCCTTGAGGACACAAATGGGGAGAGTATTCATATCAAGATTTATCATAGAACAGGACATATAATGGTGACTTCACTGAAGTATTTAAATAAGTTGAAGTATTTATTGTTCAATCAGTAAAATAACACAAGCTTGCATTTAAATCATGTGTCACAAAATTTGTAGTTTTAAACAGGTCGTGTCTGAAACAGAAGAAGCTTCATGCCCAAATTGTGCTCCAGAGCTACACAACATTTCAAGAACTTATTCATAATGTTGTTAAAGGTGTAATAAAGATGGGGGAGTGATGGGATGATTGCCCTCAACAGCACTGGTTTTCTTTCTTAAGTCAGGGTACATTGACTGAATTCCTCTAACGTACAAGGACTTGGGCCTGCAGCCTCAGCCCTTTCTTTTGCAATGTGCAAAAGAAATTCTTCAGGGCTCTGTGACGCTACACAGTACTTCCCGGGATCTCTGGAGCAACGTTATTATTCAGTCCACAGATTATCCGTACTTCATCACTGTAAGTGTACTTGGAACTTCTCTCCAAGTTTGTGTAAAGACCTTCCACACAGGGTTCCTCTCAGTGACAGATCTGGTGGACAGGTTCTTACTCCAGGTCTTCTGTGATGACACCTCATCATCTGACAAATATCCAGCATCGTGCTGGGTACTTTGTCTCTCGGTAGGTGTTAGTTGCACGAAGGAACTCATAAGTTTGGTGGCAGTATGCGTAAGACATGTACCTGTTGAATTATCATGAGTGTAGAAAATTTTTGATTTCATATCGGTCAAGTGTTTCTAGATACTAAGTAAATCTTGAGTGATAAATGTTCCACAGATGACCTTTATACCACCATTGACTATCATGAGGAATCCTAGCAAGTTATCTAGTATAATAACATGGAGAGGGAAAAAATTGATAGGGAAACCCCATATTTAATGAATATTTACTAAGGATACAAAATGCACCCAGTTCTTTGAAGGTACTTTCACACACATTATTTTATTTAATCCTCACAACTCTATTAGTTTGTATTATCCCCATTTTTATCAATGAAGGGGTTTAAGTAAATAAAAGCTTTCCTTGGCCCTTAGAAGTGGGGTGCACATTCTCTGCACTTTCATTAGCACCTCCTGCATATTCTGTTGAAACTTTCATCCTGGGCACTGCAGTCATTATGTCATCATCAACACCCTCCTTCTCACCATCACAAGGTGAGCACTTGCTATGAGTCAGTTACATAATCTCATTTAATTTAATCTTTGCAATAGTCCTCTCATGTAGATATTTTTATTCCCATATAAAAACATTAAAAAAAAACATATTCGAGAGTTGAAGTGACTTCCCCAAGGTCACACAGCTAGGAGAGTTATAGGCAGTTTTGACATTAAGTCCTCTGCCTCCAAAGACCATGCTCTTAACCACTGGGATGCAATGCCTCTTGTTGATTTCTTTCTCTGCCTGCTTCACTTGACTGTCAGTTGATTGAAGGCATGAGGCATAGGTCATTCCATTTTTAAACTTCATAACAGGTGCTCAGTATGTGTTCGCTGAATGATCAGAAACCTGCTTCCAAGCTTACTTTCTTTGCTAGATTTACTGCCCAATCTTGAGCAACTCTCTTAACCATTATAAGCTTTCAAGAGCAGAAGACACAAGCTGAAATTTTAAATATGACCTGGAGTTAAGTAGAGAAGGATGAGGATAAGCATTTCTCTAAGAGAATGTGGCATGATATATTCAGGGAGCAGCCTATAAGTAGGTATGGCTGGAGCAAAGGGAAGGTGTGGGTGGGTGGAAGGAAATGAGATCAGAGCTGTGGACAAAAGACAGATTATTCACTATCTGGTGTGCTAAGCCAACATTTCTTAATTTTTTTTTTTTTTCTGAATGGTCTAGGAAACAAATGAAGGATTTAAGCAGAGAGTAACACGATCCCATTTTGCATGTTAGAAAGATTACTCCTCTGGTAATATAAGGAATGGATCAGAGGACAATATTGGAAAGACCAATTAGTGGCAAAGTAAGGCAAGAAATTAGTGATTAGAGCCAGAACTAAGGCAGTGGTAGTGAGCATGGGAAAAGGAGGGATGGTAGTGGTGATAGATATCGAGAAGACGAGAAGACGGGATCTAAAGAGCGCCGTGACAGATTAGGTGGGAGAAGAAGGAAGAGTCAAAGATAACTCCTTGGGTGATGGGGTAGTTGTTGGAAAACATTCATAAAAAGAAGGCTTCTAGGAAAAGCAGGTTTCTGGAGCCAAACAATGAATGTTACGTTTTGGATACTAATGACGTAGATAGATAAAGAAATCTTAGATGCACAGAGAGATCTGGGCAGGATACGTAGCCCAGCTTAGTGGAGGTTTGACAAGGTCGCCAGAGAGACTATAAAAAATGAGAAGGGCAGTGGGTCAGGGCACATGGCCCTTTGGGGAAATGATGAAATTCACAGTTAAGTGAAGAAGAAGAGCCCAAATTGCAGACTGAGTGGCCTGGGAATAACTAAGGAGGAGAAACTTTCGAAAGGAGGCATGATTAAGGGTGTTGGATGTTGCAAACAGATCAAAATTGAAACCAAAAGGACTCCGTGACCATTGTTCTGTCACTGGCCTTTGAGAAGATTAGACATTGCTTTAGCATGTGGTCTCCTTTCTACTGAATTGGACAAGGGGAAGGTAATTATTTTCTGTGGACCAAGACATTCTTAGCAGTAGGTAGCATACGAAGCAAATCATACTCTGTGCTTTTCTCCTTACCTCCCTTCCCCAAGGGCTAAACTTTTTTATACAAACGGAATCTTGTCAAAATGAACAGCAAGAGTATCTTGAAGCAGACAGAATCACAAAAAGAAAATGTATCTTAGGAGCCAGGTGAGGCTGCTGGAGGAGGGGTTTTCTTTCATATACATGAGATGATTATGAACAAGTATGAATATCTGTACATGGGAACTTCAATGTCTTTTAGCATTTCCTGACACTGTTTCTCTTATTTGCTTTCCATATAATTGCATCCTCCCAAAATGAAGTGATAGCCCTGATATATCAAACATGATTGCCTGATGGACTCTTTTTTTTTTTCTCCTTCTCTTCCCTTTTCAAATATTTACATGCAGTTGAAAGTCTGAATGTCCATTAAGATCATAATTAGTCTCAAGAGTTAGTTTTAACAAAACACAGGATACATGTAGGAGAAAATACTAATTCTACTCGATTCCCACTGAGATCTATTTGTTATTTTCCTTCAAACAATCCTGCCAGTACAGATGTCATACAGATGACTTATCACTTAAAAATGACAGCTGGACAGGAGTAGACTACTTCATATCTGTTTACAATGTATTCATATATTATTAACACATTAAAAATAATTGGGGGGCTTCCCCGGTGGTGCAGTGGTTGAGAGTCCACCTGCCGATGCAGGGGATATGGGTTCGTGCCCCGGTCCAGGAAGATCCCACATGCCACGGAGTGGCCAGGCCCGTGAGCCATGGCCACTGAGCCTGCGCGTCCAGAGCCTCTGCTCCACAACAGTGAGAGGCCTGCGTACCGCAAAAAAAAAAAAAAAAAAAAACAGAAATGAAAGTTCAGGATAAATCAGAAAAACTCTTCTCTCAAATTACTAATTTTAAGCTGGTACTATTCACACATTTCTCAAACTAGAAATACTGGCATATTCTCCAATTACTTCATTCCCTTCCACATGCAAAGAGGTCACCGAATCTTATTGAAGCTATCTTCAAATGACTTTTGAATCTTACTACACTATTTTATCTCTACTCTGGATATCACATGATGAATACTCCCAGTCCTTAAAAAACAAACAAATAAACAACAAGAAACTTCACGGTTGACTTTCCAGCTGTCGAAACATGTCTCTGCTCCTCTTCACAATAAATGCCCTCGAAATGTCATTCATAATCACCAACTCTAGTAACAACCTTCAAATTTCTCTTGAACAAATGACTCTCACGCTCTTGTCTACCACTCCACCAGAAATAGCCCTTATCGACGCCACCTCTCTGATACTGAATCGAATGGCCAATTTTCAGTCCTCATCTTTCTCAATCCATCTGCAGCTTTGTCACAGATGATCACTCCCTGTTTCTCCAAACACTGCCCTTGGCTTCTGAGACACTACCCTCTCGGGCCACTCCTCAGTCTTCTGTACTCATTGCTACTAATTTCTCCAACTTCTGAAGGTTTGATTACTCCACCTCTGTCCTTGGATCTTTTGGCTTCCCTATGGACACCACTGCCTGGGTGACACTATCTAGTCTCATGTTTGAAAATACTATCCATATGCTAATGACTTCTAAATTTGCATTTCCAGCCCAGACCTCGCCTCGCCCTCACCTCCAGACTTCTATGTGCAACTGCTTATTTTGCATCTCCATTTAGGAATCTAATGGGCTCCTCGACCTTAATGTGTCTATGGCAGAATTCCTGATTTTGCTGCGTAAGTGTTCCTCCACAAGTCTCCATCAAGTAAATTCGATGGATATTCTCATTTCTTAACATGGATATTCTAATTTCTCAGGTCAAAAACCTTGAGCTACCCTTTATTCCTTTCGTTCCTTCACACTTAAATGGAACCCATCAGTATAGTAAGCTTGCTCTATATCCAGTCATATCAGTCTATATCCAGAATCTGACTACCTGGTCTAAGCCACGCCCATATTTTCAACTGGGATTGTGCTGACCTCCTAATTGTTTTCCTGCTTCCACAATCTAGTCTGTCTTGCTTCCCCCCTCTTTCCAAGTCTCCTCAAGAAGATACTTGAAAATGAGTCGTAGATTTTCAGAGACCACGAGGACTCTTTCCACTGACACCTCAAATAGCTTAGGCTCCCCTGACACTTAGTCTGTGGCAATTTCATACATGCCGCATGCATGAGCTGTACCTCTCACCAGATTCACAAACGAACCTGTCCATCCTCAGATTACACTTAACCACGTCTCCTCGCTGCACTTCATTTTCTACTCAGGTTTAACTGCAGAGAGGTTTTAAAGAAAAGCATATGAAGTTGAGAATGGGGGGAGACCAAGGAGCTGGCTCCTATCCTGCAAATTTGCCCAAATTTGACATCTATAAATTCCAAGCTGGGCTAAAGAGAAGCAAACAGACAAACATGAGCAACACAATGAGTCACATCTTTTCTGGAACCTATGATCTGTCCACCCATCTCTATTTATCTCTCATAAGTGGGAAGAAGAGAAGAAGGCAGTAAGCCTTCCAGACTGTCACACGTAAAGCAGAATCCAGGAGCCCAGCTAGGAATATAAAATGCAGGGGACAAGAGGAAGACAAACTGGAACAGCGCAAGGGAAGAAAGAGCATTTAAAAAGCCAGCCTTTGATGGATCCTCACTTTTTCCCTATAAACAATAGCTTTCTTTGAAATTAGGGTCTATAATCCTGCTAGAAAGTCTTTAATTTAAAACAAACTAGTGAAGAAGAAAACAACCCTCTAACGATAATTACAGCATATCAAGAGGGCCTTCCATTCTATAATACCTGCATTTTCTGCAATAAATCTGTGTGCATAGAGTTGCTCTAAAGTATTTCAGTATGGAATTTCATTTTAAACTACTGAACAAAGACATTTGCGGCAAGAGAAAATCAGCACATAGCCACAGAGAAATAAGAGTTAAATATACATACTAAAAACACACGCAGGACACAGCTATCCTCCCCTGACTTTTTCTGGCAGAGATAGCACCTAGGATGGAGAGTGAAGGGCCAGATACTCACTTTCTCAGCCTCCCTTGCAGCTAGAGGCTGGGTATGTGACCCACTGCAGTTCAAAGGGCCTGCAGGGAAATCTGCTGAGTGAGGGGGGGTGAAGGATAGAGCGCAGAGTTCCTGAGAGATGCTTAGCTCCATATTCGACATGGTTGGAAGGACGTGATGCCTGGGGCTGCTGCAGCCACCTTGACCACCGTGAGGCGTAACGTCACTGTCACACTGAGGAATGTGGACCTGAAGGATGGCGGGCGCCTGAGTCCTTACTGACTTCAATGAGCCGCTGAGCTGCTCCACAGCCCACTCCTTATTATGTAGAGAGTAATTCATTCTTACTGCTAAAGTCCCTTGAAGTTTGGACATTTTGTTACATTAAGCAGCCAAAAGCAACCGACCTACTAAGGAACCAAGCTACGCATTTAGGCCAGAATTTCAAACTGTCCAATTCTAATAAGCAAGGACACTTCATTCGCTGTTAATACAATTACTTTTTGTCTCAAGATAAACAATGATTCCTACCTACTTCACACATTTATATGTGTTTAAGGTGATTATAGACATAAAAGTAAGTGATAGTGTGAGGAATAAGATTATCATGACTCCTGGCAGGATATAGCTATCGGAATAGACTAGGGTTTCTTGGAAGATTAGTTCCTAAAGATGCTCCCAAAGAAAGTTGCCTTCAAGGCCATGTAAGTTTAGGAAATGTTTCTTATCATAACCTGTTGTAAAGGTTCAAGTGCATGTTGACAATAAAGACATTGAGATGCCCAGCCGTTTAAAAACAAGAAAACAAATTAACTTTACCCTATAATTTCCCCCAAGTTTTTCAGAGACCATTTATTAGCATCCCAAAAACCTGGCTGATTGAAGTCCCTCTCAGCTCCAAAGTTCTACGATTACAAATACTTGCTAGTTGTGATACTGTTACTAGGACATATGCCCGTGCATATACCTCTGGTCAACTAGAGTGTTTATGAGGGCAGGTTTTGGATAAGCGGATGTTCCATAGGGTCTACTCCCAACTCTCAAGCACACTTAACGTGCACATTTCACCCAGGACAATGGCTTCTCAAACCTCTCACTATATCTGCATACAAGGACATAGGAAATCAAAGGTGGGTCAGGCTCCACTGACAAGTAGGCTACTTTGTAAGGGCCCTTCTAACACTTTCAATCATCTGGGTTCTGTATCCAATGCAGTAATTTGTAATTTGTACCCATCTATTTTTTCAGCTCTACATTCTAGTTCTAGATAGGAGACTTAGTCATATTGCTCAAATAACTATCAAATATGGGGCAGTCACTCCAGCTCTCTGGGCCTCAGTTTCTTGAGTCCTGTAAAACCAAACTCTGTTGTTCAACATTGATTATCTGGCATGGGAAAATGTTTCACTCTGTGGCTAGTTAGTTCAACTGATTAGTTTACGCTCCCAATGATGCCACTTTTGAGAATTAAGTTCCATTTATCAGATGAACCAGAAGTTAATAACATGTCAAGAATAAATTTGTTCTTTCCTCTTTTTTATTAGAAGACTAGTTCTATCAAAAGGTTGCTTGGAAAATACTGAAACAGAATGGAAAATTTCAAACATGTTTTTCTTTAAAAGTGAATGGGTTAATGGATACAGAGTTTTAGTTTGGAAAAATCATGAAGTTCTGGAGGTGGACGGTGGTGATGTGAATGTACCTAATTATACATGTCACTAAAATATACATTTAAAAATGGTAAAATAGTAAATTTATGAATACTGTACCAAAATTTAATAAAGGGAAACATTATTATGGAAGTATATTTTATTTCCATCTCTTTACATATGAGAAAATGACATAAAACAATTTTGCTATAACGGTATATCCACATACAAAAGAATAAAATTGGCACCTTATCATTCACCATACTCAAAAATCAACTCAAAATGGATTAAAGATTTACACGTAAGACCTGAAACTGTAAAACTCCTGGAAGAATCCACTGCTTAAAAAAAAACAATCTATAGAGACCACTGAATATGTCATTAGTTCCTTAAGGATAGGGGCCATATTTATTACTTCTGTATTTCACAGAATTTAGAAGACTGCCAACAGCATCACAGATATTCACAGAGAATTGATTAATAAAGAATTCACAAGAAATTGATCTGAGTTTAAACTGAACAACCAGACTTCAATGAAGTAACATCTAGTTAAACTCCTAATCAGTCACATTGTCGCAAGAAAATTGTGGTGATGGTGGTGATTCTTTCTTTTCATATTCAATGTGCTATCTAGTTCACCTCTGCAAGTACTAGAGAAACTTAGAACTGTATTTCATGGTAATTTTCGAAAGAAAATCTCTCAAAACCCCCAGTTCCGGAGGTTTTATAATGACAGCGTCAGCTCATCACTTTTACATTATACATGAATGTCATTCTTTTTCAAATGCCCAAGAAAGATTTTATGTTGACCCTATGAAAAGAATGGTTGTTGGCCAAGTCATCCACTTAAAAGTCATCAGCTATTCTTCAGAGTACCCAGGAGATCTTTAATTAATGTGTTATACCACATAACAACAAATCAGTTAACATCAATTAAGAAGCACTAGATATAGCTCTAAAGTTTTTAACCAGTCTTGGAGTGTTGAGGTTCCTACAAGACAGTGTGGTTCTAATATCCACGTCATCGTGCTCCCTCTGTGGCTTATACTTTGAGCAGAAAAATTTGTAAAAATGTCCGGTTTCACTGATAAATATGTAAAACAACCAAGGAGAGAACCAAGGCTATTCCAATTTAGTAGAATAAAAATTCTTCACAAGACTGAACTCCTCAGTTACAGATATAGTAAAACAGGTAGCAGCTATGGCCCCCTCCTGAACTTCTGTCCCCACCCACCCCTGGAAATATGTTTGCTGGTTAATTTGTCAGTATTGCCCTCAAACAAAGAGCCCCGTTTTATTGGCAGGTGTGGACAAATCCTGGAAAAGCTACACAAAAAGGACTCAATAAAAAAAGAGAGATGGCCTTGCTGAGAAGGTAGTTCTTTCTGATTTTCTGTAATAGACTTCACTTTGCCATGAAATTAAATTTATAGTATATCTGCTAGACACTGGGACTCCAACAAAGCTTCGCTATTCCCTGACTTGACATTAAAGCAGGCATTTTCATGGGGAGGCCATTTCAAGCCAAATAACTGGTTATGTAAACCGCTTACAGAAAGCCTTTATTTAAAAAGAAAATGGATGGGGGCTGCCATTTCCAGAAACCATGAGTATACAGGCGCACATTCAAATTTTGTTTTCCTTTGAGAATACTCTTAAAAAGACAGATGTAACATTAGACAATGGGAAGCTTTGGGGCCTACTAAAACACCTCTGTGCTTATTATTCTGACTCATAATCTAACATTTATCAGGTGGCAGGCTACAAATGGAACAGCAATATCTTATTTCAATAGCAGATGATCCCATCATAATAAAAAATCCAGCCTGTGATTTCAGCTCTAGGGTGGGTACTGCATCAGGCGGTGTGGAGTGCTGAACGGAATCCATGAAGAGATCCACACCAAGACAGTCCCCACTCCTGAGCCAGAGAAAACTACCAGCCTACCTGCATAGTCCTGAAGAAAATGAGCTTATATTGACCTAGTGTGTTTTGGGCTTGTACTGTGGCTTCAATTTCCATTTATGCAACCAATTTTAAAGTTAAAAGAAATAGAGGAATTAACAAGTCAAACAAATTGAGGGGAAAACTTTGGGGGATCAGGTTGGGGAAAGGTGGGGAAGAACACATTGCATACTTGATATCATGTCATTATCAGAGAAAACTCTAGGTCTTATTGAAGGCTCTCAAGTGACAACATCAGAAGGTTCCATCCTGCTACAAAATATCAGAAGAACAGGAAGAAATAGCTTATTAATTAAACTGCTGGAAAAGCAGGCAATTTCCTACTGGCATGGCTTTTTGAGATCATTTGGTTCAACATACTGATAAATGAAGAGGCTAAGGCTCTAATGAGGGACTTGCCCAATGACTAGCCTATACCATGAATCCCCAACTCAATCATTCTTCCACCAGGACACGCAGCTTCTAAATCAAATCTGGCAATAGTGATAGACTCAAGCCTTCTAAGGGTCTGGAATTCTTAATCAAGTTAATTCCTGAGTTTTTAAACAGAATTTCTTTTGTTTGGAAGCTTAATGTCACCCAAGAAGCACACTCTAAACAATGATTTACTTACTCTACATCACATGATAATACAGGAAAACTAAAATATCTTAAAACCTAGCCAGGTTAACAGCACTAAAGCAAGGATTAACATAATTCTTCTAGCCAAGAATTGGGTAAAGAGAAGATGAATGAACGCCAGTTCATGGCAAACTGTTCTTGTAAGATTAACTAAGATGGGGTCCTCACAGCAGGAAGAAACACTTTAAGGATCACCAACACACAGCCTGGACACTGGGACTGGGGGCATAACTGCAGTTGGTGGGGAAACACGCCAACCCTCCTGGCATGCAGGTATAATAAATGGACCTGCTCTCCTGAGAAGAAGCTTTGGACCAAACTTTGACAAAGACACATGGAATGAAGGAGCCGGAAGGTATCTCAGTGTGGCTTTTGTTGATTACCTCATTTTGCATATGAGAAAACCAAGGCCCCAAGAGGTTGTGTGGTTTCCTTAAATTCCTAGTTCATTGTCCAGACGATTCCCCTTGTACAGAGCAAGTCTAAGGCACAGGCACTCTCTATTTAAATAAAGAACACAGAAACTAATCAAAAGGAAAATTTTGATAAACATTTGATGTACAAAAGAGTATTTATCTCTTTGTGCACCATGACATCACCATGAAGTGATGCACACACATGACCTTTATTACTTAATCCCTTCTGGGAGAATCCATTTTTAAAGTAATATATAATGCTATTTATGGCAAGGATGACAGGGCATAATGAAGGACATAAAGCATGTTCATGGCTTTGGGAACATTATCATTTGGTATGGTTGCATGAATTTTTAGCAAGAAGGATCTACTGCTGGGATTTGCAAATGCTTCCAGGTACACAGCCTCAATCGAGTGTTTGATAAATCCTGTGGATGACAACCCGAGAAGAATGCACGTAATATACACATAAACACAAGACTTTACTTAATTCTTCCAAGTATTTCCAAAAAAGCCCCAGTTACAACACTGTACAAAGCAAAACTCTCTGTGAAAAGAGAATCATCTGCACAATTTGGAAGCTCTTTCTTTTTTTTTCTTTTGTTTATAAGATAAGGCACTCCAAACCATAAATCAAGTAACATTCTAAAAGTCACACTGAATTCAGGTCCCAAATACTAAGTCACCTCCACCTCCTTAAAATGAAAGGAATAAGGGAATGTACACAATTACTCCAGATCAATTTAACAAAACAGACGACATAAATCCCTGTAAACTTCTGAACTAGAAATCATAGATCAAAGCAGAAGGAAAAGTAACTATAATTACAAGGAATCAATGTAGCTAGAAGCATTTTGAAAATTCTAGAACTCTGAGTATGGGTGATGCATTAATTAACATTAATAAAAGTTAAACTTTGGAAATTTCTTCTGTTGAATAGACAAACATCATTATTAACTTATTTCTGAGAGCCAATGACTATTCACAAATTACATTTATGCATTCAAATACCTATTCTGATCTGATAATCCAGGATTGACTGAAACTTTACTACTTATTTCTATCCAGAATCACCTTGAAGCTGAGTCCTAATTATTGCCATACATACTATAACTGATGCCTCAGAAGAGTCGCCTCACATAAGAAGGTAATTTGTAAGATCTCTTCAACCTTTACTTGAAGAGTCTTTCATTATGATGATAAAGGGCCTGGAAACCACATCATATGATGAACGGCTTAAAGGACTGTGCTCACACAACGCTGTTGTCAGCACCTCTATTAGCATGGTTTCCTGTACTCTAATTATTTGCTTATATATATGTTTCTCCATCTAGACTGAAGTTTTTCCAGAAAAGGGGATGTGTTGCATTCATTTCTGTATCCATACATCTGAACATACAACCTGATATGTGGTTGATGCTCAATAAACTTAAGAACAGAAGAAAGTTAGTCGATTAGTAGATTAGTTACAAAAAGGTAGATTTTGATTCAACACAGGGGAGAGCACCAAAAATTTATCAGAAGAGTAGAAGTCCAGCCAATCCTATCTTTAGTCAATAGCTACAGAACCAAAACAGTGCAGATAGGAAGCCATGGTTAGGTACAGGGTTATGTGAGAAGACTTCACTGGAATGTACAACTCAACTCTGAAGTTCTATAATTTTCACAGACACTGTGTGTTGACAGGGTATTACGTTTCCCTCCCCGTGATCCACACTGACATATTCTAAATGTTCTTCATACATTATTCTTTACATCTTTCCAAATTGTTTATTCTTCCACAAATTAGTTTTTAATACCCCAAAAGAAAAAAAAAAGAGTAGAGCATTCCTGAACTACTTTGAGGATAAAAAAATCATAGCAGTGCAGGTGTATACCCAACTATGAGAAATGAACACCTGTTAAATACATAAATATGAAAAACTTTCTGCTTTCAATGCCTGAATTTGATTTCTTGATCATATGAGCAACTTAAGTGTGTCTCATAACAATTTTAAAACCTCAATGAATATAAATCGACAGATTGCAAGCTTGACTTTTCCAGACATTGCCTTCTAGAAAGGATTTTTTTAAACTGTGCCCTTTGTTCTTCATTCTCATAAAAGAATTAGAAGCTTTGAGAGAATTTATCTGAACTTATTTACAAAATAGAAACCGACTCACAGACTTTGAGAACAAACGTATGGTTACCGGGGCGGGGGCAAGGGTAGGCCGGAGGGACAGACTGGGAGTTTGGGACTGACTTGTACACACCGCTATATTTAAAATAGATAACCAACAAGGACCTACTGTAGAGCACAGGGAACTCTGCTCAATATTCTGTAATAACCTAAATGGGAAAAGAATTTGAAAAAAAATAGATACATGTATATGTATAACTGAATCACTTTGCTGTACACCTTGAAACTAATATTGTTAATCAACTATGCTCCAATATAAAATAAAATTTTTTTTAAAAAAGAAGCTTTGAGAAGTTTATATAAATGTAGCATTACCTCACTGACATAGTGCACGGAATACTGGACTAGAAGCTGAGAAATAAACTTTCCCATGAAAAATACTCTGTCCACTTGAATTCTAAACTGGACAGGCTTTTAACTCAGACCTTTCCACTTCAATCCTTGGTATATGAAAAAACAGAAGTAAATACAGCAGTTAAATCTGGAGCAGAGAGAAAAAAAAATGCTCTGAATAAAAGCATAGAAATTGAAACAAAGTTGGGAAGTAAGGCAAACATCTTGTTTCAAAAAACAAAGTCTAGAAGCTCAGAACAGAGGGACACGCACAGCATTCTTTCTGGCTCTCGGGGATGAGGAAAGCAATGGCTAAGAAACTGTCACTGTGAAGAAGCCGAATAAGAGTAGTAAAGAAGAAGGGTCCTGCAGATGTGTGGCCCAGGAAAACAGCGGTCAATCCCAAGCGTGGGAATTAAAACACGAAGGACCAGACTGATGCTAAGTCTAAGTCAGATCTGGAAGCCTGGAGGTAAGCTGCCTTTATGTAAGGGCACCCTCATAAATAATGCTCGCCTGTAGATGAATCCTGTTCTTTACCAAAAGGAGAGAGAAGATGCTATGATCAACTCACATGTTGACATATGCTATACGTTTTACATGTGGTCAAGGAGGAGCAGAGTGTGTTCTCTCCTGCTGATTTGGGGCTTTGAGGATGTGTGTGGTATAAAGTGGCACTAAAAAGGATCTCAGATTCACACAATCAGTCAGGGATGATAGTCAAAATACTCAACAGCTAGAATAACAGGAGCATCTACCAATCAGGACAGACGCTCTAAAATTAGAACACCAGCTATGAAAGACAGTACCAGGGTACAGTCCATACCTTCTGAATAACAGCTCTGCAACCAGCTCAGAAACCCAGCTCTTAGGATGAAGAAGAAGCTTTCCCTGCCTCAGTCTCCTGCTGCCAAAGGCCTACCATGACCTGGACTTTATTTTACATCCAGTGTCCCCTTGAAGTTGATTTCAACCTGCTTTAGGGAAGGGCATAAAGCAGATCATACATGGTGGGTAGAAAATAAAATATTATTTGCCCCAAGTTTTGAAAATGTATAGAATATACATATATGATAGGAGAATAAATATGGAAAAGAGTAAATATAACAGAAAGAGGAATATATAGAAGCTTTATCAGAACAACCAGGTGGAAGTGGGGAAAGGAAATGAACAGTTATTTGGTTGTTTGTTTGGTAGTTTTTCTTACTGGACTGGCCTTTAAGTTAGTGACTCTGTGAGGACAAGAATCATAGCGATTTTACTTAAGAATCATTGGGTGCATAGTGCTTAGAACATAGCAAAACTCAATCAAATTTTTATTCTTTCCATTTTTAACCAGTAAACACACGTACATACACCCAGCATGCATTTTGAAGAACTTCTATTTCTGGCAGTATGACAGATTAAACACTTTGTTTGGGAGGGTGTGGCCAAGATGGTGGAGTAGGAAGACCCTGTGCTCACCTTGTCCCATGGGTGCATCAAAGTCACAATGGTTTACAGAGCAACCATCTATGAGAATGACCTAAAAACTAGCAGAAAACATTTTCCACAAATAAAGATACAAGGAAGGAACCATTACAAGACAGATAGCAGGGGCAGAGATGCCATAGAGTCAAGACCCACATGCCAGCGTAGGCAGCCCATAAATGGGAGCATAATCACAACTGCAGAGTTTCTCCCCAAGGTGTGAGGGGCCCAAGCTCCATATTGGGCTCCACAGCCCAGGGAACATGCACTGAGAAGATGAGCCCCCAGAATGTCTGGCTGTGATGGCCTGTGGGGCTTGCTCAGAGGAGAGCCAGAGGACTGTCGGAAAGAGAGACCAAAGGGTGCATGCAAAACCTCACACACTCTGACTCCCAGTGCAGAGGCAGTAATTTGAAAGGAGTCTGGGCCACACCCAGTTACTAATCTGTCAAAGTCATATAAACTTCTAAGAGGGAAGTTTATAGTAATACAAGCTTACTTCAGGAAACAAGAAAAATCTCCAATAAATGATCTAAACTTACACCTAAAAGAACTAGAAAAAGAAGAACAAATAAAGCCCAAAATTAGTAAAAGGAAGGAAATAGTAAAGACCAGAGCAGAAATAAATGAAATGAATACTAAAAAACTATAGAAAAGATCAATGAAACTAAGAACTAGTTCCTTGAAAACACAGAAGAAAATGATAAACCTTTAGCCAGACTCATCAAGAAAAAAAGAGGGCCAAATCAATAAAATTAGAAATTAAGGAGAAGTTATAGTCAGCATCACAGAAATACAAAATCATAAAAGATGACTATAAACAATTATACACCAATAAAATGGACAACCTAGAAGAAATGATTACATCTCTAGAAACATACAATCTTCCAAGATTGAATCAGGAAGAAATAGAAAATATGAACAAACAGATGGCTAGTAATGAAATTGAATCCGTAATTTTAAAAAACTTCCAACAAACAAAACAAAAAAGTCCAAGACCAGACAACTTCACAGGTGAATTCTACAAAACACTTAAAGAAGAGTTAAAACATATCCTCTGAAACTATTCCAAAAATTGAAGGGGATGGAATGCTTCCAAACTCATTCTAGGAGACCAGCATTACCGTGACACCAAAACTGGACAAAACGTCACAGAAAAATAAAATTACAAGACAATAGCACTGATGAACATAAACACAAAAATCCTCAAAAAAATATTGACAAACCCAATGCAACAATACCTTAAAAGGATCATACACCATGATCAAGTAGGATTTATCTCAGGATGCAAGAAGTTTCTATATTTGCAAATCAATCAATGTGATAAACCACATTAACAAATAGAAGAATGAAAATCATATGATCATCTCAACAGATGCTGAAAAAGCTTTTGACAAAACTCAACATCCATTATGATAAAAACTCTCCAGAAAGTGGACATTCTGACCTTATATGTACCTACTGAAATAACCTTAAAATACTAAAGTAAAAATAATAGCAATTTGAGTAAGAAGTGGGCAAATTCACCATCAAATTGAAAGGCTTTGATACAACTTTTTAAGTAGCTAATTGATCAAGGGGAGAAAATATCAAGAAGGACATAAAAGTTCTGAATGAAATCATTAATATGCTTTATCTAATGGCTATATAGAGATCTTTAATCCTAAAACAGTACAACAAATTTGCTACTCACACGTTACATTTTTTGAAAGCTGATCATAAGCTGGGTCACAAAACAAATCTTTAAATATTTCAAGAAATTAGTATGCAAACCATATTCTCCCACAACAGAGAAAATAAGTTAGAAGTCAATAACCAAAAGGTATCTATGAAAAGTTTTTTTTCTTTTTAAAGAACTTGGAAGTCAAGGAACACACTTCTAATTAATGAATGTATCAAATAAATAAATAAAAATTTAGAAATTACTTTAAATGTTAATGAAAATCTTGTGAAAACCTGTGAGATACTGTTAAACTGGTACCACAAGGTGTATCTATAGCTTCAAATATTTATAGAAAAAAGAGAAAATTAATGAACCAGGAATCTCACTGAGGATATAGAAAGAAAAACCATATAAAACCAAAAAATGAAGAATAAAGAAGGAAGAAAAAAATGAAGATAAGAACAAAAATAACCACAATGGAGAGCAAGCATACAATAGAGTTATCTTAAAAAAGATAATTCATCATTCCTATGCTGAGATTATTCCAGCAAAGCAAAGTTATTTGATATTAGAAATGTCAGTTGATGTAATTCATCATACTAATGGATTAATGAAGGTAATTTATATGCTTGTCTCAATATACAGAGAAAAGGCATTTGATAAAACTCAACATCCATTTCATGATAAAAGCACTTGAGAATGGAAAGAAACTTGCTTAGCTTGATAAACATTACCCAAAACTTGCATCGAATATCATATACTTAATAGTAAAACTTGAGTGGTGACCATCAGGAGCAAGTAAAAGGTGTCCATTTCCACCACTTATACTCAACAACATTCTGGCAATCCTAGACAGTGCAGTAAGGCAAGAAAAGAAATGAAATATATTAGAAAGGAAGAACCAAGACGGTCTCGATTCTTTAGATGACTATTTGATATGATTTTTTTAGATAACTATTTAGAATCAATGGGAAGGGCTATTAGCCTGGCCAGATTTTTTTTTTAATCAATATACAAAAGTCAATTGTATGTCCATGTGTCAGAATCATATAGTTAGAAAAAGTAATTTTAAAAAACGCATCAGGGCTTCCCTGGTGACACAGTGGTTGAGAGTCCGCCTGCCGATGCAGGGGATGCGGGTTTGTGCCCCGGTCCGGGAGGATCCCACATGCCACGGAGCGGCTAGGCCCGTGAGCCATGGCCGCTGAGCCTGTGCGTCCGGAGCCTGTGCTCCGCAACAGGAGAGGCCACAACAGTGAGAGGCCTGCATACCACAAAAAGAACCCCCCAAAAACCAAAAAACAACAAAAAAAACCCACATCAGTTACAATAGTATCAAAACAATAAAGTATCAAGAAATAAATTTAAAATCTGTGCAACACATTTCTGGAAAAAATTTTTTTAATATTTTGATAAGTAATAAAATAAACTTACATAATTAGAGAGGTATACCTCATGTTAATTTATTGGAAGACTATATAATCTAAGGATTCTCTCTAAATTGGTTTATAAATTCAATGCTATTTCTGATATTTCGTTGAATTTTTTATTAAAATGGACCTTTAACTCATATCTCACACAAAAATCAATTCCAGGCACATTAAATGTTTAAATGTAATAAACAAGGCAATAAAACTTAAAGAAAACTATATAGGAAAATAACTTCATGACCTCACAGTAAAAAAGAATTTCTTAAACAAGAAAAAAAATATCCAAGCTGTAAATGGAATGTGTGATCAACTTGACTACATTAAAATGGAGAACGTCCATCTTTAAGGCAACATAAAAAAGTCAACCTATAAGCCACAATGTGAGATAAGAATGCATAAGCAATCTTGGTCAGCCACAAGCAGTCCATAGGGCGCCTCTGGACAAATTGGTAAAGGCATCGTTACTCAAATTGTTTGTTTGTATAGTTTTGTACAACTTGAACAACCTCAGTAGGCATCATCCCTGGCTTCATATCCCCATATCATCACATTCTCACCTAATTACGTGCGCTCACACACACACCCTTGCCTTCCTCCAGATTCTGGGCACACATACCAGCAATGCACACACTGAATGCCTTCTTTTGACCTCTTAGATGAGGTCCCCATTTTAGGCAGAGGTGCGAATTGACCCTCCAAGACTGGAGGCAGGAGAGAGAAGTCATTTAGGGGAATTCCAGGGCTCAGGAGATGGCTCAGTGTTTGCTTTCCTGAGTGCATACATGTGATTTATAGTTATGTGTACTCATGAGGGATTTTAGAGGAATGGACTCTCCCCCATTGCTTCAGGAGTATCCCTGCCTGCACACTAGCATATAACTTAATAAAATGGATTAAAGATGAACTAGTGTGTCTTTGGATGTGCTGTCTTGTATAGTACACAACTAATCATGTATGTACACGACATGTATATGCTGACCTTGAAAAATCTCTTACAAGTCAACAAGAGCAACTCAAGTGACTTAATAGAAAATGGGCAAAAGACATGAACAGGAACTTCACAGAACAGGGAAATACCCCAAACCATTTTATAAAATACAGTAAAGTCAAAGATGTTCATACTAAAGTATGATTCAGCAATTCTATTCTTAAGTATAACCTCGTAAGTGAGCATCAAGATGCATGTTCAAGAATGTTCACTGCAACACAAATTATAACACCAAATAACTAAAAATTGGAAAATGATGTCATTCAACAGTAGGAAAATTAGAAGCCTGAAAATGATGCTGCAAAGTGCCATCCTTCTATCTGAGCAAGGCTTTAGAAGGTCCCACTCTGGCCCTCTTCCAAAGGGTGACAAGTCCATAGGACCAAAGAAATACACCAAGCTAGAGAATGTGCTCCCCTTGCCATATCATGCTTGGGGAAACTGGCAGTTCACAAATAAAAATAAAAAGTTTTTATTGTAATACGCAAATAAAAATTCTTTTTTGTAATACGTTCACTTGCTGGTCCTCATTTGTCATCCTTTTATTTGTTTTAGGCTATAAGCACATTAACTAATGCTTCTTAAAGCTGCCAAATTTTCTCCCTTAATTCTTGACTTGGAGCATCCTTTCCTTTTATTTTTTTTTCCACGTAGAGCACTTTGCTATACAAAATTTCAGAGAGCTTAAAAAGGTTAAATATCAGTCTGAACAGCATCAGTATGGCCACCACCACATTTCTCCTTCCTAAATAAAACTAGTGTAATTCAATAAATCATGTTTCATTAATAGCATCTTCAATGAATCTCTCTTAGAATTATCTTCTTGATTTCTTATTCCCAATGATTTTACTTAGTAAGTCAAATTTGTACCAGGTTTCACCTTGGAATAATAACAAATCGCAATTTTTAAATACTCTTAATGGAGCAACATGCTAGTGTATCTGGAAGTGGACCACATACTATCCAGCTTGCTTTATTTTTTAATTGCTCTCATTCTGAGTGTTCTGAAGTGCTATGTTGTTTGCCAAGAACTGATGGTGAAAAGGAAAAATAGCAAGAACCTCCTTGAGAAAAAAAAGAGGAGAAAATTAACTAAAAGGGAAATCAAAACTAAGAATTACCTGGGGGGAAAAAAAACAATTATGAAGTCATTAGTATTGCATTACTACGAGTCAAAGTTTAAAAAATAGCGAATACTTCAGACTTATGTAAATAAATGCATAGCAGGATCCTATTCTGGCAGACCCAAAATATGGGGTAAGTAATTAACCTTCAGGTTGTCAGAATTGATACACAGCCATCATCGTTGTGTCTCCAGTGGTGTAAACCCCAAAGGAAAACATAATTCTTGTTGCTGTCACTCTCATTTGTGGCCCCAAATCACACAGAGAAAGTTTTTTCTGCTGCTTTTTCAATGCAGAATGCTGCCTATGAAATTGATTTTTGTAGAATAATAAGACAGCTGAAATGTCTTCTGAATGATAACATTGCAGAGTCCAGATTTAGGTATCACGTCATTGCATACTGAAATTCAATTCATATGTTCTACTGATCAGTTGAGACATTTTCTAAATTCTTGTGGTTGGTTGACATACATTCAAAATAATTATCATGGTAAGCTTAGGAATAACAAACTGATAAGTGACCTCCAGCATATAAGCGTTATGAGTTTAAGCATCAGTTCTCACCACATGTATTTCTCAGCTTTAAATGATTAAAAAAAAGTATGAATCCCCAAATTATCTTTACAAACTTGATCTCCACCCTGGGTATACAGAAGATTGAATAAATGAAATCTCAGTATTTACTGGGAATAAATCAGCAGTTGTCTGGGCAAGAAATGTAAGACTTTTATGTTGTTTGCTTAATATATACAATCAAACTATGAGATGAACATTTTTCTCTATAAACTTCATGAATTTTCTTAGCACTCATTTTCTTCATTTAAACTAACTTTTTGATCCAATTGTGATCCTTTCATAGACATGCATAGAAACATGCTACTTAGTTACATTAGTAACTTAGTTACATTATGTAACTTAGTTACATTAAGATTACTAGTACAATCCTTATGGCTTTGTCTTACCCATTAGTATATTCATAGTGATTAAGCTAACATAAATCAGCACAAAAAAGCTTTATTTCTTAGGACAAATGTGTCCACCTCGCAGAATCAATAATGTATTATTAGTATGTTTAATAGGCTTTCTGCCTAAATACTGCTTCTACCACCTCTTTTCAGAAAGAGCACATGAAAGGTTGTTTGTTCATTTTTATTAAAATATTTAAGTCTAGAATAGTTTCTTTTATTAAGTTACATTCCATTTTAAAATACTTCAGACACAACGACCCCACCAAAGTATATAGAACCATAATAGAAAGTGAAAGTTTAGTAATAAATGCAGTGTGGAAAATTATTTTAAGATTTTAGATAACAGGCAACATTTAAAAAATTTTATTTCTTCTTTGGAAGATAACAAGAGCCACGTATTTGATTCGAAAAAATGATTTGAGGGTAAGAAAAGGCTTGTTTTATCTTGCCTGGTAATAGATTTTTTTTCTTTTGCTGAATTCTCTGCGTGAATAACAAGAGTGGCAGCCATTTTCTCCCAGCTCAACATCAAAACCCCTTTCATCTGCTGTCTAAATGCAAACAAAGCAAACCTTCCACCAGGCCTTTCTTTCCAGATAAATTAAAACTCTCATGTCCTGGGGCCTAAATCGAGCCTACAGGCCTTCCCTAGATAAATCCTCTCTCAACCTGAAATCTTCTTGCCACACGTGCTCCTTGTAAGATAATTTTGCAGTAGCTAATCAATAATGCAACAGTAAATTGCATTTAAATAAACATTAGCAGCCCCTCTTAATGAATAAAACCTCATCTGCAATTTGTCAAAGTCAGAAATACTGGACTCTTTTGATATTCATTGGAATATTGGAAATTGGAGCTTTGACAGGTTTTATGTACATTGCAATTGCCATTGTGTGTATGTGTGTGTGTGCACTAAAAAAAAGGCTTATTTTTATACATCCTGGACTGAATATAGTGGAACGTACAGCAGGTTTCTAGACTGGAATTCATATGTCTGCTACCACCCTGGTTAAAAATATATCGAGATAATCCTGCTTTCCATTGCAAATTATGAGGCAACCAAGTTGTATGTACCTCATTTGAATTTTCTGACTTTAGATGAAAAAAATGTAGAAATTTTTACTCTGAAATGATAATGAGGGAAAACTACTTGATTTGATACTACGTGTATCATTATTTCTATATTTCACTGAAGAAAGTTATTATTATTAAGGAATTCTGAAATAATTATAGAAATTACAGAATCATTGACTTTCAGACCTAATATTTTTAATTTATAAAGATCCTTTTCTAAAAATATATATTTTCATGTAGATTATGAGTGTTATAACAGGCTTAATAAGTACAATTCCTTGACACTCACTTCTATTATTTTACAGAATGCTAACTTTTGGCTATTATTTTTAATGCTTTAAAAGGACTAGAAGCATTAAGACATATCGTTGGCTATAATCTGTGAGAAAGGATGTAAGACTGTATCCATGTGGTGTCGTATTTTGAGGTGCTCTGTGATTTTTAAAAAAAAAAATCCAATTTAATATCATTTTCTGGATCCTAAACGTATATATTTTAGCGGTCCAAACTAGAACATTCACTTCTAGTCAAAATTAATGCCATTTTAAAACTATGAAAATAAATAACACTTTCTCTTTTATAGGAATTTCAAAGCATTTAGTGTGGTAACAAAATGGAATAATATTGTGATATAAAGATTTGCTTGAAGAAGGAAGCTATTCTGTAGGAATATCATTAGAATTAAAGCCATTTTAATCTATATATTCTCTACATAATATTATTGGATTAGAAAAGGGAATTATCATGTTTTACAGACAGAAAATTTGGATGTCAAAGGACTACATGTCAATCAGTCAGGGCTACACCCAAGAACCAGGGTTCAAAGCGCCCAATCAGTTTCTACACCATTTTCCCAGTTCACATACCAAATGGACATTCAGAGATGTCACTAAAATAGGCTGACAACAAAAAATTAAGGCTGAGAACGCATAGATAAATCAATAGGGTCGCTTTGACCCCTTAAAAACACCCTTCGAAATATTCACACTTTCATACATCTCATCATTGGTAAGGGCATCTCTAAATGACATGTTCAAAAAGATTAATTTAAACATGAGAAAATGATTAGTGTTCTAATTTGTTAACCTTTCTATCTGCCTCAACTCACAGTGACAGGTATTCTGATGTACACCACAGAGACATCAGTGGCATTCGATATGCCAGGCATCAAGAGCCACGCCTATTGCAAGCTCCAGGCATCGGGGGAACATCTGCTAATGCTTACCTCACTCATAGTTTAAGAGTAAATGGAGATGCAAAGCCAAGAGGCCTTACACTGGGAAAAGGTTATAAGCTAATCAAAAGTCTAGGCCTTGCTCCAATTTGTTGGCTCTTTCTTACCTTTTAGAGAAAGAAAATGGATGGTATGATACCACAAAACCCCAAATTTTGAAGCTCCATTCAAACTTAGAAAATCGTTGTAAAGTTAATAAGGGACAATATAGTTGTTCGGAATATTTGACCCTTGATTACTGAGAACGGAAGTGACTTTAAAAATTTGTACTTAGGTAAAAAAAAATTTTCAACTTAATATTGTTTTAAAAAACACAGGTTTTAGGGACTTCCCTGGTGGCGCAGTGGTTAAGAATCCGCCTGCCAATGCAGGGGACACAGGTTCGAGCCCTGGTCCGGGAAGATCCCACATGCTGCGGAGCAACTAGGCCTGTGCGCCACAACTACTGAGCCCGCGCGCCTCAAGCCCATGCTCCGCAGCAAGAGAAGCCACCGCAATGAGAAGCCTGCGCACCGCAACAAAGAGTAGCCCCCCCGCTCGCCGCAACTAGAGAAAGCCTGCGTGCAGCAACGAAGACCCAACACAGCCAAAAATAAATAAATTTAAAAAAACAACAACACAGGTTTTAAATGTAAGAGCTAAAACTAGAAACCTCTAAAAATATGGAAGTAAGTTTTTGTGACCTGGAGTGAGGTGATGATTTCTTAGATATGACAACAAAAGCACAAGCAAGAAAAAAAACAGATAAATTTGGTTCATCAAATTAAAAACCTCTGAGTGCCAAAGACACCATTAAGAAAAATAAAGGAACCCATAGAAGGAAAGAAAATATTTACAAATTTTATATCTTATAAGGTGCTTGTAACCAGAGCATATAAAGAACTCTTACAACTCAACAATAAAAAGACAAATAACCTAGAAAAACATAGGTAAAAGATTTGAATAGACATTTCTTCAAAGAAAATACACAAATGGCCAATAAGCACATGAAAAGATCCTCAGCATCATTAGTCATCAGGGAAATGGACAACAAAACCACAATGCAATACTCCTTCATACTCACTAGTTTGGCTATAATCAAAAAGACAAATAATAACAAGTGTTAGCAAGGATGTAGAGAAATTGGAATCCTCATACACTGCTGGTCAAAATGTAAAATGGCACAGCTTCTGTGGACTTTCTGAAAATTCCTCAAAAAAGTTAAACATAGAGTTACCATATGACCCAGAAATTCCACTCCTAGACATATACCCAAAAGAAACAAAAACATGTGTCCACATGAAAACTTGTACGCAGATACTCATGGCATCATTATTCAAGATAGTGAAAAAAGCGGAAACAACCAAATGTCCATCGACTGATGAATGGATAAACAACGTGCCTTATATCCATATTATGGAATACTATTCAACAATAAAAAGGAAGTACTGATACATGCTACAAGGATGAATCTTCAATACGTTATGCTTAATTGAATACAGCCAGTCACACACACACATGCCCACACACACATGCCCACACACAAAACCACGTATTGTATAATTTTGTTTATATGAAACTTCAAGAATAGGCAAATCCATTCAGATAGGAAGAGGATTACTGGTTTCCAGGGGCTAGACAGAAGGAGAAACAGGAGTAGCCCTTAATGGGAACAGAGTTTCTTTTGAGGGTGATGAAAACATTCTAAAGTTAGATGTCTGTAATGGTTGAACAACTGTGAACATCCTAAAAACTACTGAACTGTAGATTTATAAAAGGGTGGATTTTTTGGTATGTGAAGGATATCTCAAAGCTGTTATTAAGTGCACATACATACATAAGCACAGGCTTAATCGAAGTTAGACAGAAATTAATTAGACCCTCAACTCTTCCATTCACCAGCTGGGTTATTTTGTGGATGGTGGCTTTTTATCAATAATGAATGTAGAAATCGAGAGCCCCCAGGATCCAGCCAATTATAAGGATTCAGTAAGTAAGAACATTGCTGTTAAGAGGATGGACTCGGCAACCAAACTGAGGGAAACCCTGGCTACATCACTTAGAAACGTCTGCCCTTGGCCACATTACTAATCTCTCTGTGCTAAAGTTTTCTAAGCTGTACGATGGGGGATAATAACTGTACCTACCTCATGAGGGTTGTCATGAGTTTTAACTGAGTTAATATAAGTAAAGTGCTGGGAGCATTTGAAATATTTAAGACATCAGTATCTGAATGCCAAGAAAGTAATACTTTCTCAAATTTCTTCATCGATTGCCCCAGCACTGTGAATTCCAAATGATAATTATTAGATTATAATGTTTACACTCAACCTTAAAGACTTTTAAATAGAGACATTAGAAAGTCATATTTACTGTACATGTACAAATGTAAACAAGCGATATTTATGTTAAGATGTGGGCCACTGACAAAGTCTGGCCCATCTATGGATGGTGTGTTCATACGGAAAATAGCAAGAGGCCCAGGGGCAAGGCTAAGAAAAAGTTTGATGTAGGTATTAAAAATCAATTTGCATTGAAAATATTATTTTATAGTCATGTTGAAGATACTAGAATTTCCTTAAGTAACAAGTTAGCCTTCAAAGCTCATGGGGAGTATTCAATAAAAATGTCTTTGAAGTGTTACAGTAACACATGAGTAATTTTTCAAAACCATTTAACCTGTTCAATTTTTTAGTCCCAAATAAAGCATGTCACTGTATTTCAGTGAGATCATTTTGATAATGAACTTATAGACTACAAGATATTCTCAAATACTATAAATGTTAATGATATGACTGAAAAGCTTTTATGAAGTTATTCCCCCTAGTGAGGAAAAAAAGTGCAGGAGGGAAAAGAAAGCTGGTAAACATCATATGGCTTAGAAGCGGCAGGGTCAGGAACCAAACCAGCATCTCTTAAATCCTAGGCCCAGGCTTCTCTCTGTTATGCCACAGCATCCCCAAAACAAAACCATATAACAAAACCTTAACGGTTTCAGGGTTCACCGACCACATGAAGGTAATTGTCTTTCTAGTATCTGTTGAGCTAAAACAAAGACAAAAGGCTATAGAAATTTAGTAGCACTCTTAATTATATTTTATTAAGCACATCAGTATCTCCATATATTTGAAAAAATAATAATTAACTCAGCAGAATAGGTTAGCACAGCTACAGCCCGTTCAAAACTCTTTTCAGAATTCCCTCACAGTTTTCACCATCCGCCCTTCAGGGCACAGAACTGATGATTTGCTGTTTAGGGTTTGGTCTGCTTTATTTGAGGCACCGATCAGCTGTTACCTTTGAAATAGCCCAAGCACAAAAGTAGCTTGGGATATTGGCTTTAACCATCAATATCAATTCTTAGCGCAGTGGGAGGGGATTTAAGAGTTCATAAGGCCAGCTAGACTAGTTGTGCGAAGCCTAAAATGAGGCCAGCGTATAGCATTTACCCCAGGATTTGGGTTAAACATTTTCACTTGTGGCCCCCAAATGACTACCAGCCTAGAGGATACCTAAGGATTGACAGAGCAGTTCAATAGGATAGGAAAGAAACATTTCAATTAAACATTCACCATATGGGGGCGTCCGTGGTGGCGCAGTGGTTGAGAGTCCGCCTGCCGATGTAGGGGACACGGGTTCGTACCCCGGTCCGGGAGGATCCCACATGTCGCGGAGCGGCTGTGCCCGTGAGCCATGGCCGCTGAGCCTGCGCGTCCGGAGCCGGTGCTCCGCAACGGGGAGAGGCCACAACAGTGAAAGGCCCGTGAACCGCAAAAAAAAAAAAAAAAAAATTCACCATAGCCAGTGGATCATAGACATTTTATGATGCGCATTAGGCATGTATGGGGAAATAATCTTAGCAGATTTCAGTAGTTCTTCCTCAATAATACAGTCATTAAAAAACAGAACCAGGATTCTAACCAACCCAGCTCTGACCCTAAATCCTATGGTCTTTCTACTATACCATGCTTCTCTTCAACAGATCCATCCATAAGGCTCTTTAGGGAACTAATGCAGTAACTTTCTAAGCCTACCCTCAGTCCTCTTAAATCGAAGCCAACCTGAAGTCACAGTTGGGTGACTTCAATAAGGGTATATAACTAATTCTTCCTAGAGTAAGGGAAGTATCCCCTGAAGATTGTCAAGGCTAGATTACGGAATTCTGCTGAGAGTTATATATAGACTTGGCCTCCTGTACCAGGTTCAGTAATTGAATGTCTTGGATGAACTCACTTAACTTTTCGGTGCTGCAGTTTCCCCAACTATGAAATGAGAATTACCAAATAAAAAATGTGGCCCTTCAAACCTTCGCTAGGTAACATAGAGAAGCTTCTCTATATGAAATTTCAAAAATCTGTAAGAATTTTAAAGAGAAATATAAGGTACCAAAAAGCAGATTAAAATGACCTAAATTTTGGAGAGGAGCAGCATTTTAAAATCTGGCTTAAAGGTAAGGACTTTCTGTCCTGGGTGTTATAATTAATTTCTCATTCGGACTAAGCTGGTTTGTTCCTCTAATCCAAATTAAAACAATGACATATTTAATAGAGTTAAATTACCAAGAAGAAAATAAAAATTGTAACCAAAATTGGTACGTATTTCACTCTTTGACCAATAAAGTTATTATTTCTGGAAATGTTATAGCACACCCAGAGATATACATTTTGAAGTTTAAATTCTGCAATAGAAGCAACTTTAAACATAAGGTATAAAAAATAATGGTAAATAGTATTCAATTCTTGATGGACTCTGCGCTTTATAACATTGGTTTCTGTAGAAATTGAATCAATAATAAATAATCTCAGAACTAAGAAAAGGACTGCTAATGCGTAGGCGGTCCCAGAGGAGCAGTCTATATATACCTACCCTTAGTAAATTAATTTTGTCATCCTTCCAAGTCCTTTTATGAGGGAGAAGGGAGCTTTTCTCCTATCTGGTTTGATTTTCTTTCATGAGCATACTTACCATTGCTTTTGTGTAGGAATGACTACGTACAGTAATTTTAGTTGTACTTGAGGCTAGCTACTAACAAATCGACACTGCTACTGAGTGACAAAAGGTTTATCAATGGAAATGTTACATTCTCAAATAGAATATTTTTAAATATACTATTTCTTATAAAACACTAGTATACACAGTAATGAGAAATTGTTGAGATTCAGGTAATTTTTCAAACGTACAGTTTCTGAGGGCAGTGAGTATGTCACGTAGCCCTCAGAGCATTTTAATCTCCCAGACATCTTGGTGAATCTACTTAAATCCCACCCAAATTATGCCTCCTTGCTCAAGTTTTCTTATTCCAAATATTTGTCCCTTTTGGGGCGATACAGGCACTTGGTGACCAGAGTCCTTGGCAGAGGGCAAAACAGTGTCTGGGGATTCTCACTGGAGCCTTCAGGGAACAGCTGGGGAGGCTCTGGCCATGGAATGGAGTGGGGCCACTGGCAGGGTGGCCCCTTTGTTGATTTTTTTTTCTGGCAGGGTGACATTCCTCTCCCTCACATCACCCTCTTCTTGAAATCCTTTCTAATCCCCTCATGAAACCCGCTCTTGGGTGGGACAGGACTTTTCTACCCCACCATAAGCACCAAGGAGCCAGGAACTCTGCTTCTACCTCATTAAAATAAAACAAACAAACATGTAAACATTCTGAAGTTTATGTACCCAAATTGCCGTGGACTGTCCTGACAATTCTCATAGCCTTTCTATAGGTTCTATATATTGCTTCTAAGCTGTCCCTTCCTCCATGTCACCTGCCCTGAAGACTTCCAGATAGATATGGAATTTAGAAAGTAAAAATGATGAATGAAAGCATTTTTATAAGAAATCAAATACTTTTCTTCTTGGGAAACACTCTAAATTAATTCAATAATCAGTTAAAAAAGAAAAGGAGGCCACTTACGGAGATTCATTTTGAAAATAATAGCTATTTTTTTCTATTTTCGAATACAAGTCACTGAAAACTTTGTGAATACAAAGTTTTGTGAATCATTCTTATTTTACACAAGGCAGGGTCACACATCGTCACTGGTTTGGCTAGTAAAATCACTCACTAGCCAAATATTTTGTTAAGGAATTGGTATCTATTAAATACATCTTTGTAATAGTATACCTTCTCCTTTAGGGTTAGGGCTGTTTATTTAGGCAGGGTCTCTCAGTGCAGATGGGACATCCCGTTGCAAGGGTTCTCTTGCATAGTAATGATGAAAAAGCAAAACACACACAGCACACAGAACGGTGGCATTTCTTTCTTTAAACAACACTAGGGAGAGATTATCATACCTTTTATATAAATTTTCTAAAAAAGTATTGGGAGTATAAGGTAAACTACAACTAAAGAGAATATTCAATAAGAAAAGCTTGACCTCTGATCCAATTAAATATTTCACCTCGTTGGACCTCAGTTTTCCTCACATGAGAAATAAGGAATTTGGATGAAATGATTTCCAACGTCCATTTCTGATTAGGAGACAGGTCTCATCCTAAGCATCAGAAATGATTCCTTTTGTTATCTGCCCTTGACTCGATATGACTGAGGAGACGTGTCTCTGTACGTAATTAATACAGCATTTCAATGGTCTTTCACAACACTTGAATGATAATATACCAAAATCTTAAAGACATTTGTAATTTAGGAGAGTTCAGATAAGTTTGCAGCTTCAAGGAAGCTTATGCATAATATTTCCAAGAGAAAATTAGAGTCGGGGATTCATTGCTTTCCCTGGCTATTAAAGGGATGGGTCGGCTCTCAGCTGTAGCAGTGGAGTCTCACGCCTATGTGAGATATAGATTTGCAGATCTGCATTACAATGCCTTACACATGACCTTTGACATTCTATTAGGATGTCTTTGGAATTAGGCTCATAGAACAAAGATATGGTTACTGACTTATTCATTGCTCTAAAAAAAAAAAGAAAACGAAAGAAAGAAAAGAAAAACCTTTGGATGGTAAAGAGGTCTAGAAATTATTTCAAATCAGATACTCCTTTATATCTATAGTAATGGTTTCTCCTTGAACCATAAGCTTTAGTGTATCTAGGACGTCCTGAGGTTACCAGGATACAAAATTTCCTCTAAGCCAATTAGAACTCCCAAATCTGATTAACAGAAAGAGGTCAGATACTAACAGCCTTCTTTATCTAGTTCTACAAACACCTTAATATTAACAAATATATATGTTTACTTTTACAGAACCATGAATTTGCTTATTTTATTAAGTAAATTTATTACAATTTCTATAAGAAAAGAAGTACAAAAAGAGGTTTTCCTTTATCAAAATATAGCGTAAAAATGCAGTGTCTGGGAAACGTTTCTTTGTTCTTCTAAGATTTGACATGTTTGTCCTTAATGTAAAGGTATAAATGGGCAATGTTCTTTTGCAAGGTTTAAATGAGGTTTTTAAATTATCTGTGAACGTAAATATTGTGATATACTTGCATAATTCAGTACAGTTGTCAAAATAGGATATTTCATAGAGTAAACAACATAAATGTAAGTTATTAAGATAGTTAAAAATCCACTACACTTTTGAGTGTACCCTCACAAACATACAAGCAAGATGATGAAATCTGAGCGACAAGACCTGTTTGCCTGCGTCGACTAGCCCAAGTTCTTGAGTCTTCGGTAGAAGGGTCTTGCTATATTAACTTAAAGCCTTCCCAAGTGCTTTAGTTACTTCACCGCTTACTTCCTTTTCCTTTTTTTAATTTTCTCCTTTCTCTCTCTAGCATCACAGTTTCTGAGAGGATAAGCCAACTCAAACTGGGCTCTGGGAATTCTGTTGGTACCAGCACTTAAACGAGGATTAAGGAATGTGTCAGTGAAGGAAAAAAAAAAAGAAAAGACTAAAAGATACAAACTGAACTTCTTCAAACAAGGCAGCTATACCTCTTCCGTGAGTCAACTAAGAATAATGTGAATAGTATTGTGGGTGACTTGTTTAGGCCAATAAACAAAAACAAGGTAATGAAATCCATTCACCAGCTCTCTTATTGCCATGATGTCACACAGAAGAAAAAACCTCATCAGCTCTTCTGCAGACTCAGGCTTCATGACGTCAGCAGAAGGCCTCAAGTAATTTATAGCATTTTGTTTACTCTGGAGCCATTTGATGTGTATTAATACATGCAGCGGCAGCTGTCTCTTTTACAAGAGAAGTGTGCTCACATGAGCTCTCTCACCCAAACTGAGAACATAAGCACACTCTAATAGCAAAAGAGGCAGCTGCTGCTGCATGAATTAATAGATTATAAGTTACTCTCTCATTTGTTATTCTTTTTTAAAATCCCACTCTCTTTTAGAAATAAAAACGCTCAAGGTTTTAAAAGAAATGAAAATTCTATAGAGAACTCATAGTTTGGTAGATACCACGAAGAAAATTATGTCAATTTTATTATGTTTTTAGGGATCAATTCATTTGTATACCAGAATTTTTCAAAATGAAGTATTTATTATTTTCAGAATTGAGGCATCTGGTGTCTCTGAAATGCTCAAAGCACTAAAAGAGAAGAAAAGGGGTTTCCTGATTCCAGTTCTGATGTAAGACTGACAGTGGGATTGTTCAATAGGTTATACATAAGACCGGAAATCAGCATTCGTATTTTATTTATTCCAATCACCTTCTCAACATAAAAATACTATTTTTATAAATACTTAGGTAACATTGACTTTCAATCTACCTATGAGTTGGAAATAGTTAATGGAAGTATTCTAAGCGCTTCAGTAACTTAGGGATTCCTGACTCAGAATATAACCCTTATTCACTGCAGCCAAAAGGGTTCAAGAGTTGTTGTTTATATTGCCTGTCTTTACGTCAATATACAGCTCAGCTACATCTCCATCTATATATTCTACTTTATGGCATGCTAAGTTACTAACAGCAAAAGCAGTTAATGCGATGAAACCCCAACATTTCTAAATAATCGAGATATTTATGATAATAGAATTTTTTGTTTTGCTTGGGGTTGGTTAAGTTTAACTTATTGTCTGTTCATTTGTTGTTTTAATAAACTGGTTTTTAGAAAGCTGAGAGAGAAATTCTTTTTAGACAAGTGGAGAGTTGGTTCCATTTCCTTGATTCCTTTCAATTCCATTTTATAATTTCCTGTTCTTTTCAGTACTAAGGTTACATTTACATTTTGTAAATATTGTACTGTGTAAATCTTAGACGTCTAATTTTATGCATTATTTTATCATTGTAAAATATCTGCAAATGAGTCTTCTGTTTATCTAGGAATCTTAAGTATTTAATATCTTTTTTTATGTTATGCTAGCTCTGTTAACAATATGGCTCATTATTTAATTCAGAAAGAATTTAAAAGGTGTGAGGTTTGTAACAGAAAGTGCTATAGTGATTTGCATTGACCTAATTAGTTCATTTACATGTTGACCTTTAAAACCGATGAAGTTTTATAAACCCAACTTGTGGTTGTAACTACTGTACCAAAGAGATCTGCGAGTTGGGAGAGAAAACAGGGTAAGGTTGATAAAGAAATATTGATGATAAACTAAGGGGAGCACAAAATTAAAGTCAGGTACTACCATCTAAATGAATTATATAAAGTCACCTTAGAAGGTGATATATTTTTATATAAAATTTTCAGAGCAGCCAATCAACCAACTGGACCTTTCTAATTGCTTATTTTTAAGTAAAAGTGGAAAAATAAGTATTTAGGCATCCAAGTTACAGTAGAATTTCATGTTTCTAAAATCACATCTAAATTTCTCGAATTATAAGCAAGCACTGAGTTCACGACATTCTCATAGACTTTGCAAGGATATTACTCAAAATTCAAAATCTTACAGACAATGTAAACATGCATCTTTTTTAGAAATAGTACAATCTTACATCATTTGAAAAAAACATAAATTTTCCAGTGGATCTGCAGGAAAATGATATGGACAGATGAGTTTAAATGAATTCCTGTGCCTGAATTACCAGGAATGGTTATATTAGGCCACCCTTCAAAATGCATGCCTCCCACACACACACGCCACCCCCCAGTCATCCCTTTAAATACCATACTCACCTCCCTCATTCGTCCTCCCACTCCTGGCCTTTTTGCCTACTCTTTCGCTGAAACTCCTGTCCCAATGAATCTCCCCTACAGCTCTAAGCACGAGCTTTCCACAGATGCCCTTCTTCGCGCATTTCTAGGTTGCTGGGTCACCCACGTGGGCCTCTCAGGTAAGGGCTGCTTTCCTCCTGTTTTCTGTGCTTTCCCCACAGAATTTGCAGAATGAGGGGTAGCCCAGGAAAGAGTAGTCAGACTTGTTCTTGCTGCCTCCGGCCCTGCCTCCTTCATAGTGAAATAGCTCATTTGATGTTTACACTCCTGTGAATATGTGACACTCTGTATTTCCATGTCACTATTATACAATATTTCCCTAGTCACTTTCTAGAATTTATTGAAAAGTTGAACAACTCAATCTTTTCCTTCAGCTCTCTTCTTGGGCAAGTTTAGAGTCTATGTGGATTACCCAACAACTTAGATTGAATTCCTTGACCTCCTCAAATTTAATGCCTTTCTGCCTTACTCCATTTCAGCCCCACCCTCCCAAGGCCTTATTTTGGAACTTGTCAACACCCGAAACTGCCTGAAATCTCAAGCTCTGGTGTACAATGCCACGTACATACTTCACGTTCTTCATACTCTTGGTGAGCATCCCCATTCCTACAGCTTCATCTATGAACTAGGCTTAACTTCTCCCATCAGTTCTACTAGCTCGGAGACATTTTTAACGTGGATGCTTCAGGAGCCCTTAACATTTATCAGGATGCCAATGAAATTCTATGTGAAATAATAGTACAAAGGCATAAATTCTCTCCAGAAGTCAGCTCCTCTGATGTTCATGTCTCTCTTAATGGCATAACAATTCTCTCAGTTACAAAACATTATATTCACCTTTGATTCATCCCTTCTTCTTTTGAAATAACTCTTGAATACCTCTCACTTTTTCAATACCAACTTCATTACCATAGTCTCTATCACCATCGACCTAGAGAGAAACAATTGTAATAACCTCCTAAAATTTCTCCCTATCTAGCATCATGATTTCCACAGAATTCAATAAATATCTGTAAAGTAAATTCATGCATGCATGCATGAACGAGTCCTCCCCAGAACGAACGAATCCTGTTGTTGTTCAAAAACTTCATTAATTCCACTTTCTAAGGAACAAAAACGGTCTTTAGCCAAATATTCGAGTTCTTCTCCCGTCTGATCCCAAGCTTTTTTCTAGCCACTTCTCCTTTATGCACAATTCACTCTCACTCAAACACTTCCTAAGCCAGTGAGTCTCAAAGAATGGTCTGCAGACCATCGGCATCTCCTTGGGAACTTGTTAGAAATGAAATTTTGGGGGGGGACCACCCAAGACCTGATGAATCAGAAACACCGGGTGATTTAGATGCATGCCAAAGTTTGAGATTATGTTTTCAGCATCACATGCATGTTAATATCATTTTTTGCACTTGTAATAACCCCCCTCTACTTTCCTTTTTATAAAAATTATACTCCTGTAGTTCAAAGCTCAAATCAAATGTTATCTTTTCTCCTTGCTTTTCCAGTAGCATATACTTGACAATTCTGCTTACCGGTCACTTCTCTGAACTCCCGTATAAGGTGAAGTTCTTTATAAAGTGTTAATGGCACTCATAGCATACTATGGGTAAGCTATACTAACTATGCTTACTTACTCCCCTCTCATTCAGCCCATACCTCATTAAAATCTTGATTCACTACCGATTATGTCACTGACGTGGTTGCTCTAAAGTCACCAATGATTACCCAATTTACCTAAATCCCATGGATTTCTTTTTTTTTTTTTTTTTTTTAACCCCTGACTTCTCTGGAGCCAATGTGAACGGTGGGCCACACCCTCCTTCAGGAAAATTTTCGCCTCTTTGAATTCTGTGATGACTTCCTCTCCTGGCTTTCCTCTTAATTCAACAGCCACTCCTTCCTGATCTCTTCTGCAGATTCTAACTCCTCCATTTTTCTCTTAAAAGTGGCTGCTCCCAATGAACTAATTCTTAGTCCTTTCTTTTGATCACTCAGTGTACTCTCTTACTTACATACTCTTAGTTTAAGACCATCCAAGACGCTTAAATCTGTCTCTCTGCCTTAGCACTCTTAGATGCCTGACAGAAACCTCTAACCATCTAATATCTCTATCTTGATACCCCACCAGCATCTCAAATTTAATATATCAAATTCATAGTTTTCATCTCCCCTCCTGTATTCTGGAAACCTTGGCCTTATCCTAAACTCCTCCCGTTAACTCATCGCATCCCCAATTTGAAACATCTTTTAAGTCAAAGAAATGAAAATTTTGTATCTCTATGTGCACTTCTTCCAATAATTCAGTTTCCATTGTCTCATTCAGGCTTCAACACTGTTCATCTCCTAGAGGGTCTCCTCTTCTTTCAGCAATGCTGCCATCTTCAGCCCCCTCCTCACTCTTTCTTTCACAATGTTTCAAAGTACTTTTTCAAAACTGCAAATCTGATCATGACACTTACTTTCTTAAGACCCGTTAGGAGTTTCCCACAGCCTTCGGAACACAATGCCTTAGCTTATCACTTTAGATTTAAAATGGACTATCTCCCACTGATTTGTCTAAGCTTATCATCTGCGAATCTTTGCTCAAAGATGTCACTCTCCTTCAAATTTCCATTTGTCCCTTTGTCTTGTTCTTTGTCTAACTAATACATACTCGCTCACTTGAGAAGTACTCCTGGATATCCCTCCAATGCCTTATTTTATTGTCCTTCTTCTATGCTTCTATATAGTACTTTAGGTATAAATTTTGTCATAGTTTTCCATGTACTCTAATTTCCTTCCTCCACTCCTAGTTTGAGATCTGCTCAGGGCAGGGAATGTGTTTCATTAGACATTGTAGCCCTAACTCCTAGCAGAACGCCAGCTTCCTAGAAAACCCTCACCAGATGTTTATTGAATGAATGAAGTCACATGAGTACAGTGATGCTACCATAAGTTAGAGGTATAAAGCCTTCTAAAAGGCAAGTAACTCTGAGTATACTATATTCACTAAGGTAATTAATTAGTAGCCATATCAATGATTTCTGTCCAATTTATTAAACAAATTTCTGACCCCAAATATTTCAAAATTAAAATGTGCCAATTATCTGTATTTTGAGATGTGGATTAGAATGAGGATACTATGAGACTTAAGAAGCCTAAACTTTATATTTCATCATGTTGTTTCACAAAAGTGTGCTACAGGCTTTGGTAATAGGTTCATATCTATAAACAAGCAATCAACGCTGAGGCCAAAGCTTTAATGTATCAAGGTTAAAGGCAAGCTCCAATCCAGAAGGAATCATGACATCTGTCCATTTATCTATCTATGTATCTATCCATCTAGACAGATTTGTCTATCATCAGTAAAACTGAAACTTAACAAGTATCTTAAGAAAACACACATAATTGAAAATAGAGATGTGGCACTTTCGTGAAACGCTGGTGATGGCAACTCAGTGATGGAGTCTGTGAAAGTGTATCTCCCTCACTATGCTGCCTAGGGAAGAAGTTGTAGGAAGAGTTTCATGATTAAAGTCTGTCCCCCATCCAACTGCCAGCAATAAGTACATTTAAATTTCTCACTTGTGCTTGGAACAGGGCTACAGATTAAATAGATACAATTCAGCCAATATTTACAAAGCACATACTATGTGCCAGGCACTTTTTGGCTACTGAGAATTTAACAGTGGAAAAATTTGTTAAGAACACAATCCTCATTGTAACATGGAAACAGGACTTAATCAAATAACTAAGGTTTATATCACATACCTACCATTTCCTAGAGTTAGTGTATGTCTAGGACCACTCATCCATTACCTACCTGTACTTCAGGTTGATCATGTCAGTCACGTCAGCCTAGAGGCGGTCAAATATATGAATCCTCAGCCACTTACATCGCAACAAAATCTTGCTGTATTTTATGTTTTATAGGTATTTAAGTCCTATAATTTTAGCAAGACCTAAACTTGTGCTTTCTTATTTTATTAGAGAAATGATAAATTATTAGTTTTTTGCCATTCAGTGTCATCACTTTAATAGATTCACAGGTAGGTAGCAAAGAGCAGTGATTCCAGTACTGGAAACTAGGAAATGTAGAAAGAGGAAGCGATGCAGCAAAGCGAATGTGCATCCACGTTAACCTCTTCTTACTTTGCAGAATAGGTAACTCATTCCCTGATTTGGGACTGCTTTTTTTTTCTGAGTTCATGGGTCCCAGAATGCCCCTGAGTTCAGAGGACCATCTTGTGTAAGTGTCACAATGGTCTTCAAAAGGCAGAGGTCTCTGTATGGGTGATTGTAGAAGTTCAGATAGAATTTTAAAGAAGTCAGCCCTTCTCTGGGCAGGAGGAAGATGCTCTCAAAGGTCAATGAATATTTCCTCATGTTCACGTTTGTAAAGACCTCCTCATTACAGCTTCTGATTATATTTAGCACTACGCACTAATATTAAACCAAAACAGGATAATAGCAAATTTCAAATGAAGACCTTTAGAGTCAGGATACCCAGCTTTACACTCAAGGCTATAAAACAACTCAGCTATTATTTTTCTCTCATATTCTTAGACCATGAAGACTAAATAAATGCAATAAACAAGTGGATGTGGTATACCATGGCAGGGATTCAAAATATATTCTTTCATTAAAAGTAAACATTTACGTATTAACAATGTACAACATTGGAACTCTTTCTAATGGGAGTGAGAAAGACTGTCTGTTCTAAACACTGTAGAAAGGAGACCATTCCAATAGTTATGGTGACTGCTGAATTCCTACATGACACATACCATCACATCCAGTCCTCAAGGAAAACAAGTGCTTGGAAATAGATTCCACAATTGGAAGGGTGCAGATTTCTCAGGGTTTTAACTCTAGAATTAATACATGGCATTTTCTTCTGAGGGATAAGGCCTGGACATGGTTATATCCATTGGATATATCGTAGAAAATGGACCAAGAAGATTTCATTTAGGGACAATCCAGTCAAATTAACCTAAGAGATCAATTCAATCTCACCCATCTTCCTTCTCAGCCCCCAGAATCATTTCTTCATTAGTCACACTTCTACTTATCCACTTCTCTTTCACAGACTTTCTATAACTATGCTCTTTTTATGTGGATACTACTTCAGAGGGTGTACAAGAAAAATAATGGAAATGAAGTTGAACCCAGTCAAATTTGCAATTGGTTAGTAGCTCTAGATTTCAATGGGGAATGAAGTTAAAATTACTTGCTTTAAAATGAGTCTTGGTAATTCGTTGTAAAATTTAATTGTTCATCTTTTCCCTACTCCCAGTTACCAAGGTTAAACAAAAATTTGTTGTATTTCTTTGATTATCCATTTCTTCCTATTGGGGGAGGAGAAGAAAAAGGCACATTTTGCATTTAAACTTCAAAAAAATTGAAGGTTCTGAAACTTTTATAAATACCTTTTAAAATATCGTATTCCAGCAGCTATAAACTCAAAGTTAAAAAAAACACAACAACTCCCTTTTTCCTTCCAAAGAAATGTTTTTTCCACAGTAACCAGTGTTCTATTTATAATTTTTTATTCATGTATCACATATATAGGCTTCAGTTATTCTAAATTCCTAAAATTTTAGGCTACTAAAGTCTCATTTGGGCCAGAAAAAAAAAATTCAAGGCATCAACTTTATTTCTAGAAATCTTAAGTAATTCTTAAAATATCACAATCAATTTAATTTTTGAGGAGCCATTATTAAATAAATAAAATGAATTTAAGATACTCATTCAATGACCCATTGTCTAAGTAAGCTATTGACCATGCTGTTATCATCTAGGACTCAAACAAGTACCCCTCTCATATCTTGCAAGTAAGACCAAACAAACAATTAAGTTTTTAGTCCAACAAACTGCTAGAAGCCAAGTGAACACAGAAAGAAAAGAATATTCCATTCTGTTCTCGAAGAAGCTAGTCAGGAGGAGCATTAGAGACACCGGACGGTACTAGCTTAATTCAATTCAATTCAATTTAATTCAATTCAGTACATATTCAGCACCTCCCATTTGAAGGGGCCAAGGTAGTGGAACAGATCAGACGTTTAGAAATCCAGACTTGGAAAAGACTTTGGAAATCATCTAGTCCATTGTGCTTCAAGCTTCATTCCAAGGCAGTACCTGAAGAGCCCTGAAAGAGGTGACAGGAAGGCTAAGTGGGGGAGGTTCTGAATGAATTCCCTTCCCTCTTTAGCAGGAGATGCTTTGCTTTAAACTGTTATATATTGCAGTAACAAATAAGATTTTAATTCTAAAATGTTATTGTTACTAAAGAAGTTTGAAAAATCTCAAATTACACCCTTGCCCAAAATGTACAGATGAGGAAACTGAGATGGAGAGTTAAGTCACTGCCAAGGTCTTCATAAATGCTTTATGGCAAAATTAGAAGCTCCAATTAATACAGTTTTCAAGTCACCACAGAGTCATGGAGCCTAGGTCAGTGCCTTGTAAGTGTTAAGAGTTTAAAAAAGATTTGCAGGAAGATAGCTAGCTAGCTAGCTAAATTGATAAATTATATCCAAGAGATTCTATCTTCTTCTTCTTTATAGCACATTGCAAGAGTCTCATTGACAGAAAGCGCATGATGGAAACACTATATCAATTGCATATACCCTTAGGCTCACTCCGAGCCTTAGGAGAGGTAAAATGAAGGGAACAAAACAACAAGTATAGAATATGAGATCCAAAGTTTGAATTTAATGGGAAAGCAAAGAGAAAGCCTCCAAAAGAAAATAAGAAATGGTGTGTGTATTGGTTGTATTGCAAATGGAATGGAGAATAATGAAAGGAGTGCTGAAAGCCAAACTGAGGGTGGAGGTGGGGACCAGAATAAGAAAAAGAATTTATTTTGAGAGGAAAATAATATTAATGGCCATAATAATAATAACCACCAAAATGTAAGTGCATATCAAATGTGCACATATCAACACATGACCTAAAAAATTCTTTTTGTCTTTATATATTATTATATGTTTCAGATATTTTGTAAACCAGACCACTTTAATGGCCTACTATCTATAAAACATGCACATTCTGCTGTTTTTCCAGTTGAAATGGGCATGCACAGCACATGATTCTACTAGTGATGGACCTTTATGATGTATTTGGCTGGATGACAGATGCACTTGGTATCTGAGGAACAAAGAAAAGCTGTATAACTCATGCTGGGATATTGAACCTTAGACTTTAATCTCATTAGCCTGAGCTATGTAGCTTCATTTCCCCAAGTAAATAAGACCTACGGAGAAACTAAAAATTCACCCTAAATTTTTTTGCATGCTTCGGAGAACAAGAACACGTTATAAATATGCATAATTCAAATCAACCTAAAGTCAATTCGATATGCTACTCACAGTTAGCAAATCTTAGATTTCAAAATATCAAGAAGGAACAAATATGAAGATAAACAAATGTGGTTTATTGTCTACCCCTACCCATTTTCTCACCCTGGCGTCAGCCATGACTCCCATCTACCTGGCCTGTATCTCCCAGGTAGATGTTTCTATGATTGCCAATAAAAATCATTATTTTCAATTTCCCCAGTTACCCACCTTTCACTTTGAGATGGTCTCATTCTGAAATACACAGAGGAGGTAAATAAGAGGATAACATAACCTTAAGAACACTAGAGGCGGTACCAGAACAAGAGTGTGAAATACAATAAAAAGGTTTTTTTAAAAAATAAAAAAAAACACAATAGCTTTAATTCTAGATTTATATGATCTGAAATTGTAGAGGAACATTAAAATGAAATGTTACACCTGATGAACATAATGCGGCAAAGGGAATTCAAATACACATTGCAATATATTAGTTTACACTACAAGGGAAAAAAGCAACAGAAAAATTATGAGCATCACAAAGGCACAAAGCTCACTTTAAGTAACTGAAAACAATTGACAAAACTTATTCATAATTATTGTAACTCTAGTTCTCAGTTGACGAGCATGCCTTGGTGGCCTATTTAGCTTAATGCCAGATTGATATTTAATACCACTGTAGTGACATATCTTGTTAAGACAGAGTATAATGGGATTGTCCAAAAAGTTACTTCAAATTACAAACCTTTGTTTTTATCTGAGACATTCCATTAAGCTACACATTCTCCAGAGAATAGCAATATTTAAATATGTGACGTTGTGTCACATGAACACGATCTTTTATTGTGAAGAAGCACGTATTAAGTCTACTGGAGAGGAATTCTTTATGAAAATATTTGGAATTTCCCCACTCATCCCTAGCTCAAACTTTTAAATAAGAGAGTGATAAATCATCTTTTCAATTGAGAAACATTTTTCTAATATCTTTCAGGAAACTTTTAATTTCCTATATATCCACAGTTCTCTAGTCAACAGCTCAGATAATAAAATGCACGTTCATTAAATTCATGGCACCGAGTTGGGCACACCGTCTAATACTTTGAGAGACAGTATATCATTTCAAATGACCTCAACATCTTGTAGAGATCAGAAACCAAAGGTAAAGAAGAGAAATTGAAAGTCAAAAGGCAAACCCAGTTTCATAGAACTAGATGTGGGTATGGGGAATAAGTAAACAGGTAATGATTCTGGTAGAACTTTATCCACAGTATTGGAGAATTAGAAATTGAATGATATGATAAGGAATGCAGGGATCATTGAGTATTCTGTTACTGCATCTGGTCAGGGTTGGGGCTCTCCATATCAAGATGATATTAAAAAACTCATCCTTTAGAAGGAGAAATATCTACACCAGGGGTTGGCAAAATGTAGCCTGCCTGTCAAATCCAGCCTGTTGCCTGCTTTAGTAAGTAAATAAATTTTTATTGGGATACAGTCACGCTTATTCATTTCTGTATTGTCTTTGGCTACTTTCACGTCAAAATAGTGGAATTGAACAATTACTGCTGACTGTGTGGCTCACAAAGTACTTATTTACGACCTGGACCTTTACAGAAAAAGTCTGCCAATCCCTGGTCTAGACACTGCATACACACCAACATTATCTCTGGAATAGCAGGATTGGTAAATCTTCCAAATCATTCCAACAACAAGCATTCCATCTATAGAAGCACTTCATCATTCATTTTGCTACTGCATTCTACCTTACTTCATAAATTTCAGATTTTCTCTTCCTTCATATAACACAAAAGTGATATGTCTTGGTGAGCCAAAAGCATTAACTTTGTGCTAAGTTCTGAATGATCTTTAGTTGGCTTCTCTCTTCTCTAATTCTTTTCATTATCCTGGTCACTTCTAGCATTTATGTAGATGATACAACATTATAGCCTCAAAGTCCTTGACCTACTTATCTTCAAAACTCTTGCTCACCTTTTTTGAGACATTTTCGCTCATATACAAGGTAGAAATAAAAGTGCCAATCACCTCAGATTGTTTGGAGAATCAATGAAATAAAGTCCAGTAACAGTGTTTGTCACATGGTGATTTAAAAACTAAAATTGGAGAGGACCCAAGGTATCAGGGTGTGGTACAATGACTCCTGTGGCTCCTTTCACCACTATTCCTCCTTGTCTTGGTACCCCCATCTTGTCTTGGTACGCAGGAATGCTTCCATACATCTACTATCTGTTTATAACACATACTTCTTACCTTCATGCTTCAATGAAATCTAGCTTCGTTCTTTCCACCTCCACCCTTGTCCCCACATAGTTCTCAAATTTCTAGCTGATATAGGACTATCATTCAACCCCCTACCATTTCTGCACTCCCAATGGCCCCCGAATAAAGTAAATAAATAAATACATGAAACAGGAAGTTGTGTTGGAATTCTCCAAATCCCATTGCCATTTTCATATCTCTACTTTTACATGCCTATCCAAATTCTCTTCTCCTTCAAGTCCAGTGACATCGTGCTATACTATTTCCTATTTTTCTTTCTCATTGTAATCTGCCAATTACAAAACTACATCCTCAGATTTGGTCCTGCCTCACATTCCCTATATCCTATCTTCCAGCATCAACCTAGTAGATTTTATCAACCATGCAACTAACAAATTCAATCATCTATTACCAAAATTTCTGGAGCTTCTCAACTCAAACGGTCTCCTTCCATCCCCCCAGTTCAGTCATACACTTTTGTGGTAACTTTGAATTTTGTTATCAAAATTTGTGTCTGTCCCATTTCTGAAACATTTGGCTCCAACAGTTTATACTCAGGTCACAACTTATATCCTCCCATTTTCTCAATCCCTCACTTTCACTTCATCTGCTCAAAACTCACTAAGATGTCAAATAAATTTAGATCCTCTATTCTTTCCCAGTCTCTCATCCTTTGCAGCCTCTAGTTTCATGTCTTTTCCCATCTAGCACAGACATCACACTCCATCATAAAATCTTTATCACCAAATGTCATTTTGCCACATTCACTACAAATCCTCAGTCTGGAATAAATCCAAACATCTACCTCCTGGGGATGGGCACCAACGACAGTCTCTGTAAGAATGGACCCAGTAGAGAGAGGGAGCAGATCTGGGGAACAAATGATACAGTAGGCATTTTTTTTCTCTAACCAACTAATCCTCTGAGTCCTAAGTTTGTCACTGTTATTCTGTTAATAACATGGATGGTAAATTAGGGTTCATTGTTGACTCTTCCCATACTCTCACCTATTATATTTATCACTATCAATATCTACATTGGTTGATTCCTTTATGTTTTTCCTGTTGTCATTGAAATTGTTTTTATCATTTAATATTTAAATCATTGCAAAATATTTTAACTCATTGCTTTTTCCTCGCCTCTTGCCCAACCCTGCCACATTAAATTTCTTAAAGTAATACATTGTTCATATCTCTATAATTCTCAAAAGTCTCCAGTGGATTCCTTTGGCATTTAGAATTAATTTCATTACCCTTGGCCTCATACTGAGGAGTTCCAGAATCTGTTCAACACACCCATATTCCAATTTGTAATTACCCATCATGCTCCTATATACTGCTTATGCTTTTTAACCATTCCACAACATACTTTGCATCTACTTTTCTAACCTTCATGCTTTTACTCATGTTTTTCTGCTACCTGAAGTGTTTTCCACCTTTCTCTCATCATCTCTGCCTTGTGAAATTCTTCCTGTCATTCAAAGACCCTTCCAAATGTCACCTCTTTCATAAGGTACTTCCCACACCTGAACTGTCCCTCTCACCTCTTGTCCCTATAGCCCCTTGCTACAGAAAGTGCGGTTCCTGAACCAGCAGAATCAGCATCCCCTTGGAGCTTATGAAATTGCAGTATCTCTGGCCCCATCCCAGACCTACTGAATCAAATTCTAAATTTAAAAGAAGAATCCCTAGGTGATTCATATGCACACAAAAGTTTGCGAGGCACTGCAGTAGTACAACTGCCATGTGGCAGCTATTACAATGGTACTTGCATTACTTTGTATAGTAATTTTAGTTTAAAAAAAAGTTAGGGCTTTGGAGTGAAAAAAAAACCAAAAAACAAAACCTAGTTCCATTCCTGGCTCCATCTACCTACATTATATTTGGGAAGTCACTTAATTTCACTAAAACTCAGCTTCCTCTACAAAAATGGAGAAAATGATGCCTAACTTGAAGGAGTATTTGAAGAGTAAATGACATTCCTTTTGTGAAAGCACATTGCACAGGACCTGGTATATATAAGTTTGATTAACATTGATTTTATGTTTTTTTCCTTCCTGCTAGAGTGACATTTCTCAGAAGGGAGGAATTGTGTTTTATACGTTTTTGAGGTTCCCCAATGACTCAGGGCAGCGTTACGGTCTCCCTTGGAAAACAAGCTCCAAGAAAGCAGGGAGCTCTGCTGCTTGTTTACTACCCTATTCCCCCCTAGAATGTGCTCAATAAGTGTGGACTGTGAGGGGGAAAAAAAGGCTTTCTAGTAAATGATTATTGCTTGAGAAAGGCATTGCCATATAGGACATATAAAAAAGATTTAGAAATCATAGATTACTTGGTCTGGAAAAGAAAAGCCTGGGATGGCTTGAATAACTGAATTCTAACATTAACTTATTAAGAAAAGAAGAAACTACTATTTCTCAAGATGTATGTGAGAGAACTACATGAATTTTTGGACCATTGTATCCATAGTATCACCACTTATTTTAGAGAAAAGAAGATATATACAAAAGTATGGTCACATATGAGCTAAAGGTATGACATTGCTTTTCCTCCCATTTTCAGTTTCCCAAATGTGACTATGGAAGGTGGGGCTGAGTTGAAGTTACCCGTGAGGTCAAGAGAAGATGGGAGAGATTTGTTTCTGTCCAATAGGAATTTCTTTAGGAAAATAAGAAGTAATTTCCTACAGAGACTGCCAGGCCTAACTCAATGGGAGAAAGAATCTTAAAATGTCTCTTACTTTTTGCCAAGTAATTCTTCAGATTAAAGTCAAAATAATCGAACAATGATAAAAAATGATTCTTTTCTAATAAGGGTTCTTTAAAAAATAGGTCACTGTAAAATGTTGTAATATTTTCTTTCCTTGGGACCTTTGTTAATCAGACTGACTTTGACAGATCTAGATTTGCTGTTAAGAGTTAAATTATGCCTTCTAGCTTTTCAACCGAGAATCCTGTGATTCCGTATTCCAGTAGGCCTGAGCTGCAGACACTTTAAAACATACAAATAAGTTGATTCCCTTTGTTTCCACGTCCTTAATTCAACGGACATCAGCAATTAACTTAATTCTCTTTCTCTAAGAGTTTACTATATTCCATGAACTGTGAGAGATCACATCATGTCCATTGTCCTAAGTACATTCTTAACCCCAAATCAGTATATTTTCCCTTTAGCCCATCAGGGCTTGATATGTCATTTCACGGAATGTAATTTCACATAAACCATACATGACCTTTAACGTTCCAGTGACTGCATCAAATGTTACGGTAAGTTTTTAAATGACTGAATAATTTGGGGACCCCTGTAAAAATATAAAATAAGAAAAGGATGTGAGGGGAAAAAAAAGAATTGCTTAACACAAAGGGTTACAGGGATTTTTTTTCCTTTTGTGCCTGGGAAAACTCTCTGTGTCTTTGTAACCTCTATCTTACCTCTCCTTTTCAGCATTTAATATTACATCATCTACAAAAAGCAAACTGTCTTGAGACCTATATCTTTACATCATCAATCATTCCCCAAACCCCACAAATTCAATTCTAGAAACGAAGAGTAATGTAGACCTTTACTGTACATTTTCCTGAAGGGGAAAGCAGAGTTTACACAAAGCACCGATCTGTGCTAAAGCCGTACGTGCCGAGTAGAGTTTCGCCAGTGCAACCTCCGAAGCCCCTCTCTCTGCCCCTCGTGAGCATGCCCTCTCCAGGCAGCCTCCACACTGCCTTGTCTCTCTTCCTCCACCAGGCAACCTACCCGCGGTCCCTTCTGCCAACACCACCCTCTGCGCAGTGTAGCCATGCCTTATACTCTGACGCTTCCTTACCAAGGATAAGCCTCCTGAAGAGATGGAAAATACACTTTTGCATACATGTCAACTGAACTCAAAAACCGAGAAACATTTATAAAGTACGTATAACCTGTGTGCAAAGTCGATGGCTAAGTGCTAGGTAAAAAAATCAATTGCGGAACAAAGAACATTTGCAATAATTTGGGCCCCCTAAGAAGGTTATGGAGTACATGTTTGTGTTCCCCCCAAATTTATATGTTGAAACCCTAACCCCCAATGGGGTGGTTTCAGGAGATGGGGCCTCTGGGAGGTAAACAGGTTTATATGAGGTCATGAATCCTCATGAGAAGAGAAGTGTGTCCTCATGAGAAGAGAAAGAGGCCAGGGCCCTCGGCCTCAGTCAGGTAAAGATACAGTGGAAAGGCAGCCGGCTGTAAACCAGGAAGGGGGCCTTCACCAAGAGCCCGCCCATGCTGGCGCCCTGATCTCAGACCTTCAGTCTCCAGAACGTGAGAAATAAATGTGTGCTGTTTAAGCCACCCAGTCTTTGTTACTTTGTTATAGCTGCCCAAATTGACTGAGAAAAAGAACATGCAATACAGTTAAAATTTTGTTTAAAAAAAGGTGGGGTGTCAAAGATACAATTAAACGTTGCAGAAGTGCTCAGAAATAAATGACACATTTTAGTGGGGGGACTAGGAAATGAATATGTGAGAACACGACATTTAAGCTATGAGCACAACTTCAATTAAGCACAAAATGCATGTCAGACAGAAGAGAGATGATAAACGTAGGCAGATAAATGGGAAAGCACATTGTGTGTTTGGGGAGCATCATACTGACATTGAGATAACGGAAAAATGAAGAGCGTAGGGAAATGGGAGGATGGTGGGAAACGAAATTGGAAAGTGACTTGCAGTCAGTTCAGTCATTAAGCAAATAATAATTGGGTGTCTACAGTGTGGCAACCATACCGTGTTAGGTGCTAGGGTATAAGGTGAGCCAAGGCACACACACAGTTCCGGCTCTCATGTGATTATGTCATAACATAATCCCGTAAACAAATAATTGTGAACTGCGACAAGCAAATGAAGGAGGGGTTAACAGTGTGAAGGCATGTTGTATGGGAACCTAGCCTACCTGAAGGCTAGCTAAAATCTTCCTTGAAGAGGGATATTAGAGTGCAGATTCCAAGGATTATATTTCATCACAAAAAGAGGTGAGAGGACAAGAACATTCTAGGTAGAAGGAATAGCACATTCGAAAGGGCATGAAGGGATGACACTAGGTAAACAGGAAAGAAACGATGCATGACCCCAGGTCTATCATCAGAGGTCTGTGGAACCACTGAAGACGATGGGTAGCACTGATCTGAAAAAGAAACTTTCTCCTGGACCAGAAAAGTCTTTTAGGTTAAAGACTTGGCATACAAAGGGTATCCCATTTAGCATACTAGATGCACTTCTAGAAACGCAAGGACTGATTCAGCAATAACTGAATCATCCTTATAGAGACATATGCTCTCAGCATCATCCAGATAGACAGAGGGAGAGAGTCACTTTTTCATCCTTTTCAAATCTCCTGAAATCGTGGCATTCCTCCAGCCACACGTGCTTGTAACTACAGTTTATGTAATGGTTGGCCAGTACTTCCACGCTGTGATGTTTTTGATACCCTTTATAAAACAAAAGCACTGGTCCCTCATTGCCTGTGATCTTTATCTGGCTCTCCCTACCATTTCATTAAGCTCCTTCAGCCACTTGCAAAAATTAATCTTTACGTTTGGTAATATATCTTTTGCTTGATTTCCTTTGGGGGGGGTGGTGGCAGGTCCATTACATTTTCTGGCAGCCATCCTGAGTCAAAATTTTTCACAGGAATATATAATAATGGCAAAAAGAGAGACTGAAATTGAGAGCATCTGCAGTATGGTACGCTGACACTCATTGGCTGAGAGAGCAAGTATAGCCCAGATTGCCGCACTAGCTCTTATTGGCTGAGAGATCCTGTTAGCACACAAAGCACCTCCAGACAGTTTATAGTTGTACTGTACGTGAATGAGTCTACATAGAGGTTACTTTTAGAAAAAACAGTATTTAGAGACAAATAGCACTAGAACATGTCAGGTCCTTATAACAAATCAGGACACTAAACTGAGCTTATATATATTAGTATGGATACTTTGTAATGATACAATCCTATGGTTTTTTAATGATGGGCAATATTTTTGTATGTTAGTAGAACTATAATAACTAACTTAGTGCATTTAGGAGAACATGTTTTGGTACATAAAATATATGAAGGCAATATTAGTAAGGTGAGCTAGAAAAGGAAGATACTCTATTCCTGCAATCACAGAAATGACAGCTCCAAGTTGAGAAAAGATCCTTGCAGAAAAAGAACGGCATGGTGTCACTTCTGGTAACTTCTGTTACAAGATCTGCTCCTCAAGCTTATAACATTATAATGAGCAAACACATATGCAAATGTGATAACTAATAGTCAGAGGCAGAGTAACATGTGACCATGTGAGAGTCACATTCAGGGGAGGGAGGTGGAGTACAAAGGCTTTGAATAAAGAGAGAATAAAAAAGTGAGATAACAAAACAGGCAACGACTTGAGTGATAAAAAGAGATGAACCCACAGAGCCTGAAATCTTGGGGACTTTGGGGTTTTTTTGTGCAGAACACTAGCTTGTTCATTTTCACTAAATGAACAAACTCTAGACAGAAAGTCAACGGAATGTTAACTCTCTTGGACGATAGCAACTGTGACATTTTTCTCCTTTGACTGTCCCCCTCACCCACCGACATAGCCAAAGAAGTCCGAACCAGGCCAGGAGACTTAGGGTAAGAAAGTCAAGGGAAGGAAGTTAAGGCAGTAATATGCATGTTTTGAGGCAAAAAGATCCAACTTCAGCGTGGAAAAGGGATTTAAGAGAGGGCAAGAATGGATTAAAGGAGGCCAGTAAAGAGATTAAGAGAGCAGCCTAAGAAGATGGTTTCTTAGATCATTTCACGTCCTGGTAGATAGTTCTAGGCTTCCTCTGTCATCCCTGATCGGTCATTTTGAAGTTCCACTGCACAACAAAACCGGGACAATTTCTCCTAGAACCAGCTAAAGGTCAAGAAGAAACATCTGCTTCTTTTCCCCGCTCCACACTACTTCAATCCGTTACCCTCTGACAATCCCAGCCATTTGTAGACTCACATTCTCTGCCGCGCGTTCACTACCTGCTTTCAGAGCTGCCTGGCAGCTCTCCAGCGCCTCGGCCAGTGCTCAGGATGCCAGCTTGATGGGCAGCTCTGGCATTCCGCTCTCAGGTAAGCAACAAACGATGATCGAATGCCTCGTGCGCACCTAGCGCGGTACATTGTCATTTAACATCCTCACAGTAACTCTGCAAAGAAAGCCTGATGCCCACTCCCCGGATGAAAAAGGGGAGTCTTGAGGGGGTAAAAAGACCTGGTTCAGGTCACACATAGCTAGTCAACGACTGGACTCATTTGAACCCAGGTCTTCCCTGACCTCAACGTCCGGACCTTCTCACGGCACTGTGCTACCTCCTAGTGGAGCATACCCGCACGTGGCCCACGGGTGTCGCTCACGGTACCCTGTAGGCAGTACTTTTATTTCTTGTTTTTAATATTTACTTATTTATTTATTTATCTGGTTGCACTGGGTCTTAGTTGTGGCATGCATGTGGGATCTAGTTCCCTGACTAAGGACCGAACCTGGGACCCCTGCATTGGGAGCGTGGAGTCTTATCCACTGCCAGGGAAGTCTCGTCAGTGCTATTTTTGAAAGGCTTTGAAAATAAAAAGAATATTGATACCCAGCTCCCTGTACAGGGCATACTGTGGAGCTTAAAAGAGGATATGCCTTTTCCTCAGATTTTCAGTTATTTACCATTGCCAAGGGAAGGTTGATCAATAAGCTGTCTGCATCAAGGCTTACAGTAAGTTTTTATAGGAAATAGGGTGTAATTTTTTACAATTCTCAATGACTCTATTTCCACTAGTGATAACAGCAGGAAATATATCAAATGGAGATCAGTGGACATGCCTTAATAAAATGAGTATGGGATGTTAGATACTCAATAAATAGAGGATGGAAAATAAAAGCTCAAAATAGCAATATTACTGAAATAACAGTAATACCACCTACTATCTGTCAGCAGTGTTCAGATGTCGAATCCTTTTATCTCCTAGGAGGCAAACATTCCTGTCTATTTTATATGTGAGAAACCCAAGGCCCAGAGCAGTCAGGTAACCTGTCCAAAGGCACACAGCTCATGAATGCTGAAGCTGGAATTATAACCCAGGCTACATACTTCAAAACCCTTGCTTTTTCTACTGTGCAATTCTAGCTCCCTACTTAGAGATCTCTGTGCAATAAATTAAAGAAATTTTCAAATTTATTTATATAAAGCACTATGAAAAGTACAACGAGGAAAACAAAGATGAAGAAGAGAAAAATAAATGATGGTGTGTCCCCTTCAAAAACTCACCATGCAGGAAAAAGCTCTAAAATATTTTTTAAGTCTTTCTTATTTTAGTGGTCTAATCATCCTTTAAAATTTTTTTCCCATATGCCAACAAAGGGTACTTTTCTCATTATATGCTTCCCATCTTAAGTTGAACAAGCCACCAATTCAAAGTAAAGTCGTTAAAATTTTTAACTTGACCTTTCTATACATATATCTATGTATATATGCATACATCATAGATATATGTATAGATACTGATATATGTATATATACATAGATGTCTCTATATGTATCTATAGGAATAGATACGTATACGTGAATCTATATATCCTACATATATATATATACCAGACACAAACTAATTAAATTTTAGGGAATTCATAAATGAAGACAATAACCTTCTTTGAAAAAAATGTATTCTTTACAGAAATTGGGAAACTGAGGTACACAGCTCAGCTTTTGTTTTATATGGTCAGACGAATGGATTCAATGCTATTAACAGGTAGGGCATTTTCAGTATTTCTTTATTTTTCATTCAGTTCCCTAGTTGTGGCATCATATTTCACTCAGAAGTACGCACAAGTTGATATCTTCTATTTTTATTTTATTTTTTTCTATATTCTATTTTTTTTAATTAACGAAGTGCCGGAACAGTCTCACACACGATTCCATCACAGCTAGACTCGATCCTTTCTCCAAAATCGTTATGGAAAAAACAAAAATAGCAACTTCTATATCCAGATTATGTTGCAAATATAGGTAGTAATTTTGATTACTGAAGACATATGTCAACTGAAAATAAGACCAAGACGATCAACTCATTTTACCTTAACCACCAAACAGCAGCCATAAAACAATAACCAGCACTCATGAGTGACTAGTCCTGGATTTGAATTGGTGACCTGAAAGTAACAGGCTCTTTACTTCCCACTGCTGAAGCCAGTTCCTAAAGTCATGCCCTCCCCCTAGTCTGACATCAACAGATTAGTAATTGGACACATAACAAAGCGACAGATGGCCTTTAGATTTCTAAAGATATAATGTTGAAATATTCGGTGTTTTCTTTTTGGTCTTCCTTTCCTTTCTAGTTTGACAGTTAAAAAAAAATACTCTATAGCATTCTGTTTAGATGCTCTAAGTTGAATTTTTGCACAGCCAACCAAAAGCATTTCAAATGAAGGAGAAATGAGTCCTTGCTGGAGAGCCTTTGCAGAGTAATGCAGTCCCCAGAGAGCCAGAGCCGCACTCAGAGACAGATGCTCAGTGAACTGTCTCCTAACTGCAGGGGTGGCCTACCTCCTGTATAAATGTAAAACCCCATGAAAGCTAAAAATAAAGGGAACATAGAAAAGTAACATAACGTGTTCACCATTTTGGGCTTTAGAAGTGCGCGGCAAGATTTCCCCTTGGGATCACTCCACTTTGTAGTTTGTTTCTCTGTATGTCCTACATCATTACCTTCTTTCAGACACCTGAACTATTCATGTTTCCTTAACTGGAGCTATGCTCTCAAGAGCAACCCTCAAAATCCTTCATTGCGGAGAAGGTCATTATATAGCAGATAGAAACCTTAAGGGGAAAAATCCTATATCAACTGGTGGTATAATCCCCAAGGGGAGACAGACTTTAGTTGAACAATCAGAAACCTGGCTTGCTTTATGGTGTTTACACTGCTGCTTGCTAATGGATCACCATAAAGGAAGCAAAAGGGCTCTTACACCATTGAGTAGGCTATCATGGGAGTCTTCTGAGTGTGCCTTTTTATTTGCTGCAGTCAGGTTAATGAGCTCACCAGCCCACTTGATGTTGAGGACTTTGTAACAAAGCAATCTCTCATTAAATGCTGCCTGGCACCACTCTCTTGAAGCAAAGGGACATTCAGATTATTGAATGCCTTTGTATTCCTCATTCCTACCAGGCTATGGAGTCCAGCAGTGGCATCAGTTCCACACACTTCCTGGCAGGCATCCAGCCATCCGCCTGCCCTCTTCAGACTGCATGGGCATTTGCCAATCTAAGTAGCACTGGTAGGCAAACAAGCATGGCACACGACTCCTTTGGCCGAGAGCCAAATGTGCAGCTGAACAATCTAATTTGTTTCTACTGTAGGGAGAAACAGTCTTCCCCATTCTTTCCTATTCAGTTGAATTTACACGTAAAAGTTTTGTTATGGTACAAAGGAATGTGCATTTTATCTACATTTCCTTTCTGCTTTTACACCTTTTTAGACTCAACAGTGCAGGTCATGATTTTGTCTGTGGCTTTATTTTAAGTACCTCCTGGCTGACAGTTTCTTCAATGAAATGACCCCAGAGTGTTATCAGCTAGCTAGCAGGTGTGTCTCTATTCAGAATCTTGCAGACAGAAGTGCATCTTGGGTAAAGAGCAATCTATGCAGAATCCAGCTTTTTTCAACATCACTCATGAGATTTAATAGTTCACTGTCATTAAAAAAAAGCTAAAAAGATCTTCTTTCAATTTTGATTTTTCATAGTGTTGATAATGCCCTGAGGCATAATGACCTCAAATAGGATCACATAATTATTTTTAAAATGCATTTTATTACATTTTAATAAACAGTTATCCTTTGCTATTAATAATTTCTCTTTCCAAGCTATTAAATGCTTACTTTAAAAAATTTTGAGAGCACATAGAACAGATGCTCAAAAATTAGTACAATTTTGGCTCTGGTGTTACATTTAGGCATAGAAGAACATGTAGGGATATTTTGAGAGAAATTAAACTATAACCATAATTATACATTCTTATTCTGTTCAACTTCCAAATAAAAATGAAACTTATTTCACTATTTTAGGATAGCTCTGAAAAAAAATTATAATAAAAATCTAGAACATTTTGAGAATTTGCACATATTCTGAAAGAGGCTTGTCTATCAAATCACAGGAAAATAGTGCACCTATATTCCTAAATTTGTTTGAGAACATAAACAAGGCTATGAAATGCAAGTTCAAAACTGCTCCCTGAAAAAGATTCATAATTTAAAACCAAACTAGAGTAAACTAAAGTATAAACGTGTAGTTTGAATGCACAGCAAATAGCTGTCAGAAAGAAAACAGTCTTAAAACTAGCACACTCCTCTCTCATGTTTTTAAATATTAGAATGGGGGATATAGTGATTTAACAATACTAACGTAATTGTTTTCAAGCTTGCATGTTATGTCATATTTCTATTTATATCGTGCTATTTAAAAAATGCAGTATTGTGGAGTATAAACCCAAAACCCTGCTCTATAGATCGTTTATACTGCTTAATGCACAGTTTAATATACATGTTTAGAGTTTGCTTAAATAATGTTATTTCAAATACTTCTAAATTTTTCAAGTATTAGCTGTGTTCAGATAAGTTGGTATCAAATTTAATGTTTATTAAATTTTTTCTATATTTAAATGTATAATTATTTTTCAAAAAGCATTTTCATTTCAAATCACTATACTACAGATTAATTTTATGTCTGGTTCTAGGTATTATCTGTTTACAAAATGAAGTAAATCTTTATTAAAAAACAAATCTAGCTCTCAACTCAGTCATTAATTTAACATCATTTGCTACATAGTATTTATGAATTGTCAATTAAAGAGCAATGCAGAACAGAAAAAAGCCCATTCATAGTCTAGGATATCTGTGATCATTAATTTAAGAAAAGAGTAGATTTGGATAAAATGTATACTGCCCGCCAGTTTTTCCTAAAGGAGGGGATGAAGATATTTTAAAAACACAAACTGCTAGTATCAAGGTAAAAGAAACAAAGCCTAAGAACAGTAAGAAATGAGCTGGTATGTAGATGGAGCTTTTCTTACTAGATGAGTGCTCTGTGTTGTTCCTAAGGATGCTTCAAACTGATGAAAGTTTATTCTGTTTTCCAATATATATATGTATATTTATATATATATATATATATATATATATATAAAATATATATATTCACATCTTAGGTCAGTCTGGATATTTGAAGACTTGGAAACAAAGCATTCATTTGATCATCTAACTACATGGAGTAAGCTGACCACATATTTTGCTCAACAGTAGACAGGCTATCTAAAGGATTTCAAGGAAGTCTGTCTTGCTGATTTTTAAAGTAGTGAAATTCTCTATTACTATGACCCAGGTAACTTGCTATCATCTTTACTGGTATAAAATCTATGGAAAATTGAGAAATGCCTCAATCGCAAAACACTGCATTGTTAGCATTAATCTAATATAAACAGTTTGCAATTTTGGAGTATTTGTAAAGAAACTGATTCACTTGAAAATATAACCACGTAACTGTCTTTGAAAAAACTGCACACAAAGATGTTAGAATATGACTGATTAATGTGAAGTATGATTAAAGAAAATGCATATAAATTCTTTACCCTTTCCAAATGTTCATTTCTTTGTTATTACTTCAGCTGACTTTTAAAAGCCTCACAATATTGAAGAGAGTCATCTTGTCTGATGTATTATTTATTCACTAAATTTTGTTTCTAAAGTAATGAACAAGTAAGAAATCTATATGTGTGTGAACATGTATGATCAGATATTAGGACATAGCCTACCCCGTTAGATGCTGGCCAGTACCTATTTAATTTTTTTAAAGGGTTGCCTTTTAAAAGAATCAAGTTATAACAAAGGTATATATATATATACAGGCATATTTCACATGTATACTCAAAGATTCTACTATTAAAATAACAATTTACAATGAAAAACATGGATAATAAGATCTTAAAAACCAGAATTGTAACCTATCTTAAATGGTTCAGATAAGCAGATTGGTTGGCTAAAGGCTCTGCAAGTAGTCTTCAATTTTTTATCTAGCTATTTATAGAAAGCTGCAGAAACAGCTGAGCTGACTGAAGTGATGTCACATTTGCTGATGGAATGGTTTGTTCCAGAGCACGCTCAGAGGCTGCATGAGTCTACTTAAGGTTTGGTACGCAACCCTAAGCAGTGAGAAGGTGTAAACATAGGCATTTTTCAGGCCCACCAATCAATATTGCATTGATCACTTTCTACTGACCTTTAACCCCATGAGGAATACCAATAGCACCATACTGAATCTTCCCGTCTTCAAGGGCTGCCTAGCATAAGCTATCAATTTTACAATCGATCAAAAGTCATCTCTGAATAAAGCTTGAGATTTCAGGCAACAGCAAGCAATTTTTGAAAGGTCAGGCCTGGGTTTTTATTTGCTTGACCTGTGCTTTCAACTTGTATCACAGTTCTTTATAACCACTAAAAGTAGTACGAAAATTTCAGATTTTTTCCCCATGTATTTTTAGTAAGCCTTTGGGCATTTTCACTGTCCCTAAAAGAATATGGTTGCATGGCAACCTTCACAGTTGCTATGGAGACTCCATGTGTAAGCAGCTGCTGCAATCAGCATTAACTCCAGCCTTGCAGGTTTGTCATTCCAATACATAGGGAGGGAGAAACAAATAGGACAGCACATTGCTGTAAAGGGGAAGTCACCTAGATAATGTCACTCACAAACATATGTTCCACAATTATTCTTTCCACTGTTTTATTGCTGCAATTATAGCTAAACTAAGATTACAAAATTATATGGTTTTAATTTGCCTCTATTGACTATGTTTCACTTCCATTAAAATTAAGTCTGAACCCATTTACGTAGAAAACTGTTGGCTTTCTGGAAAAATTTTTTTTGCTTTCTCATTTAATGTCAACAGGAAAAAAAAAATCAGTGCCTGCAGAAACCTTTGTGTGAAGCAAGCAACTTAGCCAAAATATAAATTAACCTAACGTGTAAAGCACGGCCCCTGTCCCAAAGTTCCATCTGCATTTCTAATATTTTCAGAGCTGTCAGGATAGACCACAAAGATGCCTCAGATGACACCGATCTGAGTCTTTAAAATGTAAGCAGAAATGCCAGTTAAGCCCTCTTAAGCCTCTATCCTTCACCCATCCCATCAAGCTTTAAACTATTGCAACATGTGATCCCAAAATCAAAGTCCTTAGAAAGGAAACTCAAGAACAGAGATGGCAGGAAAATTGATGTTGGTACTTCCTTCAAACTAATTGTCTAACCCTTGTGAGCCAGGATATTGCAAGTCTCTTTGATACCACAATAACAGATCAAGTTATTCCGTAAAAGACAGGCTCTCGTAATGCACAGGCGCAATATTATTAACTTACAACTCATTTACAATATAACATTAGTTGGCCATACTTTTGCATCCCCAAAATAATGATCAGTTACTACTCTTATTCTAGTATTTGTGTCTTTTTCAGAGATAATACTTCTTCATAGAAAGTTAAGAATCATCACAGAAAGTCAGCATTTTACTTAAGGGCAATGTAACTACTTGCTTTCTAATTTATAGGACATAATACTCACTAGCAGACATAAGTAGTTTTCATTGTATTTAATTAGATCCAAGTGGCATCACAGTATTTTTGCTCTACAACATAGAAGTGCCGTGATTTTTATTTTCAACTTTTGGATTTTTTAAAAATAATCATGAATCCACAAAATAAAAGATTTATCAAAATATACTTCTGCTCTTATATATAAATTGTTGACTTGGAACTGTGTTAAAATGAAACCCTTCGTAAAACTTTAGGATAAACATAGGTAGTATTAGGTGTTAAAGACAGAAATTTGCTTTTAATATTCATGTAGAAAACAACCATTACTATTTTTTAATTATATGTCACTTAGAAGCTTACATTCAGACATGTCAGACAAGATATTTCTTGAATGAAATGATAATATTCAAAATCTGTGTGTGTATATACACATATATATGTATACCTATACATACATACATATAAAGTTATCAGTGGCATTATCTTTATATTAGAAAAATAGTACATGATAATACAGCATAATTACCCATTCTAAAAAGCTTTACTTAGACACATGTAAAAGGTGAAATTTAACAATAACTAAAAGGTAGCACATTAATATGTTCATGATTAAAATATAACACACAAAAATTTCAGAAACTTATAATTACCATTTTAATGGATCTTCAAGTAGATATCTAATTGCACAATTCATAGACCTTTTTAAAAAGAACCAAATGTTGAGTTATCCAATGTTAGAATGATTTTGTTAATCTAATGTTTTCATTTTTCACCTCTTAGCATACATTAAAGCAAACATTCATTTTTTAATTGCAGTATGCTATAAAAATACACATCCTCCTGCAGACCTCAGTCACGATCATTTGGATGGAAGCTTATTTCGGTTTAGGGAATCGAGATACAGTCTACAAACCCTGAAAATGAAAACACTGATAGACCCTCAAGCACAGCAGCGTTAGCACGTGCTGCTGTAGTACACAAATCCAGATAACATTAAGTGACCTATTTTTAAAGCCTGTCCAAGAAAAAGCGACATCCAGAAATTGAATTCTTTGCCCTTTACTTTAATAGTTCCTTGTCATGCCATCTTCAAATCAGAAAGGGTGATCACCACAAAACAAATCCCCAACCTGCTACATACAACAGGGGCATCCTTTGCAGTCCTGTAGACTGGTACTTAGGGCCTATTCATTACCGTTTGCATTTTACTGGAATATAGGTCAGAGAATTCACACTCAAGTAAGTGCAAACTTACCAACCAGGCTTTAAAACCAGGGCTTTTAGATGATAAGAAATGTAAAATCATATTGGATTGTTTTAAATATTGAACACTTCTCAATGTATTTTATATTAACCTGGAAGATATTACATTTCAATTTGTATAATAAAGGCATTTCACATTTTCAGTTTGCACAATTTTAAAGTCAGATTAGAACTTAAATTTGCCATTGCTAAACTACTCAAAGCATGAAGTCTTTGAGTTCTATAATAATAGAATACATCCTAATTAATAGAGTAAAGGATATACCTATAGTCAGAGATTCAAAATGCACGTCAAAATGGTTTTCTGATGAACGAGCCGTAAGCACCACTTTCTGTAAAAGTGACATGAATCTATGAAGCAATTATCTGGATAATTTGCGTACTATGCCCCGTGACTGAGAATGAGAAGTTTTTATTTGAGTTGAATAATAGGACTTAGCTGTGTCCGTGGAACATAGTATGCCAGTTTCAAGTGAATTATTTTATGGCTCACTACAATAAGACAAAAATGTAATCTTTTCTCCAACTAATTTGAAAATTTTCAAAGCTATAAAAAAAGAAGTAGTATAACAGGTGCCCATATATCCCTCACTTAATTCAACAATTGTTTACAATTTTTGCCACATTTGCTTTCCCTTGGTCAAAAATTGTTGAATATTGGCAACATCATGCTTCGACCTAAAACCTATTTTCTTACCCTGAACCATTTGGATTTAAGCTATAAACATCATGACATTTCTCCCCAAAATACTTCAGTGTGTGCCTCCAAAAAGCAAGGGCAGTGCACTTCATAAACCATAATACCATTCACACCCAATCGGTTTCGCGTTGTTACAACAGTATTGTCTATTATAAAATCCACATGTAAAATGTCTCCAGTTCTCTTCAGGACATCCTTTACACCTTAATTGGTCGGTGGGGAGGAGTCTGAAACCCAATCAAGAATTACAGACTATATATTGCTTTTAATTATATATCTCTTTAGTCACCTTTAATTTAGAACACCTCCTCACCGTTTGCCTTGAATGCTTTGAAATGTTCGAATAACCCATGTCAGTCATTTAAATGTCCCACAATTTAAATTTTTTCTACTTGTTTTTTTAATAATTAAATTTAGGTTAAACATTTTTGGCAGGAGTACTACAGAGGTAATGTTATACCTGGCCATAAGAGATTACTTTCTGATAAAGGACTACCCCGCCTCTATCCTGGGTGTGTTCATTTTTCTAATTTGAATGAATTGCTGGAAAGCACAGTCATTTACTATTGTCACTGAAAGTATGAAATCTTACAATTCATTTAAAATAATTTGGTTTATTATACTTTGGACCTGGATCCTCATCCATTTTACTCATGTGTCTTATAATGAAAATTTGGGGTGCCTGAACACTCTGTGATTAAATTCCCTTCCCCCAACCCACCCATTCCCTGACAGCTGATAGAATGGCCAGACTGGAAATAAAGGTGTTGCATAGCATGTTTGTGTTCTAAGGGCTAGCACAATGAATTTTTCTCCCAGCACTGTTAAATATATTATATTTACTACATCAGTGCTGCATCTTTGGAATACTTACCAAAAAAGCAAAAAATGAAAATTGTTTGCAAAAAAAACCTTTCCTCACTCTATTCCAAACAGCCTACTTAAAGATAGAACATAATTGCTCATATTTAAAATCTTTTAAAATCATTATATAATTTAAAAATACTATTAAATAGACTGATATAAAGATATTTTATTGATTGGAAAAATTAGGAGGGAAAAGTATTTGACAGAAAATAAAGTAACTCCAAAAATGTCAATATCATCCAGCATCTACCTGTTTTCACCTGACAATTTACATGTATAAATGGAGTTTTGTCATTTTTTTGACATCAAAAAATCCAGAAGATATCCCTAATATCTTCTTACTAACCCCATTCAGTCATACGTTATCTAGTCCTTGGTTCTGATTTCCAAATAGAAAACTACATTTGAAACACATGCTCAACAGGCCACTTATACTGAGTAAAGTACATGGGTCATTGAGCCTTTATAAAGCCTTTCTATAAAATATAAAATAATACGCATTTATCTTTGTCAACCTATCAAGTATAGAACTACCACCAAATGCCATAAATTCATTTACTGTTTCAGCATTTTAGAAATTTTTTGTTTTATTAGAACTTGTGAGCTTGGAATCCTCTATGTCAGGACGCTTTGTAAACTTTAAATCTTTATACAAACCCTGGGATAAAGAGGCCAAGTGGATTCAAATGGACAGGGATAAAAACTCACACTTACTGGTGGCACTACATTTGGCAAGTCACTTAACCTTTCTGAGCCTTAATTTTCCTTATAAAATTAGGATGATAATAGCTACCATTTAGGAGTAATATTATGAAAAGTACATGACATAGAGTAGGTGCTCAGTAAGTTGTAATCTTACTACTTTAAATCACTATTTGTAATCTTTTTAAAAATCATGATCATAGCCCTAATTTTATATATGATGCTATATACTAATAATCATTAGACTTGTTTAAATAGGTAGGGGGAATACATCTACTGTAAAGTTTCTTAGGTAAAGGTATTCCTTCTTGGAAATCTATGGCTAATTTGACACATAAATGCACATGAACTTACATACACAAAATTACACATATATCAATGGAAAATTTTGGTGTAACTAAAGTTCTGAAATGATATAAGAAATATAATTGACCTCAGAGGAAAAAATAGCCATATACTTTGTTTTCCAGAATCCCCACATACCTGTTTGATGTCCCATAAAAGAGACATATGATAGAAATCTGGAAAGTGGAAGCTCTGCTTATATACCACAACCAAGAATTTTATACCAAAACACATCTCGTGCTCTCAACATGCATACCAAACCAAAAGCAGGGAATTATCTAGAACATGGCAAAACCCACCATTAATTCTGCATTAGTAATGCAAAGCAACAATCAGTACTAATGTTTAAGAAGGGCTTTTTGAACTCAATTTTTAAAATTGTTGCTGTGTATCCTTATTTTCATTTCAATTTTTAGTTCTACTTGTATTCAAAATAGACAGTACTATGTTTTGCCTAATATCCTTCCTTTAAATGGAAACCGTAAGATTTTCTACCTCTTAATGTTTTTAAATGCTTCCCTTTCCCAACAGACCTATGTTTTAATTTTAAAAAAATACTGGTACTAAGTATATAAACCTTACCCAGTGCAACCTGTAAAATAAATATATGTTTCCCAAAAAAAGAAAACTATAGCAATTTAAAAAAAAAGAAACCGAAACTGTAGGCATTTAACTGCATTCTCATAATTCTGACAGTCAACTCTGAAATACTGATGCACAATGAAATAAAAATATACAGTATGCTTACATAGAAAAAATTCAAGTCATTTAATAATTTTTAATAAAAAGCTAAATCATTTATAAAACTTTGCTCTGAACACAAACATATGAATCGCACTAAAGGTTTATATTTGGAAAGAAAATTGCTCATCTGACAGCCTGCTTTAAATAATTTTAGTATGATTCTTAGCAGCAGGAAAATACAAACCAATTTACAATAGCACGAAGTTATAACAGCACAGTTTCTATAAGGCAAAATATAGTGTTATACATTAGATAACTAAATCAAAATACATATTTGTTTATTAGCAGCTATAAAGAAGCAAGCTTTTAAAAGCTGATTTCTTTTGAAAATAGCCTACTGTCAATATCACCTCTAAGGTCTGAGTTAAGATGATTAGAACTCACAGTCTCTACTCCCACCAAACATTGCTGTAATTGACTCTGGGAGTGACTATACAAAATACGATCTATTATTTACAGACCTGCATTTATGGCAGTAAAACACAATAGTAATTGCATTTAAAAATATATTACTTGAAAAAAAATATTACTTGTTTTTTCTGATGTTCAGCTTAAAGGCCCTAATCACCTTCTAGCTTCTTTCTTAATAAGACAAATTGATTTGGACCAGAGATCATTCAAATGATTTAACAAATTTTAAAAATCGAACAGCCTAAAGTAAGTACCTTGGGAGGGTTAAGAAAAGGTAGGAAGGTAGGGTTCTCTCCTCTATCCTCTCTATCAACTAAATTTTTCCAAGATGGAGAGGGAACATGTCTGTCTTACCATCTACTGTAACCATAAAAATTCACCAAAATCTTGTAGCCTTTTCTAGTAGCATGGTTTCCTATTACTGTCATTTTGGTCCTTTTGCGTTTTACAGAGGAAATCCTCTCTGGTCCTAAAGACTGTAATGCCCACTCTCATTCATGAGCAACGCCCTTATTATAGAGACTGGTGCAAATTAAGTCAGTGACAAAGGTGTAATACTGACCCAAACCCATCAGAATTTTCATGGAAAGAGGATAATCACATTCCAAGCTACTTTTGTGGGCTTTCATGGGAAATTCCTTTTAACAAAAAGTGATATAAAAATGATACTCACACAGCAAGGATAAGAACAGCAACTAAAGGTTTGAAAAGCCCACCAGGAGAGAAAATTCAACCCACTTATAATAAATCAACTGCTATATATTTCTCTAGGTTTAGTACCCCCCAAAAAAATATGAATCCATTTTTCTGTTCAGATTCTTTTTAAACCTACAGATGAAAACTACCCTACTGTTTCCAAGTGCTTTTTCATTCTAATGGTAAAAATAGCTACCAAAAAGATGGGATTTCACTGTGCCTCTCTTACCAAGGACACACTGTTGCAAAGTATAAAATATTTACACATCCTTTTTAAAGTCACTAATTGCTAACTTGTATTTGTTAAGCCTGAAATATTTTCATAATGTCATTAGCTAGATTAACAATATTCCCTCAATGGTAAAATCTCAAATATCAAAATATCATCAAAGAATTCCACTGTTAAATAGATTTTATGCACAGGGCACTCTGAAAGCAATATAGTTCTCACAATGAATATCAGCAAACTGAGTTTGTTTGGCAAACTATTAACCTGCCCAGTTTCAAACTCTTACTTCTTAAAAGCGTGATATAGATTATTCATATTCTCAGTAAAATGCAACAGAGAAAGAGGCTTTTGACAGACTAATCAAATTGACTTATAATAATCCCTCTATTGGAGAGGATGAGAAAATTATGATAAAGGATTTTAAAACAAAGTTCTGATATTAAATGGTATATTCCACTTGTATTAATTGCTCTAAACAGTAACTTTAAAAAGAAATGAATTTACATCCTCCATCTAATATGGCATAACTGTCAAAGTATTACTCTATTTTGTAGCTCACATTTTTAACATACCTGATTTTTAAATATTTGTTCAAAAAATGTAACTAAAATTTATTCTCTTAATGGGCTTATTTTATTTATTCTTCTGGAAAAGAATGGCTCATGCTGACACTTTAGAAAGACAGTTATTTTGACAAATATAATACTCATAGAAATCTCACCAAATATATTTTTACTTGAGGTGGTGGTAATACTTGTAAAACCAGTTCTCTAATACGTTAATTTCTTCTCTTGCCTAGACTCATATAGCCATTGTCTTAACTCCTTCACCTTCATTTACTCACAACACATTTATCGTGCCTGGATGTTGAAGATGTGCTTTTGAAATTTTGCACAATTGCAATGAAACTTAAAAGGTGTCAATGCAGAAGTAGAATTCTTTATAATATTTTAAAAGGCTTCGTGATAATCTAAATTGCCAACTCTTAATATTGACCACTCTTTACCTTTTAGTTCTTAACTCAGTCAACTACTAATAGACTTTAATCTACTTTTAAGAATAAAATGATTACATCACTATTTTTGATTACCCTAAATCATAATTATTAATAGTCAGGTATTCCTTTCTTCTCATAATATACCTTATCAGCTAGCTGCAGCTCTTTTTCTAAATTGAAAGAAAACACTGATTATTAATTATAGCATTGTGTCTCACTCATGTACATGATCTTTCTGACTATATGTCATTCTGAATAGGTTAACGTAGGTAATGGTTTTCAATACAATTTCAAAGGTATGCACTCTAAAATTTAAAATCTGGAGAGTGCTATGAAATGATGGTATTTTAACCATTCTCTAAGTTTAAAGACAAATCTTCCTTCATAATTAGTAATGTTTGTAACTCAGTTTTTATTACCCAAGAGCAGGAAGAAATTCGGAAAATTGGAAATATGAGACAAAACTTTTAAGTAAGTTAAGTTTTAAGAAAATGTGGACTTGTTGAATGATGTCGCTTACTGCCCACGAACATTAGATATCTTTCTCTCCTGGTGAGAACCAGGAAACCACACACATCCTTGCTCACTACAAATCAGTAAATCTGAAAAGGAGTAAAGAAACTGAATAGAAAATCTCTTTATAGAATAAAAAAAGCATGGCATGTTATTAAGGAGAACTGTAAGCCCTATTCTATTCATGGTAATTACAGGATCAGATCAGGTTAAGGTGGGGACCTAGGTCAATAAAAGTACTGTAGGTTCACTACTTTAATCTCCTTCAGTCCTATCGTCTGCGGTGCCGGCTGCTCTACTCGACTCACCAAATCACTATAGGTAACATGAATGTCATGGGAACTGGGGGCAGAGTAGAGATTTATATATTCAGTCAGTCTCAAGTTTTAGATGATGAAAAAAAACCTAATTTCTCAGAATAATTTGACAAGTTTTTTTCTCTCAACCCAAATAATAAAGGCCAAATTTCATCTCTAGGTAATGCCATTTTTAGTCCTCTTTTCACAATGAAATCTGTTACCTTATTAAATTTTTCACCCACCCATCATTCACAGAAGGTATTACACAATCTTGATAAACATATAAATGAGAACGAAAATCAATTCGAATTTGGCCTCACGTGCCTTAAGATAATCCCTTTCATTTTCCTATGATTTTCTCTAAAATTTCTGTGGAGGATGAATAACTAAAAATTCAAAACTGGTTACCTCATGCCCAGAGATAATTTGGGTTGTTGTCTTCGAAAAGTGTTTCCCAGATTGTATTTCTCCCCTAATATTTTGAAATTTTCTGCCAATAAAGGATTCAAAGTTCTTGCTTGTAATTAGAGTATTTTAAATTGTGGTGGGTGAGGGTTATGAATGATTATTATTCTTTTTTTTTTTTTCAAAGGTTTGTTTGGGGTTAGTACCAAGAACATCTTACTCTTGGAAAAATTAAAAGACTATGCCAAATGTACAATTCTTTAAACACTTGTCTCATTGTATGGTGATCCATGTAATGTGTATTAAATATGGGAGACACTCAACTTTTGAAAATGCAATTAATCCTTTCAGTTTAATGCCTATGAATGAAATATACATTGCATCGTTCACCCACCCCAGGCCAACGGTCCTTTAGTGATGTTTTTTCTTCTTCAGGGTTTTGGTAACTGCTTTTGCCACTGTTTGCGTCTTAAATTACAAGTCACTATAAAATAGTTCACATTCATAGCCTATACATACTAGACTCTGGAAGTAGCCAATATGAAGAGACTCTGAAAAGTAAAGCAAAGAGAATATGTGCATATGTGGTTGTATCACTCCTGAACCCTAGCTTTCAGATATTTCATACTCTGCCTCTCTTTCCTCTCAAATAAGTAGAGTATTGGCGAACAAAACAGACAAGAATCACAATCAATGAGGAATTGCCAAAATACCCCCGGAGGCTAATAAGGTGTTGTCATCATGGAATAGCCTATTCTGGATCCTGGCCGTTTATAATTTCACTTTTTAATCACTTAGCTTTTCTATAGACTGCTAAGTATTTATATCTAATATGTGTATCTAAATAGACTTGGCACTTGGCTTCTCTCTGTTAGTATGCAAGCACCTTGAAGGTAGGAACTGCGTCTTCTATTTTCCTTTAAAGTTATTATGGACTTATTAACTTGAATCATAATTATCACTCACTATATATTTTCCCCCAAATTTAAACAGATGATTATTCTTATTCATTTTAAGTATTTATCACTCAACATGAATAATATATCTTATGAGCACAAAATAGTACGTTGAAAGCATAAAATTTTTTTGCTATGAAAGTTAAATTTGAAAAACTATTTAGCAGCATTGGACATTTGATATAACAAAGAAAAAGATGTATTTTAAAGCAGAGGTCATCCTAAAAAAATGTTTTTAATGGTTAAAAGAAAACCAAACCTACCAAATATGTTGTAACTTGAATGATGTGAACTGTGGTAAACGCCAGCATGCAATATGGCAAAAACGAATCAATCAGTTCAGCTTAGTTCAGCCTCTGCAACTGGCCATCTGGCACAAAATCAACCGAATGTATCCCTGCATATTCATCTTCATTTTCACAAATACTCAAGAGAATGTCATTCTAGGGCAAAATAAAATTAAATCACCATAATTTTTAAGACATCTCTCCTTTCATACCCTCTTGAGAATACTGTGCTTATATGAGAATACTTATTGCTATAGGGTTGTATAATTCTTATTTGAATGTATTCTCTCTTTTCTAAAGATTGAAACCTCTTCTAAAGGTTGAAAATAAAACATTTAATTATAAAACTTTTTATTTTTCAAAGGCTATTCTTTTGGGACAGAGAAGCTTCTATAAATAGGTCAGTTTACTTTTAGTCAAGTCAATAGTAGATCGAATGACCAAAGCCACTTTCATAGAATTTAATAATTTCGTAATTGCACTAATCTTGAATGAAGTTGGCCTAACATATGATTAGTTATTGTTCAACATGATCAAAACAATACAACATTAGTTCATGTTTCAATTCCTATTTACATGAAATCAGAAACTAAAATTTTGTTTGGTCAAACAAAAGTTTTACATAATATTCATACTATTATATAAAATTAGCCAAACACTTCATCAAATCCTAAAGACATAAGGCTAGATGATATGACATTATTTTGTAATAGTTTAGAAATTCTATTAAATTTTTTTTCAAGTGGAAGCAAAAGTATAGTTTGTACTTAGACTCCTTGGGTCATTTTGAATTAAAATAGAAGAGTAGATTCATATCCTATTTTTAAGATTAATACTGAATAAAGGACTGAATCAAGTTTATTGTTGATTTTATCCATTTATTTTTGTCCTAGATCTGAACCACTACATTTTAAGCTTTGACTCTTTAAAGTAAATGAATTTTAATTGACACATAGAAACATACTAAAAAAATCAGCATTTCCCAAATTATGTTTGTAAGTATAACAAGACCTATATAAATCATTTAGTTAAATAGTAATACTTAATTTCCACTCACTATGATCTTGCTAACTAATTTAATTTTGTTGTTGCGAATAATAGTCTATTCTGTATTTGAGAAAAGAAGCTTATCAGCAAATAATTTCTAAGCTCAATGTCCTGTTCTAAAAAAAAAAATGTTTCTTTTGAGAATTATATACCGATCTACATCAAAGTATTTTTTTTCATTTTTTATTCTGCAATCTTTTCTGTCTTAAAGTTACATTGTACCTCTAGCAATGTTTCTTGAAACACTTTCAGCCCAGAGCCAGCTTATGGCTTAGGATCATTTCTACAGACTTTGGTTTGCCTTTTTGTGAGTGTGTAGCCTTCAGAGATGTTACAGTTTTCTGTTTTGTAAATTGACTCATAGTTTGAAAGCATTCTTTTGTTATTAAACACACATGAAAAGGGTGACTCTCTCCAGGCAGAATGCACCATCCAATTGAATGGACAAAAACTTGGAACAATCATCAGTATTAAGAATCCGGACGCATCATCTTCAATCTCCTCAAGTTGGAAAATACCAGAGTCAGGTTTACTGTGGCTCATCTTTCTGTTGCATCATCAATTTAGAAATGTTGCCAAGTACATGCAAATATAAAATAAAATGAACTTGGCTATAAACGTTTTTTGTATTTATTTATCTACTTTGTGAATCACTGTACCCATATTCATGGAATCTTTTTAAGGCTTGGAACTTTTTGTTCACAAATCCTACAGCTTCTAACTTTTGAACATTAAGTTTTTATCCTAGCAAAATCAGCAGCTATTGATGAATAGCTTATATTCGTGTATTTTTATATTTCTTTTAAATAACATACATGATCCCACTGGATCCTTATAATAAGTAGCAAAAGAATCTAAGTGCCTTCGCCCTCATTTAAAAAGCAAAGAAATAGAGTCACAGAAGTTATACAACTTGCACAAGTTTCCCTTCTAGTTAGTGGGGGAGGTAGATTTACAACCAACATACCTAGACTGGTAGAATTTCTGTTGTACCACAATCTCTACCCCTTGTAATAGGCCAACCCCAGAAAAGAGCTTGTCAAACTCCAGTAACCTCGGTTATCCATCCACCTGCTTCTTCTGAAAATCTCTGAGCTGGCTACAAGATGAATGAGCTGATGTCACCCAGAGCCCCCTTCATTCCGCCACAACCACTGCCTGCCTTTTATAACTACAATTTTGAAAAAGAAGTTAAACATACAACCTCCTTTCTACAGTCCAGTCACTCCTCAAGATTCCTCAATCTGGCATCAGTCTTCCCAGCACTGTAAACCTGTAAACATACCTTTTCCTTGCACATTTATTCCCCCACCAGACGGAGTTCTTCAAGATAAAGGACCCCATCCTCTTTTTTTTTTTAAGAGATTTTGCATTATGTTTTTTACTTTTTTATAGTTTATTATTTTTTTAAATTAATTTATTTTTGGCTGCATTGGATCTTTGTTGCTGTGCGTGAACTTTCTCTAGTTGTGGGGAGCGGAGGCTACTCTGCGTTGCGGTGCACGGGCTTCTCATTGCGGTGGCTTCTCTTGTTGCAGAGCACAGGCTCTAGGCACGCGGGCTTCAGTAGTTATGGCTCGCAGGCTCAGTAGTTGTGGCTCGCAGGCTCTAGAGCGCAGCCTCAGTAGTTGTGGTGCACAGGCTTAGTTGCTCTGCAGCATGTGGGATCTTCCTGGACCAGGGCTCGAACCCGTGTCCCCTGCATTGGCAGGCGGTTTCTTAACCACTGCGCCACCAGGGAAATCCCTCCCATCCTCTTAACTGTTGTGTTCACCACACTTAGAATAGTGCCTAACACCTCAAAAAATATGTGTTGAATAAAGGAATGAATCAAAGAATTATAATGAGAGTTAAAAAGCATTGTTTTAAGAAAGGAACAGCCTTTGATTGGTAAGATATCTCAAAAAGCTGTTTGAGGTAAAAAGTGAGAGCTGAAGACATGGATTAGAAAACAAGAGCCCAGCCAGCAAGATCAGAGAACAGCTAAATTGTTCTGTACAAGATGAAGAAGAATTTGGCTTTTGTAAGAGAGTTAATGAAGAACAAATAGAGAAAAGGAGCCATAAGGATGGTTAAGAGAATCACTGAAATGGACCAGTTAGAGACCCCTGGTGGTGGTAGGTTCCATTTGAAGCTGTTCACACTGCTGGAAAATAAAACCCTCCATACCTCCTATCCATACGCTCCCACCCATTGTTTAAGTAAAATTTTCCACACTCACAATTATTATATGTAAGGCTCTTTGAAAACTGTGAAAGGACTTGAGTTTCATGTATGGGCTGACTTGATGCAGATAAAGAATAATAGTCACAGGAGCTGGGGAGTCAGTATTCATGAGAGCAAAAGCCTACCAGAAATGTGACAAAATTCTGAGGAGAGCTTTGAATTTCTAGAAGAAAACAGTAATGTAGGCTCAAGCCAATCATACATAGATCTTAAGGAGATAAGACACCAAGAAGACATTCCAATTTTGTAATAAAGAAATCAGTGAAACCAGGCAATATGAAGGGAAAAAGAGAAACTGAATTCATTTATTCATACAAATGTTCATTTATTCACTCTGTTAACCATCATTAAGCACCAATATATCTCGGTTGCTAGAAATATAGCTACAAAACAGACATAGCTCACCCCTTATAAGGCTTACAGTGTAGGGGAAATATAGATAAGCTGACAGATGCTATAACAGATGAAAGTATAGACTATTATGGAAGAATGTAGGAGTAGCACCTAAACCTGACTCAAGCCATTAGGAAAGACTTTTAGTGAATAATGTCTAAGCTGAAAACTAAGAGCTCAAGTTGAGTGATTGGTAAGAATATTCCAGGCATAAGAAACAGCACACGTGAAGCCCCAGAAATGAGAGGGAGCCTGGCATATTGAGTATCTGGAAGTAGTGCTGGAAGGCTAGAATGTAGAGAGAAAGCTCACGTTGGTGAGAGATGAGATGGGGTGGTAAGTAAGGGACAAATCATGAAGGACGTGTAAGCCACGTTAAGAGGCTTGTGCTTTATCCTGAAGGTAATGTGCAGTCCCTAAAGAGTTTTAAGTGCAAGTGTGACATGGCTAGACCTTTGAGAAAGACCACTCTGGCCGCAGTGTAGAGATGGGATTAGAGAAGGCAGCCTGGGGGTGGAGAAAAGAGGTGGATTAATTAGTATTCCCAGCGAGAGAATGATGATTGAAGTAGGGAAGGAATCATGAGCATACAGACGATTTGAATGACTTGGAGATATTTAGAGACAACAGTCAGCACTGAGTGACTAGCTGAATATGTACATGGGAAGGGAGAGAGATATCTAGGAAGACACACAGGGTTGGACAACTGGGTGCTGCAACTCACTGCTATAAATCACAGGAAAAGAGGCACATTGGGAGAAAAACGTAACAGCTCTTTTGGAGACATGGAGATATTGATATGAGAAACTCAAATGGAAGTCTCCAGAAGATAGTTGGGCACCAAGGGAAGCTCAAAAGAGAAAACTAGGATATAGATTCGAGATTTGCAATCAAATAGGCTGGTACTTCAAGACCAAAGAGTGAATGAGATCATCCAGGGAACATGTGACAGTGAGTAGAAGACAAGACCTTAAACTGAACTTTGAGGAAAATCAACTCTTGAGGGAAAGGCAGAGAAAGAGGAGGCTGCAAACCAGTCTGAGAGAAGAATCCAAAGGGATTGGGGGAAATCGGGAGAGAAAATTGTCCAAAGATCCAAGGGAAAAGCTTTTGAAGAACGAAGAAGTGATCTACAATACCAAATGCCAGCAGGAGATTCATAAGATAAATCCTGAAGGGTATCCACAATTTTTCTATAAAGGCATTTCTGACCTATCTTAAGGAGTTTCAGAGGCAGGATTAGTTAAACTGGAAACCAATCTGGCACGTTAAGGACTGAAATGAAGACAAACATGTAAAAAATAGCAGGAGTGCATAAAACATAAAATATGTTTAACTATGATAAGGACACATAAGCTAGGGGGAATGTGAAGATTTGTAATATATGAGAGATCTGAGGCTGTTTAAATGCTGATAGGAAGGAACCAGTAGAGAAAGAAGAGGGAAGAGAGAGATGGTCAATAGTACAAAGAATGGGCTTCCCTGGTGGCGCAGTGGTTGGGAGTCTGCCTGCCGATGCAGGGGACTCGGGTTCGTGCCCCGGTCCGGGAAGATCCCACATGCCGCGGAGTGGCTGGGCCCATGAGCCATGGCCGCTGAGCCTGCGCGTCCGGAGCCTGTGCTCCGCAACAGTGAGAGGCTCACGTGCGACAAAAAAAAAAAAAAAAAAGTACAAAGAATGTCCTATTTAGGCAGGAAAGGACACAAGAACTGGTCTAGGAAAAGAGGAGACTTCATATAGCAACAGGAAAAGGGAACAGGAGAGATGAGAGTATTCCTGCCCAATAACTTCCAATCTTTCTGTGGAATATTAAGCAGGGGTCATCTGCTGATGAGAGGGATGACAAATAAGAGAGAAAACGGAAATTCAGGGGTTCAAAGTTTTAAAACAATGCTGAAGTTTGAAGTAACATTTGTGGAGAATGAGAGTAAGAAGTGGTTGGAGAAAGACAGTAGCACTAGAGAGTAGTGTTGAGAGCACAGGTGAGGTGGAGACCATACATGTGTGTTACTCTACCTAGTTCATTTTCTCCAGTGGCGTGAAAGAGCTTAGGAGTAGGTATCAAAAAGGCAGATGCTTAAATTAATTCAGGCGTGTTATTTGCCATGTGGATGCAATGGAAGAAAAATAGAACCAACACGTTCAGGATTTTGGCTAGAAAAATAAGGTGATGAGCAGTGATGTCTCGGCAGAACCAGACATACAAGCACCTGGCTTAAAGGAGAGCAGGAGAGGCGGATGCTAGATACCCCTGATGCCACACACGCTGCTTACTTGGAAACAACTCTAAAATTGCAAGGACATTCATTTATTTTTGAACAATAACAACAACAAGAAAAAACAATTACCTTTTAGGATACATTACCTAAATAAACAGCTTCTCTATGACTATGTAAAATTTAGTTCTACATGTTTAGAAAGTAGACAATAAAGAAAATCCAGTTATCAATCTTCTCGTAGCCCATGGAACCAGTCAATCAAATGTACTTCCTTAGGCCTCTAAGAGTACCACCTGCTTAGGACCGTTCAACATGAAATAACAAAAAACTGGGCTCTGGCTCTGTTATGCAAACAAAATTGCATTTTCCAAACATTTATAGACATCACTAATGATGCCAGTTATTAGTGAAGACCTTGAGGATAATTATAACTGCTGGATTACATAATTCCAATTTTATTTATTCATTAATTGAACAAATGCATTGTGCCTTGTTGCTGGGGATACAAAGATGAAAATCACAGCTCCTGCTCTCAAAGAGCTCACAGAAGAGACAAAAACCAAAAAACCCTAATAATTCTAACAAGTGCAATAATGCTGTGAATGAGGTATGAAGAGGACAAAGGAGGATAGCCTGACTCTGTCTCAATAGAATCAAGGAAGGTTTTCACTGTGGCTTTAAATGCACTGTACAGTTAATCTTACTTATTTTTAGTTATGCACATGGATATGGGGATATTACCAGGGTTAGTTGAGATCGTATTCTGAAACTTTTAAAACAGTAAATACTGACAATTCTAGACCCATAGTTCCAATATCATAATATTCTATTTTTTATATGTCTATGAAACCATAAATCTATCACCAGAGCTTAACTCGAAATGGGTTTGTAAAAGCTTAACATCATATTCAAAAATCAGGATTAATCTTTCTCTGTTACATTATTGTTTGATTACAGTCCGCCATCTGGTATTTTTGAGTTATAGTTGATCATGGCATTGCTGGGAGCAGCAGAATTCACAGCAGATCTACCCTTGCAGAACCCTATATTCTAAAATTGCAAGGTGCTGTACACACGAACAGTGCAAATGGCAGAACTAAGAACAATTAAATGAGGGTTTTTTGCAATCTTTATTTGAAAGCTGATGTTCTAATGCTGTAGGTCAAGGAAGGCACTAAATATACAATTCTCTGTCCATTGTTATTCAGTGTTTTTAAGCTCCTCTATAACCAGTTTATTAAAAAGTACAAGGGAGATATGAGATGAGCTGGTAGAGCAAATATTATATTAGAAAACATTTATTAAATACAGCATGTTATCAAGATAGTTGAAAATACATTAAGTCAAATTCTCTCGAGTGCCTAGCAGAAAATGTGACATTTGATGTAGTACGTTAACTCTTTCATGGTAACATTGAGCTCTTTCTTCGGTCCTTGTGCATTAGTGAATACACCTCGTAAAACTGGTTTCATTCTGAGACTTAAATCCTCTCACCCATTAGTAGATTATGCTACTATTTTGACAGTGATTTGTGATTCCTGAAAAATATTTAACTAGCCTGGTCCCTTGAAGATTTCACATTTTCTGTTCCTATAACTAAGCTTCTAACATTGATTTTTTTAAAAAAAGTATGCAGTTGTATAAATTTGTACATAAATACATTCATAATCTTCAACCCGAGCTGGGTTCTCAACCCTTCCTGGTAATAGTTCCATCTGTGTAATCAACTTTCTTGACCATTTGTCATAATAACTATTTTTTATTATATATAATTGACATACAATAAATTATACACATTTAAAGTGTACAATTTCAAAACTTTTGACATATGTAAACATACGTGAAACCATCAAGACAATCAAGATAATGGACATATTCAGCACCCTCAGAGCTTTCCTTGTGCCTCTTGGTAATCTCTCTCTCCTTTCCCCTTCATCCCCAGGGCAACCACTGACCTGATTTACTTCATTAGAAATTACATTTTCAAATTTTATAAAAAGAGACTCATACAGTATATATACTTTTTTTTTACATCTTTATTGAAGTATAATTGCTTTACAATAGTGTGTTAGTTTCTGCTTTATAACAAAGTGAATCAGTTATACATATACATATGTTCCCATCTCTCTTCCCTCTTGCGTCTCCCTCCCTCCCACCCTCCCTATCCCACCACTCTAGGTGGTCACAAAGCACCGGGCTGATCTCCCTGTGTCTGACTTCTGTCACTCTACATAACTATTATAAAGTTCAATTTTGCTGTCTGTGTATCAATGGCTCATTCTTTTTTACTGCTGAAGAGTATTTCATTTGTGAATAAACCACAATTTATTCATCTCTTAACCCATTGATGGACATCTGAATTATCTTCATTCTCAGCTATTGCAAATATAGCTGCTATGAATATTCATGTATAAGTCTTTGTATAGACATATGCTTTCATTCTTTTGCATAAATACCTAGGAGTGGAATGTCTAGATCATATGGTAAGTGTATATTTAGCTTTTTAAGAAACTGTCAAACTGTTTTCTGAAGTAGTTGTATCATTTCAAATTCCCACCAACTTTCTTTTGATTAGTGTTAGCATAGTATAGCTTTTTCTATCATTATTTTTAACCTATTTGTGTCTATATATTTAAAGTGGGTTTCTTGTAGACAACATATAGTTGGGTCTTCCTTTTTTTATCCATTCTGAGAATCTCTGCCTTTTAGTTGAGAGTGCTTAAACAATTTACATCTGATGTGTTTATTGATATGGTTCTGTTAAAATCTACCATCTTGCTATAGGTTTTATATCTGTTTCACCTGTTCTTTGTTCATCTTTGCTCTTTTTCTGCATTATTTTGGATTAATACAGTATTTTTTCTGATTACACTTGTTTCCCTTTGTTGGCTTATTAGCTATAACTCATTGTGTGTGTGTGTGCACATGTGCGTGTGTATGTGTGTAGCAATTGCTTTGGGTTTATAGTACATGTATTTAACTAATGACAGTCTACCTTCAATTAATATTATAAAACTTCACATATGGTATAAGAAACTTAGGAAAATATAGTACTTGCATTTCTGCCCTCACAACTATTGCACTATTATTTCAAATATTACACTCCTAAATATGTTATAAACCTAACACTATTTTGTCTTACTTTTGCTTTCAATAGTCAATTATCTTTAAACATTTATATTAATTCACATATTTCCCATGTTTGGTGCTCTTCCTTCACCTGTGTAAATCCAGATTTCCCTGTGGTATGATCTGTCTTCAAACTGAAGAACTTATAACATTTCTTGTCATGCAGGTCTGCTGAGTATTAATGCTTTCAGCTTTTGTTTGCCTAAAAAGGGTTTATTTCACCTTAATTCTGAAAGGTATTTTCAGTGACCGTTTTTCTTTCTTTCAATATTTTAAATGTTCTGCTCTCCTGATCTGCAGTGGACGCTCTGCTGGATTGTTTCCGATGAGAAGTCTGTTGCCCTTCTTACCTTTGTTCTTCTGTACTTAATACGCCCTTTTTCTCTGAGTCCTTAAAGATTTTTCTTTAACACTGGTTTTAAGGAATTTAATTATAATGTGCTTTGATGAAGTTTTCTCCAAGTGTCATGCTTGGGTTTGTATTTTTCCTCAAATTTTGAAAAATTTCAGCCATTATTTCTTCAAGTGTTTTTCTGACCCTCTCTTCAGGAATTCCAATTTCACGTATATTAGGCATCTTTATATTGTTCTACTATGATACTATATTGTTCTATATACGATTTATTTTTCAGTCATTTTTCTTCCTGTCTTCCTGTCTTGGATAGTTTATTTTGCTTTGTCTTCAAGTTCATTACTCTTTTCTTCTACAGGTTCTAACCTGTTATTAATAACTTCCAGTATATTTTTCATTTCAGACAGTATTTTTTTTAGCTCTAGAAGTCCAATTTGAGTCTTTTTTAATATCTTTTGTGTCTCCCCTTACCATATTCAATCCTTCCCCTACCTTCTTGAACATATGGAATATAGTTAGAATAATTGTTTTAATGTCTTTGTCTAGTGAATCTATCATCTGTGTCATTTCTGGGTGTGTTTCTATTAATTGACTTTTTCCTTTCATTATGAGTCATATTTTCCTGCCTCTTTGCATGTCTGACAATTTTTATTGGATGCCAGACATTGTAAATTTTATGTTGTTGGGTATCAGATATTTTGTATTCCTATAATATAAATATTCCTGGGTGCTGGATATTTTTGTATATTGCTAAATAGTCTTGAAATTTTTTCTAAGCCATAGTCACGTTAGTGGGAAATAATCTGATCCTTTTGAAGTTTTATTTTGTAGGCTAGACGAAAGCAGTCTTATTCTAGGGAAAATTTTTCCTCACTACAATAGCAGTACACTTTTGAGTACTCTACCTGGTGCTTTATCAATTACAAGTTTTTCCACTAAGGCCAGTGGGAAGAGATACTTTTCCTTATCCTGGATGAATTACAGTTATTGTTTTCTCCATTACTTTTAAGTGATTCTTCCCTCAGCCTTGGATTTTTCCCTCACATGCATGTGATGATCAGTGAGTACTAAACTGAAGAACTGAAGGGACTCTGAAGATCTCCAGAGCTGCTGCTTCTCTTTCCCTTTCTCTCTCCCTCCCTCCCTCTCCCTCTCCCTCTCTCTCTCTCTCCCTCTCTCTCTCTCCCTCTTTCTCTCTCTCTGTCCTCTGGTACTCTACTCTGCAAACTGTAGTTACTTTGGCTTTGCTGAAGTCCCAGTTTTGTTTCCTCAATTCATAGACTTTGTTAAGCTCCATATGGATTCTCCTTTCCTGTATATGGCTGGAAACTCCCCAGGCAGCCAGCTGGAGCAATCATAGGGATCACCTCATTTTTTTTCCCCTCTCTTGAGGAAGGAATTACTGCCCTTCCTCTCTTCATGTCCCCAGTGTCTGAAAACTATATATTTTATATTTTGTCCAAGTTTTTAATTTTTTAAAGCAGGAGGTTAAATCCAGTCCCTATTACCTCATCTTAACCAGCATCAGAAGTCCACAATAAATGTATTAAATCTTTAGCGTTTTCTTCAAGTTTCCTACCCCACCTTCTTCCTCTCCATGCCTCTTTCAGAAAAACCCTACTCAAAGTCCTGTGTATATTTTGTGAACTTCCTGTCTCTGCATTCTGTAATTTGTCTACATCCATAACCACTTCTTAATTCCTTCCCTCCCTCCCCCTAAACCAAACTTCTCAGCTCCATTAGGTTGTCAATTTCCAGTTACCATTCTTCACTTTGTATCTTCAGTATCTCCCTCTATCCTCCCTCTTTTCGCCTGGCTATTTTTTCTCACATCTAGCTCCTCTTCTTTAAATGATGTTAACTCTCCAGAGTTATGTCTTTAGTCATCTTTTTTTCTAACCCTATAGAATCCTCTTGACTCCATTAGATTTCTCAAGCTGCTGTAACAGTATACCACAGATTGTGTGGCTTAATCAACAGGAATTTATTTTCTCACAGTTCTTAGAGGCTGGAAGTTCAAGATCAAAGTAGGGTTGATTTCTGGTGAGGTGTTGCTTCCTGGCTTGTAGACAGCTGCCTTCTCACTGTGTCCTCACATAGCCTTCCTTCTGCTCATGCACTCCTGGTATCTCTTCTTATTCTTATAAGGACACCAGTCCTATGGGATTAGGGCTCCATCTTTATGACACCATTTAACCTAATTACCCCCTTAAAGCCCTATCTCCAAATACAGTCACATTAGATATTAGGGCTTCAACATGTGACTTTTGCAGGAACATGTTTCATTCCATAACACTGACTTACTTCATCTTATCCATTACTTCAACTGCTGACTGCTACCAAATTCAAGTCTCTTCCCCAGGGTCTCTCCTGAGCACCAATACACCTGCCTAAATCCCTACAGGACATTCCTATTTGGATATTATACCGTCACTCTACTCACTGTGTTCAAAATTAAACCTCATTGTCTATCCCCTCCACATCAGGTTTCCTGAGTTCACTTTCAGTAAATAACACAAACTTTCATCCAATCCATCTACTAGAAAATGTGGGAGTCATTCTTTACCTTCATGCCTCTCATTTGCCCATTTCATCCAACTGTCTGCCAAGTTTTGTCAAGGTTTTCTCCTTAATATCCTTGAATTATGCTTCTTTCTCTTTATTTCCACTGCCATCACCTTAGTTCAAAAACTTATACAATCTGGTTAGGTTGCAATATATTTTTCCCCATGCTCACATCTTTCTAGCCATGTTCCACTCTACTGTCATGATAATACCTTTAAAAGACAAACCTGAAAATATTATCTGCATGTTAACGCTCTTCAAAGATTTTAGACTAACATTGATGTCAGGATAAACACAAAGCCCTGCACGTGACCTATAAGGCTCTTTCATAACCTAGTTACCAGATACCTGTCTAGCTTTTCTCTGCACCTCCTCTCTTTCCAAACTCTCTAACACCTCTATCTTATACTCTGTAATAAATTATTTGTAATTTGTCATATGCAGCTTGTTATAGGAAGTCTTCACGATGTTGTCCATGTTACTCTCTCTGGAGTGTTCTTCTCTTGGTTAATTGCTTTGTTCCTCAAAACTCGATACAGAGGTATTATTGCTTCACAATAAATAATTACTGAACTGGACTTCATTCTTCCTAGTCTGGACTAGGTGTCCCCTTACAATCTTCCATGGCATTCCCCTATCATATCTCTAATGATATTTAGCATTTACTTGCCTGGTCCTCTATTAAACATAGCCTTCTGGAGAACACATATTCTATCCTTTATTTCTATAACTAGCACCAAGTACAGCAGCAGTTACAAAACGAAATTTGATGAAGGAATACCTTAATAAATAGAGGGATGTAACTGATTTCATTGGGCCATAGACTCTTTCCATAGAACTACAAGAGGTCTAAAACACATTTTTATCTATTGTAAACAAATATGTATTTTACATTCCTATATTAGAAAAATAGCTACATTAGAAAGTGTATTGCTAAAATAATACCACTCAAGCTTTACTCAGCCAGAGATAATACAGAACAACTTGACTCTCATGCCGGGAATGTCTTTATTTTTTCATCTTAAACTTTAGGTTAGAGAGTTATTTGCAAGGATAGTTATAAAGACATTCATATTTATGCGATGCAGTTTGACATAACAGTCAAGCATTTAAAAGGCTGATCATCCAGGTTTCATTTCCAAGTCAGCTGGCTCATTACTTGATACCTGCTCTTCAAGTAATACTGTTCTTTCTAAGGCCTCAAGCGCCCTCAGAATCTTAACTCCAGTTTAAGATTTCACTGTCACTCAATCCCAACTCAGTGATACTTTTCCTACCACTTTTTTTTTTTTTAAAATCAAGTGAGTTTTCTTTCCAAAACGCTGCCCAGATCCTTTCCAGACTCAACAGCTTCTTCTCTCCTCTTGCACAGCTTTCCAGATACTCACAGCCAACATGGGCATTTCTTTACCCATCTGCGCTGTCCTTGTCTTCAGACTCGTCGCTCATTTTGAATTCCTTCCTCAAGCTATTCCACTTCTTCACATCACCTGCCAACCCCAAGCGTAAAGTTGCTCCACTCCAGGTAAAAACGTCACTATTACATAGGATGCCTGGTACAGGAGTTCTCAATGGGACAGAACACTGACATTCTGAAACCTAAGTAATACTATGAATAATCCTGCCCACGGAAACTCTCAATCTCTCTTCGAATTTTTCAGGGGGACATTTTCAATACGCATTCCCAGTTGAATGTGTGAGTCATAGTGAACGTCAGTGCCGACATTAATTATACCTAAATCCTCCCAAGTCAGCCCTACAATGATAAGTCAGAATCACCTAGACACTTATGTTACCTGTGGCATATCCAGCTTTGCAGCCTTCCTTTACTCCAGCAGCTAGGATAAGCTCCATGGTTCAGTCTGTCCCTGGTCTCTGAGACCAAACCAAACCTTCACTTTCAAAAGGAATTAGCTTTGTTATTTCTCTGCTCTGGACCCTGGGTCCCAGTTCTGATGTTTGATTTTATGGTTGGATACTAGAACTCTGTCTGACTTATACCTTGTGATGGTTAATTTTATGAGTCAATTTGACCGAGCCACGGGAGGCCCAGATACTTGATTAAACATTATTTCCAGGTATGTCTGTTTCTAGATAGTGTTTCTCTCCATCAAAATGGATACCCCCCCAGCCCTGCAACTCTGCCACGAGCTAACTCTTTGTCTGCCCCTTCTGGTCTATAATGAATGAGAATGTAATTTGGGAGCCAATAACCATCCAATCCCCAAGAGTTAGATAACCTATTTTAGCACAAAACGCCAGCCCAAAACTTTTAAATGAGCATATATATCTTCATGAACTTTATGAGATGTCAGTGTAATTTAGTTCTTGAGAAGAAAGTACAAGGTATGACAGTTTGCTGAGTGTAGTCCACAGATCAAAAAACTAACCAAAAATTTGACTTTTTAAATTTATAAACCTACTTAGTTCCTCCTAATTATTACTCAGTGCTTTACTTGCTGTACTTTTAAGCAATACAGAATAAGGAACAGGCCCTAAAATAAGGGATAGTTATTCATCAATGATAAAGAACACTATGTAAAACAATTTCATTTCAATATATAAATGCATATTTAAAAAGTGGTTATATGCATATACATACATCTAACAGGTTTAACATGTTATTTTCTCTATCAGTAATATGGTACTATATATATATCACTTAGTAAACCATGAATTTTACATCAAATGATATGGTGAACTTTATTAAACACAAAAGTTCTGACCTAATTTAAAAAAAACACAGAATAACATAAATAGTAGAAAAAGTAAATTACATTGAATATTTTAGAATAAATGATTTTCTATAAGGTAAATTATGATATGCAAAGATAATGACTAAATACTAGTCTCCCTGACTACACTTCCTACTTTCAAAGATTTGGGTCTCCTTCCTGAATTTTAGTATCAGAGGTATGTAGTCTTCCATCACTTTGCACACACTTTCTCAAAAGAACTCATAATAAAAAAAGAACTGATAATTTCCCATAAACACTGGGGCCCAGTTTTCTTGAGTGCTCAGTTGTAGGGGTAGGTAAAGATAGGCAGTGAGAGAATGTGGGTGAAGGGAAGGAAAGGGGAGAGAAAAGAAAAGGGAAAAACTTACCATTCATCAAAACCCTACCGTAAGCCAGGAGCCATGTTGATTCAGTTATTTTATCTAATCCACAAAACTATCTTAGTGCTTGTTACCCTTATTGTGTAGATGAGGAAACTGATGCCTAGAGAAATAAACTAACTCCCCACAAATGACATGGTTAGAGAGTGACAGAAGCCAAAGCATAAACCCAGCTCTCTCTGATTCTACAGTCCGTGCTTCTTCTATAAAACTGTGAGCTATGTATATCCATACATAATTCCAGCCCATAGCCAATACACTTATGTATGTCCCTATGAATGTTCAATAAACATAGATAAATGATCTTTATTAGGAAACAGATGTCTAATACTACCAAAATAATAGGTGAGTCTCACTTTTTTTTTTTTTTTTTTTTTTGTGGTATGCGGGCCTCTCACTGCTGTGGCCTCTCCCGTTGCGGAGTACAGACTCCAGACGCGCAGGCTCAGCGGCCATGGCTCACGGGCCCAGCCACTCCGTGGCATGTGGGATCTTCCTGGACCTGGGTACGAACCTGTGTTCCCTGCATCGGCAGGCGGACTCTCAACCACCGCGCCACCAGGGAAGCCCCGAGTCTCACTTATTGATACACCTCTTTATGTAACACCTATTTATTTGGCAGTTACCATTGTACTGTGTTAATCTCTGGAAATACAGAAATGATAGGCCACTGACCCCAAAAAGCTTATAGTCTAGAGGGGCAGAGGGAAGCAAACACATAATTTCAATACCATATTATAAGTGCTAAGGTGGAGGGGCACACAGACCACCATAGGAATGTCAACCAGATGACTTAGTGACGAGGGTTACAGTTAGGACAAGACAGGATAGAAAGTCTTAGAAGACCTCTTGGAGGTGATGTTTCAACTCACAAAGGACAGGTAGAAATTACCTAAGTAGCAAAAGAATGGGAAGGCATTCGGGATGCGGGCACAACAAGTGCAAGACTGAGGAGAGAAGGAGCCTGACCACCCGAACAAATGCAGGTTGGTTGATACGGCAGATGTCAGAACTCAAAATAAAACAACGGAGGACTATAAGAGGGGTCCCACTTTGTTGGTCTGGGTGACTGGGTAGATTACTGTGCCATCTTTTTGGACATAAAATTGATTATGACACTCCTCCACTGAAAACTCATTAATGACTTGTCTTGCTATTAGATTAAATCCTAAACTCCTGAGCACGACCAATAAAACTTCTGCCAACACCCCCATCTTCCTCCTCCATGATGCTCCTGTCCTTACAGTGCACTCCCTTTCTGCCCAGCCCAGCATCTTACACCTACTAATCCTTCTCCTGGAACAATCTCTCCCTACCCCTTCACATCCACCACCTCAGCCTAAATGTTACTTACTTAGGTAGGCTTTCTCTGGTCTCCAGATTCGGGTATGTTACTACACTACATCTTCTCATGACACTGTCAACTTCAGCTTCATAGTTCTTACCACAACTAAAATTATATAGTTTGTATGTTACTCAACACCTGCCTCTGTCAAAAGAGTATGTCATTTTGGTCACTCTTTATCCACAGTACTTAACTCAATGCCAAATATTTATAAGGACCCCATAAATACATGGAGTAATGGATTCTGAGAAGGATATAGAAGCAGTTTCATGGTAGGAAGAGAGTTTGGGGGTAAACAAGAATATCTGTGGAAAATCCATGTGGAAATATTCCTATTTTCCTTTTTAGAATTTTTGTTTTTGTATTCAGGTGGGAATTCTGAGCAGAACACAACTCTAAGAGTACATAGTAAATAGAGAGCATTAAAGCTATGGGAATTGATTAAGTAAACAGAGGAATAAACAGGAAAGAGGAAGACATCATTACTGGGTACAAGGCACTTAAAAAGCAGATAAAGAAATGAGACCTAATAGGAGCAGCCAGAGAGGTGGGAAGAAAACTGTAAAAAATGGCATCAGATAGTCAAGGTAAGAAAACTGTCTAGTAAGAAAAACAGTCATGTAAAATACCTTTTTTTTTCTTTGAAAGAAATCAAGTAATAAGTATATAGTGAACGAATGAACATATAGTGTTGATTTTTTCATTTTTTTTCTAAATTTTTCCCAGTTTTATCGAGATATAATTGTCATATGGCACTGTATAAGTTTGAAGCGTACAGTGTAATGATTTGATATTATAGTGTTAAATTTTATAATTCTAAGGGTCACTGATCACCTAAAAGGGAGACACTTTCTTTCGTGGAGCAACAGGAGGAAAGCTCAGATTGTATTAACTGATTATGCAATCATTTAATGCAATGAGTGTCAACTAAGCACCAGAGCCTGTACTTACTGGTGGAGACACAAAAATAAACAAAATAAGAATGCTTCCCATCTTCATGGAGTTTAATGCACTCAGACCAGGGCATAAATATAGCTTTGTCACAATACAAGCGATTTATTTCTTATTTTCTTATACCCAGAAGCTTCAGGAATCCATGTTACCTGCCTGGCTCCTATAGGTGTGGGTTATTAACTCCAGAGAATAGTGTAACAAGTATTACAATTGGTTATAATCAAATATGTGCTCCAATAGTACATACAAGAATTACTACAGTCAGGAAGTCAAGGAAGGCTTCCCCAAAAATGTAGTGAGTCAGGAAAATTAGAGATGATGGCAATAAAAGGAAGGAAATGTTTGCCATAACTAAATGGCAAAATTGTCAAAATTGCATGGGTTTCAACAGAAGTATGCACAAGCGAAAACAGCAAAAGGAAAAATGAGTGAATGTTAACACCTACTTCCACCTCTGTGATTTGGGGATGAAAAAAGGAATAGCTTCCACTTAGTGTTATAGCAATATTTGACAGTAAAGTTTAATATGTTTTCATACATCCTCCCCCCAGCCTCCTCCATCCATCTACGGGAGGATTGGTCTGGGCCAGCTGAGAACTGTGTGGGCTTTTGTGAGGCCAGTTGTAGGAACCAAGGTCATTGGTATTCCACTGAAGGAACAACCGAGCTGAGTGGACCCCGAATGGCCCTGCCTAAACAGGGCCTATTCCAAACAGTTGCAGAATATAAATAAATCGACCGTATTTCCTCACCAGTGCCCTCAAATTTTTGCCACTTGGCCCATCTACCTGAGACACTTTGGACAATAAACAGTACTTTCTTGAGATTCCTTTCCAAAATCCAACACTTGGTAATATAGTGCGCCTTTTTTTCTTTGTCTTTATGAAATAAGGAACTTCCTTTTGCCTATCTTTTTGCTTTACTTTTACAAATTTTATTGATTATTTGAAATAACAAAAATCTTCTCTTGAGGTGGCAAACCAGAATATTTATTTAAGGAATCCCATCTGGTGCCAAGTTACTTGCCAATAGAAAGGTGACAAACATAGTTATTTGTGAGTTTTATTTCAATATCTTACTTACGGTGTTTTTAGTAGCCATTAGACAAAAAAAAAAAAATATATATATATATATATATATATATATATATATAACTACCTCTACCTTACCATGAAGTTATATTTAAAACCTTTAAAATGGGATTCTCAAACTTTATTTAGATCCTGTAACTGTTTAGAGTTTGATATGAAAGATGATAATATTTAAATTAAGAGCAAGAAATATTATTAAATAAAAGCAGAGAAGAAGCCAGAGAGAGGGCATGCCTTCTTTTTATCAGGTGCAAGTTACTCAAAAGGAAAAAAAAATCGCTTTTTCTTTCAATGTGTTTGCTTTTTTGTCATATCTTTTCTTTATTACTGTTCTTCATTCCTCTGAGTGATTTTCCCTAATCATTCTTAAAATCCTGCTTTACTTTCTATTTTCCCCCTAATCTTCAAAATAAAATTAAATGAAACAGTAAGAAAATAAAATTTGGGGGATATATACAAAATATTTTCAGTTCATATTTTACATATATCTGTAATTACAGAACTTTCTTATAGGTTTTTTTTTTTCTCCCTTCTTTTGTTGTTGGACATGGGATAAGAATCCTTTTTTTCTTTCAGTGTTAATATCTGGTAAGACAATTCTAAGCCAGATCTCCACAGATATTTAAAAGGACCTTCTTAGGGAGACACAGTCAGCATATGCTTTTCCTAAGGAAAGCTGGAAGGACATAGGAGATTTTTTTTTTTTTAGAATGAAAGTACGAAACAAAAGTCTAGAGTAGCTTCCAAAAACCATCTAGCGACAGAGTCAAGACTGCAAGCATGCTTCATAAGACCATCATGATCTCCTCCACACTCAGTGTTTTCCAAAATAATTCCCAAGGAATCATGTCTTAACTTTAGAAAGAATCAGATGCAGAAAAGTAGCTAATAAAAGTTGAAATACCTGTTACACGAGCTCTCAATTACACACCAGGAGCATGCACTAAAAAGTGCCTGTGTCTCAGAGGATCCCACCAATGGGGGAAGGGCTGTTTCTCCATTTGAATCCAAGACAGAGCCCATAATGGAATAAGCAAAAGCTAGACTCCCCCAGATCTACCTGTACTGGGGAGGGCAGGAGGCTTCAGCAAGGTCTATACATCAGGAGCAATGATGGCAGCAGATACAGGGAAAGCAGCAAGAGGGGCTAGGACCACAGTGAACCAGAGGAGATGCAGGCAACTAAGCAGTGATCCAAAAGGCACGTTCTCCACAGCACAAGAGTTACTTCCAGATGCTCTCAAGCCAAGTGGGAAGAATGGGTGAAATACGTTGTTTTCACGGAGTAAAAGGAAATAGAGCCAGAAAAAGTTGCTTGTTTGAGCCTGGCTCTATCTTTGTTTGTATGGTAGTATGGCCATTGTAAACACAGGTTACCTGATTTACTCAAGGCTTGTCATTGTTGTTTTATTATTCTTGGTGACAGTTAATAATTATAGAGGCCAACATTTGTAGACTACCTACAGAATGGTTGTTTTCAACTGCTGAGGTGTGGCTGCCCGTTGCACTTTGAGCACTATAAGAAGTTCATAGGCATTAGCTCATTTGTCCTTTACAACCCTATGAGGTAGGCATTAGTACTATCTTAAGTTTATAAAATTATAAAGGGAAAAATGAGGTTGAGAGAGTTTAAGAAACTTGTCCAAGTTTACAGAGTTAATATATGACAGAGTCAAAATTCAAATCTGATCCCTCTGGTCAAACTCTCAACCAATTTATTGCCCAAGTGAGTATTGTCCTAGAAGCTGGGAGTTGGCAGAATTGCCATATGCTTTGAAGCTTTTTAATAGTAGAAGAAAGCCAAGACATAAAGTGGAAGATAGTAGCTTTAAAGAGGAAAGGAAGGTGGGATCACTCCTTAAAGCCTATAACAGAAAAGAAAAATAGAACTTGAGAAAGGGAGCTAGTGCTAAAATTTAAACTCGAAGCCTCTCAATCGTTCCTCCACATCGTTCCTCCTGGCTCCTACCTGGATGCCGCTGACTCCTTCTTGAGTGATGTGAAACACAAATCCCAACGCCCTTAATGTGAAACTCAGCAGAGACATCAGTCTCTTGATTATCAAGTCTTCAGTGAGAATTTATGATGCGCTCCATCTATCATGTCAATGGTAACGCTGGTATGTCAGTCGGCATGCTATGAGAGCTTGGGCTCCCACAATCTTCTCAGTCTCCCGCTGGCTCTCAGTATCAGGATAAGCTCACTGGGCCCTCCACCCTAACTCCAGGCATCCTACAAGCCTCAGCCCCTCTCATTTAGGGATGCTAGGATGATCGCTGTTTCCAGGTGTCCTCGTCCTAACTTCCTGGGTGACTGTGTCTCCCACTGTCTGTGCCCATAGTCCTGTATATAGATCTCCATGACTGCGTCATCACATCATGTCTTATTTGCTTTTAGAGTGTCAATTTCCCTTCCTGGAAAGCAAGAATTAATACTATGATGGATTTAGCAGAGTGCTTAGAACATAATAGTCCCTCAATAAAATGTGAGTGACTGATTCAAAAATTATATCTCTTCTTGCATATAGCACTTAATATAGAACTTTGCACATAATTATATTTGTTCTATATGACATACACAAAACACATAAACAAAGGAAAAACAACCACCATGAATGCAGGACTTGTTACAAGTTTGCTTCCTCTATACTTGCTTATGATCTTTCAGTTTATTTCCATTATTTCTTATTTTTCAGCAAATGATACTCAATTTTTCAAGCCAAAAATCAATAAAGTATCCTTTACTTCTCTATTTTCCTTATTCACTACAGCCAACCCATCATCAAAATATATCAAATACATCCAGTGTTCTTTATCACTACTGATCCCATTCCTACTGATTCCTAGGAATCCACTACTGATCCACTACTGGATTCCTAGGAATCCACTACTGATTCCTATCCACCGTCATCTCTTAGGTGGATAATAAGACATGAGGACACTGAAATTAGGCTTCTAATGTGTTTCCCTGATTCTACTATAGCCTTGATAATCGAGTCTCCATACAGCAGCTAGCGACATCCTTTTTTTTTTTTTTTGTGGTACGCAGGCCTCTCACTGTTGTGGCCTCTCCCGTTGCGGAGCACAGGCTCCAGACACGCAGGCTCAGCGGCCATGGCCCACGGGCCCAGCCGCTCCGCGGCATGTGGGATCTTCCCGGACCAGGACACAAACCCGCGTCGCCTGCATCGGCAGGCGGACTCTCAACCACTGCGCCACCAGGGAAGCCCCTAGCGACATCCTTTTTAAAGTCTAATAATTACTACCCTTCTTAACATGCTTCAGTAACTTTCCACTGCCCTGAAAACAAAAGCCAATCTAGCCTCCATGATCTGACTCTTACTTCCCAAACCAACCTCATCCCCTACATTTTCCTCATCCATTCACTATGCTCCAGACACATTGACCTTTCTGTTCCTCAAAAGGTCAAACTCGTTCCTACCTTGGGCCTTTGAACTTGTTTTCCTCTCTGCCTTGGCAGCTCCTCCATTTCTAGCTCCTCTTCCTCCTTCCAATCTCAGATAAAATGTCACCTCTACTGAGAGCCTTTCCTTGACAACTCTTTCTATTCTCTACCTAGTTATCACATCACCTTATTTCCTCCATAGCACTTTTTATAATCTGTAATTATCTTGTTTATTGGTTTTATTGTTACTGTCTTTTTCCTACCCCAATCTTCCACATACAATGAAATGAAAGTCGTATGAGGACAGGACTTCATCTATCTTTACATACACACTGTCTCTCCAGAGTCTAGAAAATATTAGGTACCCAATATGGATTTCTTGAAAGCATGGATGAATGTATATTTAATGTTTATTGTATGACTTTACATTTATAGTAAACTCTTTGCAGGCAAAGACCATGTCTTATTTGGAGAGAATTTGAGATGGCATCCTGGATACTACCACATGACTACAGATGCAATAAATGTTATCGATTTTGAAAACTCTATCAGGACCATCATTTAAAGTGACTTTATGGTCTCAGTTTTCACAGTGGAAAATCAAGTAAAAGTAAGCAACAATGGAAACTTCTGACAAATCTGCCCATAGGAATAGGACCCTTTGAATACATGGCTTTAAATACTATTATTAAGATGTGAGGATTTTTTTCTGAGAATGCTTTGAAAATCTGAAAACTTTTAATGCTATTTGCAACAAATGGGTCTGTGCTGCATTTATCTCCCTGTGTGCTCTGAGCCCCCATGAATTTTAGTAGTTCTGTTCTTAAGCAGCTCATGATGCCTAGAGAATCACTTGGCCAAGAGAAATGAGTTTAGTAATTCCACGAAAAGAAAGTCCAACTGAGGTAATGTACCTGAATTTAGTACCTAAATTAAAAGTTTGAGACTCGGCTTTCCCAGAAGTAATTTCTTCTCTCATCAGGGAATGTATATGCTATCAATAAGATTTTGTAGCTCAAAAGCTAATCGTTTGAGAACACCTAATTGAAAGTAATAGCTAATGAGAGGGTTGCATTAGCAACTTAAAGTTAGTGATCACATTAGGATCCTATATTTATACAATCATGGTTTGTTTCCTCTTTCTTAGATGGCATTAGTGGATACGTAAATTATTCTGGGAGAGCTGCAGTGGCTGATGTGTGCTGGACTGGATCAAAGGACATTAAGAAACATAACAAAGAAAGCTCCACTCCTAACTCACAGATGCTTAGAACTACAGTGTAATTCTGCCTGAACTAAAGCAAATAAAGGATCTATGAAAGCACCCAAAGAATATTAAGAGCAAATAGTAGAGTCCATGGTTTTAAGCCTAATGTTTAGGGAAACACAGACAAATAAGAAAGCCAGAAAACAAATTCAAATGTTATCTCCTCATTCAAATGTTATCTCCTCTCACAGTCTCTGCATTATATGAATGTGCTCCACACAGGGTGGGGTTTGGGTTTCAAAATGAGAAAGTTTCCTTCCGTCAACAAACCTGGCCTTGGATAGAGGCATACAAAACAGATTCACACATCACTGTCTGACAAGATGTTCATTGATAATTTTAGCAATGCTGTAGAACTTATTGATACATGCTTCCTCTTAGAAAAGCATCTTAAACTCACGGGAAAAAAAGAATTCAAGTACAAAAAGGAAATGTGGAATTTGAAACTTTGTAAGAAAGTGGGTGTCTGAAGTAGGACATCTTATAAAAAGGTCAGACAATATGGCGATGCTTATGAACAATTGCCTTCTTATCAGAAAATTTCTGTCCAGACTTTTGAACATAAAAACTATTAAATAAAAGTAAACTATTTGCAACATGTTAACATAAGATTGACCTTCTTCAGTTTACAAACTACAGAATACAATGACAAATGTTACAGTTTTAGGTATATACATGCCTAGGTATCTCTTACCAGAGACACACCTACTCCCTTTACAATGACCATTGAAGAGAAAGTGTAACCATGGGTGATTGGTTTGGGTAAACTACATTAGCCACTAAGAGAAGTTTTCATTATTTGTTAAATGTTTACTACTACATAAACTAACAAAAGAATAGATTTGTGTATCCAGCTCTCCTGCATTTTGAGTTTTCGACTATCTGAAAAAATAATCCTCTTTCTATAAGAATTTTAAATACATCTTAACATGGTTGATTTATTCATTTATTTATTCAACAAATGTTTATGGGCAGCAGCTATGCAGAAGGGCAGAAATACCTCATTTATTTATTCAACAAATTTATTCAACAAATGTTTATGGGCAGCAGCTATGCAGAAGGGCAGAAATACCTACAAAGAATGATCAGGTATAATATTCCTAATGTATTATTCCTTTCTGTTCAATCTTACGAATCTCCCCCAAAGTAGGGTAAGTATCATTTCTCTCAATTTTTGGGGCAATAAAAAGGGGAGCCAGCCCAGACAATCTAAAAGGAAAGAATAATCACAACAGAATGAAATCTTAATGCATTAGGAAAGTCAAGCTGGGGGAGGAGATTGACGGGGACCCATGATACATTTAATAAGCAAAAAGGCTGAAATGCTGGACAACGTATTTATTTCCATATCACTTCCTTGTGGGGAAGAGACATAATTTATCATCAGAGATCTTTAGGACTCTGGATAAAGTGGGCTTGAGAGCAAGTGTTCTCAATAATGATGACAGCTAAGTGAGGCCAAGTAAATTAGAGACTTAGACATAAGTTACTCTTGGACCTCTGTTACATGAGACCTTGAGAGCCACTCCCACTTCCACAGAAAAGCTACTAGTGGCATCCATTACCACCTTGGCAGTGTTTATATGAGGGCCTGAAAGTTTTAATGTTCAGGAAATTTTGAGGGGATAAAACTGATCCTTCACTTTCACATCTGAAAAATTATAAGCAAAGTATAATGGATAAATAAATAGCTGCCCTGAACCACATCACAAGGATTTTATTTTTACCTTTAAATATTCATGTTGGGCTGTTATCATCTAGGCAGGGAAGGCATGCTCCCTCAATATTTTAAAAAATATTTAAAAAACTATATAACTATAAATTATACCATTTATTTACATGACTGTGTAAATTAAAGTGGTGTTTAAGTTTGTAGTTTTATACTGACTTAGGACAAGATAGCACAGATGAATTTAAGAATGTTTATGATTAAAGTGGTATTACTGTCATGAGGCACAACTTTTAAAAATTAAATATGTCTTAGTTTGTGTCAAAATGTATTACTTATGATTCTAAATGAAATACTAAAAGCTACCAATACCTGATGAAGAAGAATAATTCATAAACATAACCTCAATAACAAAGTTCTGGGGAAAATGTCAAAGAAAAAAACAAAAAAAGTTACCCTACAGATTCAAAGAGGATTCCTACAACTAATTATGGCCCAAAACCTGTCACAAAGTCTTCTATGCTCTCAAATACCAATTCCCAACTGGGGAAAGAATTAGACCTCCATCATGTAGGCCAATAATACTGAGAGAATATCAAATCCCAAGATCTTGGACAGAAATATTTTTTTTAATGCAGGAAAATGCAGACCTACATTTTAGTGAGGTGGATGATTAATAAAAACCATGTACCTAAGAGAGTGTATAACTAAGTACAGCATGACTATGTAGGTCAGCTATTTCTCTACCTACTTCAGAATTAAAATCAGTAACATGAGCACAATTATTTCATGCTAACACAGGACAGCCCCTTCATTGTCAACCAAATTGAAAACTAGCACATAGTATTTATAAATACCATTATACAAAATATTATTTTCTCCACCAGCTATGGACTCAATGTTTGTGCTCCCGCCTCCGCCCCACCCCAAATTCACACGTGGAAGACTAATCACGAAAGTGATGATATTTGAGGTGGGGCCTTTGGAAGGCAATTAGGTCGTGAGAATGAGCCCTCATGAACGGGATTAGCATCCTTGTAAGAAGAGACATGAGGGAGATTAGCTCCTCCCACATGAGGAAACTTCAAGAAGATGGGAAGATGGCCATCTGCAAACCAGGAGTAGTGTCCTCACCACTCATCAGGGTCTGCTGGTACTCTGATCTTGGACTTCCCAGCCTCCAGCACCGTGTGAGATGAATGTTTATTGTTGAAGCCACCCAATCTATGGTATTTTTGTTATAGCAGCCCAAACTAAGACACCACCATGCCCATATATTTCATTGAAACAGGTTAATGTTGAGAAAATAATTAAGCATCTATTTCAACGAACTGTACACACCATACATAGAGTGCAACCAATAGGGGTAAAGTATAATTAGATTACATATGGAGAAGTAGAGACCAATAGCAAACACTGCTGAATATCTAGAATTTAAAGTCACATTTTTTTTTTCCCATGAACATTATGGATTTAATTCTCTTTACTGTGCATGAAAAAGAAGATTCTACAGGAACACATAAACATAACCTACTTTAATGTACAGGCCTCTGGTACCATGTTGCTTAGCACCTGTCTACATATTTCAGAAAATATGATTAGATACTACCTTTATTTAAACTTTCACTGAGGAAATGTTTGTTGGCTCCCTCCTATGGATGAGGTACCAAACCAGAATACAGGAGCACAATCAACAAGTTTCTCTCTTTGTAGAGCTTACATAGCATGGGGAGGAGAGATATTATACATGTAAAAAAATTTTAAAGATAATTACAGACAGGGATAAACTGCATGAAAAAAAGGAGGAAAGAATTAATATGACAAATAGTGACTTTAAATAGTGTGGTCAAGAAAGGCTTCTTTTAGAAGATAAAGAAGGAGAAGGAGACAGCTTCTAGAGACACATGAGAAGACTCTTCCAAGTAGAAAAACAAAAAAGTGCAAAGGCCTTAAGGCGAATAATACCTTGATTGTTTTTTGAAGAAGTGAAAAAAAGAATTGAATTTTCTTCAGAATGGCTGAAGAACTCTACTCCTGATTTGTACTTTCAACAATGCTACTTGCCCTCCAATGATAAATAATTAGAAAACTGGACAAAATACATTAAAAAAAACTGCTTTCAAATATTGAAAAACAGGGAGTGCTAGATTGTGACCCCTAAAATAAGGGAAGCAAATGAGATGACTTCTACCATTGCCTCAGCTTTCTGCTTGAAGTTGACAGATCATTTTTGGAGGAAGGAAGAACTGAAGCTAAGCACAGGGAGACTGAAGTAGCTGGACTTGGCATCAAACTGTACCAGAGAAAAGGGAGCTATATGTAAAATCAAGATCTCCAGAAATATGAATAGGGGTTTCCTTGTGTCCTTGTTTGAATACAAACGTGCATTATATGCAGGGTAAAATGCCATATTGCCAAACAATAACACTCAGGTTTGCTAAACAGTTTCCAGAGCTCATGCAGAGCAAGGAAATGTTTAAATTTCCACAAGCCAAGAGGGGAGAGCTTGTTGAATACTGAGACATTCAGTATAACTGCTTAGTAGGAAAGGGTTATATATTTGAAATAGGACCACTAAAGAGTCATGCCTTAAAATACTCCTACGATAAAGGTCTCTCTAGATCCACAGAAGTATTTAAGTTGCACTGTAAGTAAATGAACTACCTGCTAAAACAATTGTTAAAGAAAAATAACAAAATCCAGACACTCAAGACATATGAACTAACACACCATTGTAAAGCAATTATACCCCAATAAAGATGTTAAAAAAAAAAAAAGACATATGATGAAGCAGCAAACTTTAACCCATAGCCAGAAGTAAAATCAATCAATATAAGCAGGCCCATAAATGATAGAGATGATGGACTTAGTAATCAAAAACTTTAAAACAGCTATTATAAATATGCTTAAGATTTTAAATAAATATATGAGTATAATGAGGAAGGAGATAAAAACTATCATTGAACTTCAAGACCTGAAAAACACAATATCTGAAATAAAATTTAGTAGATGGCTAGATCAGACACTGCAGACAAAGAGATCAGTGAATTGGAAAACATAACATTAGAAGTTATCAAATCTGAGGCACAAATCAATAAAATGCTAAGAATAATTCCCAGAGGATAAAATTCATGGTCTTAATGATCTGTATGACAGTATCAAATGGTCTAAGATACATGTAATTGAAGACACACAAAAAAGAGGATCAGAAAAATATCTCAAGAAATTTGCTAAAACTTTCCAAATTTGATAAAAACTAAAAACACAGATACACTAAGCTCATCAAATTCCAATAAGAATTACACAAAGAAATTCACAAGAAAAAAATCATAATTAAATGATTGAAATTCAGTAATAAAGACAAAATTTTAAAAGCAGGCAAAGAGTAGAACAAAGATCAGAATAGTTACCAATTTTTAATAAGAAATTGTAAACAAGAAGACTATGGAATGACATCTTCAATGTACTGAAAAAAATATGTCAAGCTAGAATTCTATATCCAGCCAAAATATCTTGCACAAATAAAAACAAAATAAAGACCTTTTCAGACAAGTGAAGCTGAGAAAATTTGAAACTAGCAGACTTGCACAAAAGTAAATAATAAAAAAAATTGTCTGTGTTGAGAAAAACAATACCAGATGGAAACTGGGATCTACACAAATGAATAGAGAGTGCAAGAAAGGGTAATATGTCAGCATACACAATGTCAGTTTTTCTCATTTTAAAAACTTCTTTAAAAAACAATTGATTATTTAAAGCAACAATGTATTGTCAGGTATAAAACATGTGTAGAAGTAAAATATATGTAAGTAGAAATACATAAAGTTAACATGAGGAAAATGAAAGTATACTGTTATAAGTTTCTTATATTATACATGGAGAGGTATAGTATTAAATGAATGTAGACTGTAAGAAGCTGGACACATAATGTAAATCATAGAATAACTAAAAGAATGTTTAAACTAAAAGAATAAAGGGTATAGCTAATAAACCAAAACTGAGATAAAATGGAATATTAAAATTAACTCAACTGATTCCAAAGTACATAAAAAAGAAATAAAGATCAGATGAAATAAATACAAAATAAAACATTAACAAAAGTGCTTTGTTGCATTTAAAATCAGTTACAAAATCATACTATGATGGTCCTAGGGTGATTATCACTTGATTTGCTCTGCCTAGGATATGGTTCCCACTGAAGATACAATTAATCTTAATGCTTTAGTGTTTGACCATTTTTAAATCAGCATTAAGTCATCATAAATTGTGTACATTCTCATAATTTTACTATCACTTGAACTTCTTGGCTTCTGTCCAATAAGACAATTTACCAAAGAAATATCTTTGTTATTTATCTTAGAATTTTTGGATGAGTTAAGAGATAGCTAGAGGTGAGGACGAAGATAGCCAGCCTTCCCAATTCTGTAACACTAAATAGCCAAGGAAAGTCTGCCCCTCTCCCAAGACAAACATGAAATTCACTTTAGTGTATCTGCAGTCAGGCTACTAGCCATGAACCTCAACTTCCATATGGCCCCAGGAGCAAAAGTGGCCTTCTAGAAAATCTTGACAGCCTGGGGATTAAAGAAGAGCTGACATCTCAGTTCATTTTAACCCAATGTTCTTTCTCCTTTTCCTTCAGCTCAGACTTAGAACCTAAAATCAACCTGCAACTGAACCAGCCATTAGGAATAAGTTCCATTTCAACTTAAATTCCTATGAATAGGAACAAAATGGAGTTAACAAAATCCTTTACCTTTATTTTGTGCATGGTAGAAAAATTATAATTTTTTTTAAATCTATGGTTAAAAATGAATTTTGGAGTAAGGGAGATTGAATTTTCCATTTTGGATCTACCACTTACTTTTAAACTGTAAAATCTTAACCCAGTTGTAATAACCCTTATGAACACATTTGTTGTCAGGATCAGAACCATACATGACACAAAATTCACTTACTATTTTTATTACTCATAACCATCCTAAGAGATATAGATAGATGCTTGTGTATTTGTTTAGCCAAAAAGCAAAAAAAATAATCTTTTGAAAATAAAACTATACACACTTTGGGCTTCCCTGGTGGCGCAAGTGGTTGAGAGTCCACCTGCCAATGCAGGGGACACGGGTTCGTGCCCCGGTCTGGAAAGATCCCACATGCCGCAGAGCGGCTAGGCCCGTGAGCCATGGCCGCTGAGCCTGCGCGTCCAGAGCCTGTGCTCCGCAACGGGAGAGGCCACAACAGTGAGAGGCCCCCATACCACCAAAAAGAAAAAAAAATATATATATATATATGTATATATACACACTTTTAGATTGATACAGATGGTATACCTGAGTTTATAAATATAATAAGCCATACATTGGTTTGGTTTTTTTTTTGTTTTTTGCGGGACGCAGGCCTCTCACTGTTGTGGCCTCTCCCGTTGCGGAGCACAGGCTCCGGATGCACAGGCTCAGCGGCCATGGCTCACGGGCGTAGCCGCTCTGCGGCATGTGGGATCTTCCCAGACCGGGGCACGAACCCGTGTCCCCTGCATCAGCAGGCGGACTCTCAACCACTTGCACCACCAGGGAAGCCCCATACATTGGTTTTTGGATTGACTGTTCCCACCATAACCATCATGCTTTTCCCCCTGATATCTTGTAAGCTACTGTGACTGAGTGGTTGCATTATAAAGCTATTATGCCATTAAGATTAACTACATTGTGGTATGATGTTACACACTGGATTAATTTAAAATTATGCGACTCTGGGAGTCAGACAGACCTGGACTCATCCTTGTTAGCTTCTTAGCTCCTGGACAATTTGGAGAAAGTTTTTAAATTTCTATTTTTTTTTTTCATTTTCTAAAGAGTTTTTATGTAGAAAAAAATAGTACAGTGTTTTTAGAATTTCTAAAATAAAGTGGACGGTCAATAGGTGTTAGTAACATTTTCCACATTACTGTTTTTCCTTCCTCCAATATAATGGAATAATCATGATATAGATACATAAAAAGATTTTTTTCCCCTAAGCTCAAACCCAATAAATCCAGTCCAGCACAAAGATGCCTGAGAAACAGTATAAATGTTAGTGTGAAGGGCTGAAGGTAACCATGAGAATGGGAAGAGATGACAAAGTGCTGAAGAAATCTATAGAATATACTCTCTGAAACCAAACAATTTCTGCATGCTAGGTGGCCTAAGCTTGCATCAACATAAATCATGTTCAAAAGATAACCTGTTTGCAGGACAGAATATCAATCAAAGCAAATGCCAATGTTCAAGATACAGTAAAAATCAGGAAAACAAGAGAATAGAACATAGTAGCAAAATGAGGGGGAAAAATGCTAGAATAGCTAATTTAAAGAACTCTGTAAGAGAAAATTTTAAGGAAGAGTTTACATTAAAATGAAGCCACACACCACCCATGTTTCTTTTACTTTGTATCAGCCTTGGAAGACCAAGTACCCATGTTTTCATCTGGGATAACTCTGAGAAGTTACTTGAGATCTCATAATGACTGAGTTGGAGAATGTATGCACTCAGAGTTTAAATGCATTATAAGTCCAAATAAATATACTTCATCCATTAGTGTTTATCCTAAACCTTCCTCCCCAATGTTTGCAAAACAGCTTATTTGTTTGTGTTTATCCTTTTGACCCTGACGTTGTCCACATCTCTTTCCGTGCTGACCACGTATATACTTATTCCATTCAGTGCTTTCCATTCCTTATCCCAGCACGTATTCTCTGCTTCAGTAACATTTTCTGCCTTCTTGCTCTAATCACCAATGTCTTGTAGTACAATACATCTTCCATCAGGCCAAAATCAACCCCAAGAGAAGATAAAAGTTAGGTGGATTTGATAAATTTGCAGATCTATAGTGCTTTGCTGTACATCCATAGGACATGCCCTTCAATAAAATAAGCTCAAAATTTCCCTTCTCATAACAAGCATTTATAGCATCGGGTTTTTCTTCAAGTCAACTTGTATCACTGGTTGGCAATTTACTGTGGATGAGTAAATTCCCTAAGAGATCTCTAACTTGGGCCTTCAGTGCATTTTGGATAGGAAAACAAAATCTAATTAAGTATGTCACCAGGATGAGACACTGCTCTTAAGCAAGACACAAACAACACTGTGACATTTCCCTAACTAAAAACAGTCTTTAACTTTTTATTTTTGAACAAAATCAGGTAATATTTCTGCTCAACTGCAGCACTTCCAAATATAACTCTGCATATCTCTATCTTCAATTTTGATTTCTTTTAATTTTTTCTTAATTAATCATTTCCCACTGATAGCCCATCAAAGAGATTGAACATGTAAAAACTTAATAGAGCTACCCACTCAAGTGATATACCAGCTTTTGACAGTCTCAGCCAGAATAAAAATGCCAATTTTGTTTTTAAATGAAGAAATTAAACTTGTTTTTTTCTGAAACATTGACAACATCCACTCGCAAAGATGACAATCTTACTTTAGATTACTTATTACCTTGTGTTATAGCTCATGGTAAAAGGATGAATCAAGTTATATAACTGGAAAATTATACTTAATAATGAGGCATTGTAGATGACTATAATTTTGTTGCAACAAACTATTTAAATTATTTTTACAAAGAAATTTAGCATTAGCTGTTAAATAATGAAACATCTTAATTTAATAAAATGATCGTAAAGATGAATAACCTAAATAAGATTACCCTAATTGTCCCCTAAATCCTTATCACTCAAAGCATGACCCATGCATCTGCCTCACCAGGGAGTTTATTAGAATCTCAGTCCCCACTACAGAGCTACAGAATCAGAATCTTCAATTGAACAAGACTCCCAAGTTATGTATACTAAAGTTTGAAAATTCATCTAATTTAGTTGAACTTGTGGTACCAACTCAAAATGTCAGAATACTAACACCGTCATGTTTCACAAAGTGTTCAAAGACATAAGGTAACTAATATTTTAATTTCCCAATATCAAGAAGCAAACAAGTTTTGATTAATACCGAATAAAGTTCTGCTTTATTTATTGGGCTAAGTCACTAAGAATCCATGGACTCTATAGGTTATAAATTTTTTCATCTCTTCAGACTCCAATCTATTCTGTTTTACATTGTGAATTTCTGCTCTCTGTTTTGTTAAGGGAAAAAAAAAAGTAAACTAGATTGGAAAGAGTTTATCATTGATCACATACATCATTAGTAATTCTTCTACTAATTCACCTTATTTTTGATAAAGGAGGCAAGAATATACAGTGGAGAAAAGACAGCCTCTTCAATAAGTGGTGCTGGGAAAACTGGACAGCTACATGTGAAACAATGAAATTAGAACACTCCCTAACACCATACACAGAAATAAACTCCAAATGGATTAAAGACCTAAATGTAAGGCCAGACACTATAAAATTCTTAGAGGAAAACATAGGCAGAACACTCTATGACATAAATCACAGCAAGATCCTTTGTGATCCACCTCCTAGAGGAATGGAAATAAAAACAAACCAATAGGACCTAATGAAACTTAAAAGCTTTTGCAAAGCAAAGGAAACCATAAACAAGACCAAAAGACAGCCCTCAGAATGGTAGAAAATATTTGCAAATGAAGCAACTAACAAAGGATTAATCCCCAAAATTTACAATCAGCTCATTCAGCTCAATATCAAAAAAACAAACAACCGAATCCAAAAATGGGCAGAAGACCTAAATAGACATTTCTCCAAAGAAGATATACAGATTGCCAACAAACACATGAAAGAATGCTCAACATCATTAATCATTAGAGAAATGCAAATCAAAACTATAATGAGATATCACCTCACACCAGTCAGAATGGCCATCATCAAAAAATCTAGAAACAAATAAATGCTGGAGAGGCTGTGGAGAAAAGGGAACCCTCTTGCACTGTTGGTGGAAATGTGAATTGATAAAGTCACTATGGAGAACAGTATGGAAGTTCTTTAAAAACCTAAAAATAGAACTACCATAAGACCCAGCAATCCCATTATTGGGCATATACCCTGAGAAAACCATAATTCAAAAAGAGTCATGTGCCACCACGTTCACTGCAGCTCTATTTACAATAGCCTGGAGATGGAAGCAAGCTAAGTGTCCATCGACAGATGAATGGATAAAGAAGATGTGGCACATATATACAATGGAATATTACTCAGCCATAAAACGAAACGAAATTGAGTTATTTGTAGTGAGGTGGGTGGACCTAGAGTCTGTCATACAGAGTGAAGTAAGTCAGAAAGAGGAAAACAAATACCGTATGCTAACGCATATATATGGAATCTAAAAAAAAAAAAGTCATGAAGAACATAGGGGCAGGACAGGAATAAAGACGAAGATCTACTAGAGAATGGACTTGAGGACATGGGGAGGGGGAAGGATAAACTGGGACAAAGTGAGAGAGTGGCATGGACATATACACACTACCAAATGTAAAATAGATAGCCAGTGGGAAGCAGCCGCATAGCACAGGGAGATCAGCTCAGTGCTCTGTGCCCACCTAGAGGGGTGGGATAGGGAGGGTGGCAGGGAGGGAGATGCAAGAGGGAAGAGATATGGGGATATATGTATATGTACAGCTAATTCACTTTGTTATAAAGCAGAAACTAACACACCATTGTAAAGCAATTACACTCCAATAAAGATGTTAAAAATAAATTAATTAATGTTTTTAAAAAAAGCTTGCAAATGAGACTTCTCATAATAACTTCCCCATCTTCCTAAGAGTTCACATTTCTTCTATGCATCAAACTGAACTGTTTCCAAGACACACTCTGTGTTTTCCTTTGTGTCTTTACTTCTGCAGTCCACTCCACTTGGAAAAGTCACCTCTCTTGATGTCCCTGTTAAGATCTTATCTACTCACCTCAGTCCATCTTGTCACAAACTCTTGATTCCTTACGCTGATGTGATCTCTACCCACTTTGAAGGCCCTCAAGAAGATCTATCTCTATACCACAGTTATGGTGTCTCTTTTGTACTTTGCATTATAGTTTTATGTTCACGAGCTGGCTTCAAATATTTGAAAGCCTGCCATGGGGAAGAGAGGTTAAACCTGTCCTTCAAATCTCCAGAGTAGAACCAAGCCTAATGACTAAAAGATATAAAAGTCAGCTTCTAGCTCGGAAAAGAATTTTCAGACATTCAGAGTTGGCCTAATACTGGGCTGCCTCGGAAGCTAGTACATTCCCTGTCATTGTTATGTTCAAGCATAGATTCGGAAAAGACTCTTAGGAAATGTGGTAGAAAAGATAGAAGAATTGGACCAGATGGTCAATAATAGTACCCTACAAGCCCGTGATTTTTTTTTAATTTATGTTTCTAAAGTCACTTTAGAAACCCAACTTAAATATAATTTGTCATATATCGGTATTTTGAATATGCCAAGAAAATAAAGCCCATTTTTTTCTAAATCCACTACTTCTCAACTCCCCAACATGAGAATAAAAAGAATTCACCCAGAAAACAAACTTATAAAGTGGGGAGTGAACCAAGAGGAGAGAGATATATCTTAATTTTAAAAATTGAAATCCTCTATTATATAAATAATAATCTATCCCTTAAATATAAATGATATAAATATATAAATAATAGCACATTCCATGAATATCCATTTCAAAAGTCACTTTTAAATGCTTTATCAAATCTGTGAAAGTGTCATACAGAGCAAACTAAGTCAGAAAGAGAAAAACAAATGTCATATATTAACACATACATGTGGAATCTAAAAAATGGTACAGATGAACTGGTTTGCAAGGCAGAAATAGAGACACAGATGTAGAGAACCAATGTATGGACACCAAGGGGGGAAAGCGGCGGGGCAGGGTGGTGGGATGAATTGGGAGACTGGGATTGACATATATACACTAACATGTATAAAATAGGTAACTAATGAGAACCTGCTGTATAAAAAAATAAAATAAAATTCAAATAAAAAAATCTGTGAAAGTTTCTTTCTTCTACTATATCATTATTTTTCATAGCATGAAAACAGAGTGCTTAGGACTGCAATTCAAACTAAAGTACTTTTACCTCACTTGACTCTTGGTGTATCACATATTTAGGACCTGAAATAAATACAGTTCATACGTACATTTTTGACATATAAAGGGATTTCCTAGCATCTCTTTTTAATGTAAGTTGATTTGACAACATTGACAGATGATTATGATAGTCTTAGAACTTAGTAAACGACTTATTAGAAATGTGAATTTCCTTTTAAAATAGAAATTTAAAAATCATTTAAACCATTGTAGGAAACATTTCTTAGAAAGTAACTGTTTAAAGACCCTAATATATAAACAGACAAAGGCTAAGAACACTCAATTGACACAAGAAAAAAATCTGACATATAAGTAAACACAGAGAAAAATGTTTGATCACGCTAATTCCAACTAAATTTATGCTAAAACAATGAAGTACCATTTTACACCTGTTAAATTAGAAAGCAATATTTCAAAAACCATATTTAGTAATGGTTTGGCTACAGTGAATCAAATGCACATTGTTGGTGATATTGCAAATTAATGCAATATTTTTGGAACTTATTTGGCAATACATATTAAGGTCCATTGTTTTTCCTTATTCTTTGACCTAGGAATCCCAAATATCAGAGTGTATCCTAATGAAATAATAAATGAAAGGCTATTCGCGTTGACGTTCATTGCTGTATAAGTAACAACTAAAATTTCCAATGATATAGCCAAATGTTTTCATATAATACTTCCATTCAATTAAATATTATATAGCCATTAAAAAGTATAATTTAAAATATTATACAGCAATATGAAAAAATGATAGGCATGTGATTAAGAGTAAAAAGCAAGATTCATCACAATATCTATACTATCATCACATTTCTGTGCAACTTATCCTATATGGACAAGAACTAGAAAGAAAATTTGATTTTTGCAAGGGTGATATTGAAAAAACACTATGTGCTTTTGGTGTCTGCTGCATTATCATGCTATTTCTTCATGAAAGTGAAAGCAAGATCACCTTTAGTCTTACTATGTGGAAGGGAGCAGCACGGAGCTTGTTCTTCAGCTAATCCTTTGGCGTCAGATTTACTTGGTGTGCATTATAAAGCTTTGGAAATATGTTCTCTCCAATTTCTTTCTAGTTTTATTATTCCGAGATTCCAAATGATCTGAAAGAAAGAGTACAGAGGAAAGTCTCTGTTAATTGAGGAAACTCAGTTTTTCCTAACAGTGAATTAGCCGCTGAAGAGAAGTTTTAAGAAGATCCTGAAAGCACAGGAAGATAAACTTCATTTGAGACAACAATAATAGGTAGCAGGTGCTGGGTGCCAACAATGCAACAGGCATTGAACCTGCACTTTACTTTTATTGCCTCATTACTCAAGACAATCCTATGAGTTTATTTCTCCTTGTTTTCTAGAGGAGTAGGTTGAGGCAGAAAAGAAAATAAGAAATTTGCCTAAAGCCACAGAGATCTTATTGGCAGGTGCAGAATTTGAATTCAGATCTATCTCCCTCTCCTGTCACGTTCTTTGCATCATAATAGGCTGCCTCCCAGAATGGTTTCATTTCAGGGGAAATTTTCCCAACTTCAGGGGAAATATTTCAAAGCCAGTCACTGCACCAACCAATTACAACCCAGCAAGGGTCCCCGGAGTCACTGGAGTGACTAGTCCCAGTTAGCCCTGGGCTAACACGCTGTTAATGCCGACATTTTCCGTGTCTGGATGTAATAGACCATCATTTCACACCCTTGGGCATTCACTGATGGAAACCACTCACAAATTTCGAGCTCCTCTAGGCACAGACGCAAAGTTTGAGGAAGTTTATTTTCTCAACTCCCAACCTCTTCATTCTCTATGGCCATCCCTATGTCCACTGTTAAAACTTGAGTCAAGTTTTAACAGTAGTCAGACAGTGATTCTAAAGGAATAGGTGTTTAACGGTGAAATCTCAGGCAGCAGCCAGTTAATTGGCAAGGTACTAGAGGAAAGCAAATGTTATTGCAATTCCTGAACTCACATAATTTAGGTAGCCTCATATTCTTCCTTAGAATAACATGGGTCCTCTCTTCAAGGGATAGGAAAATCACTTATAATGCTGTGATCGGGGGGAAAACATGAAATGAGATATGCTTTCTTAATTTTTAAAATTAGGGAGGATTCGAGCAAAGTGAGAACAAGCTCGTTTGCCAGAACACTAGAACAATGGATTACCCCAGGAACATTTTAAAGAGATAGTTTTAAGTCATAAAACTATTACTGCTATAAGTGCATTTGGAACTATTTGAAGGAGAATCAAATATAAATAGTCTCAAAAATAACTGTGATAAGATAGTACATAATTATACATCAGATTAAGGGTAAATAAAACTTTGGAGGAATTTTGAAACTCAGAAGTTGAGGGCAGCCACATCTTCCCTCAAAACAGTTTTTAATGCTATTGCCAGAAATAAAACTGGTGAGCATGGCTCGGGTCCAGTGTAGCAGTTCTCATGCTCATTTATGCCTATGTGTATATAAATAATAGTACTTCATGAATATACAGGAATTTACTTTTATATGCATAACTAAGTCAGCAAGGATATGGTTTTTTAAATGCATGTACAGCCAGATAACTAGAATGCTTTAATTGCAACCTATAAACTTTAAATTAACACATATTCTGTTCCTTTCTGTATTGCTCAATGTAGCATTCTTTTTCTTAAAAAAAAAAGATTTTTTTTGATGTGGACCATTTTTAAAGTCTTTATTGAATTTGTTACAATATTGCTTCCACTTTATGTTTTGGTTTTTTGGCCACGAGGCATGTGGGATCCTAGCTCCCCGACCAGGGATCGAACCTGCACCCCCTGCATTAGAAGGCAAAGTCTTAACCACTGGACTGCCAGGGAATTCCCAATATAGCCTTCTTTATCATTTACATTGTTTCTTTTAGTTATGAATCTTCCTCTCCTCTTTGGAAGCCTACATGTTTTAATTAATGAATATTATTTTTTAGAGCAGTTCTCATTTACAGAAGATTAGAGCAGAAAGTACAGAGTTTCCACATATGCCCTCACCCATCCCACTCACACACACACGTTTCCCCTTTTATCAACACCTTGCATTAGTGTGGTACATTTGTTAAAATTGATAAGCCAATATTATTATATTATTATTAGCTAAAGTCCATAATTTGCATTAGGGTTCACTCTTTGTATTGTACATTCCATGATTTTGATGAGTATATAATAACATGTATCCACTATGCCCTAAACGTCCCTAAGCCTATATATTTTAATGGAGCAATCTGCCTCTCTCAGCTGGATATTGGCTTCCCATGAGTGATGACATTGCATCCAAGCAGGTAACATGTTGAGCCTTGACAAAGTAATGAAGAAAAGTCAATAGAACTCGAAATATTGGAAAGGTCAACACCTACTCCAACTCTTGCTGGGAAAACTGCCAAGCTCATAATAATACTGTCTTCGGCTTGCTCGAGAAGGAAAAGATGATGCATGCATCTAAGATCTTTGAATACATCACCGTTTGAAATAAGAAAGAAATTTTGCCTACTATACAGTTAAGTGGGATAAAAAGAACTGAACATAGTATTATTTGGTAGACTCCAAAGTTCTAAAACTTGGTTAGCAACACCCCATGCATAATATAATGCCCAAAGGTTGATACTGTTCAATATGAGTCTCCTGAAAGGTGAAAAAAATTTAAATGACATTGCAGTATTACAACAGCATAGATGGAAAAGGTTATCTGAGAAGGCAACAGTGATGTAAAAAGAGCGTATGCTCCATACAGTAGGTAACCATTAACACTTCAAGTATGATCAGTAAATTTATTTTTATGAATTTATGTTATCATAAGGAGTTCCTTGCAAAAAGAAAAAGGAATATATGATCAATTGTTGCATGTAATCAAGATTTATACCCCCCCAAAAAATGCTGATGAGTTGGTAGGTGACAATACTACATCAGATTAATTAAGCAAAAGAAGGAAAACTTCTTTCCTTGGGGAAAAATAATCCTAACTTGAGAGACTGATACTGTGGTGGACCGGCATGCAGTTTCACAACTTTCTGTGTATACCCCCAGGCAACTTAACATTGCCAGAGAAAACCACAGAATCATGTCAACTGGACTCACTGCAAATTATGACACCTCATATCAACCACTCCCTGCACATGCTCAGAAATCATTTTCATTTTCCACTCCCTATTTCATATTACACTGCAACTGTATTAAAACCTTTTCAATTATCTTAGGACTTCATCCCCAGCCACACTGGGCTGATGACATTGTCACTTCACTTAAAAGGTGGAGACTATCCAATTAAAGGTTCTCCACAACCTCATCATACACTCTACCTAACCCCCATCCCAGAGAAATACATGTTAACTCTTCCATCCCAGTTCCCTCTATCCTTGCCCATCAATCTTTGTCTGAGATTTGTTCTATCTGCCATCTCCCCTTTATTGCATTTTCATTCTCTCCATCCTCACGTACTTTTTATCCTATGCCTAGGCACTTAATCAAGTTTCTTTTAATCCCTCAAAAAAAAGTTTGCTCATCTTTCAAGTTTTCATTGTACGTTGCATGTACTGCATCTTTAAAGAAGCCCATAAGTAGTTGATAAGGTAATTATATACTACATATTATACCAATACATTATATATTATATATGAATTTATTTTAGAAGTTACCTGAAAATAGGATGGAAATTCCCCTGCCTGACAGACGAGGAGATGAAGATAGCGAACTCTCAGGATGCTCAAGTGAAATGGAACCAATGATGATTCCCCAAGATATACTAGAGAATATGGATAATGCTCCCAGTCTTTTTCCAATACCTTAGAAATAGAACTCTCAGATCCAGTTCTGATCTCATACCTTACAGTGACAGTTTCCTAAAAGCCCATTTCAGGTCTCTGTAATTGGTGTTTGAGACTCATCAGGGATAATACTTCATACCTACCCACTAGTAAAATCAATATAGAGATAAAATAGAAGTGAGTTATAATAGAAGTGAGTTCTTCCATTCCAGATGTACGTAAGCATCTTTCCAAGGCAAATATACTAACATACCAGATCCTAGAGAAGAGACTCAGAGCTGAGATTACTGCTCAAAGACTGATACAGAGGTAATAAATTATATCAATGTTCTCCTTCCTTCAATCCCACTATGAGTTCCTCTGCCACTTCTATTAGTCAGACAAAGTAACCCATTGGCTGTGAACTGCACAATGCAGAAAGCCATAAATAAGAGTTATTCTCACCAGACAGTAAGGTCTCATTTCAGAGAGGAGGCAAGCCATAGACACAATCTGTCTCTAATATTTACGCTGGATGCTGACAGCTGGTTTCATTGTCTTTGGAAAATTGAATCAAAGGCAACAATAACAATTTGGTACGTGCCAAGTGCCTTACATGCATTATCTCATTTAATTCTCATAACAGCCCTACATAATATTTTTATCCCTATTTTATAGATGAGAAGGGGAATTTCAGTGGGTAGTTCTGCAGTCACCTCATATTTGGGTATGCCAAAGCCAGAAACATTTCAGCAACACTGTTCTCATATTACATAAAAATTATAATGATTATTGATTGCATAATCAATGCCAGACATTGCTAAATTTCATTTAATCCTCACAACAACCTAATGCGCAGGTACTATTTTTATTTCCATTTATAGCTAAGCAACTTGCTCAAAGTCTGTATAAGAAGAAAAGCTGTCTGTTTCCAGAGTCCTCACCTATAACCACTGTTAAATACTTTGAGGATCTATAGAATATACATCTTGGGAACATCTCGGGAAAGGTCATCTGTCTGGCATGGTTTCCTGAGTGTCCAGTACAAAACTTGGAAAACATAAAACACACCAAGTTTTTTTCCCCAAAATCCAAGTATTTCCAGAGAAGACGAAGAATAGATGAGAACAGTTCTCGTAATATGGACATCAGTCCTGTTTACTCCTGAGTGAGCTCCATCTCAGCTACCCTTCCCTGCTTCATGAAGAAGCAAATTTTGTAAAGAGAGATGCCAAATCACACCTGAACCTACTAGCCCTTTTGCCTCCTATGACTTGGACTTCCCATTTCCCCTGGCTAGAGCTAAATTCTGCATTTAAATTGATTTCTTCAAAACACGGCTGAAACCACACCGTCATGAGTGGGTCAACCCAAATCCCAAGACCCTCCTCCACGCTACTAACACTACTGTAAAATCCTAGAACACGTCACAAGTAAACCTGATAGTAATCGTCCAATAAACATTGATGAATGAATTTCATGAGTTTTTAAAGTGCATTTACAATGCCGTTTACATCCTTTCCCAGTGTTTCAGATCAGCTGAAATACCATTTATGGAGATACTCCCAGTCACCATTCAACATAATTCTAAAACTTACCTTTCCCTGCAGATTTCTATAGAATATTTTCTCTGTTCTTTCTGGGTTCCCTAACAGATCCTAGTTTAAATGTATGGTTCCAGAGTAGTGCTAGGCCTTCATATGCTCTAGAGAACTTCCACATCTAGGGATGCAGGGAATGTGAGGGATGCCTGTAACCCAGATGGCACCAATAGTACTTGATCTTTGCTTTGGCCGATGCTGCAGTGGGAACCGGTGGGGTGTGAACACATCTGATAGAGGGAGTCACTGTGGCAATTCATATCATAGGCAAAGTTGCTGCCAAAGTCCTCTTCAATTAACTATTCTGCAGTGTCACCCCTGACACTGTACACTGACTAGGTTACTACTGAAAATCATTGAAAATCATGACATTAGGATATAATATTAGGCAACAGCCATAGCTGCAGTGAAGAAGTACTAGGAAAAGGGAGGAACCACATCCCCTCTGCACATTACGGTGGCTGGCAGATATCAAAGAGGTTTAGTTCGTGAAGTAAGTTTTTAAAGAACATAAGGATGTTCCATAAATAATACAGCTGATTATGGGGAATAAAAATAGTGCTATGAGCTACTTGCTCCCTACTGCCAATGGAATAAAACACCAAAATATTTTTTAAAAGTTCAAGTGAGTTTAAGCAACCACACTTTGAGGTATGTTAATGGGCCTGAAAGTCAGTTAAAAATATGCTTTCAGGATTTTATAATTCCCAATTCAAAAGGCTATTAGAGGGATTGTTGATTTATTTAAACACTCAAAATATAGGTTTATTATGTGCCATGTAGATTCTAAATGCTTTAAAAAGGTAACTTATTTAATCCTCCTAACAAACCCTGTGAGGTATGTACTATTATTATCTCCATTTAAAAGATGTGGAAACTGAGGCACAGAGAAGTTAAACAACTTGCTCAAAGTCATACAGGTAGTAAATGTGGGAGCAAAAGCTTTCAAACATTGGCTCTTAAGGTGGATTCTGGGCTCTGGACTATGCTTCCCCTCCATTATGAATGCGTCTTATGGTTTAAAGTGATGAATGCTCGAAGACTCTGAGGACAGAGAAAAAAACACTTTTGTCAATGATCAAGTATTTATTCCACAACAATAACATGACAGACACCACACAAGACATTGGCAATATCTTGGAAAGCAAAAGAGATAAGGTCTTTACCTTTGAGGATCTTATCTTCTGGTGGGAAACATAAGCCACTCGAAACAAATATAGCTAAGTTTAATAATAGGGGTAGAACAGGGTGCCAGGGGCACACCAGCGGGGCACGTCACCCAGACTAAAGCTAGTATGGGAGACTTCCTGGAGGAATTCCAAGAGAAAATCCAAAAATTGAGTGAGAATTATTTGGGAAAACAAGGTACAAGAAATAGCAAAGATGGTAAGGAAAGTGGAAGACCAGTTAGCATGTTCCAAGAGATGGAGGAGACGTTTTTTTAAAAAACAAATAAATTCAGTCTGGCTGGATTGTAGAATTGTAGTGGGCCATGGAGGGAAATAAGGCAGGCTAGGGATGAAAGAACCAGATAATACAGTGCATTTTAGGTCTTTTGAAGGAATATAGGTTTGTTTTTTATCCTTAGAGCAATGGGGTATCTTTAAAAGTTTTAAAGCAAGAGAGTAATATAATCAGGTCTGCATTTTAGAAAGACTCTTTGGACACATGAAAAATTATAACAACTCTGAAAACTAGGACCAATGGCTTGACCATTAATATAAAGTTGAATGGAAATATCACATGATATCGCTTATATGTGGAATCTAAAAAAAATGATACAAATGAACTTGTTTACAAAACAGATATAGAGTCACAGATGTAGAAAACAAACATACAGTTACCGGGGGGAAAGTGAGGGGGGGATAAATTGGGAGATTGGGATTGACATATACACACTACTATATATAAAATAGATAACTAATAAGGACCTATGGTAGAGCACAAGGAACTCTTCTCAATACCCTGTAATGACTTATGTGGGAAAAGAATCTAAAGAAGAGTGGATATATGCATACGCATAACTGATTCACTTTGCTGTACACCTGAAACTAACACAACTTTGTCAATCAACTATACTCCAATAAATTTTTTTTAAAAGAAACATTTACGAACTATCAATAATTTTACAAAATATAAAGTCAAATGGAAATGAACTAAGCTGCACAGGCACTGGCTAAACCACGCTGGGCCAGTTGGAAGAGCTTAGGAACATGTCCTCCTCACATCCCACTGTTTGCCCCTGGTTGCAAAGCCGGATACTGGTGTGGGTGGACCTCTACTGTACGGCTGCCACCTTCTGCGGCCGCCAGAGTGCTGTTTGCCTCTTCCTTGCCCATTATCAGTGCCTCTCCATTTATAACCCATGAGGAGAGTACCTCTCTCAGGAAGCAAACAGCAAATAGACAGGGGACTAAGGAGGCTCCACATTATATTTTGGGAGGTGAAACCTCCACTAGTAAAAGACTGAAGTCGCCGAGACGAGGGAGTCATACAAGGGAGTTTTTTTAGGCTCTTTAGCTATTTAGTAAATTAGAAAATTAGATCGTGGGCATGAGACAAAATATCTCTTGGTTCAGCCCAGTCACAAATATATACATATATATGATTATATATATATATATCTCCCACTTTTATGTGCATAGCATTTTAATTTATGGTTGTAATATATCTAAGGTGTGACTTGGCTGAACCAAGAAGTATAAATAGACAGATGGATAGATAGATAGGGGGGCAGGGCAGAGGAGCAGTTACGGGGTTAATTGTATATCTAATGGTTGTCACAACAAAAAATAACTACCATCTATTAGTTCACTGGAGTTCACAAAAATATTTCACCAACTATTAATCCATTGACTTACAACGTATTGCTACCAATATACTATGCAAAACCCTTACAACATATGACCCTTACATCTTGAAACTTACACATTAAAAAATACATTCTGCACAGCCTAAATTGCCAATCTGTTTTGCTTCCTGGAGAAAAAATTATTAGAAAGTGGAAGGTGTTAGGAACGATGAGCTAAGAAAGATCACTCTTTTGGGGGCTGGGGGTGGGCATATAACGCCTGAAAGGAGAGACGAGTGTAGGGGCTGCTGTGGCTCCCAAGTGCATGAGCAAGATGAGACTCATCGGGCAGATTTCGCGCCTCTCCCCTAGCCCTGCTTTCAGCCTCCTATACCCTCTAGCTGTCTTTCTGGTCCAGTGAGACTCAGCTACCTACTAAAAACCAAAAGGAAAAATAAGAGCTTTCTTAAAGGCATAAATCTATATTACTCTACCTTTCTAAATCTAGCACTTAACACTAGTCAGTTTTAATACCCTAAACTATGACTAATCCAATGAAATATTGTACTGCATATGCTAAGACGCAGTCTTTTTGTTGTTTTATGTTTCTTCAACTAATAAATTAGTCAGATACATTGATAACTCATAAATGTACTAATGTAATATAAATGTTCTTTGGAGCACGGATATCATACATTACAGATTCAACAATGTGTTTTGTCTATAAACTATGCACTAGCTTAGTCCTTCCCTAACCTCCAGTAAATACAGAAATAAAAATAAACTCCAGATACTGGCTCTTACTTAAATTATGAGTCTGACATGCTTGAAAATTCTTTCCTTGGAAGGAAGGAATGATATAGGGATGAGGGAAGAACAAAGTTTGGCTAATGAAACCAGAAATAAATTACTCTAAAGAGGAGTTCCTCAAATTTTCCTTACAAGTGAGTGGATGTGACATATCCCTTTAGCTGGAAAAAGTTTATCAGAGGTGAAAGTAGGAGAAAGGAAAAAGAAAAATTTCCTCTCAGTGCCATATTTTGAAAAGAACATGACCCTTGGGAAAGTTGATAAAACATTTTAACCTGATATCTCAGTCATATGAATGGTAACAGCAACAAGTAATAATCTATCATCAAAAGGTGGTGGTGAGAAGGGAAACCAACCCACCACTTAAACTGACTTCTCCAAGGACTGGCAGCGCCCTGGTGTGGTTGGTATGAAGGTGGATGCCTCTTTTGGAAGAAGGAGGGGAGAAGATGCTGGAGGTTTGCCATGCCAAGGAGATTTTACTTTATCCTAATCCAAAGCTATGTCAGTTTACAGGAAGGCAAGCAAACTCTTTGTTGCTGTTTTTTAGTTGTTGTTGTTTTGTTTTGTTTTGTGGTACGCAGGCCTCTCACTGCTGTGGCCTCTCCCGTTGCGGAGCACAGGCTCCGGACGCGCAGGCTCAGCAGCCATGGCTCACGGGCCCAGCCGCTCCGCGGCATGTGGGATCTTCCCGGACCGGGGCACGAACCCGCGTCCCCTGCATCGGCAGGCGGACTCTCAACCACTGCGCCACCAGGGAAGCCCTTGCTGCCGTTTTTTAAACAAACAGTATCATGGCAAAAGATGCTTTTATACGTGTGCATTCCCTTATATCCAGCCACAGACATTAAAAGTCAGTCTCATACAGAACATGAAGACAACATTTCAAGCACAACACATCAATTTATTCAAGAGGTTGTGCACAAACTTAGGTACTTCTTTAAATTTCCATATTCACAACTTCTGTTACCAGCATTTTACTGGTTTTTTAACTTCCTCGTGTTTTCTTCTTAACATTTAGCATTCTCTTTTCCCTAATCATCCAAAATCACAAGAAGAACACCTAAAAAAGAAGTGAGATCCTGCTGGCCCTCTGGAGGGAAAACTTGCCTACCTGTGTGCACAGTAAAACAGAAATGATCTCATGCAGACTTTTAAAGTCTTTGAACACACTGCAGCTTTATTTTCCCAATGCTTGCGTTCATTACTTACAATACCTTAAGATACTGAGAGTGGGAGAAAAAAATGGGTCATGAATCCAATCCAATTTGAATGCCTCAATTTATGTCTCACCTCAATCACTAAATATCTAGGTGACATTGGGAACCAATTTGAAGCAAATCTGTAAAGTGGAAATCATGATGATACTTGATTTATGGACCTCATGAGGTTTTACATGCAGATCAGAGCAAACAATGTCTATAAAAGCATTCTGTAACATGCAGGGTGATATAATTATCAGATATTATTATAAATGAATGAGCCTTCATCTGTGGTGGTAATCCTTAAGAACGACGTGCACTTCGAGCTATTTATCTGGCGACAGTGTTGGTTCAACTAGAGTCACCCACACTGTCTAGTCTTTCTATGACAGGCCAGAGTGAGAGGTAGAATCTGTACTGCGGACCAGTCTCCTTACGAAGCCATCTGGCCCAGAAAGGAGTCTACTGCAGTTAGAGTCTCAGCACAATGTTCCCCCAGCTGTGTCCCCCAGAGGACTTGTGCTGAGAAGTGCAGTGCCTTAGGCTGTCTTGAGAGACCATCTCTGTCTTATGGGAGATTCCAAAGGTGGTGTTTTCCTTGACCGGGTCAGGTCTGGTAAGATAATAAGCTTCACATTTACATAACATAGTTTCAGTTTCCAGCAACTTTATCATCTCTCTTGATTCTCAAAACGATTCTGTGAAGATATCAACCTATTACTACTATTCTCATGTTATAAATAAGGAAACTGAGGCTAAAATTAGGTGTGTGATTTGCCCAAAGTCACA